>NC_134359.1:69487648-70087648 GCF_048569485.1 Anomaloglossus baeobatrachus | reverse complement strand
GTGCTCTGTGGCCCCTGGCTTGTCCAGGGCGCCACAGATGCTGTGCTCCAATTGGCTACTGTGGGAAAAGAAGACTTTCTTAACCCAGCTTCCAAAGTGAAAACCCAGCTTCTGTAGTGAAGAAATGATTAAGGAACATTACACACTTAGATAGAAAAGTGTGTTATGTATCCTTTAGTATAACACTAGGGGATCAGGACAAGTCTTGGGCTCAGAATGCAATGTGTTCTGATTGTGTAGAAGAACTACAACAGTGGTCTAAAGGGAAGAAATAAAACTTTTGTTTTGGGTTGTGTATGATCTGGAGAGAACTGCAAAATCATAGTGATGACTGTTACGTTTGTATTTGCATTGTGGAGGGATTCCATATTCAAAATAAATTATACAGTATACCCTGACGACCTCTCAGTGATTCGCACTGTACCTCATGGTACAGGAATACCTGTCCCTTCATCTCCAGAGAAACTTGACAATTCAGAACATGAAGAACAGGGTCTGACATTGACTTTTACACTAGCCCCAACGAGCCACAGCTTTTTTCAAAACTCAAATTAAATTATTTAGTCAGGGACGTGGACCTTCCTAAACATTCTGCAGAACTTTTAGCCTGTAGGAAAAGAACCTGCTAGCTCCTTGTGCCTGTTTTTCATGGTACAGATGTACAGAAAAGGAATTTCTTCCATACTTTTCTCAAGACGGTGCTCTAGTGTATTGTAGGGATGTTCCTGGGCTGAAGGAAAAATTGAGATTGAGTAGAATGTGAGCTAGTGGAGACTTCTTATTGATTCATCCCAAAAAAAGTCTGAAAGCTGCTTCTGCACAATGGCAGCGAGTATGCTTCAGTGCCTGTAGGACATTGTGTGCACTTCAAGAAAAGCTATGAGAATTTAGACTTTATTCTCAAGAAACTTAACTATGGGGATCAAGTATTGTCAATATATGGTGATCTTAGAAATGTGCTGTGACAAAGGAGCGCAGATAGGGTCTTATCTGGTGGATTATGACAAGACAAACAGGTAGAGTACTCACCTGTAGAAGTTGTGCCAGTCACAACTCCTACACAGGCATAAAATGGCATCTGCTGCAGCCCCAGAGTGACGTGTTACAGATGTGAGAGAAGCAAACCAGGATATGCCGCGCTGATATCAAACGTCCAGAAGTTGATTAATTTCTCCTTTATTTGATCAGGTCTATGTGTTTCGGAGGACGCAGCCTCCTTCTTCAGGACAATTATTATAGAAAAATCAAGCTTCCTCGATGTCAGCGTGGCATATCCCGGTTTCCTTCTCTCACATCTAATATATGGTGATCTGAAAGTTCTCTCTTGCCATCTTGTGATTACAAACAGACTAACTTAATCCTTGTAAGTGCTATCTAAAAACAGGAAGCCTCTTTTTCCTGCATGAGTCATTACGAGAATGACAAATCTACATAACTAAAACAAACGTTGTAGTTCCAATAATGACTCATGCAGGGTAGAGAGACTTCATACATAGAGCATAGAAGCATTGAGGTAGTCTGCTTTTAATCACTTGATGTCATAGACTTAATGGAAAATAGAAGAATTAACTGGGTAGATGGGCAAAAGGAGCAATTGTGAGTACACAGTGCTATAAAATATGATGATTGCAATATAATATACAGCACTGTGTGCTTACAACAGGGGAACTGTCCATGTTGCCATATTCCCCCATAGTTTACAGCTGATCATGGTGGTTTACAGCTGATCATTCAAGTAGTAACCAACAGTTTGTAAGAAACGGACATATATGCCGTCTTCCTGGTAAAGCTGAGTGGAGCTAGCAGACACCTTGTAGTTCAGCTAGTTCCAAGTGCCTCCACCACTATGTCACTGTGTTCAGCTTTCTGGTGAACAGACGCTGGTGACATATTCTAGCAGTATGCCATCAAGGTTGATGTGGTCTATTCCACTTTTATCAAATTTTAAGGCCAGGACTTTATACTATGAACACCTAGTGGGAAAATGTGCAACTGTGATGCTGCTTTGTTATTGTGTTCATATTGGTACCCACATATGCTGTCTGATATTAGAGATAAGCTATATTATGTACTTAAGTAAGGCTGTGCTGCAGCTCAGTCGCAAAACAAGATTTGGAAAAATGAGCATTGTTTCTTGAAAATGGAAGGAGAAACCATTTTTATTCTCAAGGAATGCCTTAAAGGGATTGTCCGGTTTAAATCCAAAAGTCTGTAGGCACTCTGTGTGACTGCAGACTGATGAATCCTCACATTGCATGAACTGTATGTTGTGAGGATTCTTCAGTGTCAGGACCAGGAACAGCGGTCACGTGGCCACGAGTATGGGATATGCGTAGTCCTTATTGGAATCAGACTAGAGAGGCGCAGCCTCGCTCAATGCAAGTATATTGAGTGAAGCCGATGTCCTCTAGTAGTGTTCTGGCCAGGAGCATGCATATCACATACACGTGGCTACAAGACAACTGTTCCCGGCTCTGAAAACGGCAAATCCTCAAAGTGCACAGTATGTGTGATCTCAGAATTCATAAATCTGCAGTCACATAAAATGAGTGTAGGCTTATGGATTTAGACGGGACAAACCCTTTAAACTACTTTATCAATGATTACATGACAATTGAATTCTAACACGTTCTGTAAGGCAACCTAACAGAGGCATGCTATCAATATGAAAGACTGACCAGCACCTCTAAACAGAAGAAGACAAGTGTGAACAGGTACAAGCTGAAAATTCATTATAATAAAAAAACAGCAGCACTCTGGAATGCAAACATTGAATATAGGAATTTGGAACTGCATTTGAAACTATGTTTAAAAATGAGATATTTAGCACACAAATTGGCCAATTCATGAGACCCCAAAAGCCAGTGACAAGGAATATCTCTTTGTTGGGACCTTAACGTAATATGCCTAGGTCCAGGCTAAAAGACTACAATTTTATCGGCAGTTAGGATCCAGCTTAATTGAAATGTCTTAGGCTGAAGAGAGGAGTGTCCAATCAGAGAAGAGTGTATACAAACATAAAAAAATGACCAGCAACCTCAAACAAAACACAATAAGTGTGAACAGGTGCAAGGTGAGAATTCAATATAATCAAAAGATACAGCAGCACTCTGAAATGCTGTAACATGCAAACATTAAATATAGTAATTTGGAACTGCATTGCTGCTGTTGAAACTATGTTTTAAACATTTAGACACTTTCTCCCAAGTTGGCCAATTCATGTGAGCCCAACAGCCAGCTACAAGGTGTACCTCTTTGTTGGGACTCTAACCTAATATGCCTCTATCCAGGCTAAAAGCCTACAATTTTTTTGGGCAATGATCCCTTGCCTTTTCTGAGCTACCAATAATGGTCTGTAGATCTTCTATTGTAAATCACTAGATCTGACAATTGAATATTTAAATGGTCTTAAAGGCAACCTGACAGAGGCGTGTTATCTGCAGGGAGAGATGTCACGGGTGTGTTATGGGTGACAGAGAGTCATGTAGTTTCTGGCTATAAAAGGTAACAGTGTTTGGCTGCGCAAAATGCTCCTTGACTTTCTATTGTTCCTGCTGTTAGTATTCATTGATTAGGTAGCTTTCCTGCTGGGTTTTCATCTCTTCCCTTTTGGACCCAGCAGGAGCTCGCCTTCCATCCAGCTGCTGATCATCAAGTATTCTCTTGGTGCTTAAATACTTCCTTCTTCCATGGACTGGTGCTGGTGATATGATTCAATTCAATCAAGCTCTCGTTGCAAGCAGTTGGCTTGCTCCTACCTGCAGTATCGTTGCTGAAGCTTTGCTCAACTCCTCCCTGTGTCATCTGTGGATAAATAGTTCATGCTTTTTCCCCTTGTGTCCACCGTGTGCCTTCCTTTAGCATTTAGTGGGGTTGATGATCCGTTCCCTATTTCTCTGTTCCCTGCTTTTTATATATTCCCCTTACATAGTCGCTGGTGTACATACCTTCTCTCCATATAGTGTAGAATTTTTAGGTTTTTGCACCCAGTTCAGACTCAGAATGGTGTTCCAGAAGTTATTTCTTGATTGATTTAGGGTAAGGTGTCCAGCTTGGTGCATAGCTGCAAAATCATCAAGGGTGGTGAGGGACCAGCAGTAGGTTTGGTCAGGGGTCACCATCTCCCCCGTCCCTAAACGCAGGGTTCCCCTTCCCTTACCTTTCGCAACTCACTTGGTACTTTCCTGTATCTAGTGTGACAGGTGAAGAGTGAACCATACTTGTTGCATGCCACTAATCTGGTGATTTGGATATGCTTTGAAAGAAGACTAAAAGGTGAGTATTGCTATATATCATAAACGTTCTTCACACGTTGAGGTTCTCCGTAATCAACTTGAAAAGACAGATGCAGCCATATAATTGGTTTATAGGAGTTGATAGAGTTGTCGGGTTCCTTTCACAACAGGTAGCCAATTTGATATATGTCACATGTGTAACTTTAAGAGACTTTGTTCTGCTGGAAACCTTTAGTTTTCAGTGTATGAGTTATATCAAGCACATAAGATACAGACTTTTTCAACTATCAGAAAAGCATCTCGTTTGCGTGGTATGTTTTTAATTGCGTTAGAGAGTTATAATCCAGGCAGGTGATTTCACCTGACATTTGACTTACCAGCTCTCCTGCGGATGCTAAACCATTCCATCTATTGTTATTATTATTTTTCGCTGTCAGTGGCTCAAGAATAGGCTCATTGATCATTTGTAAAAGGTACACAATGAAAATAATCAAGTGATCAATCATAAACAAAAGGTTCAGATGACTAAAATGCTTTCTGTAGGAAGACAAAAATATCTCGGCTGTAGACCCAGAGCCACAATGTAATAATGTTTAAATACTTAGATTGTGTGACAATCTAGACTGATAATTTTATGTAACATATTGAGAATTTTATGCTTTAGAGCAGGTAAATTCGGTTTTGACTTCTTCAAGTACAGCAATAATAGAGCAACAATGTATGAACTCATAAAAAAATGGAAATAATAACATCATGTATGGATCAGTCATGTCTTTTCTTGAGTTTTGTTAATAAACTGAATGTCAAGTCCCAATTACTCCTAAATAGTGATGGGCGAATAGTACCTATTCGTGTTTGGATATGTTATGTCCTGGTGGTGGATCCTCTGGGCCGTGCACCGGACTCCCACAGTGAGGCAACCCGGAGCTAACCCCTGTACAGGGACTGTCCTGATCACCCCACCAGAGGGCCTAGATGTAGCCGGGGCACTAGTGATGCAGGATCAACGTCCTTCAGGAGACTGGTAGAAAGATGTCTGTGGGGCCACAGAGTTCCTGGAGACAGTGGCGATGACGGAAATCAAGTTCTGGTGCCGGGTAGGAGCATCAGGCAGGATCTGGATCCTGCTGGACGTGAAGGCTGAGATCACCAGGTGAAGTTGGGGATCGGAGACGGGTTCCGGCTGAAGAAAGATGTTGGGATTCACAGCCGACAGTCACCGGAAGAGTTCCTGAGCAATCCGTAGTTAGGACCGGGTTAAGGTGGCAGGACTGGCTCTGTGAAAGAGACAGGGTTAACAGGAGACAATGCACGAGGGGACCTGAACACCTAGCTAAAGTAACACGTTGAACAGGCACCGCCCACATGGAAAGGAAGGTCTAATATACCATGTACCTGTAATTGGCAATATCCTGTTTCTGGGATGCTGGCCGTTTAAGAAAAGGTCAGTGACTGCGCGAGCGCCCTAATGCGCATGCGCGAGGCCCGTGTGCCAAAAAGCAGAGCAGGAAGCGGTGCAGAGGATGCAGAGGGACCCGACGGTGTGTCCTGGGTTGCAGGAGAACGCCGGGAGCGGAGGACAGGAAGCACGGGGGGCGCAGAGGAGGAAGAGTGAGCCGAGTAGCTGTGGGCAGGAGGACCGGGGCAGGAGGACCGGGGCCGGAGCGGTGAGTGAGGAACGGCGTCGGGACCCGGAGAGAGTGACAGGGTAATGCTTACCGAATACAGAGTACTATTCCAGTATTCGTCACGACAAGATATATGCTCCGCTTCCCCAGTGACTTGCATTAGGTTCGTTATACATGGCGAATTCCAGAATAGTACTTTGGAATTTGTTATAAATAATCCGAACACGAATACGGTAGTTACTATTCGTCCATTACTTCTAAGCCTATGCTCACATGTCCTGTAGTCATCCGTTAGAATGGATCCGTTGGGAAACTGATTTATTGTGGATCCATTTTTTTAAATGGATCCTGGGTGCATGACGCGGCTGCATCATACACACTCGCCGATCCTGCGCAGGCGCACTACAATACTTAGATTTGCCCTGCTCAGGGCAGATCAAAATGCGCCTGCTCAGGACCTGAATGCCGGCGAGTGTGGATGACGTTGGATCCGTCATGCACTGCGGCTAAAAAAGAAGGAGATCAAAGATGGCCAAAAGATGCGGCGCCGGGAACCGGACAGTGAAGACGCCCATTAGGCCCACTGCGCGACCGTTAGGTAAGTATTTTAAAGTGATTTTTATGTTCTCACAGCGGCCTGGACTCTTATATACAGCATGTTAGAATGCTGTATATAAGAGCCCGGTGGTGGTGGCTGCAGCTTATAGGCCAAAAAAATGGTGACAGGTTCCCTTTAAGGCTTGTTGCCTAACTTTCTGGCGATCACTACAATCTAGCACCAATTACCAAACATGCACAATGCTTACAAACTTTTTCCAAAAGAGCTTGTAAGCACTGCTCAAAGGCTTCTTTACTCTGTCTTGAATTTTCTTGTGTGTTTTAAAACACCAATAAATCTTTCAAAAATCCTACCTTAGCATTTTAAATGCAACATGTAGTTTTCATTTTCTAATTGATTTCTTTTTTGGCACATGCATTTTTCTTTTTTTTGACTAACACTGCACTCTCTCTGTATTCTGTCTAATTCTGTATTCTATGTGATTCAACTTCAGCCTGTCTCCTTCTTGTCTTATAGTTCTCCCTGTCAGTCTATCAGCCCTTACTAGCAGAAGGCAGGAGAAAAGAATGTGAAACTTTTTAGAAATTAGTAATGGTGTGTTCATACAGATTTGGGTGGGTTGTGGGGGGCAATATAGAGCAACAAGAGGAAAGGGTAAAGCCCGCTACACACGCTTCAATATATCTCACAATCCGTCGTTGGGGTCAAGTTGTAAGTGACGCACATCCGGCATCGTTTGTGAGGTATCTGCGTGTGACATCTACTTGCGATCAGGATTGAACGCAAAACCGTTGATCGCAAACACATCGTATCATTCTCTAGAATTGAGCGTTTTGTTGCACGAACCTAGTCAATTGTAACGTGTGACATCCCTCATACGATTTTGGTGTCTGATGCTATGTGCGCAGGTGTGCGCTCTGCACCGCAGCTTAAAAAAGATCCGCTTCAGAGCGCAGCTGAAAAGCTGCGTTCTGAAGCGCTTCACAATGTCTGTCAGTCACTAATCTCTGAAAGTCGGTCACTATCTCTGTCCCTCACTCTCTGTCCATGTCAGTCTATCACCCTCTCTCATATACTCACCGATCCCCGGCGCTGCACAGCGTTCACACTGCTCCGGCGGCTTTTACTGTTTTGAAAAAGCCGGCCGCCCATTATACAATTTCGTATTCCCTGCTTTCCCCGCCCACCGGCGCCTATGATTGGTTACAGTGAGACACGCCCCCACGCTGAGTGACAGGTGTCACACTGCACCCAATCACAGCAGCCGGTGGGCGTGTCTATACTGTGTAGTGAAATAAATAATTAAAAAAAACGGCGTGCTGTTCCCCCCAATTTTAAAACCAGCCAGATAAAGCCATACGGCTGAAGGCTGGTATTCTCAGGATGGGGAGCTCCACGTTATGGGGAGCCCCCCACCCTAACAATATCAGTCAACAGCCGCCCAGAATTGCCGCATACATTATATGCGACAGTTCTGGGACTGTACCCGGCTCTTCCCGATTTACCCTGGTGCGTTGGCAAATCGGGGTAATAAGGAGTTATTGGCAGCCCATAGCTGCCAATAAGTCCTAGATTAATCATGTCAGGCGTCTATGAGACACCCTCCATGATTAATCTGTAAATTACAGTAAATAAACACACACACCCGAAAAAATCCTTTATTAGAAATAAAAACACAAACATATACCCTGGTTCACCACTTTAATCAGCCCCAAAAAGCCCTCCTTGTCCGGCGGAATCCAGGATGGTCCAGCGTCGCTTCCAGCGCTGCTGCATGGAGGTGACCGGAGCTGCAGAATACACCGCCGCTCCGGTCACTTATCACTTAGTCAAATATCCTCATTTTTGTCATATTTGTGTTGTATTGGAAAAGGACATGTTGCTGGTCATGGCTGATGGCGAATCCTTATACACCTGTATACACCATTAAGATGGCTTAGGGTATGTTCACACATCAGGTTTTTGCTGTGCGGCACAATCCGGCGCTTTTCTGAAAAAACGGATGTGGCAACAGCTGTCGCCGCATCCGTTTTTTCCCCCATAGACTTGCATTAGAGCCGGATTGGGCCGCATGGCCTTGCGTTGCATCCGTTTTTTGCCGTATGCGGCGGCCGGAAAAAACGTTGCATGCTGCGTTTTTTGCTGCGGCGAAAAAACCGCATCGTGCCAGATCTGGCGCAATGCGGCGCCATTTACAATGCAAGCCTATGGACGCCGGACGCGGCGTCCTGTGGCAAAAAAACGCATCCGGCCGCCAGATGCAGTTTTTTGAACTGCACATGCTCAGTATCAAACCGGATCTGGCAAAAAACGGACGGGCCGCATGGAAAAACCTATGCAACGCATCCGTTTTTTTTCGCCGCATCCGTTGCATAGGTTTTTGAGCTGGATTCGGCCAGACAGAAAAAAACTGATGTGTGAACTTAGCCTTAGATGCGGTTTGCTTTTTTTTGGGAACTAGCAAACAGGATAGCCATCTCTGTGATTTAATTTTGGAACTACTTGAGTCTATTTTAACTCAAAATTTCTCCATTTTTAAAGGGAACCTGTTTCCAGATTTGGGGCTTATAAGCTGCGGCCACCACCAGTTAGCTCATAGCACTCTAACATGCTGTATATAAGAGCCCAGGCCGCTGTGCAGAACATAACACTTTATAATACTCACCTAGGAGGTCGCTCCAGTGCAGACTGGTCAAATGGGTGGCGCCGTTCTCCGGTGCCGGCGCATCCTCTTTCGGCCATCTTGGTCGTCCTTCTTCTGAATCCTGGATACATGATGCATCCTACGTCATACACACTCACCGGCACTGAAGTGCTACACAGGCAGACTTTGCTCTGCCTTGCTCAGGGCAGAGCAAAGTATTTTAGTACACCTGCGCAGGACCTTAATACCGACCTGTGTGGATGATGTAGGACGCATCATGTACACCGGCTTCAGAAGAAGGACGACCAAGATGTCCAAAAGAGGAGGCACAGGCACCGGAGAACGGCGCCACCCATTTGACCAGTCTGCACTGGAGCGACCTCCTAGGTGAGTATTATAAAGTGTTTTTTATGTTCTACACAGCGGCCTTGGCTTTTATATATAGCATATTAGAATGCTGTATATAAGAGCCCACTGGTGGTGGCCGCAGCTTATAGGCCCCAAATCGGGTGACAGGTTCCCTTTTAGGACATGTTTTATTTGCAGAGGTGTGGCACTGCGATGGGCACAGCCTGTGCACCTTCAGTCGGCTATTGGGAAAGGGAGGATTTTGGTGGCGTGGGCGTGCGGGTTGTGGACCAGGCGCAGTGCTGACTGCGATACATAGACGATCTGCTCATCATTTGGCAAGGCACTGAGGGGGAATTGCATGAATTTATGCAACACCTCAATATGGATAACTATAATATAAAACTTACATACATATCAAGTGCAACATCAATTGATTTTTTAGATATTAAAATTCAAGTAGATGCCAATTTGATGTTTCAGACGGATGTGTACCGCATACCCACCTCTTCAAATATATTACTACATGCCACTTTAGGACATCCAAGCTCCACTATCAAGGCTATCCCAATTGGACAATTCCTCAAAATAAGGCGGATCTGCTCATATGAGAATACCTTTATTACCCAATCAACCGATCAGAAGTATCGGGGACTTCTGATCATGTGTATTGACCCTATACCTGGCATCTGAGGAGGTGGCAATGGACACAGGTACGCGCATCACAGCTGATGACGCTGGGCAATGGGTTTTGAATAGCATGTTAGCACGCCCCTGTAGAAAGAGGAGATCACACTCTTGAAACTAGTCCCTGCGCTCATTAGCATATCATAAAGGATCTTTATAAATATTTTTTCTAAAGCTCTCTTTATGTTTGCTACTAGATGCTGGGACAGTTAGACAGGGATTAGAAATATGCACCAAGAACTGCTTGTGGTTCTGGGTGCATATTGGACCTGACAGGTTCCCGTTTAAGAGCTAATAAATTGCACTTACCGTCATCCATTTGCTTTTGGATCCTCATCTTCCCCGTTGGAAGCGTCGCATGCAAACGTCTTCCCTGGATCAGAGTGTTGCGATGGGATTAACCAGAGGAAAATCTCTATAGCCTCTTGTGTGAGCAGCAGACCAGACCGGGATCACCCTGCGTTGATGTGCAGAGGTTTTACATTACTACATATCCTCCCATTCAATCTCAAAGGTGAGTACAAATCATTCATTCACCTTAGCACTTTTAACTGACTACTATACTTAGAGTAGTGCTGCTCTTTGACTCCATCTCCTCTCTCCCTCCAGGGGGTTCTTTTCATCCATACATACATGTATATACTTGGGGAACCTCATTGTTTTAGAAAGAGACAACTACAGGGTGGGCCATTTATATGGATACACCTAAATAAAATGGGAATGGTTGGTGATATCAACTTACTGTTTGTGGCTCATTAGTATATGGGAGAAGGGAAACTTTTCAAGATGGGTGGTGACCATGGCGGCTATTTTAAAGTCGGCCATTTTGGATCCAACTTTATTTTTTCCAATGGGAAGAGGTTCATGTAACACATAAAACTTATTGAGAATTTCACAAGAAAAACAATTGTGTGCTTGGGTTTAACGTAACTTTATTAATTTATTAGCTATTTACAATTGTATGACCTCTTATAAAATGTGTTCAAAGTGCTGCCCATTGTGTTGGATTGTCAATGCAACCCTCTTCTTCCGCTCTTGACACACTGATAACAAAACCGCAGAAGAAATTCTAGCACAGGCTTCCAATATTCATTGTATCAAATGCTGCACATGTTGTATCTTCACAGCATAGACAATTGCCTTCAGATGACCCCAAAGATAAAAGTCTAAGGGGGTCATATCGGGAGATCTTGGTAGTCATTCAACTGGCCCACAATGACCAATCCACTTTCCAGGACACTGTTCATGTAGGAATGCTTGGACCTGATGGTGCACCATCATATTATGGGTGTCAGTTCCGAGCATTCCTACATGAACAGTGTCCTGTTGTCTATGCTGTGAAGATACAAGATGTGCAGCATCTAAAATAACGGATATTGGAAGCCTGTGCTAGCATTTCTTCTGCAGTGTTGCTATCAGTGTGTCAAGAGTGGGAGAAGAGGGTTGCATTGACAACACAATGGGCAGCACTTTGAACACGTTATAAGTGGTCATAAAATTGTAAATAACTAATGAACAAATAAAGTTACATTAAAACCAAGCACACAATTGTTTTTGTTATGAAATTCTCAATACGTTTGATGTGTTACATGACCCTCTTCCGGTGGAAAAAATAAAGTTGGATCCAAAATCGCCAACTTCAAAATGGCCAACATGGTCACCATCCATCTTGAAAAGTTTCCCCCCTCCCATATACTAATGAGCCACAAACAGGAAGCTGATATCACCAACCATTCCCATTTTATTTAGTTGTATCCATATAAATGGCCCACCCTGTACATAGCAGTCAATCAGAATGATCGCTAAAAGCAATCTGTGCCACACTGCCTCCGCAGGATGAAATGAGTAGTGCTGCTTCTCTATGTATAATCATCAGGTTCTGATATCAGATATACATTATAGAATTGATTTCATGTTAATGCAAAATGTCCTCATAGTATAACATACTACCATTGATCAGTTTTCTTGCTCATTTTTGGAAATACTATACCTGAATATGAGAAACTTCCTCATTGAGCAATTACTGTTAAAGTAGATAAAAGATTGCTTTACTTTAAAGCCTCAATGTGTTCCAAAAAGCATTGTATATTGGATTTATATATTTCCTATTTGATACCCTATAGTAATAATAAGTGTGATTCTCCACTATATCCAATGCCCGCGTTTTCTTGCTTTAAGGATTTTTTTTTATATTTTACTTTTTTTTTTCTTTTCTAGCCTTCAAAACAATTACTCATCACGGCACAGAATACTGATTATTCTCTGCCTCCACAGTCCATTATTAAAAGGGGAGAGGGCTATTTTTAAGTGCACAGTTGATAAAGATGACTCTTTCCATTGTGCGCGGTTCAGAGCAGATTTTGTGGAACCTTTCATAATCACACGCCTTTCTAAGGCTTGCGTGAATTTGATCACAGTAGCTGATTTCATGCATTGATAATGAAGGCTTAGGTGCTTTTTTTTTTTTTGTGCCTGCATAATTTCACATCAGGCTTCTGCTGTGACACGGCTCTGTGTTTCAGTCTGCATAAAAGACACAGGGCTGTAATTGCTTTTGCTTTTCTTTACAAATGACTCAGTGTGCGTTTTCTCCTTCTCTAAAATGTTGCCAGCGTGTAAAGGATTTTCAATGAGGGCTGAGATGAACCAGCGTCGAGGGCGCTCGGAGCTGCATTGATTCGAAACTGTACAGACATACAGATGATCGGTGCTTGAGCCAAAAGCTCACTAGTTCGAAATATCATACCATTTACCTTTGGGAACTTCCGCTCATCTTACCCGGTCTCTGGCTACTAACTAAGCACAGGCTGCAAAAATGTGGAGTGGGTTATCACGCCGAGGTAAGCACTGATGTTGTCAATGCACGTTCCTACTGGATATGTGTTTGGTGTGCTGATTGCTATATGATGTATGATGTGGATATATAACTTAACTGCAATCCTCCTCTGTAAGACAAATCCTTGAAATATTCCACTTGGAATTCCACCTGTGTCTACCTTCTACATGCACCGATCATTTTTTGCCTTGACATATCATTTTGCATCCTGTTGTTATTGTGCACTTAATATGTGTTTATATACTATATTATATCATTTTGCATCCTATTGTTATTGTGCACTTATTATGTGTTTCTATAGTATATTATATCATTTTATATCCTGTTGCACTTAATATGTGTTTACATACTATATTATATCATTTTATATCCTATTGTTATTGTGCACTTATGTGTTTATATAGTATATTATATCATTTTGCATCCTGTTGTTATTGTGCACTTATTATGTGTTTATATACTATATTATATCATTTTATATCCTATTGTTATTGTGCACTTATTATGTTTGTATAGTATGTTATATCATTTTGCATCCTGTTGTTATTGTGCACTTATTATATGTTTATATAGTATATTATATCATTTTATATCCTATTGTTGTTCTTGTGCACTTATTATGTGTTTATATACTATATTATATCATTTTATATCCTATTGTTATTGTGCACTTATTATGTTTGTATAGTATGTTATATCATTTTGCATCCTGTTGTTATTGTGCACTTATTATATGTTTATATAGTATATTATATCATTTTATATCCTATTGTTGTTCTTGTGCACTTATGTGTTTATATAGTATATTATATCATTTTACATCCTGTTGTTATTGTGCACTTATTATGTGTTTATTTACTATATTATATCATTTTATATCCTGTTGTTATTGTGCACTTATTATGTGTTCATATAGTATATTATATCATTTTATATCCTGTTGTTGTTGTGCACTTATTATGTGCTTATATAGTATATTATATCATTTTATATCCTGTTGTTATTGTGCACTTATTATGTGTTTATATAGTATATTATATCATTATATATCCTGTTGTTATTGTGCACTTATGAGTTTTATATACTATATTATATCATTTTATATCTTATTGTTGCTATTGTGCACTTTTTATGTGTTTGTATATTATATTATATCATTTTGCATCCTATCGTTATTGTGCACTAATCATGTGTTTATATACTATATTATATAATTTCATATCCTGTTGCTTTTATTGTGCACTTATGAGTTTATATACTATATTGTATCATTTTACATCCTGCTGTTATTGCGCACTTATCATTTGTTTATATAGTATTGTCCCTTTGGAAACGTATTGGTATTTTGAACTGTGGCTACTTACTCTATACAAAAGGATCAAAAAACAAAAAATAGAATTTGCTTAAGATGTTGAGGATGACTTCTGAAGCTGATAACATGGAATTGACAGTAACAAGCACCACTATGGAATATATTGGCTTAGCTGGAGAGGTACCTGGCAGTGAAAAGCTAAATATGATAGGAACTACAGGTTGCAATGACCTAGAAGACATTCATTCCTGCCTATACCTGAAGTGAGAAATGACCGTGTTCCAAATTCTTCTCCATAATCAAAGTTGCATTTTAGATCGTGTATTCATTATTTAAGCACTTTTTGGAAAAAAAATCTATTGCCTGATACTAATTTAGATTCAATATCTGGAATTAGCATAAATGAGGCAGGTGTTCAATGGTAGCTAGCACTTAATTATTAGACACAGTGTTGATATCAATATAAACAGAAGAGTCTAGAATTTCCATTTCTTGCCAATATATACCCCGCTTGGCTCTTCCACACTACATCAGGAGCAGACCAATTGTGCTAGCCAATCTGCCAGGTCCCAGGGCCACTATCTTGCTTGAAGCCACTGTGTGCTTTTAAAAGCATGAAATTAGTTTTTATACTCAGCACATGGATTCTCGTTTTACTGCTCTTTTTTATGGTAATGGTCAGTTTATGGTTCGGTGAAGGGATTAGACAGTTTTGTGGCTGATTGCTCTTGCAAAGATGATTTAAGATGGGGTCAAAAATTGTCATTATACTAAAGCCAGCTTACTATTTGTCCTGTAAGAGATACATACCTTTGTTTTATAGACTTTTTTTTACCTTGATATTTTGTGCACAGCCCAGACTTTTGATAAAGGTATGGTTTGGAAGATTCAATTTACATAGATTGAAAAAAGACCTAATTTAACCTTCCTCCACCAATTATACATTTTGTCATTAAGTCATGTATAACCAACAATGTTGTGTGTACTGAAGAAATCATCCAGCCCTTTTTTTAAAAGCTGTTATAGTATCTGACATTACTACCTCTTGTAGTAGGGCATTCCACAGTCTGACTGCTCTAACTGCAAAGAACCCTTTCTTGGTTCTTAATGATAAAGACACACTGACATTAAGGCATTACTTATTGTCTATGACTCATTTCTGTGCCGATAGACCAATCATAATATTTATATAATATTTATTAATTTATATAGCGCTTTACATACATTGGTAAGACTCCACCCATTGGGACTCACAATCTAAATTCCCTATCAGTATGTCGTTTTTGGAGTGTGGGAGGAAACCAGAGAACCTGGAGGCACCCCAGGAAAAACATGGAGAACATACAAACTCCATGTAAATGTCGTCCTTGGTGGGATTTGAAACCAGGACCCCAGCGCTGCAAGGATTAACTTTATTATTGATATGGACCAATCGCAAAGGCACGATGGGGATCTTAGCTAAAAATGTATTTAAGATATCATTTACTTCTCATTATAGTTCATCTGGGAAGACTACCTTATTAAATGTTCCTAACATCTCCATACTACAGAGAAGATCACTCTTGATCACATTCTTAGATGGGAGTGGGCTAGATAAGCACAGTTTGGGCTCATAAATCTGGCTTGGCATAAGAGATTTATGAAAATTGATGAAAGCCAAAGTTCTAGATACTTGTAAGTTTTAGTAATCCAGCCTTCTCTTGTTTCCTATAGTGGCATGTTGTTTTGGACTGACCACTGACTTACCATGATGTTTTGAGTTGGCTGCTGTCAACCGGATAGCTTTTATTATCTTCCTATAGCTTTTTGTATCTTGAAGCTGCTTAGTTTGGGGTTAATTGCCAAGTACCTTAAAGGGGTTATTTGGCCCTTACAATAATAAAATAAAAACAGCAAATATAATAATATACAATACAAAAAATACAGTCCGCTGGTCCACAACAGATCATCCACTGAGCCCACCAATAAGGGAATACTGAAGACCAGTGTTCCCTAACTCCAGTCCTCAAGAGCCACCAACGGTGCATGTTTTTAGGATTTCCTTAGTATTGCACAGGTTATTATTTAATTACCTGCACGGGTGATGATTCCAGCAATTATGCAATGCTCAGGAAACCCTGAAAACATCCACTGTTGGTGGCTTTTGTGGTTGCTGTAGACAATTAATGCACTTAGTGGTCACTTACTACTGTAGTGCTTACAGTTGGCATTATGACTCACATTGCTGTGTGGTAGTTTCACTGACTGGCTTCAGTCATTACAAGCTGACTGTCATGATCCATGTCTGGTTCAGCCACCGCTGAGCTATTGCTGGTATCTTATCTCAGGTTACAGGTCATGGGGGGATTAATTCCATTCTAACTCGTTCCGAAGGACAAGTTGCTATATCCCTGCTTCTCCGGAACAGCGCCAGTAATAGTTCCTGCTCTGCAGCGTGTGTGCCTGGCTCCCATGAGTTAACTTGATTTGTCCTGCCTCCCTGCTACCTAGTCCTGACCCGCACCCTCCTCTGTTCATCTGTCCCTCGTTTACTGACTCCCCATTACTGTCTGTAGTTGTTGTCCCAGTCCTATCTGTCTGACCCCAGTCCTGACCTGTGTATCTTCCACCCCTGTATGTTACTTTAACTCCCGGGCCTCTGACCTGTATCTGTCACGCTTCCCGGGTCCTCACCCCCGCTCCCCGGCTCACCTGCCACGCTCCCCGCTCTCCAGCCACCGGATCCCGTCCGTCCCAGGGTCCCTGGACCCCGATCCCGGCGCCCGACAGCTTCCCTGGACCTGGCCGGCTCCCCTGCGTCCTCCTCGCAGCCTCCTTCCCTGGCTTCTGGCACTCGGGCGGCGCGCATGCGCATTAGGGCGCGCGCGCGGTCACTGACCCTTTCTTAAAGGGCCAGCGTCCATTAACAGGAAATGAGGTTGCACAGGTACAGGGTATATAGGGGGTCATTGTCCAAGGGGGCGGGGCCTGATCTTCGTGTTCCCTGAGCTAGGAGTCAGGTCTCCTGGTGTTTATGTGCCTATACTCACCTATCTCTCTTTGTAGAGCCGTACCTGCCGCGCCATCCAGTCTGCCGTGTCCTGAACCCCGCACGCTGTCCGTCTGCCAACTGACAGTCCGTACCATCTCGGATCCCTGCGGTGACCCGTCATCCCGCTCCAGAGGTTCCGGACCCCGCCTACTATCATCTCGGCTTCCGAACCTGAGCTACGTCACCAGTACCACCATCTGTGACTCCGTGGTCCCAGGGACTCCTCCGCTGCCCTCACTTGCACGGACTGTTCTGCCGCCCTTCAGTGCTTCAGCTGCCGGACTCCTTACCACCATCTTAGAGTCCGGTCCAGTGGATCCACCTCCTGGGTCTACCCGACCGCCCGGCCGTGACAGTAAGATCAGGCCATGGATCCCGCTGCAGCACTATTGGCCCTGCAAGAGGAACTCCAACGCCAGCGTGAAGTCCAGACCCGCATGCTGCAATTTATGACCTCCGTGGACACCCGCCTGTACACGTTACAAGCTTCCATGACGCCTGCGGCACCCAGGTCCTCCAATGGACAATCCACGGCTCCCGCACCAGTGGCAGCCTCGTCGGGTGCTTCCCAACTCCGGTTGGCTTCACCACCTCGTTATGCTGGAGATCCCAAGACCTGCAGGGGCTTCATTAACCAGTGTTCCCTTCATTTCACGCAGCTGCCACATCTGTTCGCCTCTGACCAAGCCAAGGTCGCCTTTATAATGTCTCACCTGGAGGGCGAGGCGCTGGCGTGGATGAACCCCTTGTGGGAAAAGGAGGACCCTATGACCAAGGATCTTCAAGAGTTCCTGCAGGCCTTTCGCAGCACTTTTGACGAGCCGGGACGCGCCTCTGCGTCTGCTTCATCCCTTCTCCGCTTGCGTCAAGGAACACTGACGGTGGGCCAATACGCCATTCGTTTCCGCACGTTGGCTTCAGAACTCAGCTGGAATAATGAGGCCCTAACAGCCGCCTTCTGGGAGGGTCTCTCAAGCCGCATCAAAGACGAGTTGGCGGGCCGTGACGTGCCCTCCACCCTAGATGCCCTGATTGCCCTAGCAACTCGAGTAGACATCCGTTTTCAGGAGCGCTCCAAAGAGCTGTCTCGGGAGAGACGTCCAGTCCGGCATCCCTCTCCTCCACAGAAGACCTCCGTACCTCAGTCTTCTACCGCTGGGATTCCCGTCCACGAGCCCATGCAGATTGACCGGATACGGCAGTCCGAACAACGACGAGCAGAGCGGCTCGCTAAGGGCCTCTGCTTTTACTGTGGTGAGGACACACACCTCCTCCGTTCCTGTCCGGAAAGGCCGGGAAACTCCAAAGCCTAGGGTTGGTAGGAGAGGCCACCCTAGGTGCTGGGACTCTCTCTGATCCGGTCACATGGACCGTGCAAGTGACAACGGGAGAGACGCGGTTCACGGCTGAGGCCTACCTCGATTCCGGGGCAGCAGGCAATTTCATCCAGCAAGCCACCGTGGACAAATACCAAGTGCCTGTTATTCCACTCAACAAGCCCCTGGTGATTGCCTCTGTAGATGGGAGACCCCTTTCTGACACCATCTCCTGGACCACCAGGCCGGTTGAACTGCGGATCGGTGCTCTTCACACCGAGACCATCGCCTTCTACGTCCTCCCTCACATGTCCCATCAGATCCTGCTGGGTCTTCCATGGTTACGGGCCCACGAACCATCAGTCAGCTGGGGTACAGGCGACATCACCCGCTGGGGTTCTTCGTGTCATGAGAGATGTCTAAAATCCACACAACCCATCCGACAACCTCTGGTTCCTGAGAACCTACCGGGGCTGCCCTCGGCCTATTGGACCTTTGCGGATGTCTTTGATAAAAAGGAATCCGAGGTACTGCCGCCACATCGTCCATACGATTGTGCCATCGACCTGCTCCCTGGAACAACGCCACCACGAGGACGGATATATCCTTTATCTCCAGCCGAAACAAGGGCTATGTCTGCTTACATCTCAGAGAGCCTGGCAAGGGGATTCATTCGGAGGTCCTCCTCTCCTGCTGGAGCAGGTTTCTTCTTTGTCAAGAAAAAAGAGGGCGATTTACGCCCCTGCATCGACTACCGGGGTCTGAATCAGATCACAGTCAAAAACAAGTACCCTCTGCCGCTCATCCCCGAATTGTTTGACCGACTTAGGGGGGCTCGTGTGTTCACCAAGCTGGACCTTCGGGGTGCTTACAATCTGGTGCGCATCCGCTCTGGTGACGAATGGAAGACCGCGTTCAATACGCGCGATGGACATTATGAGTACTGCGTGATGCCCTTCGGCCTGTGTAATGCTCCTGCCGTCTTCCAAGAACTGGTGAACGACGTGTTCCGAGACCTCCTCTACACCTGTGTGGTAGTATATCTAGATGACATCCTTGTCTTCTCTCCGGACCTCTCAACCCACAGAGAGCACGTACAGCTGGTTCTACGAAGATTGAGAGAGAATCGCCTGTACGCAAAGTATGAGAAGTGTGTCTTTGAGCAGTCTACACTCCCCTTTTTGGGGTACGTCATCTCTGAGACTGGACTGCAGATGGATCCCAAGAAGGTCTCCGCCATTCTCAACTGGCCTCCCCCTTCTGGACTGAAAGCAATCCAACGCTTCCTGGGATTCGCCAACTACTACCGCCAATTCATCCCTCACTTCTCTGCTCTGACTGCTCCACTTTCCGCTTTGACTAAGAAAGAGGCAAATCCAAAGGACTGGTCGCCTGCGGCCGACGCCGCGTTTGGCTCATTGAAGCGAGCTTTTGCTTCCTCTCCTGTACTCCACCGTCCGGAGTTAAACCGCCAGTTCACCTTGGAGGTGGATGCCTCCTCCTCAGGAGCCGGAGCAGTGCTCATGCAGAAATCCTCCTCCGGGAAGATGGTGACTTGCGGATTCTTCTCCAAGGGCTTCTCAGCGTCTGAACGCAACTACACCATCGGGGACCGAGAGCTCTTGGCAGTCAAACTGGCACTGGAGGAATGGCGCTACCTCCTGGAAGGTGCAGTGTATCCCGTGATAATTTACACTGACCACAAGAACTTGGAATACCTGCGGTCCGCTCAGCGACTGAACCCACGGCAAGCCAGGTGGTCTTTATTCTTTGCCAGGTTTGACTTTCAGCTTCACTTCCGACCCGCGGACAAGAATGTACGCGCTGATGCCTTGTCCAGGTCTTTCATGCCCATGGAGCAGGAGGAAGCGACTACCCAACCCATCATCTGTCCTAGCAACATCGTTCCGGTGGCCCCTGTCACTCTAGCCCAGATACCGCCCGGGAAGACCTATGTCTCTGAGACCGACAGGCAAAAAGTGTTACACTGGGGTCATGCATCAAAAACAGCCGGCCATGCAGGCCAGAAGAGAACATGGGGTGCGATTGTACGCCATTACTGGTGGCCATCCCTTCGCACGGACGTCGCTGCTTTTGTCTCTGCCTGCTCCTCCTGTGCCAGGAACAAGACGCCCAACCACTTGCCCCATGGCCGTCTTCTGCCTCTGCCGATACCCTCAGTCCCGTGGCAACACATAGCTATGGACTTTATTACGGACTTGCCATTATCCTCCGGGCACACAGTCATATGGGTCGTGGTTGATCGATTCTCCAAAATGGCCCACTTCGTTCCTATGGCCGGACTGCCCTCAGCTCAGGAACTCGCGGAAGCCTATATACATCACATCTTTCGCTTGCATGGCTTTCCATCCCACATCGTGTCCGACAGAGGAACCCAGTTCACCTCCCGCTTCTGGAGGGCTCTATGCAAACATCTGGGAGTGACTCTGGACTTTTCCTCTGCTTACCATCCTCAGTCTAATGGCCAAGTGGAGAGGGTCAATCAAATCTTGACCTCATACCTACGTCACTATGTCAACGCCCATCACGACGACTGGTCCTCGCTTCTGCCTTGGGCTGAATTCGCCCATAACCACCACGTCAGTGAGTCATCCTCCAAATCACCCTTCCATGTTGTTTACGGACTTCAGCCCGCCGTCCCGCTGCCTATATCCCCTTCATCGGATGTCCCGGCTGCTGATACTGCTGTCCGTGACTTTGCTACCATTTGGGACTCTGTCAAGGCGTCCCTTGGGCGCGCTTCCCAGCGGATGAAGAAACACGCTGACAAGAGACGTCTGGATCCTCCGTGTTTCTCTCCTGGTGACCTGGTCTGGCTTGCTTCCCAGTACATCCGATTGAAGATACCGTCCTACAAGCTGGGTCCTCGCTACATCGGGCCGTTTAAGGTCCTCCGCAAGATCAATGAGGTATCCTACAAGCTTCAGCTCCCGGCCACGATGAGGATACCCAACTCATTCCACGTCTCCCTGCTCAAGCCGGTTGTCCTTGGTCCTTTCTCCGCTGCTGCCAGTCCGGCTCCTCCACCTATTGCCGATGATGACATCTATGCGGTAAGGGATATCGTGGCCATGAAGACCGTACGAGGTCGGCAGTTCTTCCTGGTGGACTGGGAGGGGTATGGTCCTGAGGATAGGTCTTGGGAGCCCAGGGAGAACGTGGGCACTCCTCTTATCCGTGCCTTCATGTCCCGGTTGCGGGGAGGGGGGCGTGGGGGGGGGGGTACTGTCACGCTTCCCGGGTCCTCACCCCCGCTCCCCGGCTCACCTGCCACGCTCCCCGCTCTCCAGCCACCGGATCCCGTCCGTCCCAGGGTCCCTGGACCCCGATCCCGGCGCCCGACAGCTTCCCTGGACCTGGCCGGCTCCCCTGCGTCCTCCTCGCAGCCTCCTTCCCTGGCTTCTGGCACTCGGGCGGCGCGCATGCGCATTAGGGCGCGCGCGCGGTCACTGACCCTTTCTTAAAGGGCCAGCGTCCATTAACAGGAAATGAGGTTGCACAGGTACAGGGTATATAGGGGGTCATTGTCCAAGGGGGCGGGGCCTGATCTTCGTGTTCCCTGAGCTAGGAGTCAGGTCTCCTGGTGTTTATGTGCCTATACTCACCTATCTCTCTTTGTAGAGCCGTACCTGCCGCGCCATCCAGTCTGCCGTGTCCTGAACCCCGCACGCTGTCCGTCTGCCAACTGACAGTCCGTACCATCTCGGATCCCTGCGGTGACCCGTCATCCCGCTCCAGAGGTTCCGGACCCCGCCTACTATCATCTCGGCTTCCGAACCTGAGCTACGTCACCAGTACCACCATCTGTGACTCCGTGGTCCCAGGGACTCCTCCGCTGCCCTCACTTGCACGGACTGTTCTGCCGCCCTTCAGTGCTTCAGCTGCCGGACTCCTTACCACCATCTTAGAGTCCGGTCCAGTGGATCCACCTCCTGGGTCTACCCGACCGCCCGGCCGTGACAGTATCCTTGTTGCCGACCTTGGCTCTGTCTCCCCCTTCTGCTGTATACATGACATCCTGGCTCCTGACCCCTGGCTATCACCTGACTACGATTTGTTTACTCCTGTATTATTGACAAGACCTCCTGTTGCAGACCCGGCTTGCTGACTACTCTATCGCCCTCTTGTGGGTTATTTAATAACTGCAGTTTGGAGATCTCTCTCCAATCTGTCTTGTGCCTCCCCAAGCATTGTAACATTGACTGCTTGTAAGCAAAGACCAAGGAATAGCTGAAGCATCTGCACTGGAGCAGTAGAGGATTAAAGTGGTACATGCTGTATGTTTGTTGTTTATTTTTTTCAATAACTGCATTTTTTCATTTTTTTTTCCGTAAAAGTTGGCTAACCCATTTATATCTTTTCTTATGATTTTTTTTGTTCTAAAACTGCCTATTTCTATGTCAAATAGCTTCATGGCATGAAGTAACTAAAAATAAGTACAAGACGGACTCTCCTTTGATTTTATGGATTAATAAAATTGTTGTATCGGTTTGTTGACCTACATGTGAGAACATTATATGTACCATACCTATGGGGTGTATGTAGTGGGCTAAGAAGCTCAGCCCACACCATAAATGCTGGCTGTATTATGCAACAGCAGTGATCAAAGCTGGGGCTAGATCACTCCCGTTAGCTGCTTAAATACTAATGTCAAACTCTGACTGCAGCAATTAAGACATGAGATCCCAGAGGACCACCATTTACTGTCCCCTTTGCCCCCCACAACACGATTATGTGATTCCAATGGGTTTCCATGGAGACAACTGTTTGGTTTGGGAGATTCAAATGCTACTGTTAAGTCACATCAGCCAATTTTGCTCTCGAAAAGTCAAATGGGGCTCCTTCCCTTCTAAGTGTCCAAAAAGTATTTTTCTATCACATATGCCATATCAGTGTATTCAGTAAAATTGCATTTTCTCCTTTTACCCTTGCAAAGAAGAAACGTTTTGGCTAAAATGACATTTTTGTATGAAAATTTTATTTTTCCATTTTCAAGGCTCAACATTATAAAATTCTGTGAAGTAACTTTGGGTTCAACGTGCTCATCGTACCTCTAGATAAATTCCTTTTGGGGTTTAGTTTCCAAAATATAGTCAATTGTGGGTTGTTTCTATTGTTTAGGAACATCAGGGACTTGGCAAATGCAACATGGTGTCCACTATGTATTTCAGCCAATTTCACTTTCCAAAAGGTAAATGGCGCTCCTTTGCTCCCAATTTCTGCTGTGCACCCAAACAGTAGTTTCCAACACATATGTGGTATTGGTGTGCTCAGGAGAAATTGTACAACTAATTATATGGTCCATTTTCTCCTGTTACCCATGTAAAAATCCAAATTTGGGGCTTTGTGTGAAAAATTAAAATTGCTTTAATTCCTGTGAAGCATCAAAAGGGTTAAGAAACTTCTTGGATGTAGTCATGAGCACTGTCAGGGGCTCAGTTTTTAAAATAGTGCCACTTTTGGTTATTTTCTATCACATTGGTCCCTCAAAGTCACTTCAAATATGATGTGGTCCCTAAAAAAATTGGTTTTGTAAATTTTGTTGGAAAAATGAGAAATTGCCGATAAACTTTTAACTCTTTTAACTTCCTAGCAAAAAAAAAAAGACGTTTCAAAAGTGATGCAGATGTAAACTGGACATGTGGGAAATGTTATTTGTTTAGTATTTTGAATAATGCGATTATCTGGTTTAAGGGCATACAAATTAAGTTTGAAAATTTCTAAATTTTCAAATCTTATTTCAAATGTTTGATATTTTCCATAAATAACACAGGTCTACAAAAAATATTTGTTGTAATCATCGCAGGTGACTTTGTACTTTTCTGAATCATCTTTGTGTCCTGATTTCAAAAATGTATATAATTTTTCTGTAGCACGTATAGTTTCCAGGGGGAGCATCGTTATTATAAGGTATAGGAAATATACTGGCGACATTAAAGGGAACCTGTCACCACTTTTTCGGCCTAAAAGCTGCGCCACCACCACCGGGCTCTTATGTACAGCATTCTAACATGCTGTATATAAGAGCCCAGGCTGCTGTGAGAACATAAAAAACACTTTATAATATTTACCTAACAGTCACGCGGTGGACCTAATAGGCATCTCCGTTCTTCGGTGACGGCGCCGCCTCTTTTGGCCATCTTCGTCCTTCTTCTGAAGCCTGTGTGCATGACGCGTCTACGTCATACACATTTGCCGGTCCCGTGCATGCGCACTACAAAACTTTGATCTGCCCTGCTCAGGACCTGAATGCCAGCGAGTGTTGATGACGTCGGACCCGTCATGCACCCTGGCTTCAGAAGAAGGAGCACAAAGATGGCCGAAGGGGGCGGCGCCGGCACCAGACAACGGAGACGCCCATTAGGCCCATTGCGCGACCGTTAGGTAAGTATTATAAAGTGTTTTTTATATTCTCACAGCGGCCTGGGCTCTTATATACAGCATGTTTGAATGCTGTATATAAGAGCCTGGTGGTGGTGGCCGCAGTTTATACGCCAAAAAAATGGTGACAGGTTCCCTTTAAGAAAACAGTAATCTACATATCAGAAAAAAATGCTTCACCTTACAAAACAGTTTTTATTGAACCAAAATAATTTCACATGCAAAATAGAAACCAAAATATGAGCAGAAATGAAAAGTGCTTGACATTAGATTGTAGTTGATTCAATTTTTCACAGAACAGAGAGCTAGCCTCAGCACCCGCAGCCTCAGCACAGCGCCCGCAGCATTGCCCCTGCTTTCTGCTACCCCTCTCCACCACCCCCCATTAAGCTTCATTCGGATTATAAGATGTATCCTTCATTTTCCTCTCAATAATACGAAAAATATGGTACATCATGTCATGAAAAAAACCTTCTCATAATCACTGGGATCTGTGGAAGTGTTCCAGAGTTATTATTGCATAAAATGACGGTGGTCATATTTATGAGGCATGGTCATTAGCGTACAAAGTGGCTCGGTTCTTAAGGAGTTAAGGTAATTGGCCAGCTTACCTGCCAACATTCAATAGGGTAAGCAAAATAATCCATAGTCTAGTAGTCAATTCTAAGCTGGGTATATCATTTTAATAGAAACTATACTGTTCCTGTATGCAGTTCTTATGGTTACACAATACAAACAACATGTTCTATTCCCATTCTTTAGATTAGGAAAAGGGAGCAGAATGAGTAAAGTAACACATAACTCCATAATAAGCATCAAAACAAAATAAAATGGCAGTAGACCTTCTGAATACATATCCTTTTGTCACAGAAACTCCTTTCAAGGAGAGTTTGGGGGGAGACACAAGGGTTCTCTCAGTCTGCCTGTGCTGATCAAATAAGGGTATGATGCACTGGAGACAAGACATACACAGGAACTAGCATCAGTGTACAAAACTTGTCTGTCTTGCTGATGAAGGCTAAGGTTTTTATTTAGTAACTCGGAAAGTGACTAAGTAACTCACCGTGTTTCCTCAAAAATAAGACCTACCCTGAAAATAAGCCTTAAAGCCACTTTACACACAGATAAATCTTTGGCAGATCTGTGGTTGCAGTGAAATCCTGGACATATTGTTCCATTTGTACACAGCCACAAATCTGGCACTGATTGTCCACAATTTCACTGCAACCACAGATCTGCCGCAGATTTATCTGTGTGTAAAGTGGCTTTAAGGCTTATTTTCAGGGTAGGTCTTATTTTTGAGGAAACACGGTGATTTTTCGTCCTGTTTGTAGTATGCTTAAAATATAAGCCCTACTCCAAAAATAAAGCCTAGTTTCAGATCATCATATTAATAGTATCCTGAAATAGGGCTTGAACAGACCTTTCAGGATACGTAACTTATATTGATGTATGTTGCTGTAAGCCCCAGAAGTTTATAGTCATGTGCCAACTAGTTAACGGAATGAACATTCACCCCTCTTCCCGCCCATAATCCCACCCCTCCCTCTGCTGGCATCAGTGATTGGAACGTGTAATAAAATAATGAATATTCACCCCCTTCCCCTGCCCACCCCTCTGTGCAGGGCATCAGTAATTCACTCAGACATTCATATTACTGCCTGAGGATTGCAGAGCAATTTTCACACTGGCTGGCGGCTCTCTTCACTTGAGCGTAACAGCTAAATAGAAATACACGCTGATACGCTCGGGTCTGGAGTACCCTCGGCCAGTGTGATCATTTCCGGGGGTGCTCATTTCATCAAAAATGATACACCTAATGTGATTATATGAGAATTTATCATAGGCTTACCAGAACACTTTCAGGCACTGCATTTTACACTTGTCTCAACAGTGAGACACTCCTAACTGTTGGTGAGGCGCAGCTGAGGAGATAATTTTCAGAGTTGATTATATTCTGGGCAACCCTTATAGGGATGTTGCAATCTTCAGTTTTCCTAGCTAGTTGACTAGTTTTGTATATTGTACAAAAGTCTAGAAGCAAATAGCATCTGAATTGAAAGATTAATTTTTGAATGGAACTTGTATATGGACAAAGAGGCCCAGGCGTCACCAGTTTTTGGAAAACCTACCGGTGGTGTGACCACATATTTCAAAGCAGAATTTTGGCATATTGTCAGTGTCACGCTGGTGACTATGACGTGACTGGATAGGGACTCCTAAGCTGGCCCTCAGACTAGGTAGGACCCTGAGCTGATCCTCAGCCTAGAGGTACACTCGATGGTAGTGAGGTCTTGGCCCCCAGCGAGTCCCTATCTCCTGTCCAAGACCCTCATGTAACACCCTCCACACCCACCACCCAAGGTTCGGGCCGGAACAGTAGTCACAAAACCCAACCCACAACACAGACTGGCGGGACAACAAAACTCACGCACCCCGAAAGCAAACAACAGAGGAACTACAAGAAGGTGTATAAGGGTAAATAAGGTAAGAGGAAGGTAACTAAACAAGAGGGTACATCCACACCAAACAACTGAAGACACCAGCAGCAGCTTCTCGCTCAAAACCAAGCTCCAGAAAGAATTCTGAATAACCGGCACCCCCTCTGGGAGCAGAGGGTATTTATCCAGGTTGGGAGTGGTTATCAGCCTGAAACACCTGAGCAGGGGTAATGAGCTTGCTACTAGCAAGAAAACTTACATTAACCTCGTATATCCCAAATGGAAAAAACACATTTAATGTGTAGAATCTATGATGGCAGTAAGAAACTCAGAGCCTGAGCCTGTCAAAGGGAGATGACCATGACAGTCAGCCTGTGGACCAAACCCTGATTATTTTGGTGAATAACCCTAAACTAATCATACAGTTTCTATTTACATTAATGGTCTAATAATGTAACTCACAAAAATGTCATGTCTTCCACAATAAGAGTTTTTGGGGGTACAGTTATTCTCTGTAAGACTTCCTATACTAATGGCGATCTCTGTCATCAGTGATCCCTGGGATATGGTATGTAGGTAAGCTCCTCACCAGAAAGAGAACATTGCTGCTCTAGTGACAGCTATAGTTAGCCCCCCTGTACGATCATGTCCATCTCATAAAAGTGCCTCAAAACATAACAAAGATGAGAGAATATGCCGAGATTTTAATTTGGCGGTTCGTTCTAATTTGGCAGGAAAATTAAATTTGCATTAAATTTATTTCATGCAAACTGAATGATCCTTATTATGCTCTGGGGCCTCTCTAGACCACAGAGCATGATAAATGCAGAGTGTAAAAAAAGAAAAATTCACCACACAGCTCACCTCTCCCACCACAGCTGCATTTTTTCTGCCTTCGCTTCCGGAACACGCTATCCTTTTCAGCCTTTTTCACTCTATGCTAGGATATCTGGCACCTAGTAGGCCTTTGACATTACTGCACATGTCAACATTATGATGTGTGTCATTGGAGGCAATCTATGTTCTCACATCGCAAAGTCTGCCATGATATCAGAGCGTCAGAGGCCAACTAAGCACCATAAGATGGAAAGAAGAGTTCAAGCAATACGGCGAACCAAACAGCAGTCTAAGGTATGACTTGTGAGCAGTGAGTTGAGTATTTTTTTTTTATTAACTATTTTCCTGGCCATCTAAAAGTTAACAACATGGGGGACAGTATGAAAAAAAATAAAATATAATTCAAGACAAATTCAGTTTACCTTGAACAAATTCACTCTAAAGACGAAGGATTTTAGCCAAACCAGAAATTCTTCTAAAATGAAGAGACTCATGTGTATACCTGCACTGGTGTTGACAAAAGGATCCAAGTCATAGATTATTAAAAAGTGGTTTAATTCTAAGCATTCTGAAGTGAAATCCCACTTCTTCCTCAGGAAAAAAACATTTTTCGTGGTTTTTCCTGGGGAAGAATTCCAATTTGCATCCATGTCTGACATATGGCCATAAACTTTAAAGGGGAACCTGTCAGGTCCAATATGCACCCAGAACCACGAGCAGTTCTGGATGCATATTGCTGATCCCTGCCTAACTTTCCTTGTATCTAGTAGCATACATAAAGAGATCTTTAGAAAAAGATAAAGATCCTTTATGAAATGCTAATGAGCGTGGGGACTAGTCACAGGGGTGTTAGTTTCCCCTGACTAGGCCGCCCTCTTTGCATGTTAGCATGCCCCTGCGAACGTGCTAATATGCTATTCAATGCCCATTGCCTAACGTCATCAACGGTGACATGTGTAACTGCGTCCATTGTCACCACCTCAGATGCGAGGTTTAGGTTAAGTGTGCATGATCAGAAGTCACGGCACTTCCGGTCATGTGCACTAGACCTCTCTGAAGTCGGGACGGGTACACCCGGCTTCGTAGTGTGCATGACCGGAAGTGCCTGGACTTCTGATCATGCGCACTTACCCTAAACTGGCGTTTGAAGCAGTGACAACACGCAGGTACGCGCATCACCTCTGATGACTCTGGGCAGTGGGCATTGAATAGTATGTTAGCATGCCCCTGTGGGCATGCTAACATGCTAAGACGACGGGCTAGTTGGGGAAACTAATGCCCTTTTAACTGGACTCATTAGCATCTCATAAAGGATCTTTAGAAATATTTTTTCTAAAGATCTCTTTATCTATTCTAGTGTATACAGGGACGGTTAGGCAGGGATTAGCAATATGCACTCAGAACTGCTCGTGGTTCTGGAGGCTTATTGGACCTGGCAGGTTCCCTTTAATGGCCAATTCTGAGCTGCAAAATCAGATCAAAATAGGACCATCTCTGAATCACACGAATGTCACTCTCAGCTCCAATGTGTGAATACATCCATTCTTCTCTACGGGTCTGAGTTCTGTACAATAGAAAAAAAACATCGGACCGCATATGGACATTTCACAAGGATGTGCCTAACAGTGTGACATTTTTTAAATAGATTTTTATAATATAGATAACACCTTTACTTTGTTTTACAATTATACATTTTTGTAGCCATAATGTGGAGGACGAGTTGGACGTCTAATCTGCACACTCCCTATGTTGAACTTGCTGTTTTGCGCACATTTTTCCTATGTTGCAGCTCTTGCAAAACAGCATCTCAGACGTTAATTACAGAGCAGGCAAAGCGTGACAGCTTAGATTGCTGTGACACTCACAAATACGCCCATCAACATGTCCTTCATACAATGCACTGCCTCCGAGAGATGAGAGCACTTCATGACTTCAAATTTAGATCATAAAGCAAGGAGATGATTTAAGAAAACATATATCAAAACTGTGCAGTGTACTTAGAAGCCGTCAAATCCTTATTATGTCTGCTGGCTAATTGTACAAAGCAATTGTCATCATAGTGTTTCATGGTAAATAACTTCTGCAATGCCTGCCTTTAGAATATGGAGATTTCCTCGAGGCTTGTCATCAATGCACATTTTCATAGATTGGATAAATAATTACATTTGTTGAGAAAGATGACGTTCCTATATGTGAGAACATGAGATATTTTCATTCCTTCAGAATTACCCAAATGTTTATACTTTATACATAATATTACATTATATGGTTCTGATAAAGCTCAGAGGATCAGTCAACCATTTTTTGCAAATAGGAAGTTGTGAAGGATCAACTAGGTGATAGCACCGGGGAAAAGGACTTGGACATAATAGTAGATCCCAGATTCAGCATTAGCTAACAATGCGGAGCTGCAGCTAAAAAGGCCAACAACATTCTGGGATGTATCAAGACAAGCATTGAATCTAGATCAAGAGAGGTAATTATTCCCCTATACTCTGCTCTGGTCAGACCCCACCTGGAATACTGTGTACAGTTCTGGGCGCCCCGATTCAAGAAAGACATGGCTATATTGGAGCAAGTTCAGAGAAGAGCAACCAAGATGGTAGAAGGTCTGCAAACCATGTCCTTTGAAGACCGACTAAAAGAACTAGAGATGTTTAGTTTGAAAAAGAGAAGGCTGAGAGGAGACTTAATAGCGGTCTACAAATATCTGAAAGGTAGTCACAGTGCAGAGGGAACTACCCTATTCTCATTAGCACAAGGAAGTACAAGAAGCAATGGGATAAAACTAAAAGGAAGAAGATTCAGATTAGACAATAGGAAAAACTTTCTGACAGTGAGGGCAGTCAGGGAGTGGAACAGGCAACCACGAGAGGTGGTGAGGGAAGTCAGAGAGTGGAACAGGCGGCCACTAGAGGTATTGAGTGCAGTCAGAGAGTGGAACAGGTGACCATGGAAGGTAGTGAGCTCTCCATCAATGCTAATCTTCAAGCAGACGTTGGATAAACATATAGCTGGGATGATTTAGGAAAGCCTGCACTCACAGGGGGTTGGACCCGATGGTCCTTGAGGTCCCTTACAACTCTACTATTCTATGATTCTATGATTAATATATTTGAAATGATATAGTATATTTGACATATATTTTAAAGGATCTATTGTGGTGCCCTGTGCCTGGATCACCACAAATAATAGCTGCATGTGTATTTCAATGTGTATAACATGTATTGTCAGCCTTAATGAGATTTGGGTTCTCGCCTGTTCACTTTATACACCTTTGCCTTCACTCCTTTACTGGGGCTGTTCACCTGAGCTGATAACAAAGCTTGTGTGTGCGCCCTAGAAGGAGAAAGGGGATTTGCTTAGGTGTGAGGTAAATTCAGAGTGTAGTAGTTGCAGTTGGTGTCAGCATGTGAGAGGAGCAAAACTCAGACCCACCACCGTGACAGCAGAGGTCTACAAGGAGTGGAATTCTATCTACTTTGGAAAATTACTCTTCTTAGAAGATTTGCCCAACAAAAAAACTAATGTGATGGTGTTCCACCTCCATCATCAAAGGATAGCATCAATTATCCTATAGTGCCCCGCAGGGGACATGGAGCATTACTATTAAAATTAATAGATGTACCAGGTTGTTCAAAGTGTGAGGTTGTCCAAACTGTTTGCAGCTTGGTTTCCACACTAACTAGTAGAGGAACATTCTAAATGGACACCTTCCTATAGTAAAATCTTATATAATTTTTTTGAATATGGCTTTTCTGAACCATACAATGGATTTAAAGGGGCATCCTCACCGTCAGACTCATACAGGCTCTGGTGGATCAGAAGTTACTTTCCTTATTCATTTTTTGACTTACATTGACTCTTTCATAGGACTATATGGAAACACTGACTTGCATTCTACTCCTAAGAGCCTGGCAGCCAAGGGGAAGTCATGCGGTAAAGACAGGATCAGGTTGCCCACTAACAAAGCTACCAGCACTTCCATTTATTGTATGTGGATTATTATTAACAATACAACAAATTCTCGTATTGTCTCTTTCAATATTTTTTTGTTTTCTAAAGGAGTTTTCTGGTGCTGCTCACTTCCACGTTGGTGAAGGGTTCTGATGATGGCACATCCTCATATACTTGGCGAGATGCATGCACAATTGGCAGGTGTTATGTATGTGTTCCATTCTAAGGATTAGGACAGATGCACAATACTTGCTGTTTGTGCCTGTGTCCCAGCTGTTATGTAGACATGCAATGTCTCAAGCACTTTTCACCTCTGGATGGAGAAGTAACGCAAGACAACCTAAGATGTTGTCCAACACTTAGACACATATTGATGACCACTGCTTAGGGCAGGCCATCATTTTTAGATCAGTGGGCTCCGACACCTGACATCACAATTAGCTGGTTCTAACTCAGACGGTGGTTAGACATACAGTGTACACAGCCGGGACAGCTCCCTAAATGTGTAGTGGTCGTCCTCAGGTACAGCAACTCAGATCACATTTAGAGATGAGCAAACCTGAACTGTAAAGTTAGGGATTCATACTGAACATGGAATTTTAAAAAAATTAGTGTCCGAATTCTGGTACTGTACGTATATTAACCACTCTATTGAGCATCAGGGTGCTCGGGTACACTCGGTGCTTGGCCCAGTATGAGACACTTGTAGTCTTTGAATGACTCTCACTGGGGGTAAAAGCAACATTTTCAGATGTAGTGTGTCCAAAAAAAACTCCTGCCCTCCCTCTTCTGTAAGTGATCTGTGTACGTCTGGCTGCATATGGACGGAAAGCCGAACTGCCCAATTATTGACTTTCATTGACGTTCAGGTAAAGTCAAGGTTCTGAACTAAACTTTACCTAAAGTCTGGCTAAACCCAGCGAATCTGAACTTCAACGGGTTCAATCACCTCTAGAGATAGGCAAACCCAAACTTTAAAGTTTGGTGGTCGTACCGACAAACCTTTACGTATGGATGTCTTGCTAAATTCTCCTAAAAAGGGGGCTGAAAGCCCGTACTTACGAAGCGCTCACTGATATCCTAATCAGGCATGAATACTAAGATTCATTATAGCAAGATACTATTTATTTTAATAGCACATGAATAATCAATGGTACATAGGCATTAGAACTACTTTATAGTCATAGAATCTTATACAATAACAGAAATATGCATCAACATTACCGTTATGTTGTAGCAATCCTTTCTCATCGGAGGGACTCGATTATTGAGAAGGAACAACCCGGCCTTTTGCATCACAGGAGCGGTACGTACACGTCAGCTTCCTGGAAGGGTTCCCTAATCTCATTAATAGAGTCTGGTCTTTTTATAAGAAACTTTGTATGTTGTGTTTTCTGAGTGGTTAATTGGTGACCAGCATGTGACAGCTGAGTCATGTTCATGTAACTTGACCACAAGCTGCTGTGGGCACCAGCAGCTTCCTGCACATTTCCTGCAATGAGCCGTAAATTTTACATGCTAGCTTCCTTACACCTGTTATCCACTAACCACAAGTTTCCTGACTGTGGAACTGTAAACATTAGTTCCTGATAATTGTGGTTTTGCTCAAGATCTGATTGACACGTACGCTTGGTCATAGGGAAATAGGGTCAGCCAGAGAACATCTCTCTCTGATACTGAATTATGGATGGGTCAAAATAATATCTAGGATCACTATATCTTTTGATTATGATCCCTATCTAATAACACTCATAATTCACTCATATGACATTGGTATCCCAATGGAAATCACTGTGCTCGAGTTCACTTAGTGCTCGGCCCAGTGTGAGTGATTTGCAGTGTTTGAATTCCTCGCACTGGGTGTAATATTATCGTTATCGGATGTAGTGTGCACCAAACAAAAAAATTAGGAAAAAACTTCACTCTACCTTCCCCGGAAGTGTTCTGTTTATGGGTAGCTGCATTTGGGCAGAGAGCCGAACTGCCAATCAGTTGACTTTAAATGAAGTATGGGTCAAGTCCGGATCCCAAACCAAAGTTTATCTAAAGTCCGGATGAACCCGCCGACCTGAACTTCCACGGCTTTGCTAATATCTACTCATCTCAACTCATAGTCACTTCTATAAGAGCTTAGCTGGAGCGCTCGAGAATGGTCACTATGCCGAACACTGAGCTGTGCCATCCCATCACTGTATTTTGTATTAGTCCCATAATTTCTATGAGAGAAAAATAATCATCCCTTTTGATCAGCTCTCTGATTGAGATTTCTGTATTTTTTGTTTGGGGGGGGGAGGGACTGGGTGCCTGCAAAATAGTGTTTTCTTAGTGTTGCCATTCATTGAATCTCAATTTTCCATAAAATATTTCTAGACAAAAAATGTCTAAATCAAACTTTTATTGATACGCAACTTAAAATATATGCATTCTAATAATGTTTGAATATTTAAAACTAAACATAAGGAGTAGAGCAAATGTAGAAGAAATAATTTTTAATGAATGTACCATTATCTGTTTATGTAGGTAGCAATATTTACTTTACTTTCCTTGTAGCATTATGGCATTTTGCAAGCATCGGAAAACACAGACAGCTCAGATCTCAGAAGTGTACTTATCTCCACATTACTGTACACTTTTCAAATAGGAGCTTTGCATTATTATTGCTTTCTACCACCAAATTCTACTTCTAGGACTTCACTATCGTAACGCACCGGCTTCTGCTTCTCTTTTCACTTGACCTCAATTTCTAGTGGTTTTACAGGTCATTGTCACGAGAGAAAATTCATGAACTAGTCTTTGAAAATCATTAGCTATTGGTTTTCTGTCTTCAGCTGTTCTTCAACTGAGAAGAGGTGAGGACGACTTATTGTGTGATCGTTCTAGATTAGACATTATTTGACTTTTTCTCTCATTTGCACATGGGGCTCTACTATTGATGTAGCGAGCACTGAACTTCTCGGGTGCTCGACTTTAGTAACTAGCACAACTGAAGTCAATGGAGAAGCCGAGTAGTTTTTCTGGAAACCCCCAACGGTGAGGGGGATTTCCATAGGACTCCTCGCTCAGGTGCTAAAGAGGTCAACAACTCGCAGGTTACTTCTGTATCACTTTCTCACGCTCTCTTCCATGTGACTTCCTCTGCTCTGGACGGTGAGATGTAGCAGAGCAGAGACAGACAGAAACGCTTCATCTGTCTCTGCTCTGTTACATCTGACCATCTCAACTCTGCTAAATCCGAATATATAACTGAAGATATCTATAAAATTCTGGCAATGAAAAAAATATGAATCAAAAAGGGGAGAAATCGATCATACCCAGTAATAAGGCCAGGACAAAGGTGACAGTGCATGTAACAACAGTAAAATCTGCTGACAAAAAAGCAGGCGGTGACTCTAATTATATTACGGTATGTAAATAATTACTTAAAATAAGTATTGATATCAAGAGACACTACCTGTAGTCATGACTTCCCTCTGCTGTGTTGGCACCAAAATCCCGACGTGTGTTTCAGTATGTAACCTTTGTCAGGGTTTGTGGACCTCTACATCTGAGGGAGACAGCAAAGACTGATGGAGCATCTCTGAACATCTCTGCTCTGCTACATCTTACCATCTCACTCAGATGTTGCAGACCTCAGACGATCTATTAATAGAAAAGAAAAAAGGGAGACAAGTGCATATAGTGTAATATTGTATTTTAAAAGTGAAATCGGGGGTGAGGGCTTTGATCACTTGATTAGGTTGTGTGTGTTACAACTTCAATTAATGTCCATATATTATTCAGCTGAAGATCTACTCTGCAATATCAGACTGTCGCACTCAGATGTAGCAGAGCTGACATGGTCAGATAAAGCAGAGCAAAGATGGTCAGCGAGAATACATCTGTCTCTGATCTGCTACATCTGACCATGTCACTCAGATGTAGCAGAGTTGAAACAGTCAGGTGTAGCAGAACAGAGATGTCAGATGTAGCAGAGCAGAGACGGTCAGGTTTAGCAGAGCAGAGACAGCCAGATGTAAGAAAGCAGAGACAGATGTAGCATCTCTTACTATCTTTGCTTTGCTACATATGACAACCTCGGATCAGCTACATTTGAGTGAGACGGTAAGATGCAGGAGAGCAGAGACAGGTCTTCTTTTACATTCTACAGAGCGGCCTGAGTACTTACTGTATATACAGTATTCTAGAATTCTGTATATAAGGGTTTACTGGTGCTGGCTGCAGCTCATAAGGGAAAATCCTGGTGGCAGATTCCTGAATATTTTTTATGGAAAAACATTCAGCATAATTTATGGGCGGTCCTTCTCAAGGACTGCCCACCCACTAGACTCTTAAAAGGGTGGTTCACCCATATCTGTTATTTTGTAGATCGATATTATGTTGAGAAACAATGTTTCTTTCAAATACCTTATGTTGGTAATAGTGCTTGTGAGAGGCGCTACTGCAGACCGCTGTTCCCCATCGCCTGACCCCTGGGCTCTGTGGATCCAGTGATGTCACATCAAGTTCCTGTTGACCTGACATCACCGCGGATGCCGCAGTCTTCCTGAGTCACTGGTCTGTGGGCGGTGTTTCACCGCTTGTCACAGCCCAGCGTGTTTCCTGCTTGCAGTGCTCTGCTGTGAGGGGGGAGGGAGGAGAGAGCTGATGGGCTGTACTGAGTGGTGAAACACCATCCACAGCTCATCACTCACGGAGACTGGGGCCGGCCGTGGTGATGTCAGGTTAACAGGAAGTTGACATGACATCACCGGATCCCCGAGGTCACGGAGCCTGGGGGTCAGGCGACGGAAACAGCGGTCCGAAAAAGCGCCTCTCACAGGCACTATTGCCAACATAAGGTATTTGAGAGAAACATTGTTTCTCAACATAATATCGATCTAGAAAATAAAAAATATGGGTGAACCACTTCTTTAAGTCCAGAATGAACACATATTAAATCCTTCTATTGTAATAAATAATTCTAAATATTGTTTTAAAAAATCTGCTCAGTCCTTCCTTATTTATGAGTCTTATTGCAAATTTGACTGCAGTTTTCAAGGTGATGAGTTCCCTTTTATTATCATCCATTGCCAACGACATCTAATGTATAGGATACTGGAGCGCGTATATCACTGGGATATGGAGATTTTCGGGTTCTCTTAGTATTCGTCAGGGTTGTGCCATTTTTAAAGATATGACTCAGTGGTATCTCTTTATGAGATATAACTATGTGACAGTTTAAGTCTCGGTGTTATATTTAGGTCTTGTTGAAAGGGAGGATTTACAATTCCTTAAATTCATTTCATGGTTATATCCAGTGAATTGATTTGCCGGTAATGGCTTTTGTCCACAGGGTGCAGCACCGCGCATGGTGTGTATATATGATGCAGCACAGTGTCCCAATAAATGATGCTGAAACGTTTCTCTCTATGCCATAACCACTTTTACTATAGACTCTCCTTCTATTACATGGATACACATTATTCTGACAATTTGCATTCTCCGGATAGCGAGGTCCTCCTCTCTAATTTGTTATGGACTCTGTGTTTCAGCTGCTTGTCCAAACAGCTTGATAATAAGAAATTAATCTGATCATATGCAGATCTGGATATCACACCGAGAGCTTAGTGACAGGATTATCTGCATAAAAAATATCAAAGGATTTGTGCTGAAGAATATGTTTCCCCTCCAGATATATCTGTATGTGCAGTTTACTTGCTTTTATATGGATTAGAATTTCAGACATTCCCCTGGTAAATAGAAACAACAAGGATATAATAAATTCATACTGGAAATATGATGTCCATTATTGCTGGATACCAAGTAAGCATTTTTCTATTGATAGGGGACTGCAAGGAGTCCCTTTCATGGAGGCCCGCGGCCCATCACGCAACTTACAGGACTTAAAGGGAGTCTGTCACCAGGATTTTGCCACCTAATCTGAGAGCAGTATAATATAGGGGCAGAGATCCTGATTCCAGCGATGTGTCACTTAAGGTCCCGTCACACACAACGAGATCTCTAACGAGATTGTTGCTGAGTCACGGTTTCTGTGACGCAGTAGCGATCCCGTTAGCGATCTCGTTATATGTGACACCTACAAGCGATCAGGCCCCTGCTGTGAGATCTCTAGTCGTTGCCGAATGTCCTGGACCATTTTCTTCAAAGGCGATGTCCTGCTGGGCAGGACGCATCGCTGTGTTTGACACTGTGTGACAGGATCACAGTGACTGCTGAGATCGTTATACAGGTCGCTACTGCGACCTGTATCGTTCCTGCATCGCTGGTAAGGTCTGACTGTGTGACCTCTCACCAGCGACCTCCCAGCGACTTACCTGCGATCCCTATCAGGTCATATCGTTGTCGGGATCGCTGGTAAGTCATTGTGTGTGACTGACAAAACAAAACAATCACTGATCTCGAGGAGACCAGCCAGAGAAAACACTGCCGACAGCCAGCGAGGGCGCTCACGACTGTGAAATCCTAGGTACATTGCCCCCTGGGAAATATGCAAATCAAAAAGGTCTATGGAGCCTCTGTTAGGAGTCTCAACACAGAAACCAGCCAGATATCCCTCCGGGAAGGGCCCAGCCGAGGGGTGACTCTTTTTAGGAGACCACCATAACCACCATATTAAGTGGCCCTTTTAGTCAATATCCAACTTTTTGACAAGTTTAAAGATATGACAAGGGAAATACCAAGGCCAGGTATCCATCCACAGACAGCTGTTTCGGGGTATTGCCCCTCATCAGTGTGGAGTAGGATTCTGGCTGGGTGGGAGCAATGCCTAGTAGACCAACAAAACAAAACAATCACTGATCTCGGGGAGACCAGCCAGAGAAAACACTGCCGGCAGCCAACAAAGGCGCTCAACACAGTGAAATCCTAGGTACATTGCCCCCTGGTTGTGTGTGACTGGGTCTTTACTGGGCTGCTTAGTGTAGTCTTGATAAAATCACTGTTTAATCAGCAGTAGATTATCATTAGAGGACTACTTGGCATGCTGCAGGTAGTCCAGTATATGCATGAGCTCTGTATAACCGCTAGATCTGCAGCAGAGAAAACATTGATTATATCAAAATGACAAGCAACAGCTCAGTAAGTGACACATCACTGGAATCAGGGTCTCTGCCTCTACACTATGCTGCTCTCAGATGGGGAAGCAAAAATCTAGTTACAGATTCTCTTTAAAGGAAACCAACTAGCAGGATTTTCATATATAAAGTTAAGCCAGCGCTATACTGGTGCTAGGATGCTGAATATAAGCATTTGTTCAGAGATTGGATGTTTTATTTCAGAAGTAAAGTTCCCTTCACAGGTGACTGGGGAAACACAGGAAAACCTGTACTGGCCCTAAGGCTTGGTCCCCTGTGCTCACCCTCACACCCAGAGGTACACTTGATGGTAGGGAGGTCTAGGCCCCCAACCTGGCCCTATCTCCTGTCCTTGTCCCTGATAGTAAGACCCCCCCCCCCTCCACAACCCACCACCCAGGAGGAAGGGGCAAGAACAGAAGTAACCAACCCCACCGTCAAATAAAAACTAACAGGGGTAACAACAACAACTCGCACACACGGCAACAACACACAAGGGAGCCACTAGAGGAAACAACATAAAAGGGGGGAAGTAACAGTCTACAGAGTAACTTCCATAATGTACAACCAGACACCACAAACTGCTGCAGCCTACACCTATGCTGCAGCCAACAAAACAAACAGAGAGAGGGTTTCTTCAGCTCCTCACTCCTCCTGGCCAAGCTTCCATATGATTGAAAATAACTGGCCCCCTCTGGTGGAAGTAGAGGGTATATATAGGACCTGGGTGTGGTCCACACCACAAACTCCTGACCAGAAGTCAAGAGCTGCTGGAAGGTAAACTGACATTAACCCTCTCCTCCCCAAAGGAAAGGATATTCATTTAATCAGCAGAGTCTCAAAAGGTAAAGTGAGACTCTAACCCAGAACCTGTCACTAAACTCTGCAACAAGGAAAAGACTGTGATAGTTCTAGCAATGCACTTCTATTTGATTGACAGCTGCAACAGGAAGGGAATATGTGAGTTGGCTCTTGCGTCTATTCCCAACCCTGTCTGCCTGCCTGCGCCAGAATTGATGTCTATGACGGCGACAGGGACAGAATGGCCAGGCAGGCAGACAGTGGCGGGAATAGATAGGAAGACCCGACCCACATTTTTCCTTCCTGTTGCACCTGTCAATCAAATAGCAGTTCATTGCTGTAACTTTACTTGCACATATTTTTTAAATAAAACCTCCAATCTCAGAACGAAAGATATGGTCCGATTCAGCATCCTAGCGCCAGTATAGCACTGGTTTTACTTTATATATGAAAATCCTGATGGTGTGTTCCCTTTAAATAGAAGACCGCACCACCCAGAGTTCTCAAAGAGGAGCAAACTAACCAGACAAGATATAACCCTATATCTCCCTGACTGAGCATCATCCAAAAGTCCCATTAATTAAGTAGGACTGCTGCATTGTTGCCCACAACAAAGGTGCGGAACCGTCCAGCAACAAAAGTGGCAACAGAGGGGATAGGCACTGGCCTGGATGTTATACCTATTAGCTACACGTCTTGTTACACTTAACAAGTGCCGTAAGACACAATACCTGTGATATTTTATGCAGTGCGTGAACTTGACTTTAATGAATGTCATAATACCAGTTAACACCACTTAACCTTACTGTCTAATATCAGTCTATCCTCTACTGTCATCAGCCATGCATTACTACAAAGCCAGGCTGCGTTAGGAGACACGACTGCTTTTGTATTCAGCAAAAGTGTACATTATAGAGTTATTAAATATTCTTATGGAGCTGCTGTGAATCCGTACATCAAGAACAATATTCCATCCTGATTGTTTTACAGTAGGTAGATTTCCAACCGAAGAAGTTAAAGGCAGAAATCAAGATTCCGTCATGTAACATATTTAATGAGGTATTTTTTATACATTTTTCAAGGTCGAAATGGCACAGAATAAAGAAAAAACATGTGATGCTGTGTCATTTCTAGTAGTATGGGTCAGGAGGTTGCATTAAAGTGGCCCAATAAAATATTCACACTCTATTAAAATGTCGTCAGAACCATTAACGTCTTAATCTGGAACAGATTTAAAGGGGCTGTAAAAAAGTGAAAAGGATAAAATGTATTATTAGGATATAATGGACTGTCAGAAGTTCAGCAATCTTAAAAACGTTCTTCACCTGTCACTCAAAAACGCAATGCCCTTTCTCATTATGGAATGTTTTTACCGACTGTTGAAATTTGCCTAATGAGAGAGACAATAACTAGGAATCGAAGACTGCCAGGACCCAACCACCACCTTTTCCCCCCTAGAAAGAAACCACACAGTTCTTTATAAGTTAAATTGCTTTTTATTTTCACTTATTCACTTTTGGAGAGGCATAGGGAAAAACACTCATCTTTTACTTTGGCATACATTTTTTGGTTGCAGCTTTCAAATTAGGCATTACCAGCCAACACCACGGGGTTTTGGGAAATTTTCCGCCACCGGCCGTCCGGTGCGGGTATTTCACCACCATTTTTCCTACCCCTTCCGCCAAGGAGCAGCACAGCGCTAGCAAGCTGCGACCCCCCAAAACCACAGAACCTGAGCCATCTCCTCACCATTCTCACTACCAAACCTCTGAAACAGCATCATTTAAGATGTACTCGCTCCCTCATCGGGACAGCAAAGTTAATACCTTCCAGCTGGCGGTACCAGACCAACAAATTTTTTTTTTTATATATTTTACAGAATTAACTTAGGTAGACACTGGTTGCCCGTGCGCCAAGGACAGCCCCGTAACACATCCTTCCTTAGATACGTTCCAATATGAGCTGAAAATCACCTCTGGCTGGCCCATCTTCCATTAGGAAAATAACAGGGAAAGTTGTACATCTCCGACCGGATGAGGGTACGGGGCGGAGCGCAGTTAGGTGGCAGGGGACCAGATCTGTGACGCCTACTTGGGTCGCCAAGTCAACTGTGGAGGGCGGCTCACCAATCCTGAACACCTCAGGTAGTGCACTCAGCTCAACCAGCTCCCGGCAACTTCTCCAATCACATCCAGGTCAATGGAAACCAAGGACCAACCGCCAGGGCGAGGATCAGCTTTTCCCGCTGCCCAAAAAGTATGGGCATGACCTAAGCTCGAACACTAGGCCGACTTACATCTGAAAAGGAAAACATTGTCAGAAAGGAAAAACTCTCGAAACCAGCAAAATTCTCTTAACCAGCAGACCACCTTCCCCTTGGGGTTGATTTGGCAAAAACACGCGTACGTTTTTGTTTTTTTTTTAAAATACACAAATCTGGAACGTATGTAATGTTACGCTAGCCTATATGACAGTCAGTAGCCTCTTGCGCTTCTACTAGTGGCGGTTTATAAAACAAACTCGGTACGGATGCCCCTCAAAAATGCATTTGCGTTGCCAACCCCATCCCATTGAAACCACGCTCATACACACTTGCCCCAAAGCTTCAGGAGCACCCCAGTTCTGGAGGGAAAGGGAGGGGTGTTTACACCCCAGATACTGCAGCTGGCGCACCCACAATAAACAACCATCACCAAGTTACCGCCAAAAAATTGTCAGCCAAATATGGGAAAAAGTCTTCGTGGTTAAAAGATGCTCCCCGTCGCCCCTGTTCATCTAAGGGCTATCACTAACACCTTAGGCATACCAACCAGGGGTGGGGGAAAAAGATCCCAAAACTGTGAGGGAAGACAGGCTTGGCTAGATAGACTTAGGCCTTTCTTCAGCCTGTGTGACTAAGCTTTAAGATCAAGACCACAATGGGCGTAACCACCCAGCCCGCTACCTTATTAGGTCGACAAACAGCCAGGAAGTATTAGGCCTCCTGACATCCACCCACCTGCCGCTAATCCACTAACCATTCCATACCGTGGGTCCCACTAGGCCTTGGTCGCGCAGGTCCAGTTCCGCAACTGAAAAATTGCAAGGCAAAACCCCGTACCAGTTTGCTCACAACAGGAAAAAATGGTACCCGTTGGTGAAGTAGAATCACTAAATACTGCCGGTTATATATTAGCAAGGGATCGCTTGAAAATCATCATGCTCTTCACCCGCCTGGTAAACCCCACTCGCTGCATACCTTACTATAGGCCCATCATGTCTGTGTTGTAACGAGAGGCCAGGTCATCGGCCTCCTTTCAATGGGAGTACCATTACGAATTTAAGGAATCAAAACCTTTGTACCTGCCAGCGGACAGAGTTAACGAGGATACCTGGGATTGGAAAAGCAATAGGGAGTAAACAATGCCAGCACGGCAACTGGATACCTGGTATGACTTTAACCTTTCGTTGTCTGATGTGCATTCTAAAAACCGAAAAGCCTAAACAGCCCACTACTGATGAGCGAAGTTGTAAACAGGTGGTTAGACGGTTTTTCCCCCCCGGGCTTGGTAAACCAACTGATAATACCACTTTTTTTATTTTTTGGAGTCTTCCCTCATCCCCTTTTCCAACTGCAACCTAATTGGGGGAAAGTCACAGCCGGGGGGTAGGTTTCTCGAAACATGGCCCCTAGGCCAAGCAAACTGACTTTTTTTTAAAAAAAAACCCGTTGTGTTGAAAACAAACCCAAAAACAGCCGGACCTGCTACTGTTAAATACAACCCCCAGCGATTCAGCCGTTACTGCTCTTGAAGCGAATGTAGCCGTTGAAGCTTAAAGAAAAATTCAGCTACACAATCAGTTCCTCCTTTTCAGGTGCCTGATTCCATGTAGCGGAAAATAAAGTTTAATCTTACCGCACCAAGGGTTGGACCAATCTACCGATACCGGGTAACGTGACCCTGCCGCTTAGTCCTACACTGGAAGCCTAGGAAAGGCGCCTTGGAAACAATGACAGCAATAGAAATGACCTTACCCGCAAAGTTGAAGTTCATACCTGTGGATCCGCAGGGGCCGAAAGATAAACCTCCATACGATGGGTAATAGCCGATAAACGCTATTTCCATGCGGCAAAACCTTCCAAAACAAAAGTCAAACCCAAAGGGAGGGGCTTTTTTATATTTTTTTTTTTTTTAAAAATTTATAATAGGTGCTTCAAATAATGAAGCTACTTGGCACCCTCTATAGTATAGTATTAGAATGATTGCTGTATACTAAAACATGGGAAAGCACTTGTCAGTTGTGCACACCTGAGACCGAAACTAAAATTGTGTATTTTTTTTTTTTTGTTTTGAGGCTATTTATGTGGACATAATTGCTCAGGAAATATTAGTGAGCATAATTATGCAATTACATAAAAATGCCAATTTTCGCATCTCACATGTTCATTTTCGTCTGTTAAACTGAAACTCCAACAAGCACGAAAATGCACAGAAATACACTTTGCTATTACCATAAAGTTATCAGTGACAAACATAGCTTACGCCTTTTCAACTACAGCGCTAAGTTAGAGTGTATAACAAGGGGGGGGGGGTGAGATCCTGTGAGCCCGACATATTGTAACCCTCCTATAAATCACTTGACAGGCCACATCTAAAATCTGGGATCCAGTTTTGACTCGACTTTTTTTTTTTGTTTGTGATCAAAAAGGCGGTGGGTGGACATTCTGAGATTAGTCGGTTCAGGAGACAACTAGATTATTGCAAGGAATGGAGGAGGAGATCTCATTTTTATGCATAAATTGTGTGTGGTCACTATAAAGGACTGGAACATTACTTCCTCCTACCGCAGCTAAATGGGAAGGGTTCTTTACAGTTAGAGCAGTCAGACTGCGGAATGCCGACCACAAGAGGTAGTAATGGCAGCTACTATAGCGCCTATTACGGCGGGTGTATGATTTCCTCAGCACACCTACGGTGTCGGTCACACATAACTTAGTTACAAAATGTTGAATAGGGAGGAAAACCTGTTGCCTGGTGACATCACATGACCCCCCCCAGGGCGCTTATTCCACCCCGCAATCCCACGTAATGGTACTTGCCAGATTGTGCAGGATAAAAGGGGGCGGCCGGACTCCGGATGTTCCTGCCCAATTCCAACAGCACACCGCTGTCCAGGCCAATGTACACTTAGATGCTCATCATCCAGCCGCGGGACCGCACCGGGGCTTAATCTGAAGAAAAAAGGGGGTCTAAATCTACACATGTGACTCATGACGCCCGGGGCCCCAACGCCCGTGCAGATCCCCAGGTGAAGGGGACAGAGTCCGATCAAAGCCGCTACCCACAGAAGGGGAGGTGGGGGATTGTTCAAGTGAGTGAGGGTTGTTCATCCTAAGGTGTCATGCCGACCCCTAAAGGGGAGGGGGGTGAAAATCACTGGCACTAGTGGAAGAGGTGGGGTATCAGCAGGTGGAGACTATGCCTTGCAATACTGCCAATGCACGTCTCAGCTTACCTTCCACCCCCCCACCTTGCACAGTTGAAATGAGGCCTGACCACACCCCTTAATTCACCCCACTGGCCGGGATACCCAGATGACCCCTAGCTCCTTCATGACTAGCAGCTCTTTTTTTTTTTTTATTTATGTATAATTTATTTAATTTTTTTTTTTTTTTTAAGTTGTCTGGGGGATACCAATAGGGGATGGGTGGATTCTGCTGACTTCTGCAGTCAGCGCATACACCAATGCAGTGCCTCCAATCTGAGCTACATCAGAGGCTGCGCCCATCCGCAGCCTGCCCCCGCAATCTCCCCGCTCCCCTGTACTGGCTGTGACAGGGCAGCGGTGACAGGGCGGTGGAGGGAGCAGGGGCACGGGGTTTGTTACTCCCAAAAGGCCGGCGGGTCCACCGCTGCAGCGCTTCCGCCTGCGCTGCATCAGGGACCGCGCCGGCTTACAGCCTGCACCCGTACCCCCCGCTGGTGGTGGCAGGGCGGCGGGTGGGCGGCGCCATAAGCAAAGAGCGCTTTCGCGCTCTTTTTCAAACTGAGGGGCGGCTTCCAGCTGACCGGCGGGCGGGTAGTTCACTCAGAACACCACTCGCTGGCACACCTTGCTTGAGCCTCAGCAGGGAGGAAGCCGCTCACAACTAACAGCGCTGTGAGTAGGACGCTTCCTTCCCTGCTGATGGGGGATTTGTGACAGACGGCGAGCACAGGCGGACCGGCGGGCGGGTATTTCCCTGAGAACACCGCTCGCCGGCACATGTCGCCTGTGCCTCAGCAGGGAGGGAGCCGCTCACAGCTAAAGCGCCGTGGGCAAAACTCTTCCCTCCCTGCTGATAGCTCTCTTACCGCCTCCCGGAGCGGGTATACGCCACCGGCCGCCCAAACAGGTCCGGGTCCAGGAACAGAGAGACCTAGCCAGCGCCGTGACAGATATCCGGGAGGCGGGGCAAGAGCAGGTCATACCACAGGAGCGGGGGTATCTGGTGAGTGACTTTTCAGGGGGAGAACCTCCTAAAAATTAGCATAGAGGGCCTGCAGTCAGGTGGCAGCATCTCAAATTTTGGCTGCAGTGCCCCTCATACAAAGAAGAATTCTTCGGCACAAGTATCTGTAAAGTTGACGAATTGGAATTTAGGTGCTGCGCTTCAAAAAGTCATAGAAAAATCCAACAAAAATAAAAAAAATTAAGTGGCACTCACCATCCATAAAAGAGCAAAATTTATTGTGAAATATTAAAAGGAACTAGTCACCAGATTTTGGCCTTCTAAACTAAAGGTGGCTTTAGACGCTACGAGATCACTAAAGCGATGTCGTTGATGTCACGGAATTTGTGACGCACATCCGGCCGCTTTAGCGATGTCGTTGTGTGTGACACCTATGAGTGATTTTGAATTGTCGCAAAAACGTTCAAAATCGCTCATCGGTGACATTGCCGCCCTCTACCCAATTATCGTTGCTGCTGCAGTAACAATGTTGTTTGTCGTTCCTGCGGCAGCACACATCGCTATGTATGATGCTGCTGGAATGACAAACATCTCCTTACCTGCGTCCACCGGAAAAGGAGGAAGGAAGGAGGTGGGCGGCATGTTCCAATCGCTCATCTCCTCCCCTCCTTTTCTATTGGGTGGCGGTTCAGTGACGCTGCTGTGACGTCGCTGTGACGCTAAACGAACCGCCCTCTTAGAAAGGAGGTGGTTCCCCGGTCACAGCGACGTCGCAGAGCAGGTAAGTGCGTGTGACGCTGCGATAATGTTCGCCACGGCAGCGATCACCACATATCGGCCATGCAATGGGGGCGGGTGCTATCGTGCTCGACATCGCTAGCAATTGCTAGTGATGTCATAGCGTGTAAAGTAGCCCTTAAGCAGCACCTCTGCTGCAATCCATGAAGATGAACATTACCCCCTGACCCCCCTTGTAGACCCCAGAAATACCTTTATAAAATCTCCCGCCTGTTATGTAATATGTCCGGTCAGGTCCGATGGATGTCCTATTCTGCACCTCCTGTCCCTCCTTTTGCCCTCCTCCTGTGCTGATTGACGTGGATGATGTTTCGGACACATAGGCGGACAAAATATCTCGGCTGCGCTAACATATTCCCAACTCATGGGAATGCGCAGAGAACGTGCCGGTTCGCACAGGCGAACCTATGTTTTCAGCTCTGCCCGCAATAAGGCAGAGCTAAGTGCGCCTGCGCGAAACAGCAAGTTCTCTGCGCAGGCACAAGATTTTGTCCGGTGATGTGGATGACATCACCCGCTTTATTCATATCAAAGGGCAAAATCTTACGCCTGCAAAAAGAACTTGCAGGCGCACCTATGTTTTTGGCTCTGCCCGCTACAGGGCAGAGCGAAATGTGCCTGCATGAGATGGGAATGCCCACCTACATGGGTGGCATCCAAGGCGTTTTCCACGTCAATGAGCAGAGGAGGACAGCAAAAGGAGGGACAGGAGGCAGAGAATAGGATGCCCTTCATACCGGGCGGATAATTTACATACCAGGCGGTAGATTTTATAAAGGTATTTTTGGGGGCTACAGTGGGGTCAAGGGGTAACATGCAACTTCATGGAATGCAGCACAGGCGCTGCTTAAGGTAATAGTTTTAGTTTAGAAGGCCAAAATCTGGTGACAGGTTCCCTTTAAAAACATACGGGAGGCAACAGGGTGTGTAATTCCTTACAAGCCTCATTAAGTCCTTACACGCCCTGCTGCCTCCCACATGTTTTTTAATATTTACCAATAAATTATGGTCTTTTATGGATGGTGATTGCCACTTCATTTTTTTCTATTTTTGTTGGATTCAATAACTAGGAATCACAGAGTTTTTTTAATCTTTAGGGACATAGATAAGGCTTTGTTACATGCATCTCGTTATTAAAATTAGTAAAATGGATTCACTGGTGTCACATTGCATATCAGGACTATTATTTCTTTCATTTTGGATTTTTTATGTAAAGGCTATAATACACATTAGATGAAAAATGAATGAATTTTGGTAGGACCAACCAACCATCTGAAATGTAATGTTGTTGTCACGATTCCTCTGTGCAGAGAATCTTGCACACAGGTGATGCTCTGCTGTGCCTTTCTGAATTACGGAGCCAGCAGTGACATTTTACCTTTGTGCAGAGCATCTTGCATTTGGAGATGCTCTGCTGTGTTTCATTGAGCACTAACTGACATGTTGTTTGACAGCACAGGATTCCATGCAGGTTCTGGGAGGTGTTTTTACTCAGGTGTTCCACCTTACTAGTAATTGCTCTGTTTCATTACTGAGCATGCTCTTCCAGAACCTCACCAGTCATACTTCCTGGTTCTGCAGTTGTGCTCTTGGCTTGTTTCATTACTGTGCATGCTCTCCCAGAACCTCGCCAGTCATACTCTCTGGTTCTGAAGTTGTGCTCTTGGCTTGTGTTTGTGCTTGTGTTCTGATCTCAGTTTCTTAACCCCAGACTGTTATTTGACTCCTTTCTGACCACTCACCCGTTACCTCCTGGCTTCTGACCTCAGACCGTTACCTGACCATGTCTCTGCCCGCTCCCTGTTTTTGTCGTTACCTCCTGGCTTCTGACCTTGGACCGTTACCTGACCATGTCTCTCTCTGCTCCCTGAATCTAATACGTACCCTCCTGGAATTCTGACCCTCAGCCAGTGACTTGATTGCGTTTCTGCTTACTTCCTTTGACCTGTCGTGTCCTCCTGTTTCCTGACCCCAGCTTGTCTGATTACCCTTCCATCTATTCTATACGGAAGTAGTGACTAGCATCACAGTTGCTCTCCGAGTCTCCTCTGACAGTTTATTTTACGGAAGAGAAGGATCAGGCAGTCGGAATTTCAGATTCTTTTATTTCAGTGGAGATAAAGTTGCTTACAGAGTTGCCTGGTGGTGGCTTTTTCTATTGAAAATACATGAAAGCTCTGCGGTAACTAGCACTCATGTGTATGGGGTTAGGTGGGAGAGATAACTGGCTACCAAATGCTTGCTTGGCTGATAGATGAGTGTAGTCATTGTTTGTTGAAAGGTTTTATGTACATTGTAGGTCTTAGAAAGCAGAGGTAAAGAGGTTATGTGGTCTAAAATGACAAGTCTGCAGTCAATTTATGTGACTGCAGACTTATGAATCCTCCGAGTGCACTCACTGTGCGCTTTGAGAATTCGCTAGTTTCTCAGCCAACAATTGCGGACACGTGACCACAATTGTTGAGATATGCATGATCCCAGCCAGAATCCAACTAGACGGCGCGGCCTCACTCCTTTCAAGTATTTGGAGTGGGAGCATCCAACTAGTAGACATGGCCATCTAGTGAGTGGGGCCTTGTTCCCTACAGTTGTATTGAGTGAGGCCGCTCCTATTAGTCGGGTTCTGGCCATGAACATGCATAGTGTAAAATTTTGGTATCGTGAAACCGGCGAATCCTTGAAAAGCACAGTGAGTGGTCTGGGAGGATCGATAAGTCTAGTCCCATAGAGTGACTGCAGACTTATCATTTTAGAACAGACAACACCTTTAATAACAACTGCTGCGTGAAATTAGCCCATATAGCAAAAATTGTCTAACCCTTTTGCATTCTTTGATATCAGCCACTGCTTTTTCAGCCGCTGAGTGAAACTATTATATATAATAATGCTAACAATAATATTCAGAGTTCTCAGTAAAGTTGTATTTAGTGAGTCCAGGATAAAATAATTATGTTCTCTAGTATTTTATATTACCCTAGTGAGTCAGTTTTACTAATTTTGAAAGTTAGCAAAATTTAGTTTTTATGTACTTTTTGGATTTTGAAATAATTCTAAGACTTTCTAATTCTAAGACTTTAATAATAATAATAATAATAATAATAATATTGTCACGCTGTACAAAAACTAGTAAGACGTAATACAGTGTATTCCCCACTAGGTGGCAGCAGAGTAGTGAAGGAGAGACAAAGAAACACTGGAACAGAAAGGCAGTTGAATTACAGAAGAGTAACTTCAGCAGACAGTTAACAAGCGAACCACCAGAGGGCAATAGAGTAGTCAAACAGTCAGGTTCTAGCCAGAAAAGTCAAGTCACTGCAAAGAGAGGATCAAAATCAAGTCAGAATACAGAACCGAGTCGGAAGCTGAGTGATCAGGTATGCAGAGGGGAACACAAACAACAGACAGGAGCAGGAAGTCAGGGACTGGGACAATCAGATGAACGGGGGAGGGTACAAGTCAGGACACAGTAGCAGGGAGGCAGGACAGATCGGGAACACTCACCAGAGGCAGTATTCACACTGCAAGGCAGAAATATCACTGGCATTGACCCATAGGTAGAGAGGCAATATATAGCATCCTGGGATCCAGAACGAGGCAAGGGAAGTTAACCCCTGACATGACCAGGCCGGAGCTGGGTGTAACCAGCAGCAGGGAAAATCCGGCCTGGATCATGACAAATATTAGCAAATACCTCCAAATAGAAATGCAGTCTCCTGATTAGCTATGTCACTAACCTCATGTGCAGGGCATTACAGCTTAGGTATCTATGGTTATGATCACTCATATAATGACAGTTTCTAGTGGTTGTATCCTACTACTACTGTAATACCCTGCACATGAAGTAAGCAATATACTTAATCAGGAGAACTATACTATATTTCTAATTGGAGGTATTTGCCAATATTATTATTTTTATGCCTACTATATGGAACCATATAGAAAAAGTCTAGCGGCACACCGAATCTCCGGTAAAAAACTTTCCTTTTTTATTTAATTAAGCGGTGCATATTAAAAAGGCAGTGTAGGAACCGGATGTAGGATCCCTCACGGACGACGGCCGTTTCGCTTTAAACACGCTTCCACGGGTCCCATATATTTTGCGATAGGAACTTGGAGATGGGAATACCCCTTTAAAGTAAGTTTCTATTACTTTGATTAAGCTTCTATTAAACCATTTCTATTCAGCCATCTGTTAGTTATATCTTTTAGGGAATAAACTGGCTAAAGATAAAACAATATTATCACCAATCTCTTCTCTGAAGCTCTTACTTAATTTTATCAAACACCTGAATGATCTGAGCATTTGTCCCAAACACACACAAACAATTGGATTCAATGTGTGATTGGTTGTGTCCGTGAAGGTGCAGTATGAGCATGACCGGCTAATGTTAAGTTAATCACATTATAAATGATGGATTTGATTAGTAGATTTCTTCCAGCAGCCTCATCATGACTCTTATGAAATGCACACACAGCTAATTCATGAAACAACCGTCAGATCACATTAGTTTTCAAGACAGAAAAAAAAGAAAATGGAAATATTCTGCATATTAGTTATTTTTAGTTTTGTGTAAAATTAAACCCATATTACATAGGAAATTAGGGTCAATAAGAATGGTTCACATTGTATTACTGAAATAACACACAAAATGGGAAAATATTTTTTACACTATTCAGTGTCGGTGAAGGTGGGTTAGCGTTGTTAGATTTTATATTGATCCAACAGAGATTGGCATGTAGATGTCACGCTTACCAAGAAAGATAAGCGTGACGGGAGCGTTTAGACATATGGGCATCTCATGCACAACTAACAAAAGGGACACAATAACTAGTGAGAAGGGATGATGGCGCACCTCCTATCCTCACCTGCAACTGTCCCTACTCTCCTAGCCAGTCCCTAAACAGTCTCTGCAACTGTCGCCAAACAGGAACCTGAGACCCTAAGAAGACCCTATAGGTGCCCTGACTAGTGGAGGGCAGGTGAGGTACATTACACCCCGCCAATGCACTATCCAGACACAAGGTAAGGTAAGACAAACAGGGGGTAGTCAACAAAAAGAAAGCCTGAGAGCAGGAATCTTCCTCAGCAGAACCTTCCTCCAAGGCGGCCAGAGACCAAATTACTTCGTATCTTCAGCAGGGATTGCTGGGTAACACCACTATTTAAACCTGAAGGGTGTGACTACAAAGTAAGTGCAGCTGAAACACTCTCAGCTAGAAACCGCTTGGAAAAGATGCAAGAGAAAAACTGACATTTAACCATTTCAGTACTAAGAGAAACAAAGCCCATTTAAATGTAGAGAGAGCCAGATGAGAGGCTCCAGTGCAAAGACGGTCACTGGTCTCTACATGCAGGAAGTCGATCGTGACAGTAGAAGTTTCAAAAACATAAAACATCATATATATCATAAAGAAGATTTGTCACCAGGTGAAAAATGTCCAGTTATTGTTCTTTTTCTATTCCTATTGCTCCCTTGAGTATTTCGTTTGGGTTTCTTTTAAATCTGCCATTTGGCTTTAATGACATGGCAGGTCTTTGATTTAGTGTCTTTACCATTTACCAAGGGGGCGGTGCTCATAATAATAATGCAGATAAGCATAAAGACACACCCCTTGAAAATCCTTTGTCCACCGCCTCCTGGTAAGACCCATAAAGAATAATACTAATTGAAGACGGCCCATATGTCTGGATTACTATGGAAGACTTTAAGGAATATTCAATGGAGCAATGAAAAGAAAATAAGTGAAAACCGATCACTTTTTACCTGGTCATCTGCTGTTTAAACAAGAAATAGTTACTTAAAGGGAATGCAAGATCAGAAAATGACCTATTGTTTAAATCAGGTTTTTATGTGATATTTCTTTAAAAAAAATGGCAAAGGTATTTTTGTCACCACAAAATCTGTATTTAAAATAGAAATTTTGCAATTTTCACACTGGCCGCAGGAGTGATTTTAGAGTCATACTTCCTGTTTTTGAAGAAGAGTTTTTAGAAGTCTCCTTATCATCAGAGACAGGATTACAATGACAGCACCTCTACATTTAATACATTTAATATTATTACATTTAATATTATACTTACCTTACACTATACAGAGCTTGCCATTTTGTAAATTTCTTCAACCTTGGCCTTGAATTTCTTTCCCTAGTGATTGTATCTACTGTAGATACGCATACTTCACTATTCTTTATACTTCACTCGTGGAAGCGCTCTCAGTGGTGCGAAACGGTGCCATCGTACAGCATGCCCCCTCCCCCGCACCTCCCCCTGTTTGCCTGTTTGATGTATACACTCCTGCAATAAAGCAACGTTGGATCAAGTGAGTGCTGCCAGCTCTATTCATTGATTCACTATCCTTTACCTATGGAGCGACCATATGAGTAAAGGCCCATTTACACACAACGATATCGCTAACGATATGTCAACGGGGTCACGGAATTCGTGACGCACATCCGGCATTGTTAGCGATGTCGTAGAGTGTAACAGCTCTGAGCGAGTGTTAACGATCAAAATTACTCACCTAATCATTGATCGTTGACACGTTGTTCATTTTCAAAATCTCGTTGGTCATTGTGGACGCAGGTTGTTCGTTATTCCTGAGGCAGCACACATCGCTACGTGTGACACCCCGGGAACGACGAACAACTCCGTACCTGCGTCCTTCGGTAACGAGGTGGGCGTGTCGATAATGCGGCTGGTCTCCGCCCCTCTGCTTCTATTGGTCGGCTGCTGTGTGACGTCACTGTGACGGCGCACGAACCTTCCCCTTAACAAAGAGGTTGTTTTCCGCCCACTGCGACGTCGCTAGGCAGGTATGTGTAATGGGTGTTAGCGATATTGTGCGCCACGGGCAGCGATTTGCCCGTGACGCACAAACAACGGGGGCGGGTACGCCCGCTAGCGATATCATAGCGTGTAAAGCACCCTTAAGACCGATTATGTCGAAACATCAGAAATTTGTCGCTCTTGACACACACTGTTTTTTCATGTCGGCATTGTCAACTCACTGTACATAAGCCTTTTTTTCTGCATCTGCATAACAAGTGTGCTGCAATCTTTTTTAACTTTAGTATTATAAGGGCCTATGAACCCTCTTTGCTAGCGCCTTTAATTTTCTACTTTCCATGTGCTCACCATTTTTTGCTAAGGCCAGAATCACACTTGCTAGTGCCTCGTGTGTAACTCGCGCGAGTCTCTCATGGTAGAACCCGGCTTGGCCGCACACTCCCCAGACAGGAGAGGGTTGGATGCATGTATCTCTATGCAGCTCAGACGCTCCTGTATGCATAGTGTGCGGCCATGCCGGGTTCTACCATGAGAGACTCGCGCGAGTTACACGCGAGGCACTAGCAAGTGTGATTCTGGCCTAAGAGTATGAATCAGCACACAGCAGGTCGACGCCCGAGTCTGTCTTTGTTGATCCCAGACATCAGAAAAACCATCAGGCAGAGTGTCAGAATCTGCAATGTGAACAGAGCCGTATGCCAACATGACAGTCGGCGAGATTTGTAGAAAACTCTGTGTGACAATTGTGCTATATATATCAGGGAAAATATTCCATTCATCTTCCCTAATTCATCCTTTTATCAAGCTATGGGTGATTTGATTGCATTAGCCATTAGTGGTGGTTTTGTGGTGCCTGGGCATGCATACCCTACTTATTTCCTTGCTAATGAAATGATTTTTCCATTTTGCTTCTGTTACCTTGTTACGCAGTAAACTGCTATGTAGTATCACAGTATAGAGGACGTCCATGGATCCTTTATCAGTATCCTCTATCAAACGCTCACCTTGCAGAGTCAGAGGAAACTCTGAGATACAATTAACCTCGGAGCTTCACATCCAGAGCGTGTGCCCAGGCTTCATACTGCCAGTGCTGTTTACCGGGGAATGGCTATATCCATTGCCGCTGTTCTTCTAAATTGATCAGAAAGGAAATCTGTTCTGTATCTTTCTATATTCTCACATTTTGTTTAAACGAGCAGTTTTTTTTTTATACTGTGTTAAAATTTGAAGCATTGGACGTGCAGTTTGATGTCAGGATAGTAGATCTGGGTTAATAACAGATCAAATGCTTGAAAAAAAAAATATATGAAAGGATGAAAAGGCTGAAACGCCGGTACGATACGCTTTGTCAGGGGAGGTGTTTTGTGTGAGCGCTATTACTTTTCTGTGTAACTGTAATGTTCAGACCTGGGGGTGACAGAATACAAGATGTTCCTCCAGGGAAAGGATGGAACTACCATTCCCAATATAGTATCTAGTACTTATTATATAACGGTGAGCTTCAGGAGAAATCCACTGAATGCGCTGCTGGATGTAAGTAAACAGATTGACTTATCACAAACATTTATACGTGTGATATTTGGACAGACGGGAGAGTTTTCTTTTCTGTCTTGGGTACGTAAAGAATAAGAGTAAAAACAAATGTAATAGTATTGTATGGGTAGATGAAAAATGTTTATTATAATTAGAATTGTATGTTAAAAATAGAATATAATTTATATAAAAGAAGGGCAGAAATTGTAGTGGGTAGATATTAACGCACCATTCCAGCCTTTTCCATTTTTCACTGAAGTGGTGCTAATAAACTCAAATCTGTGCCCTATTAACATACCCACCCACCGTCGTGTTCACCTTTTATCATCACCATGGCACCATCTTGTATTCCAACTTCTGACTGCTAGAAGTCAGAGGTAATTGTCACAAGATCCCTATGTAAGTCTATAAGAGCCAGAACATGGCTGTCATAAACTTATATTGAGTTGTGACTTCCAGATCGCTCCAGCAAACATTAGAGCAATCTGGAAGGTCACAACCTGCTGATGACAACTAGAGTGGTTGTGATAGAAAGTGAAGACAGCGGCGGTAAAGAGGTGGTTCACCCCTTTTCATTACTGGCCACATCATTATTACATTGAGAAACAAGGTTTCTCTCAAATACCTTGTGTTGCCAATAGTACCTGTGAGTGTCGCTATTGTGGTCCGCTCATCCCGAACGTGTGACCCCCCCAGGCTCTGTGACCTCTGATGTCCGGTGATGTTACGTCAACTTCCTGTTGACCTGACATCACCGTGGCAGGCCCCAGTCTCCGTGAGTGACTGGGCTGTGGGCAGCTTTTCACCGCTCGTCACAGCCCCGCCTTGCTCCTGCTCTGCAGTGAAGGAGGAGGGAGCAGGGATGTGATGGGCTGTGATGAGCAGTGAAACGCCACCCACAGTCCAGTCACTCAGGAAGACTGTGGCCCGCCTCAGTTGACATCAAAGGTCAAGGAGCCCGGGGGTCACGCGAAGGGGGTGGGCGGACTGCAATAGCGCCACTCACAGGCACTATTGGCAACCCAAGGTATTTGAGAGAAACCTTGTTTCTCAATATAATATCAATGTGGCCAGTAATCTAAAGGGGTGAACCACCCCTTTAAGTATAAGACTAGGGTCAGGTACCTAACATAAGAAGCATCCCTTTAAAAGGAACCTGTCCTATTAGACAAGCAGTCTGATCTGCAAGTAGAAAGTTATAGATTAGGAGAAGCTGAGCAGATTGAAATATTGGTTTATGCGAAAAAAATTCCATGTAGTTTACATTTTATTCATTGAATTCTGTGCTCTTCAGAATCAAGTAGGTTGTACTAATTATTGTATACAGAAATAGTTACCAATCAATGATAAGGACTCCTAACCTCACAGTGAACAGGAATATTAATGGATAAAATACAAATTATACTAAAACTTTTCCTCCTAACCTATATATCAATTTTCTCAGCTCATCCTGGGCAAAAACATTTTACTGTGAAATCAGGTTATATGACTAAATGTTGCAGGTTCCCTTTAAAATTTGTTTTTTCTTCACACAAGTTTTGACATTTTTACTTTTGACTTTTTACATGGTTTGTTGTTGTTCAATGATAATTGCATACTCATAAGGCTAAACAGTGATCCCTATTAAATGGAGATGATGGAATTGATTTACGGGACCAAGTACCGTGACCAGGAGAGTAATCTGTGGCCATCGGAGGAGAGTCTTGAGACCGCTTCCAATACCTGTTGCTCTTCATTTCATTAGCCGGTTTGGCGCAAAGTCATCTTTGTGAAACGCTGCACATTTGATCTCCCGCCAGCTAATCCAAAAAAGCTTTTGAGATGCTGGAAGGTTGGAGACTGTTCTTAGGACTCCCATACAGTCGCTACAGATTACTGACATGGCGGCTGGACTGGGTCTCTGCTATTAATTGGTAAAGACAGTATAATGTCTCTATTAAATATGTGAAGGGTCCCATGGTTATAAACTAATCACAGGGTTCACTTCTATTTAGACCCCCAGTGATCAGTTGTGATCAGTTGTGATCTGAAATATAGCAGTACACAATTGTTACCTAAGACAATGAGCTGTCTATGTAATATATTGAAGTGCTGTGTCATCCAGTACAAGATATATACTTTTTAGCTTAATTGTATTTCGGCCAATAGTTTGGAGTATCAAAAGATATCAACACTCTATTGAACTCGTTTTTACAAATCACAATTTATTTTTTTTCATGAGATAGGGAATAACTTGCTCAACACTGGGGATCCGACTGCTGGGCTCTGGGCCACTGAACTCTGAAAATTTGGCCTTGCAGAGTCTTATAATATATAGCAAGGATTAAAATATAACTTTTAATGTTATCTGTCTAAAACCAATAGACCTTAATAGAATAATAAATAAAGTGCAGTGCATAAACAAGAGTGATAAAAAGGATGGATCTCACCCGGTTTTTCTCCCTGGGAGGGGTATATCTCCATTGGGGTAGCTTTACCTGACTTGGGTGCTGCCCTTGTAACGGCGGAAGCACTTTGCATGGGCATGACAGGGATAGGAATTATTGAAATTATTGTTCCCTTCCCTTTTGTCTGATTATGCCCTCTTCCGCCTGTGGTTTGTTCCGGTAATGTGTCATCTGCTCGGGAGAGAAAAACCGGGTGAGATCCATCCTTTTTATCACTCTTGTTTATGCACTGCACTTTATTTACTATTCTATTAAGGTCTATTGTTTTTAGACAGATAACATTAAAAGTTATATTTTAATCCTTGCTATATATTGTTGCTTATATCAGGATTTGGGCTGCACCTTATTGCCTCTAGGCAAGTTTGCTTTATTGTCTTGCAGAGTCTGATCTTCAATGAAGCGGAGGTATGCATGCCCGATCTCTGCTCTATTGTCAATGGGACTGTTGGAAGTGCTTTTCTCAGCCTTTTCTGCTAGTTGTATAGACAATGATTGGAGTGGATAGACTCCCAGCAATCAACAAGTTGAACTTTGGTTTTGGAAACACCCATTTAACTGTAAAAGCAGGGATGAAATGTTCTCGGTTGCAGGGATCGCGACCACGACCAGGCCCAGAGGTGAAGGGGGCCCATGGACCTTTGTTTCAGATGGAGGTGCGTATGAGGGCTACATACAGCTGAAATGCAACGCGGTGCAGGGACCTATCAGGTGCCTACCCTGAGGTACAAGCTGCAGGCAGAACAATAACTAGCAGCTGATATCAGCGTCCCTCTGACTGAGAGCGGTGCATGACAGTGACATCATGCAATGCTGTAGCACAGACGCCAATGTCAGCTGCAAGACACTGCAGGCTGGCTACAGAGGAGAACGCCGTGCAAGATGGGAGCCAGGGAGGGTAACTACAATGTTATTTTTCTATTTTTGCAATAACAAACAGAACAGAAACATATTTACCAAGATAGGTACATATACCAGGAGGGGGACATATATACCAAGAGAGAACCAGGAAGAGGACAAATAAACCAGGAGGTGGATATGTATAGCAGGAGGGTACATATATACCTGAAGGGTCCCAGGATGGGCATATATATACCAGAAGGGGTAAATATATACCAGGAGGAACCCAGGATGAGGACATATATACCAGGAGGGGGACATATATACCAGGAGGGGCACATATATACCTATACCAGGAGGGTGACATGTATACCAAGAGGGGCCCAGGATAGAGACATATATACCAAAATGTGGATATATATACCAGGAGGGTCCCAGAAAGGAGACATATATTCCAGGAGGGGGACATATATTCCAGGATGAGGGACTTATTTACCAGGATGGGGATATATATACCAGGATGGGGGACATTTTTACCAGGATGAGACTATATATACCAGGGTGGGGCCTAGGATATGGAACATATAAACCAGAATGGGGGACATTTACCAGGATAGGGACATGTATACCAGGATGAGAACAGGTATTCCAGGATGGGGGACATTTTTCTACCAGGATGGGGGGCATATATTCCAGGATGGAGGACATATCTAACAGGAAGGAGCCCAGAATGGGGCACATATTTACCAGAAAAGAGCCTAGGATGGGGGACATATATACCAGGATGGGGGACATATATACCAGGATGGGGGACATATTTACCAGGAAGTAGCCCATTATGAGGTACATTTGAACAGGATGAGGGACCTTACGGCATAATGGAGAGAGGGCAACTTGTATGTTTATATAGGATTTAGAACGCTAAATGTATAGATACAAATACATATATCTGACCAACATAGGGGGGAGGGGTATGTGCAAATTTTGCATCGGGGTTCATCGAATTCTAGTTGTGTCACTGTGTAAAAGAGTATTTGATAACAGGTTTTGTGAATCATCTGATCACTTTAGTAAAGGTTAAAGCTTAGTAAGTTAGTATTCTCTTAATTATTTGCTCAATGACGCAGTTGCAATAGGTTACACACCAGAATGTTCAGGGGCATGAGTGACTCAACCCACAGTATCATTTATCTATATCCCTACAGATGAATTTAATCTACCATCACCTTTTTACTTTGGCCCTATAAACCTAGCCATTACATAGATGAAATTAATTAAAAAAGGAAAATTGCTGCAATATAACCCTAACCTTAAAGTGACTCAATACATTCCATCTTATACATCTCCGCTAATTAAAACTCATTGTCAAAAGCGTCTGGTGTGAACTCCGCTATACAACCGGCTTTAAGTCTGCTAAATTTCAGAATCACAAAATTATTTTCCTAATTGGTGCTGAGATTGAACAGTGAAGCTAATGGACCATTGAAAAAGCTTAGTCTTGTTATACGTAATATGTGGCTTTAATGAAGGACTCGGCTCACATTGCTCGTGATCATAAGTGTCTAATTAATTCCAGCAACACAATAGACGCAGCCACGCTTCCCATAAAAGAACAATATGCTCCACTCAGCAGAATTAAATTTACTGATACGCTGATATCCAGACAAGAGAAAATAATAGGGGTATTACAATTAATCAGAAATAATGTTGGCTCTGCAAAATTCAATTTATAATGATGGATCCTTTTGTAAGGAGGAAGGCAATGCACAGCGATTAAGCTATAGGCTGTGGGAGGCTATAAGGAACTCCCAATCATGAGCAAGGCCAATCAGACCACCACTATGGGGCTCCTAGTGGGAGGGGAGATGTCACAGAACTAGTTACTTTTTACTGGATCTACAGCCATGTACAAGGGGAAAGCCACCATTAAGACTAAAGGGGGCTTTACACGCTGCGACATCGCTAACGATATATCGTCGGGGTCACGGTGTTTGTGACACACATCCGGCATCGTTAGCGACATCGCAGCATGTGACAGGCTGGAGTGACCTAAAACGATCACAAAAAAGACAAAAATCGTTTGTCTTGGAGAGGTCGTTTAAAGACAAAAAATCGTTGTCAGGTAAGTAGCGATGTTGTTTCTCGTTCCTGCGGCAGCATACATCGCTGTGTGTGACACCGCAGGAGCAATGAACATCTCCTTACCTCTGTCCCGCCGGCAATGAGGAAGGAAGGAGGTGGGCGGGATGTTACGTCCCGCTCATCTCCGCCCCTCCGCATCTATTGGCCGGCTGCTTAGTGACGCCGCAGTGACGTCCCTATGACGCGGAACGCACCTCCCCCTTGAAGGAGGGATTGTTCGGTGGTCACAGCGGCGTCGCTGACAAGGTATGTGCGTGTGACGCTGCCATAGCGATAATGTTTGCTACGGCAGCGATCAACACATATCGCACATACGACAGGGGTGGGTGCTATCGTACACGACATCGCTAGCTATAGCTAGCGATGTCGTAGCGTGTAAAGCACCCTTTAGTTTTCAGAAACGTAACAATTTTATATATGCAATGACCTTCCCCTTATGGTGACTGTCGGCAATCATATTCTTGAGAAAATGCTATAGATTATTGTATTTACAATCTGAGAATTTTACCATCTGGAAATACTGTAACATATACTGAACCCATCTACACTAAAATTCCAATAATCTTTGACAAAGGATTTAAGTTTAGAGATGTGCCGACCCATTGAAGTTCGGGTTTGGCAGGTTCAGCCAAACTTAAGATAAAGTTCAGTTTTGGACCTGGACTTGACCTGAACCCCATTAGTAGTCACTGAGTGGGCATTTCGGCTGTCTGCACACATGAAACCAGCCATAAACAGATCACTTTCAGGGGGAGAGGGCAGTATTTTTTCACTTTTTTATTTTTGTAGACCCTACAGCCGATCACGCTGTTGTTACTCCCAGTGGGAACCGGTTAAACACTGCAAGTGGCTCGCACTGGGCTGAGCACCGAGCGTACCCAAGCACAGCGATCCTCGCTCAAGTGGTCTGCACTCTGCACACATAAAGTACCCAAACTCTGAACACTGATTTTTTTTGAAAAGTCTGGGTTCGGTGCGAACACTGGGGTCCACTCATCTCTACTTAAGTTGCTTTTAACTTCACTTTGTTGATTTCTGTGGTATCCAATAGTGCAGGTGTACAGTGCCATAGTAAGCTTTTCAGTCATGTTGTACCATTACCTTTCAAGATTATTAGATGTGTTTGTTTATTTTTGGGAGAAGAGTATTAGTTAGGGACACAATGTGTATTATATACTCCCCTCGTTATGCCTGATTTTAATACTGTTCAGGTAATACATACAGTCCCTGACAGACGTTCTGTCACCTATCCATGTTATGTAAATAAAAGCTTATAACCTGACTTTAAATTCATCCATTGGTTTTATAAATTACTCTTTTGAAAGCTGAAACCCTCCCAAATTTGGTTTAGGTTATGAAAATAATGTTGCTGCAAAGCTGAAATATTGATCATTTAATGAACACAGAAAGGTCAGATTTTGGCAATACAAACATTTTGTCGTCCACAGAAAGTAATTTGAAATTCAAACAAATTATTAACTTCTAATACAAAGATATATTGCATTACATTGGTGAATGAAGTTGTGGTGCTATTTGAGCCATATGTAATATTTTGTGTGACTTCCATGAGCTTGAAGGACTGCATCCATGCGATTCAACAATGATTCATACAATTTATGGATGAAGTCTTCAGGAATAGCAAAGAATGCAGTCTTACATGCCTCCCAGAGTTCATCTAGATTCTTTGGTTTTGTCTTCCAAGCTTCCTCTTTCATCCTACCCCAAACATGCTCAATCATGTTCATGTCTGGTGACTGGACTGGCCAGTCCTTGAGCACCTTGATCTGCTTTGCCAGGAAGAACTTTGTTTTAGAGATGGATGTATGAGATGGAGCACCATCCTGCTGCAGAATTTGACCCCTTTTATGATTGGGAATGTAAGAGGTAGCTAATACTTCTTGATATTTTAAGCCATTGATATTGCCTTCCACTTTGCAAATTTTTCGCACACCCCCATACTGAATGTGACCGGGGTAGGTCTTTTTTTCAGGGAAACATGGTAGATTGTGAGCCTCGAAAGGGACAGTGATAGTTAAGTCTGTAAAGTAGTGTGAGCTAAATGGTTCCTTGTAAGAGAGTAAAAAAAAAAAAAATAGTGAACTATGGAAATAAGTTCAGTGATTAAAAATCAGTTACTTTAGAATTTACTTGCTTATCCCTTATATTCTGCAAGTATTAACAGCAAAGCTGAACTAAAGGTTTAGAGTTTCTTTGCATCCAGTTCTCCAATGTTGTGCTGAATTGTTAGTGCCTACAATTTGTGAGACATCGAGTTAAGATATTTCAAAAGGTGGTTATATCCAATTAGATAGGGGCTTACTGAGAGAAGAGAGCGCATCTTAAAGGGAACCTGTCACTGGATTTGGCGACTATAAGCTGTGGCCACCACCACTGAGCAATCTAAAATACTGTATATAAGAGCCCAGAGATGCGTTGTATAATGCAACAAACAGTTTTATAATACTCACCTATGGGGGCGGTCCGGTATCGATGAGTGTCGCTGTTCTCTGATCCGGTGCCTCCTCTATCCGGTCTGGCTCCTCTTCTCTGCTGTGATCTCCATCCTCCTTCTACCCAGCCCTCAGTGTGGATGACGCGTCTACGTCATCTACACAGGCCAACATTGCAGACCTGTGCAGGTGCATTTTGATCTGCCCTTCTGAGAACAGATCAATGTAATGTAATGCACAGGCGCTAGATAAGGTTAAAGGCCGCCTAAGCATGCGGACTACAATATATTGATCTGGGCAGATCAAAGTGCACCTGTGCAGGACCTTAATGCCAGCTAGTGTGCATGACATAGGGCGCATCATGCACATGGGCCTCAGAAAACGAAGGACGGTGATCACCGCAGAGAGGATTCACCGGACCGGAGAAAGGAGGTGCCGGACCAGAGAGCAATGACACCCATCGGACCAGACTACCCCCTAGGTGAGCATGATAAAAGTGTTTTTTACTTTGTACACAGCGGCCTGGGCTCTTATATACAGTATTCTGGAATGCTGTATATAAGGGCTCACTGGTGGCCGCAACTTATAGTCGCCAAATCTGGTGATAGGTTCCCTTTAACCATATAGCCCCATCTTTTTTCCGCCATGAAGAAGAATCATAATTGATCTGAAATACGTAGCATATCTACGCTCTGTCTTGGTCTTGTTCATATTTTTTGGGGTTATCCAATAAATCCATGTATTATTTTATTTGTATCGTGGGAGCTGGATGTTTCTTCGTTTTCTTCTCTTTTATGTATCAGTATATTCTGCCATAATATGGGTATGAGAGCCTAATGGAGCCACAAGTTATGACTGTCCTACCTAGTCATGCTCTACTCCATTGCCAGTTACTGCAATCCGTTAATATATTAGGGGGTTATTTATCATGCTGTGTCCTAATGTTTAATCTAAACTACCTCTAAATCTAAACATGTGATAAAGGAAATGTATTACCTGCTTTATACAGGATTAAAGAGCAGCTGTCACTCAAATCCGGGCAGCATGAATCAGAGCCTGCCTGCACGACTCCTGCCGGATATATTTCTTCCTGAATATATGGTAGTGCGATGATCCGGCTCTGCTCCTGGATGGCTTTTTCCAGCACTGACGCTGTAGATTGACTGGGCTCTAACTACAGACGGGGGGGGAGAACTCTGTCAATCACAGAATTTTAGGAGCATGAATTGACTGACAGGTTCCCTTTAATATCCTTTTTTTTTAGAATTGTTTCCTACTTTCCGATGGTACATTTTGGGATATGAGGGCAGCATGAGATTCTGTTAACAATGTTTACAGACATGTTTTATATCAAACAATTGGATCGTAGAGGGCAATAAACAGGATCTGAATCATTGACTTTTAGGGGATAATTTTATAGGCATGCTCTGTGATCTGTACAGAGAGGAGGAGAAGGTAAGCTGTGCACTTCACCTATGGTCTGATCCCATGTTTTCTGGAAAGAGATGCTTTCTGTGATTGTATTCCTGTCTGTGATGATAATGTGTTGATTAATTAAACTAGACTCATCTCATTAAGGCCTCTTTCACACTCACGTGCCTCCGGTACGTGTTTGACATTTTTCTCACGTACCGGAGACACGTACACATGTGAACCTATGTATTCCTAATGTTTTGACACACGGAAGTATTTTGGCATGGAACGTGTGTCCGTTCCGTACTTACGTGTGTCCGTGAGCGCCACACGCCGACATGTCCGTTTTTCTACGGCAGCACGGGTGTCACATGGCCCGCACCCGTACCACACGGATGTAGTGTGGATGCGGGTCCATGTGACACGCGCCGGAGAAACACATGTCATCATTTTAAAATAAAAAAAACACATACTCACCTCCACCAGCCCTACAGTCTCTGCCGCGGCTGTCACCTGCATCCGACCCCCAGTGAATTTGAACAACACATCTTCTTTACTGGGGCCCGGAAGCAGCGTCAGCGGGGCGTGGCCTGAGCTGGACACTGACATTCAGCACCACAGACTGCTCCGGAAGAAACAGGTAAGGGGGGACTTTCCGTTCTCCGTGTGTTATTATATATAACACACGGAGAACACGCATGTGCCACAAACACGGCACACGGGGAGCAAACCACCCCTTTAATACGTCCGTGAAAAAACGGTTCATTTTTTCACGGACGTGTGAAAGAGGCCTAAAGGAGGTGTATGCTAAAAGTGGTGGTCCAAATTAGGCACCAAAGTCTGTAGTCACACAACAAAGTGAGTCAAGTTAAAATAAAAAAATGAAAAAATAAAAAAATGAAAAAAAAAGAATTGAAGAAAAATTTCTTGAAAAAAAACCTTTGATAAAACATTTTGGGGAAAGAAATTTTCCTGAAAAAAAAAAACCTTTAAAAATATGGCGGAAAATATGAAGAGGCAATAACAACAAAGTGAATATAGTTAAAACAAAAAAATAGAAAACAAATTTTTGAAGAAAATTTTCTTGAAAAAATAATTTTAAAAAAAAATCCTTTAAGTTTTTTTTTTAAATACATTTTCCGGAAGAAAAACCCACACCAAAAAAAATCCTTTAAAAAAATGAGGAAAATACTAGAAGGGAACAAAATGATATCACGTGATTAATTTAGAAGTCATAAATTACTCACCTGATATCATTTTTTTCTATTTTTTCATTTTTTTCTTTTATTAATAATAATAATAATAATAATTTATATAGTGCTATTAATTCCATAGCACTTTACATACAATGGTAACACTGTCCCAATTGGGGCTCACTATCTAGAGTCCCTATCTGTATGTCTTTGGAGTGTGGGAGGAAACTGGAGAACCCGGAGGAAACCCACGCAAACATGGGGAGAAGATACAAACTCCTTGCAGATATTGTCCTTGGTGGGAATTGAACCCAGGACCCCAGCGCTGCAAGACTACAGTGCTAACCACTGAGCCATTGTGCCGCCTGTAAAACTATTTTAACTATTCATTTTGTTGTTATTTCCTCTTCTTATCCCTCTTTGAAAATCATTTCTCCTTACATGCACACAGGATGTACAGTATCTCACATACAGTATGTATACATGTTTGTATATTTGTCATTGATGTTCATTTTTGAGTCACACTATGACAATATTCTTATTTACATTTATTTATTCTTGTATATATTTACAAGTGAACTAAAGAAGATCTTTGTGACCGAAACATCTGCACAAACTGGACTTGTAAAATAAAATAATTTTCATTTTTTTAAATATTTGGAGTGCCTGGTTTACTTATCACTATTACGACTTGGGAATCTTGACATATCACGTGTCTGTGCCCAGATTCGGTAGTCATATGACTGCAAGTATGCAGTTTGAATACTTTCAGCCACATTCAAACTAGACGTGCCAGGCTTGCTCAATTCACTTGTATTGAGTGAGGTTGTGCACGTCTAGTTGGAATGTGAGCAGTATCTCACATATTGATGGCCACATAACCGCCCTCTTCCAGTGCTGGCACCAGAGGATCCTGACAGCGCGCAGGTCTTTTTCTTTAAGAAAAATTAATTACTTTTTATGAACAGTCAAGTTTAAAAACTTCCTACTGTTTTGTGTATACAGTTCCAATGCAAACCTGTGATCCTCCATGATAACAGACTACAAACAAGCTGTGTTTAGTTTGATCCTGCATTCATAGTTTTATCCAGTATTTCTTGATAAACCTTTGGTAGTGATGGTAAAGGAAGAGCCCGGACTGCTGCCCCAAAGGGGCTCAAGGGAGGGCAGCATGACTAGGAGGGATGCCAGGCCATAGGGTTAATAAGGGGTTAATGGAGAGAGCTAGTTTGAGCGGGAAATCTGGGGGGGGGGAGCTAAGGGGCAGTTAGGATTAGGGGTCAGTGTGATTGGTCAGGGGGTGGTGCTGTTGGGGGTCGTATATAGGTCAGGTCAGAGAGTGGGTGGGCATTCCTACCTGGACAGTGACTGGAATCGTTCCCGCCCTGATGGTGGATTCAACATCGACGAAGAAGAAGAGGGAGAGCGTATTTGTCGCAGCGGCGGAAAGGAGGGGGGTGTCTGAAGGTGGGGGTTTGCACAGAGGAGAGGACGGAACCCAGTGCCGGAGCGGGTTACCTCTAGCGGTGCAATTGTTTGGTAAACGGGTCCTTGCTGGGTTGAGTCTCAGCGGGACATGGTGTGGGCAACATCTGGCCTGGGTTCTCGAGTCGGTGTGTTGCGGCTGAGGGTCAGGAGGTGGGCTGATGTTGCAAGGAACAGTTTGGTTAACCTTCAGGTACGCCCCCTCCTTTTTCGGGTGTTCTTCAATGAAGAATTGTATTGTTATATGGCTTGTGTTTTGTTACTAATAAATGGGGCTGCTGTGGCCTTTATATCCAATGTCACGCAGTGTTTTGTGTTTATTTTAGATAAGAACCCTGGTGGGTAGGGGGGTGTTGGGTGCAGGACAAGGCCTTTAGTCAGACATTCCGGAGTCAAGAATATATGGCTGGATCACTACTCAGACTTTGTAGCTTGCTACCCAGGGCACACATTGGTCTGCGTAGGAGCTGTAAACAGAAAATAATACAGGTGTCACTGTTCCGCTGTGCAGAGCATTTTGTATTTGGAATGCTTTTGTCCTGGCTCCGCTGTGTGGAGCATTTTGCATTTGAAAATGCTCTTCTATGTGTCTTGTGCACTTGCTGACAGGTTGTCTTTTAGCACTAGGGTCCACATTGGTTTTGGGAGGTGCCTTCACAAAAGCACTTCGTTCCTGGAGATTGCTCGCTTTCTTTACTGGGCTTGCTCTATCTGACCTTCGCCAGTTGTACTTCCTGTTTGCTCAGTGTTCTCTTGGCTCCTGTCTGGTGTAAGTGTTCTGATCTTGGCTTCTGACCTCGGACCTCTTCCTAATCAAGTCTCTCTCTGCTCCCTGAACCTTATACATTACCTCCCAGCTTCTTCGTTCCTGTCTGGTGTAAGTGTTCTGATCTTGGCTTCTGACCTCGGACCTCTTCCTGACCACGTCTCTGCCTGCTCCCTCAAACTTATACATTACCTCCCAGCTTCTGACCTCGGACCTCTTCCTGATCACGTCTCTATCTGCTCCCTGAACCTTATATGTTACCTCCCGGCTTTTGACCTCGGACCTCTTCCTGACCATGTTTCTGTCTGCTCCCTGAACCTTATACATTACCTCCCAGCTACTTTGTTCCTGTCTGGTGTAAGTGTTCTGTTCTTGGCTTCTCACCTTGGACCTCTTCCTGACCACGTCTCTGCCTGCTCCCTCAAACTTATACATTACTTCCCAGCTTCTGACCTCGGACCTCTTCCTGATCATGTCTCTGTCTGCTCCTTGAACCTTATATGTTACCTTCCAGCTTCTGACCTCGGACCTCTTCCTGATTATGTCTCTGTCTGCTCCCTGAACCTTATATGTTACCTCCCAGCTTCTGACCTCGGACCTCTTCCTGATCATGTCTCTGTCTGCTCCCTGAACCTTATATGTTACCTCCCAGATTCTGACCTCGGACCTCTTCCTGACCACGTCTCTGTCTGCTACCTGAATCTTATACATTACCTTCTGGCTTATGATCCCGGCTTGTCTAACTACCCTTCTATTCATACTGCACGTAGTGTCTAGCATCACAATATGATTAAGAAAGACTGTTTGGAAAGTTGCTACATTTTTCACTTTAGATGTATTAGAATGATAAATAAGAAAATAGCTGATAATGGACCTCACCAATATCTGTACAAATAATTTTATGTATGTTTGTTTTATTTCTCCTGGTCACTTATTTTGCCATTTGCTCATGTATTGAAGTCTAGGCATTGTCACATACCCTAGAACGTTTAATATCCTGTCTTTTTCTTAAACATGTAGAATAATGCTCCTGAAATGTGTTTCGTAAATAGTGCTTTAGAAAATGTGACAAGATAATAAGCTTATTACATTTACATATGTTCCTGTCACAGGGCATAGTGAGTTAAGAGATGAACCTAAACTTTGAGGTGAATAGTTAATCAACATAAATGATGATAATTTACCAGTTTGCCTCATTTCTCAAAGTGCTACTTACCATGCAGAGAGAAATTGAACTATATTCTGTATCAGAAAGCATTTGACACACAATTTCTAGGAGCCACATGCAATTTATATGTGTGTGGAGAAAAGATGCTCATGTCATGGTTGAAAGTGTTGGCACCCTTTAAATTGTTCCAGAAAATGAAGTATTTCTCCCAGAAAAGTATTGCAATTACACATTTTTATTTCCTTTGTGTTTTCAAACTCATTTGTGGCAAGTAACAGATGTGGGCAATATGAAAATCACACCATAAATCAGATTAAAAGGGGAGAAGTTTACTCAATCTTTGCATTGTGTGTCTGTGTGGGCCATACTAAGCATGGAGAACAGAAAGAGGAGAAGAACTGTTTGAGAATTGAAAACCACAATTGTTGAAAAATATCAACAATCTCAAGTTACAACTCCATTTCCAAAGATCTTGATGTCCCTTTGTCCCCGATCCACAACATAATCAAGAAGTCTGTCTGATCAGCGGGGTGCCAGGTGTCCCAGTGGTACTACCTGTCGGAACTACTTAGTTACGGAGCTAGGTAGTTCCAGTCTGTGGTGGCATTGGAAACAGCTTAAATGCGGGGATGATGAGTGTCGCACCCCCACAGAATAGACAGTGAGAACTTATGTTAAAGTCCCCGACAACTCCTTTAATTTAGGCTGCACCTTAGAGGGATATTTAGATAAAAACAAGTTATACCTTAAGTATGGCATAAAGGATAACTTACTGATCACTTGTGGTCTGACTGCTGGGACCTTCAAAAATGCAAACATCAGGGTTCTGGACCCTAAGAACAGGGCTCCATGACAATCTCTGGAATGGAGCAGAGTTGCATATTGTCCACATCCTCTCCATTCATTGTCTGTGTCATTGCGATGTTGCTAGTGATCGCACCCGCCCCCGTCGTTTGTGTGTCACGGGCAAATCGCTGCCCGTGACACACAATATCGCTAGTCCCCGTCACACATACTTACCTGCCTAACGATGTCGCTGTGGCCGGCGAACTGCCTCTTTTCTGTGCGGCGTCACAGCGACGTCACACGGCAGCCGTCCAATTGAAGCGGAGGGGCGGAGAGCAGCTGCAGGAAAGTGACGCCCACCTCGTTGCCGGAGGACGCAGGTGCAGTGTTGTTCTTTGTTCCTGGGGTGTCACACGTAGCGATGTGTGCTGCCTCAGGACCGACGAACAACCTGCGTCCAGAACCAGTAACGATATTTGGGATTTGAATGACGTGTCAACGATCAACGATTAGGTGAGTATTTGTGATTGTTAGCGGTCGTTCGTACGTGTCACACGCAACGACGACGCTTTCGAGGACGGATGTGCGTCACGAATTCCGTGACCTCCAACGACATCTCGTTAGCGATGTCGTTGCGTGTAACGGGGCCTAAAGCCAAGCGCTGCTCTCAATTATTCCCGACAGTCTTATTAACAATAAATGCTGGAGATGTATACATTGATAATATATACATAAGAATCCTACACAATTATACAAAATTATACAAATTGTAAATCCCTGTGTGTCTAATCCAATAGCATTTTGCAAGCAGGTACATTTTTTCTACTTATTGACAGGGATTCCAGCCATCCTTGAAAACCTTCTCTAAAGAATGTTGGAGAATTCTGTAGAATGCCAATGTCACTCAATTTTAATACAACTTTCTTTAAAACAAGTGGAGCTCTATCTATCAATTTCACAAAACTCAATATAGAAAAAAAAATGTAAAAAATTCCGTTCATTAATATGTGCAAATTGTAAAGGAATAAAGCACATTTTTTTTTAGACACCAGAAAGAAATATAAAGCAATTATATTAATGCAATTGCACAAAATGAGGCTATAATTCTATACAAGGCTCTCAATATATTAAATGTTTTCATCCCTGCAAAACAATTAAGATTTTAATTTGCAAAATGATATGCCCTCAAGGACTCATTTGTTTTCATATCCGCTCATTGGTGTGCCACAAAACAGATGGGATAGCACTATAGCCACTCAATGAGACAACATTGTTTCTGCCTTAGAAAAGGATGTTGTTTATGACTTAAGGGTTCTTGGTGTTTTTCTTAGGTGTCTTAAGTGGTGATACTTAGCTGCACTTTATTAAATAAACAACCTGGAGCCACAATGTTAAGATCTGTGAGGTTTTTTTTAGAAAGCTATTTTTTAACTCATTACACTAGCATGTTCTGCTTAATATTCCTCCAAATAATACTGTTATGCAGCGATCAAATAATATCATCATATACTCAATGACCAATAATATTCAATGGACAATAATAAGGAAACACAAATACTATACAGTAATCTATTTGTAACTACTATACAGTGGTTAAATAATACCAACAGAGTAAGCGAATTCCATAATCAAACATTCAGACCACAGGACATCAAACAATGCACTTCAACAAAGAATTACAATACTGACCAAGTATTAAAAACATAGAGTATTATTATTATTACTACAGTAGTATTGTGTTTGGTATAAAACCAACACTGTGATCATCAAAACAGCACCATACCTACAGTGAAGCATGGTGGAGGAAGCATTATTTTTTGAGACTGCTTTTGGACACCTAAAACTTGGGCTTTATTCAAGGTGGAGGAAATGATGAGCGATTACAAATATTAGTCAACTTTACTAGAAATCTTTCAGGCCTCTGCTAAAAAGCTTAAGATAAAGAGGAAGGATAGGAAAGGCAGTCAATAACAAAAAGGAAGGACCAATCTCTTTAATCATGTTCTGCTAAGACAGAGTTTCTCAACTCCAGTCCTCAAGACCCACGAACAGGTCAGGTTTTCTGGATTTCCTTAGTATTGCACAGGTGATAGACTAAAGGCCGCTTTATACGCAACGACATCGCTAACGCGATGTCGTTTGGGGTCACGGAATTCGTGACGCACATCCGTTCTCGTTAGCGACGTTGTTGCGTGTGAAATGTATGAGCAACCGCTAACGATCAAAAATACTCACCTTATTGTTGATCGTTGACACGCTGTCCATTTCCCAAATATAGTTACTGTTGCAGGATGCAGGTAGTTTGTCGTTCTTGCGGCAGCACACATCGCTATGTGTGACACCGCAGGAACGAGGAACATCACCTTACCTGCGGCCGCCCGCAATGAGGAAGGAAGGAGGTGGGCGGGATGTTTTTCCCGCTCATCTCCGCCCCTCCGCTTCTATTGGGCGGCCGCTTAATGACGTCGCTATGACGCCGAACGAGCCCCCTTAGAAAGGAGGTGGTTTGCCGGTCACAGCGACGTTGCTAGGCAGGTAAGTCCGTGTGACTCTTCCTAGCGATGTTGTGTGCCACGAGCAGCGATTTTCCAGTGACGCACAACCGACGGGGGCGGGTACGCACGCTAGCGATCCTCCTAGCAAGATCACTGCGTGTAAAGCGGCCTTTATTCCCTATGCAATGCTGAGCAAATCCTGAAAACATGATCTGTTGGTGAGTCTTTAGAACTGGAGTTGAGAAACACTGTGCTAAGACCTCATTCAGATGTCCATGTTTTTCATGTACGCAAAAAAATGGTGCAGATTAGAGATGAGAGAGCCTAAAAAGTAAAGTTCGATGTTCGAACATGGACTATACCAAAAAATCAGTGTTTGAGGTGGGAGTTCGGGTGCTTTAGGTATGCTGACCATTCGAACAAACATCGCTGTGCTCAGGTACACTCAATCCTCAGCTCAGTGTGAGCCGAGTGTTTGAATTGCCAACCCACTAGACTGGCAAGCTTTTCATCAATGGATTACAAGACAATAGAGACATGGACTTATCATAGAGATGAGTGAACCTGAGGTTCGGTGTTCGGGCCGAATACAGACTTTACAAAACAAACTGAGTTTGGATTCGGAAATGGATGCTTTACATATGCTGCCCACTCGAGTGAGCATTGCTGTGCTCGAGTACGCTCGGTGCTCAGCCGAATACGAGCTACTTGCAGTGTTTGATCGGCGCATACTGTGAGTAAGCACAGCGTGATCGGATGTACTGTGCACTAAAAAAAAAATGGAAAAATTCTGCCCACCCTCCTTTGGAAGTGATCTGTTCATGGCTGGCTGCATGTGGCGGAGACCCGAACTGCCCAATTACTGACTTCCATTGGAGTTCAGGTCAAGTCCGGGTCCAAACCGAACTTTATCTAAGGTCCGGATGAACCCGCAAACCAAATTTCAATGGGTCCACTCATTTCTGGTACCGATGTTATCAGTGTATTGGATTCATTTGTCATCACTTTTTGGTCAGTGTTTCATCAATATTTTTCACGTATAGACAAATACGCTCTGCAATATTAAACAAAAATAGGACAATGATATCACACGGTTCCAATTCATGTGCTGTGAGTGTTTTTCACGGACTCACTGACACTTTTCTTGCGTGCTGCTGGAAAAAAACGGACTTGTCTCTTTGAGTTTTGCATGGATACGCCGTCCATGAAAAAACACGGACATGTGAACAGCCCCATAGACTATAATTGAAATGTGTTGTATCCATGTAAAATACTGATAGCACACATTTGTGCAACACAGATGTCAGAATGAGGCCTAAGGATGTTCTTAAAGGGAACCTATAACCAAGTTTTCCCCTTATAAGCTGCGGTCTCCACCAGTAGACTCTTGTACACAGCATTCTAATATGCTGCATATAAGAGCCCAGGCCACTCTGTATCACTTAAAACACACTTTTATTATACTCACCTACGGGGCAGTCCGGTCCGATGGGTGTCGTTGCTCTCCAGTCTGGCGCCTCCTCTCTGTGGTGATCTCAGTCCTCCTTCTTCTGAGGTCCGTGTGGATGGTGTGTCTTACATCATCCACACAGGCCGGAATTGAAGTCCTGCGCAGGCGCACTTTGATCTGCCCAGCTCATGGTAGATCAAAGTATTGTAGTGCGCATGCGCAGGCGGTCTTTATCCTTTCCTGTGCATTACAGTACTTTGATCAGCCCTCAGCAGGGTAGATAAAAGTGTGACTGTGCAGGATTACAATGCTGGCCTGGACTGGATAGAAGGAGGATAGAGATTGCAGCAGAGAGGAGACGCTGGACCGGAGAGCAGGGACACCTGTCGGACCGGAGAGCAATGACACCCATTGGACTGGACCGCCCCCTAGGTGAGTAATATAAAAGTGTTTTTTACAATCTACAGAGCAGCCTGGAATCTTATATACAGTATACCAATGTCCAGGAAGCATAAATCTACGGCAGACACCATCCAATTTTCCAAAGTGCTTTATTCCATCATGATGTGCAGTTAAAAGTAGCGGGGAGAGAGACGAGTGCAGGCCCCCTAATGGACGACGGACGTTTTGCACGTCCTTGTGCTTCTACGGGTCCAATGCAATGGTCGAGACCTCTCCATCTAAATAGAGGTGCCGTATTCTGGAATGCTGTATATAAGAGCCCACTGGTGGTGGCCACAGCTTATAGGCCCCAAATCTGGTGACAGGTTCCGTTTGTTGTGTTATTTATGGAAAAGCTCAGTTATTATTATTAACAAGACCGGCCAGAATCATATTGAGGAAGCTGTGTTCGCTTGTCTGGCCATAGATTCTCATTAATCTCTAAAGTACCCCAAACTCTTAGACTAGGTTCACACTTCCGTTAAATTGTATCAGTCACAATCCGCTGCTCTGGTAAACAACGGAATCTGTTTGGCGGATTCCGTTGTTCCCATAGACGTGTATGAGCAGCGGATTGTGACTGATGATGCTGCTTTGCATCCTCCGCCCGACTGATCAGTCGTGGAACGACTGACCACGGGGCAGAAGGAACGCAGCTTGTGATGTTTTTTGAGCAGCGCAATCCGTAGGATTTCGCTGCGCATGCTCTCTCTGGCTCCCTGCACACGTAACCAGGATACACATCGGGTTACCAAGCAATGCGCTTTGCCTAGTTACCCGATATTTACCCTGGTTACGTGTGCAAGGAGCCAGCGCTAAGCGGTGTACGCTGGTAACCAAGGTAAATATCGGGTAACCAAGCAAAGTGCTTTGCTTAGTTTTTACCCGATATTTACCCTGGCTACATATGCAGGGAGCCCGACACTTCCCCGCTCGGCTCCGACCCCTCCTGCACTCTACATGTATACACACACACACTCACCTGTCCCCAGCCATGCAGACCGTGGCACTGGCCCCCCTCGGCTCCACCCACCCCGAACTCCGCCCCCTCGCACTCCGTCCCCCGCACACAATGGAGTCCGACAATGAATTCTGTTCTTTGTCATCCGTTGTACAACGCATCAGTCACATGCGTTAAGCAACGCATGTGACTTATGCAAAACAACGGAAATGTGAACCTAGCCTTAGGAGAGATTTCTCTAACACCAGAAATCTTCCACACAATTATTGGATTTACAATCTATCAATGTCTACTAAGAAAAGTGTCAGTTTTAACTATTTATTATGCTTGTTTATAAAACAGTAACATTCCACACTTTCGCTACATACATTGTCATTGCTCACTCTCCCCCATTGGGTCTCACCATCTAAATTCCCTATGAGAATATCTTTTGTTTTTTTAGAAATTGGAATAAAATTCACACATACAAAGGGATAAAATACGAGCTTCATGCAGATGTGATTTGAACCCAAGACCTCAGCGCAGCGATAACCACTGAGCAGCCATCTGCCGCAAATATGATGGGATTGGATAATATTATTTGAACATCAGAGAAAAAAAAAGAAGGAATCAGCATAGCATTGTATTTGTAAAGCAGATATGAGATAAAAAAGAATTTTTCTCTGTGATGGAGAATAACATCAGATATGGGATCAGAAACCTTATTCCCCACATTACAGTAATATATTATTTATGAGCTGTGCTGCGCTCCGTTCTGTGTGACTTCCTGTATTACTTGGTTATTCTGCCGCTCTCCACACTATTGTATTACTGTTTCATGTAACTAAGATGAGTTGCTGCATAAGGATAAAATTATATACTCGCTGTGCATTGGTTAATAAAATGCATGATGTGTTCCCGGAGTTTCAGAACTATACTAGATACCTAGTTCCGAGCTTAACAATGGAATTTATTATACTGTATTACTGCCATTTTAACTCTTTACATACTGGAACATGGTTTCCTTGTATAAACTATTCATGACTAGAGTTGAGCGCGGTTCGTGGTTCGTGGTTCTCCAGTTCGCGGCTCGAGTGATTTTGGGGCATGTTCTAGATCGAACTAGAACTCGAGCTTTTTGCAAAAGCTCGGTAGTTCTAGAAACGTTCGAGAACGGTTCTAGCAGCCAAAAAACAGCTAAATCATAGCTTGGTTTCTGCTGTAATAGTGTAAGTCACTCTGTGAATCAAACTATTATCACATTTCAGTGTATAGTGTGCGTGAACAGCGCCTTCAGATCACTGCTGTTTCTATAATGGCGATCGCCATTTTTTTTTTTTTTTTTTCTTGTCTTCCTTCCCTAAGCGCGCGCGTCTTGTGGGGCGGGCCAGCATGTCAGCCAATCCCAGACACACACACAGCTAAGTGGACTTTGAGCCAGAGAAGCAACGGCATGTGTGATAGGATCTGCATGTCACATGTCCCTGCATTATAAAACCGGACATTTTCTTCACGGACGCCATTATCTGCCTTCTGCGTCTTTGGTGTCAGACATCACTGTCGCAGCTCCGTCTTCCTGAGTCCTATAGCCGATACAGCTGTATGCGCTGCATACACAGCGTTAGACAGCTTAGGGAGAGCACTTTATAGCAGTCCTTTTAAGGGCTCCAACCGGCAGGGTCAGAGAGCCATAGGTGACAGGTCCTGCAAACAGCAACAGCGTCTGTGTAGCCCAGGTCAGGGATTTCCTACCTGCATTTCACCATTAGGAGGGAATAGAAAGGCAGGCTTCCATTCCTCTACCCAGAGCACCACAATCCTGCCACTGTACCCTCTTGTCCTCTGCACACTCCAACTGATAACTAAGCCATTATACTAGCAAACACTCAGTGTACCTAGTGGCATCCTATACGTGGCTATTGGACTTTGCTATAGTCCCACTAGTGCAAAGACATTTGCAGAGCGCGTCTGCCTGCATTGCACACTACAACTCATTCTAACCAAGCCATTATACTAGCAAACACTCAGTGTACCTAGTGGCATCCTATACGTGGCTATTGGACTTTGCTATAGTCCCACTAGTGCAAAGACATTTGCAGAGCGCGTCTGCCTGCATTGCACACTACAACTCATTCTAACCAAGCCATTATACTAGCAAACACTCAGTGTACCTAGTGGCATCCTATACGTGGCTATTGGACTTTGCTATAGTCCCACTAGTGCAAAGACATTTGCATAGCGCGTCTGCCTGCATTGCACACTCAAACTCATTTTAACTAAGCCATTATACTAGCAAACACTCAGTGTACCTAGTGGCATCCTATACGTGGCTATTGGACTTTGCTATAGTCCCACTAGTGCAAAGATATTAGCAGAGCACATCTGCCTGCATTGCACACTCCAACTTTTTTAAACTAAGCAATTTTACTAGCAAACACTCAGTGTACCTAGTGGCATCCTAAACGTGGCTATTGGACTTTGCTATAGTCCCACTAGTGCAAAGACATTTGCAGAGCACGTCTGCCTGCATTGCACACTACAACTCATTGTTACTAAGCCATTATACTAGCAAACACTCAGTGTACCTAGTTGTATCCTAAACGTGGCTATTGTACTTTTGTCTATTCACAGTATTGGAACGATATTTGCAGCACGTCTGCCTGCATTGCACACTCTAACTTTTTTAAACTCAGCCATTTATAGTAGCAAACACTCAGTGTACCTAGTTGTATCCTAAACGTGGCTATTGTACTTTTGTCTATTCACAGTATTGGAACGATATTTGCAGCACGTCTGCCTGCATTGCACACTCTAACTTTTTTAAACTCAGCCATTATACTAGCAAACACTCAGTGTACCTAGTTGTATCCTAAACGTGGCTATTGTACTTTTGTCAATTCACAGTATTGGAACGTTATTTGCAGCACGTCTGCCTGCATTGCACACTCAAACTTTTTTAAACTCAGCCATTTATAGTAGCAAACACTCAGTGTACCTAGTTGTATCCTAAACGTGGCTATTGTACTTTTGTCAATTCACAGTATTGGAACGTTATTTGCAGCACGTCTGCCTGCATTGCACACTCAAACTTTTTTAAACTCAGCCATTTATAGTAGCAAACACTCAGTGTACCTAGTTGTATCCTAAACGTGGCTATTGTACTTTTGTCTATTCACAGTATTGGAACGTTATTTGCAGCACGTCTGCCTGCATTGCACACTCTAACTTTTTTAAACTCAGCCATTATACTAGCAAACACTCAGTGTACCTAGTTGTATCCTAAACGTGGCTATTTTACTTTTGTCTATTCACAGTATTGGAACGATATTTGCAGCACGTCTGCCTGCATTGCACACTCTAACTTTTTTAAACTCAGCCATTATACTAGCAAACACTCACTGTACCTAGTTGTATCCTAAACGTGGCTATTGTACTTTTGTCAATTCACAGTATTGGAACGTTATTTGCAGCACGTCTGCCTGCATTGCACACTCAAACTTTTTTAAACTCAGCCATTTATAGTAGCAAACACTCAGTGTACCTAGTTGTATCCTAAACGTGGCTATTGTACTTTTGTCTATTCACAGTATTGGAACGTTATTTGCAGCACGTCTGCCTGCATTGCACACTCTAACTTTTTTAATCTCAGCCATTATACTAGCAAACACTCAGTGTACCTAGTTGTATCCTAAACGTGGCTATTGTACTTTTGTCAATTCACAGTATTGGAACGTTATTTGCAGCACGTCTGCCTGCATTGCACACTCAAACTTTTTTAAACTCAGCCATTTATAGTAGCAAACACTCAGTGTACCTAGTTGTATCCTAAACGTGGCTATTGTACTTTTGTCTATTCACAGTATTGGAACGATATTTGCAGCACGTCTGCCTGCATTGCACACTCTAACTTTTTTAAACTCAGCCATTATACTAGCAAACACTCAGTGTACCTAGTTGTATCCTAAACGTGGCTATTGTACTTTTGTCAATTCACAGTATTGGAACGTTATTTGCAGCACGTCTGCCTGCATTGCACACTCAAACTTTTTTAAACTCAGCCATTTATAGTAGCAAACACTCAGTGTACCTAGTTGTATCCTAAACGTGGCTATTGTACTTTTGTCAATTCACAGTATTGGAACGTTATTTGCAGCACGTCTGCCTGCATTGCACACTCAAACTTTTTTAAACTCAGCCATTTATAGTAGCAAACACTCAGTGTACCTAGTTGTATCCTAAACGTGGCTATTGTACTTTTGTCTATTCACAGTATTGGAACGATATTTGCAGCACGTCTGCCTGCATTGCACACTCTAACTTTTTTAAACTCAGCCATTTATAGTAGCAAACACTCAGTGTACCTAGTTGTATCCTAAACGTGGCTATTGTACTTTTGTCTATTCACAGTATTGGAACGATATTTGCAGCACGTCTGCCTGCATTGCACACTCTAACTTTTTTAAACTCAGCCATTATACTAGCAAACACTCAGTGTACCTAGTGGCATCCTATACGTGGCTATTGGACTTTGCTATAGTCCCACTAGTGCAAAGACATTAGCAGAGCACATCTGCCTGCATTGCACACTACAACTCATTCTAACCAAGCCATTATACTAGCAAACACTCAGTGTACCTAGTGGCATCCTATACGTGGCTATTGGACTTTGCTATAGTCCCACTAGTGCAAAGACATTTGCAGAGCGCGTCTGCCTGCATTGCACACTCCAACTCATTAAAACCAAGCCATTATACTAGCAAACACTCAGTGTACCTAGTGGCATCCTATACGTGGCTATTGGACTTTGCTATAGTCCCACTAGTGCAAAGACATTTGCATAGCGCGTCTGCCTGCATTGCACACTCAAACTCATTTTAACTAAGCCATTATACTAGCAAACACTCAGTGTACCTAGTGGCATCCTATACGTGGCTATTGGACTTTGCTATAGTCCCACTAGTGCAAAGATATTAGCAGAGCACATCTGCCTGCATTGCACACTCCAACTTTTTTAAACTAAGCAATTTTACTAGCAAACACTCAGTGTACCTAGTGGCATCCTAAACGTGGCTATTGGACTTTGCTATAGTCCCACTAGTGCAAAGACATTTGCAGAGCACGTCTGCCTGCATTGCACACTACAACTCATTGTTACTAAGCCATTATACTAGCAAACACTCAGTGTACCTAGTTGTATCCTAAACGTGGCTATTGTACTTTTGTCTATTCACAGTATTGGAACGATATTTGCAGCACGTCTGCCTGCATTGCACACTCTAACTTTTTTAAACTCAGCCATTTATAGTAGCAAACACTCAGTGTACCTAGTTGTATCCTAAACGTGGCTATTGTACTTTTGTCAATTCACAGTATTGGAACGTTATTTGCAGCACGTCTGCCTGCATTGCACACTCAAACTTTTTTAAACTCAGCCATTTATAGTAGCAAACACTCAGTGTACCTAGTTGTATCCTAAACGTGGCTATTGTACTTTTGTCAATTCACAGTATTGGAACGTTATTTGCAGCACGTCTGCCTGCATTGCACACTCAAACTTTTTTAAACTCAGCCATTTATAGTAGCAAACACTCAGTGTACCTAGTTGTATCCTAAACGTGGCTATTGTACTTTTGTCTATTCACAGTATTGGAACGTTATTTGCAGCACGTCTGCCTGCATTGCACACTCTAACTTTTTTAAACTCAGCCATTATACTAGCAAACACTCAGTGTACCTAGTTGTATCCTAAACGTGGCTATTTTACTTTTGTCTATTCACAGTATTGGAACGATATTTGCAGCACGTCTGCCTGCATTGCACACTCTAACTTTTTTAAACTCAGCCATTATACTAGCAAACACTCACTGTACCTAGTTGTATCCTAAACGTGGCTATTGTACTTTTGTCAATTCACAGTATTGGAACGTTATTTGCAGCACGTCTGCCTGCATTGCACACTCAAACTTTTTTAAACTCAGCCATTTATAGTAGCAAACACTCAGTGTACCTAGTTGTATCCTAAACGTGGCTATTGTACTTTTGTCTATTCACAGTATTGGAACGATATTTGCAGCACGTCTGCCTGCATTGCACACTCTAACTTTTTTAAACTCAGCCATTATACTAGCAAACACTCAGTGTACCTAGTTGTATCCTAAACGTGGCTATTGTACTTTTGTCAATTCACAGTATTGGAACGTTATTTGCAGCACGTCTGCCTGCATTGCACACTCAAACTTTTTTAAACTCAGCCATTTATAGTAGCAAACACTCAGTGTACCTAGTTGTATCCTAAACGTGGCTATTGTACTTTTGTCAATTCACAGTATTGGAACGTTATTTGCAGCACGTCTGCCTGCATTGCACACTCAAACTTTTTTAAACTCAGCCATTTATAGTAGCAAACACTCAGTGTACCTAGTTGTATCCTAAACGTGGCTATTGTACTTTTGTCTATTCACAGTATTGGAACGATATTTGCAGCACGTCTGCCTGCATTGCACACTCTAACTTTTTTAAACTCAGCCATTTATAGTAGCAAACACTCAGTGTACCTAGTTGTATCCTAAACGTGGCTATTGTACTTTTGTCTATTCACAGTATTGGAACGATATTTGCAGCACGTCTGCCTGCATTGCACACTCTAACTTTTTTAAACTCAGCCATTATACTAGCAAACACTCAGTGTACCTAGTTGTATCCTAAACGTGGCTATTGTACTTTTGTCAATTCACAGTATTGGAACGTTATTTGCAGCACGTCTGCCTGCATTGCACACTCAAACTTTTTTAAACTCAGCCATTTATAGTAGCAAACACTCAGTGTACCTAGTTGTATCCTAAACGTGGCTATTGTACTTTTGTCAATTCACAGTATTGGAACGTTATTTGCAGCACGTCTGCCTGCATTGCACACTCAAACTTTTTTAAACTCAGCCATTATACTAGCAAACACTCACTGTACCTAGTTGTATCCTAAACGTGGCTATTGTACTTTTGTCAATTCACAGTATTGGAACGTTATTTGCAGCACGTCTGCCTGCATTGCACACTCAAACTTTTTTAAACTCAGCCATTATACTAGCAAACACTCACTGTACCTAGTTGTATCCTAAACGTGGCTATTGTACTTTTGTCTATTCACACTACTGCAAATCTATGTGCAGCACCTCTGCATGACAACCTCGTGCTCTGTTTTTAATAAGCTATAATGATAGCACAAAATACTGCCATTTTGTGGCATCATAGAACTGGCTGTTGTATTCCATTAGTGCCCCACTGGTGACAAGCTATTTCTAGCACCTCTACATCACACCCTCATGCACATTTAGCTACGCTAATGTTATAGCAAACTCATGGAATTCATTGCTGCATTTCATAATTCGGAGGGATAGAAAGTCAGGCTTCCTTTAGCTTTTCCTTCTGTTCATAGACAGCATCTCCAAGACAAATTTCCCCTCCACGTCTAAGTGTGGAGAGGCAGCTAGTGCGCATGCGTGTGCCGATGTACCCCAGCTGCAGCATAATTACAGTGTTTCGCCTAGTGAGTATGCTCAGCCTGACTGTGCCATTCCTGACGCTAAGTCTTCATTTCGGGATACAGCGCATGCTCCCACACTAAGTGTGAAAAGCCTCTTTGCACAGGTGCTTGCATTCTGTGCCGGGTCTAAGTCCTGTTTTGTGCCTAGACACCATGCTAAAGCTGATAGTCTTTTTTCAGAGACTGTATTTCATGCTACTGAGCATGCTCAGGCACTTCCTGCATCAGAGACTAGGTCCGGTAATGAACTCTTTGGCCCTGGCCCTGATGTGGGGGTCCCATATAGACCACAGGGCATCAGGTGTCCTCCCAAATGGCTTGCAGAGGCCCACACCTATGACTTGTCACCGCATTATTGATGGTCAGACGATGACTGGTGAGGTGTTTGGGTCATGGCAGCCATGAGGTCATCATTGAAGTTGCGTTTCCAAATAGGACGCTAGTTATGCCACTCATGACGTGTCACTCTGCTTTTGTCTCCAGGAGGTGCATTGTGGTTCACCCTGGTTTGGGGCGGACCCAGGTTATAAAAGGGGCTGGAGCCAACAAGGAGGTGCGCAGTCTTCTATTATGCTCCGAAAGAGCACACCTCCATGTGTTGAACCCATTGCGGCTTTAGGCCAGAGGTAGGCAGGGATAGGGTGGTGGATGCAGGCCACCACCACAGTTGGTAACGCAGAACGGTTAAGACCAGCTCCTGTCCTAACAGTCCTGCTTGTGCAGCCCAGTGGCATTAACAGGCCTGCTGCTGCTGATGCGCCTGCTGTCCACAGGTGTGGCCCCTACGCACACGGTCAGCGTACTCAATGGCCCCTGTGTTGTTAACAGGGAGTTCCTGGGCTGGGTGGGCATGTGGACCCTGTGACGCCAACAGGGCTCACAGTCTCCAGATCCGAATGGCGTCTAACTCGGTTCAGGCTACTATTAGTTTCATAGCCACACAGCTCTGTATCCTCCACCAAACCTTCAAGTTGCCAACCTCTCCTTTTCCAACTGGGAGCACGGTGGACACTGACTGCTGAAGGTGATATATACCTTTCTCTTTCTTTTCTTATTAATTTTTGTTATATAGCGGTCACAGATTATATACCACTTTATCCAAATCTGCCAGTCCCACTGTAACAGATGTTGTTTCTTCAGCAAATGTTACAGTTGTTTAACCACCAAATCCACGGACCAAAATTTTTTTCCCCTTTCCAACACACCTGTTCCCCTTTCCAACAGCATCTGTCCTTTTTCAACTCATTTTGGGATATGACCAAAAGTGCAACTGTGCAGGGACACCGTACTCAACGCCATCTCAGCACAGCAGCCATCCCTCGGTCCCTCCGATGTGGACAAGTAAAAGACCATTTCCTCCTATCCATGACAAAGTGTTGAGATTCACTCTGTGCAGCACTGGTGTTTAGTGGAAAAGTAGATCTAAGATTGCGTACCACATTCTGCAGATACTCCTGTATACGTGCGTCTATTTCTATGGCAGGAATTAGTTCGCCAAATTTTGTCTTGTACCGGGGATCTAACAGTGTGGCAACCCAGTATTCAGGATTACTTCAAATTCATACAATCCGAGGGTCATGTAGGTAGTGCAGCAAGAAGGCGCTCATGTGTCTTGTGCATCCAGGAGGACCAAGTCCTTGGTGTGTTGGTGGCAGAGAGGTGAGAATCGTGCATCCTTCCTCTGCCCTCTACCCACAACCTCGCACAACCGAAATGTGAGCAAGCTCTCACTCATCTGCTGAGTCTTCCATGCCCATCGCCAGTTCGTCCTCCATTTCTTCATGGGCTCCTGCACTTTCATCAACACTTTTTGCTGATACTATGCGCCCTTGTTAATCCCTCTCCCTCACCATGACTGCCGCATAGGTGCCGCTGACCATCTGGACCTCGTAGATCTTGTTATCCCTTCCGCATATGACTCCTCCTGTACTTCCTCCCCTTCCTCTTGTCCCAACACCTGACTCCGAATAATAATTACAGTGTGCTCCATCATGTAGATGACCAGAATTGTCACGCTGAGAATGACATTGCCAGTGCTAAACATCTTCGTCGACATTTCAAAACTGTGTAGCAGGGTGCATAGGTCCTTGATCTGACACCACTCCAGCAGCGTGATCTGCACCACCTCTGGATCAACTTATCCCAGGCTATATGTCTTACCGTATTTCAGCAGGGCTCTGCGGTGCTGCCACACACGCTGCAACATGTGCAGATTCCAATTCCTGCGTGTCGGAACATCGCATTTCCGGCGTTTAACTGCCAGACCCTAAGACTTCCGGAGTGATGAAAGTTGTTGAGCTGCTGTGTGCGCACGATGGAAGTGAGCACATAGCGAGCGTGCCCGCTGCACAAGGCCATGTAGGCCGTGATGGTGTTTTAAAAATTGCTGGAGAATTCGGATCAACACGTGAGCCATAAAAGGCACGTGTGTCACATTGCCCTGAGGATGGCCCGCAGCCAGGTTTGCATCATTGCCGCACACGGCTGTTAAGTCACCAACGGAGTCCGCTCCGTCAATTTGTACTCCGGTCGCCAGGTGACAACGTGTTCCTTTCATGAATAGTGCTGATGATGGGAGAGTAGTCGATGCCAGCGGCGCAGGTGGACGCAGGTTATGCTCACCCACTGGGCTGCATTACCTTGACAGATGCAGAATCTCTGGCTGAATGTAGCTGGTGGGTATCTCACAGATGAAATACCATCATTCAGCTACAACCAATGGGAAGACACCACACCCTTTTTTATGCCCATCCTGTCTGCAGACCACTGCCAGACATAGCTATGAACCTCTGGTTAATTTTACCCCCAGTTCAGTTTTATGATTTTGTGTGCTTGTTACCTGACTACTTTTCCTGCTTGCTGTTTATGTACCTTGTTGGCCGATACGCATTTCACCTCTGCTTGTTTTCTGATTAAGTCCTGGCCGTCCCATTCTGTTCCTGTTCCTCAATTAATGTTTTGACCCTGCCTGACTACTATTCTCTGTAATAGCGGTGTGACTCACATTTCCCATACATTTCAAAGTAAAACTTTGACCGCCTGATGGCATTGAGCTCTGCTGCCAGCATAGTAAGGAGGTGTGTGGTAGTCCTTGTGCGCAGTTGCAAGGAAGGGTGGCCTGACCACACAGGGTTTGCGCAAAGGTAGAGGACCCACACGAGGTTGAAGAGGCAGAAGCAGTGTATTAACTTCTACATACAGAACAAGGATTGAAACAACTCGTGGGGACGGCAAGACTTGTACAGCAGACCCTTCTCCATCTCTCACCATAGTTTGCCAGTGCCCAGTCAGTGACATGTAATGACCCTGTCTATGCTTACTGGTCCAAGTATCTGTGTTGAAATGCACCCTGTCGCACACAGATTTTCTCAAGGAAGTGGTGATGTTGTGTGCGACATGCCGGTGTAGCGCGGGCATGCTTTTCTTGGAGAAGCAGTGGTGATTGGGCATCTGGTACTGGGGCACAGCGACAGACATAAGGTCTGTAAAATCCTGTGTGTCCACTACGCGTAAAGGCAGCATTTCGGTAGCCAACAGCTTACAGAGGGATAGAGTCAACCACTTAGCTTTGTCATGGCTCGCAGTAAGTGGCCTTTTATTTGACCACATCTGAGGGACAGAGATCTGGCTGCTGTCTGTAGACGGTGTTGAGTAGGGTGTCCCTGGAAAAATGCAGGTTTGTGAGAAAAGTGCAGGCGGAGACATGATGTTGGCTTCATCTTGCCTTCAGATCTGTTCATCTTGTATCATTTTTAAAAAACACAGCAAGCAAGGGTTACTCCAAGCGGAGTCTCCCTTTTTTTCCAAAAATTGGGCCCCACACAGACACCTTATCAGTGGCAGCACTTGTGCCCTAGTTGCAAACAGGATGTTTTGATTTGCATCAAGCACATTCCAAATCCACAAGCATTTACTCTCCCCAGGATGACACAGGGGTAGTAAATTCCTTCTGGATCCATGACTTGTTCATTTTGATGAACGTCAGTCTGTCCACATTGTCACTGGACAGACGCGTGCGCTTATCTGTCAGCACACACCCAGCAGCACTGAAGACACGTTCAGAGACAACGCTGGCAGCTGGACACGACAAAATCTTCGAGGCGTAACTGGAGAGCTCTTGACATTTTTCTAGATTTGAAGCCCAAAAGGAGCAAGGCTCCATTTGCAAAGTCATTGCATCGATGTTCATTTGGAGATACTCCTGTATCATCCTCTCCATCCGTTGACTATGTGTCAGACTTGTTGTCTCTGGTGGCCTTGCAAAGGAGGGTCTAAAAAAATTATGAAAAGATTCCATAAAATTGCTGTTACCAGCACCAGATACGGTCCTACTGGTACGGGTAGACTGTTGAAGATGACGAGGCCGTCCCATGTTTGTCAAGTTACAACTGGGAGAATCACTCCCTTCACCTGCACGGTTGTTTGGTGGAAAAGCCGAGCTAAGATCGAGTAACAGCTTCTGCTGATACTCCTGCATACGTGCGTCCCTTTCTATGGGTGGAATTATGTCACAAAATTTGGACTTGTCCCGGGGATCTAATAGTGTGGCAAGCCAGTAGTCATCATCACTTCTAATTTTGACAATACGAGGGTCATGTTGGAGGTAGTGCAACAAGAAGGCACTCATGTGTCTTGCGCAGCCATGCGCACCAAGTCCACGCTGTGTTTGTGGCATAGAGGTGCTAACCGTTCTTTCTTCCTCTGTCATCTCCCCCCAACCTCTTTCAACTGAAATTTGACCAAGGTCCCCCTCATCTGCTGAGTCTTCCATGTCCATGGACAGTTCGTCCTCCATATCTTCATGTCCTCCTGCACCTTCCTCAACATCTCACCTGCTACCATGCGCCCTTGTTGATCCCTGTCCCCCATGGTCCCATGCCTGCCGCGTTGGTGATGATGAACGTCTGGACCTTGGTGATGTTGTTGTGTCTTGCGCATATGAATCCTCCTGTAGTTCCTCCCCTTCCTGTTGTCCCACCCCCTGACTACGAATAGTGTTTAGCGTGTGCTCCAGCATGTAAATGACTGTAATCGTCATGCTGATAATGGCATTGTCAGCGCTAAACATATTCGTCGCCATGTCGAAACTGTGCAGAAGGGTGCATAGGTCCTTGATCTGAGATCACTCCATCAGGGTGATCTGCCCCACTTCTGCATCTCGTTGGCCCAGGCTATACATCATGACGTATTGCACCAGGGCTCGCCGGTGCTGCCACAGTCGCTGTAACATGTGGAGAGTTGAATTCCAGCGTGTCGCCACATCGCATTTCAGGCGATGAACCGGCAGGCCGAAAGACTTCTGGAGCGATGCAAGTCGCTCAGGTGCGGCGGTTGAACGGCGGAAGTGAGCACTGCAGACAGTTTCCGTGCCCTGGTCAGAAGGCCATCTAGGCCGGGATAGTGTGTTAAAAATTGCTGGACAACAAGGTTAAACACGTGAGCCATACAAGGCACGTGTGTCACCTTGCCCAGGCGAAGGGCCGCACCCAGGTTTGCAGCATTGTCGCACACGGCCTTACCAGGCTGCAGGTTGAGTGGAGACAACCATTTATCAAAATCAGTCTCCAGAGCTGCCCACAACTCAGTCGCTGTGTGACTCCTATTTCAAAGACATGTCAAGCTAAAGACCGCCTGATGCCGTTGCGCTCTGCTACCAGCATAGTAATGAGGGGTGCGTGATTCCTTCTGCGCAGTGAGAACGCTGGTGGCCTGACCAGGCAGGCTTGGGGCGGAGGTGGAGGACCCAGATGAGGTGGAGGATGCAGAAGCAGTGGCGGAACTTGGACAGACAGAGGATTGACACACAAGTCGTGGGGACGGCAAGACTTGTGCAGCAGACCCTTCACCATCTATCACCATAGTTACCCAGTGGCCAGTCAGCGACATGTAACGTCCCTGTCCATGCTTACTGGTCCAAGTATCGGTGGTGAAATGCACCCGTTCACACACAGAGTTTCTCAAGGAAGCGGTGATGTTGTGTGCGACATGCTGGTGTAGCGCGGGCACACCTTTCTTAGAGAAGTAGTGGCGACTAGGCATCTGGTACTGGGGCACAGCGACAGACATAAGGTCTCTAAAATCCTGTGTGTCCACTAGGCGGAAAGGCAGCATTTCTGTAGTCAACAGCTTACAGAGGGATAGAGTCAACCTCTTCGCTTTGTCATGGGTCGCAGGAAGTGGCCTTTTATTTGACCACATCTGAGGGACAGAGATCTGGCTGCTGTGTGTAGACGGTGTTGAGTCGGGTGTCCCTGGAAAAATGCAGCTTTGTGAGGAAAGTGCAGGCGGAGACATGATGTTGCCTTCATCCAAAGTTGGTGCTATCGATGTCTGAGAGAGCTGTACACACTCACTTGTTTCCCCTTCCAAACCAACTGACGACCTACCAAGCAAACTGCCTGTTGCGGTTACAGTGGTGGAAGTTGTGGGTGGAAAAACAGGTGTGACAGCTGTCCCCACAGTCCTAGAAGATGACGAGCGCGCGGATGCACTGGAAGGGGCAGGCGGTGGATGGTTCGCTCCGCTAGGCCGCATTGCAGCACGGTGAGCTTCCCATCGGGCCATATGATATTTATTCATGTGACGATTCATGGAAGAAGTTGTCAAACTGCTGAGGTTTTGACCTCTACTAAGAGAACCATGACAAATTTTACAGATCACATAATTTGGGCGATCTTTTTCTATGTCAAAAAAGGACCTGGCTAGGCAAGGCTTAGAGGCCATGCGACCTGTTGATCCACCCCGAATAATGCTCAGAGGCAGAGTGGTGGCTGAGGATGCAGTTGTAGACGTGCTACCAGTGCTCCGACTGTGTCCAGGAAGGCGCCAGGTTACTTCGACGTCGGTTGCATCCTCCTCCACCGCCTCTGTTGACCTCCTCGAGTGTCTGACTGTGGGTTGACAGTAGGTGTGATCTAGAACTTAATCATCAATTGTTGTGTTTGCACTCCCCTACCCCTCAGACCGAGTTTCTTCTTGCCCTGACCGAATATTTAAGTTGTCATCCCAATCGGGTATCTGCGTCTCATCTTCATCAGTATGTTCCTCATTGCCTATAACCACAGTTGTTGGAAAGGCAGCATTTTGGTAGCCAACAGTTTGCATATGATGAAAGTCAACCTCCAAGCCATTTCATGCCCTTCTAAAAGCATGTAAAACACAGCGAGGGGACTCCAACCACAGTCTCCCTCGTTGCCACTAACTGGGCCACACACACCCCACTTGACTGGCATCGGTTGAGCCCCCTTTTGAAAAAGAAAAAGATGCTTTGCATGAAGCACTCTCAAAAATACGCGTGCCTTTCCCGTCCCCTGGCTGACCCAGGGGAAGAAAAGTCCTCTGAGAGCCATGACTTGTTCATCTTGGTTCTTTTAGAGACACAGCGAGGGGACTCCAACCACAGTCTCCCTCGTTGCCACTAACTGGGCCACACACACCCCACTTGACTGGCATCGGTTGAGCCCCCTTTTGAAAAAGAAAAAGATGCTTTGCATGAAGCACTCTCAAAAATACGCGTGCCTTTCCCGTCCCCTGGCTGACCCAGGGGAAGAAAAGTCCTCTGAGAGCCATGACTTGTTCATCTTGGTTCTTTTAGAGACACAGCGAGGGGACTCCAACCACAGTCTCCCTCGTTGCCACTAACTGGGCCACACACACCCCACTTGACTGGCATCGGTTGACCCCCCCTTTTGACAAAGAAAAAGATGCTTTGCATGAAGCACTCTCAAAAATACGCGTGCCTTTCCCGTCCCCTGGCTGACCCAGGGGAAGAAAAGTCCTCTGAGAGCCATGACTTGTTCATCTTGGTTCTTTTAGAGACACAGCGAGGGGACTCCAACCACAGTCTCCCTCGTTGCCACTAACTGGGCCACACACACCCCACTTGACTGGCATCGGTTGAGCCCCCTTTTGAAAAAGAAAAAGATGCTTTGCATGAAGCACTCTCAAAAATACGCGTGCCTTTCCCGTCCCCTGGCTGACCCAGGGGAAGAAAAGTCCTCTGAGAGCCATGACTTGTTCATCTTGGTTCTTTTAGAGACACAGCGAGGGGACTCCAACCACAGTCTCCCTCGTTGCCACTAACTGGGCCACACACACCCCACTTGACTGGCATCGGTTGAGCCCCCTTTTGAAAAAGAAAAAGATGCTTTGCATGAAGCACTCTCAAAAATACGCGTGCCTTTCCCGTCCCCTGGCTGACCCAGGGGAAGAAAAGTCCTCTGAGAGCCATGACTTGTTCATCTTGGTTCTTTTAGAGACACAGCGAGGGGACTCCAACCACAGTCTCCCTCGTTGCCACTAACTGGGCCACACACACCCCACTTGACTGGCATCGGTTGAGCCCCCTTTTGAAAAAGAAAAAGATGCTTTGCATGAAGCACTCTCAAAAATACGCGTGCCTTTCCCGTCCCCTGGCTGACCCAGGGGAAGAAAAGTCCTCTGAGAGCCATGACTTGTTCATCTTGGTTCTTTTAGAGACACAGCGAGGGGACTCCAACCACAGTCTCCCTCGTTGCCACTAACTGGGCCACACACACCCCACTTGACTGGCATCGGTTGAGCCCCCTTTTGAAAAAGAAAAAGATGCTTTGCATGAAGCACTCTCAAAAATACGCGTGCCTTTCCCGTCCCCTGGCTGACCCAGGGGAAGAAAAGTCCTCTGAGAGCCATGACTTGTTCATCTTGGTTCTTTTAGAGACACAGCGAGGGGACTCCAACCACAGTCTCCCTCGTTGCCACTAACTGGGCCACACACACCCCACTTGACTGGCATCGGTTGACCCCCCCTTTTGACAAAGAAAAAGATGCTTTGCATGAAGCACTCTCAAAAATACGCGTGCCTTTCCCGTCCCCTGGCTGACCCAGGGGAAGAAAAGTCCTCTGAGAGCCATGACTTGTTCATCTTGGTTCTTTTAGAGACACAGCGAGGGGACTCCAACCACAGTCTCCCTCGTTGCCACTAACTGGGCCACACACACCCCACTTGACTGGCATCGGTTGACCCCCCCTTTTGACAAAGAAAAAGATGCTTTGCATGAAGCACTCTCAAAAATACGCGTGCCTTTCCCGTCCCCTGGCTGACCCAGGGGAAGAAAAGTCCTCTGAGAGCCATGACTTGTTCATCTTGGTTCTTTTAGAGACACAGCGAGGGGACTCCAACCACAGTCTCCCTCGTTGCCACTAACTGGGCCACACACACCCCACTTGACTGGCATCGGTTGAGCCCCCTTTTGAAAAAGAAAAAGATGCTTTGCATGAAGCACTCTCAAAAATACGCGTGCCTTTCCCGTCCCCTGGCTGACCCAGGGGAAGAAAAGTCCTCTGAGAGCCATGACTTGTTCATCTTGGTTCTTTTAGAGACACAGCGAGGGGACTCCAACCACAGTCTCCCTCGTTGCCACTAACTGGGCCACACACACCCCACTTGACTGGCATCGGTTGACCCCCCCTTTTGACAAAGAAAAAGATGCTTTTCATGAAGCACTCTCAAAAATACGCGTGCCTTTCCCGTCCCCTGGCTGACCCAGGGGAAGAAAAGTCCTCTGAGAGCCATGACTTGTTCATCTTGGTTCTTTTAGAGACACAGCGAGGGGACTCCAACCACAGTCTCCCTCGTTGCCACTAACTGGGCCACACACACCCCACTTGACTGGCATCGGTTGAGCCCCCTTTTGAAAAAGAAAAAGATGCTTTGCATGAAGCACTCTCAAAAATACGCGTGCCTTTCCCGTCCCCTGGCTGACCCAGGGGAAGAAAAGTCCTCTGAGAGCCATGACTTGTTCATCTTGGTTCTTTTAGAGACACAGCGAGGGGACTCCAACCACAGTCTCCCTCGTTGCCACTAACTGGGCCACACACACCCCACTTGACTGGCATCGGTTGACCCCCCCTTTTGACAAAGAAAAAGATGCTTTGCATGAAGCACTCTCAAAAATACGCGTGCCTTTCCCGTCCCCTGGCTGACCCAGGGGAAGAAAAGTCCTCTGAGAGCCATGACTTGTTCATCTTGGTTCTTTTAGAGACACAGCGAGGGGACTCCAACCACAGTCTCCCTCGTTGCCACTAACTGGGCCACACACACCCCACTTGACTGGCATCGGTTGAGCCCCCCTTTTGACAAAGAAAAAGATGCTTTGCATGAAGCACTCTCAAAAATACGCGTGCCTTTCCCGTCCCCTGGCTGACCCAGGGGAAGAAAAGTCCTCTGAGAGCCATGACTTGTTCATCTTGGTTCTTTTAGAGACACAGCGAGGGGACTCCAACCACAGTCTCCCTCGTTGCCACTAACTGGGCCACACACACCCCACTTGACTGGCATCGGTTGACCCCCCCTTTTGACAAAGAAAAAGATGCTTTTCATGAAGCACTCTCAAAAATACGCGTGCCTTTCCCGTCCCCTGGCTGACCCAGGGGAAGAAAAGTCCTCTGAGAGCCATGACTTGTTCATCTTGGTTCTTTTAGAGACACAGCGAGGGGACTCCAACCACAGTCTCCCTCGTTGCCACTAACTGGGCCACACACACCCCACTTGACTGGCATCGGTTGAGCCCCCTTTTGAAAAAGAAAAAGATGCTTTGCATGAAGCACTCTCAAAAATACGCGTGCCTTTCCCGTCCCCTGGCTGACCCAGGGGAAGAAAAGTCCTCTGAGAGCCATGACTTGTTCATCTTGGTTCTTTTAGAGACACAGCGAGGGGACTCCAACCACAGTCTCCCTCGTTGCCACTAACTGGGCCACACACACCCCACTTGACTGGCATCGGTTGACCCCCCCTTTTGACAAAGAAAAAGATGCTTTGCATGAAGCACTCTCAAAAATACGCGTGCCTTTCCCGTCCCCTGGCTGACCCAGGGGAAGAAAAGTCCTCTGAGAGCCATGACTTGTTCATCTTGGTTCTTTTAGAGACACAGCGAGGGGACTCCAACCACAGTCTCCCTCGTTGCCACTAACTGGGCCACACACACCCCACTTGACTGGCATCGGTTGAGCCCCCTTTTGAAAAAGAAAAAGATGCTTTGCATGAAGCACTCTCAAAAATACGCGTGCCTTTCCCGTCCCCTGGCTGACCCAGGGGAAGAAAAGTCCTCTGAGAGCCATGACTTGTTCATCTTGGTTCTTTTAGAGACACAGCGAGGGGACTCCAACCACAGTCTCCCTCGTTGCCACTAACTGGGCCACACACACCCCACTTGACTGGCATCGGTTGAGCCCCCCTTTTGACAAAGAAAAAGATGCTTTGCATGAAGCACTCTCAAAAATACGCGTGCCTTTCGCCTCCCCTGGCTGACCCAGGGGAAGAAAAGTCCTCTGAGAGCCAGGTCCACATTGTCAGTGGACAGACACGTGTGCTTATCTGCCAGCAGACCCCCAGCAGCACTGAAGACAGGTTCCGAGAGAACGCTGGCTGCAGGACACGACAAGATCCTCAAGGCGTACGTGGCGAGCTCAGGCAATTTATCCAGATTGGAAGCCTAAAATGAGCAGGGCTCAAGTTGCACAATAATGGAATCGATGTTTCTTTGCATATACTCATATATCTGTGTGTCTCCCTCTTTTTCCTTGTCCAGCTGTTTTGTTTTCACATGAGTATATGTCCTTGTCACTTTCCCATGTGTTTGTGTTATGTTGTGAGTTGTTTGTCACCTTTTGGACACCTTTCAGGGTGTTTTCTAGGTGTTTTACTGTGTTTGTGATTGCCTGCCATTGTTTCCTATGGGCTCGAGTTCGGTTCGTCGAACGTTCGACGAGCCGAACTCGAGCCAGACCCCCCGTTCGGCGAACCGCCTCGAGCCGAACCGGGACCGGTTCGCTCATCTCTATTCATGACATTACTAAATTTCTACCTTTCTATCAAGACAACATACCATACCTGGAAAAATACCATGCCTATTGAGAGTATTCAATACTTGTACAGCTTGTATACATTATATATATATCTGTTGCCAGAACAGATTTGCTTCAGACTAGGACATTAGTATTATGGTTACTAGCAACTGCACCCGCTAAGGCTATGTGCCCACGGGAGATTAAACTTGCTGATTTATCCTCGGAAAATCCGCGGATTTTCTGGATTTTCCAGATAAATCCGCAGGTTTCAGCATGTACAGACACTCCCCATGTTATCCTATGAGAAATGGGGAGTGCTGTGTCCATGCTGCGGATACGTGCGGCTGCGGAATATGCCGCGGATGTCCCGCAGCCACACGTAATTGCATGTCAATTATTTCTGCGGAATTACCTGCGGAAATCCCGGCTCTCCACTAGGGAGATAGGGCCGGGACTTCCGCAGGTAATCTGCAGGAATGTCCGCAAGTTTTCCGCAGCTATTTCGCTGTACTACCGCAGCTAAAAATAGCTGCGGGAAACCTGCAGCCATACCTGTGGATAAATCCGCAGGTACAAACTCCCGTGGGCACATAGCCTTAAGGCCGCTTTACATGCTACGGCATCGCTCAAGGGATCTCGTTGGGGTCATGGAATTTGTGACGCACATCCGGCCGCTTTAGCGATGTCATTGCGTGTGACACCTATGAGCGATTTTGCATCGTCACAAAAACGTGCAAAATCGCTAATCGGTGACATGCTCCCCTATTCCCAATTATCGACGCTGCTGCGTGTACGATGTAGTTCGTCGTTCCTGCGGCAGCACACATCGGTATGTGTGACACCGCAGGAACGAGGAACCTCACCTTACCTGCGGCCACCGGCAATGAGGAAGGAAGGAGGTGGGCGTGATGTTACGTCCCGCTCATCTCCGCCCCTCTGCTTCTATTGGGCGGCCGCTTAGTGACGTTGCTGTGACGCCGAAAGAACCGCCCCCTTAGAAAGGAGGCGGTTCGCCGGTCACAGCGACGTCGCTAGGCAGGTAAGTAGTGTGACAGGTCTGAGCGATGTTGTGCACCACGGGCAGCTATTTGCCTGTGTCGCTCAACCGATGGGAGCGGGTAAGCACGCTAGCGATATTGGTAACGATATCGCAGCATGTAAAGCGGCTTTTAGGGTATGCACATGTGATCAGGACCAGCTATGTCATGGACACGGTGCATCCTGACCTGCGGGGCCATGAGTCTCCTCTGCAGGAGACCACAACTGTCTGTGGCCACAATCAGGGTTTGGGCCGCTGTGCTCGTTCTCCCTGCAGAGAATGCTTCCATTTTCCCAGCAAAGAATTGACATGCTGTGGCTCGGGAAGCCGCACTGCAGGTCAGTTTTCGCTGCGGGAAAAACAAGCATATTGGGCACAGGATTTTCAGAAATCCTTTCCGCTGTGCTCGTACTGTACAATGCAGCATTTTGGACGCAGCAAAAAGACGCTGCGTCCAAAACACTGTGAACCTGATCGTGGGCACATACCCTTAATTACTCCAAAACAATGAAAATAGACATGTATGGCACATTATCTTCTGCCCAGTACTATTATGGAATTCTGAAAGCTTCAATATTATTGGAGTGACGATAACTTATTCTACTTGATGACAGTCAACTTGTGACATAACCTAGTTTCAAGTGTTAAGTAATATATTAGCGTAGACCAGCAACCTGGCTGTTCCAGTCCGGCCAGAGACCAAGACAACTGAAGGGCTGCAAACAGTGGCCTACGAGCCATTCCATGCCCTCCCGCACTTGCCCTGATGTCACCGCTATCTAGCTTTGAATACATTGCTGGAGGATGGTGCTTACTTCCGCCAATCACCTTGTGCAACTGAGAGAGCAGACATGATGGTGTCACTTCATCACATCTGCTGTGCACAGAGGCACGGCATTGGAGATCAAAGCAGAGCACAGCACTGGGGGGATGGGTTTTTTTATGTGTGAGACCTGTGACTGTACATAGGAAGCTCTGCAAGGGCTCATACTGTATATAGAGGGCTATGTGGGGGCTCATCCTGTATATAGAGGGCTATGTGGGGGCTCATACTGTATATAGAGGGCTATGTGGGGGCTCATACTGTATATAGAGGGCTATGTGGGGGCTCATACTGTATATAGAGGGAAGAAGAGAAATTTCCAGCAAACTTGTCCAAGCAAAAAAAGTTTTTTAAAAATAAAAAATCTTTATTTTAAATAGAGACAGACTAAGGACACTACGTTCGAAACGCGTCCTCTCTTGCATGGGCTCTCATTGACCCTGATACGGACTTTTTAACATGTATTTAAAATAAAGATTTTTTGTTTTTAAAAAAAAAACAAAATTTTGCTTGGACAAGTTTGCTGGAAATTTCTCTTCTTACCGCTGTTGCAAGGACTTGCCGACCTTCCTCCTTCCCTGCACGGTCCACAACATATGGGTCTCCATCTGAGCAGGTGAGCCGGATAAAAACCTTTTTTCCTCTTTGTATATAGAGGGCTATGTGGGGGCTCATATTTTATATAGTGGCTATGTGGAGGCTCATCCTGTATATAGGAGGACTATGTGGGGGTTCATACTTTATATAAGATGGCTTAGTGGGGGCTCATACTTTATTTAGTGGCTATGTGGAGGCTTAGCCTGTATATAGGAGGGCTATGTAGGGGCTCATAATGTATATAAGAGGCTATATGGGGTCTCATATTGTATATTGGAGGGCTCTGTGAGGGCTCATACTGTATATAGGGGGTTATGTGTGTTCTAATACAGTATATAGGGAAGGTGCCACCATACTTAATTCTGCTGAATATTAAGTGATACAATTAATATTAACATAAAATTATTTATAATTAATATATTAATATTAGGCATAATTAATTTGAGCCTATTGGTTGTGATCGCACTTAGATCTAGAATATCTTCTATCGGAGTTCCCTTATTCAGACACTGTTGCAACATTGATCAGCTGATAACTGTTTGTTCAGCATTTGCTCTGAAGCAGAAGAAATTTAAGAGGTTCTCATCTCAGAGGGGGCCCAATACTCTGCAACCTGTTTAGGCTCACCTGTTGAAATGGACCCTTTAAGTCCAAGGTCTGGGTGGGCACTCTGCCATGGGCGTCCGTGCAGTAGGCAGGTGAGGCACACGGAATACAGGTAACGGGGTGGTGCAGACTGCAGGCATACAGAAGACTGGAAACAGATAGCAGAAGTACTGAAAGCCAAAGGCAGACAGGAGACATCCTGGAGACTGCAGACAGGCAGCAGAGGTCCTACAGACCACAGACAGGTAGCAAAGGTCCTGAGACCACAGACAGGTAGCAAAGGTCCTGGAGACCACAGACAAGTAGCAAAGGTCCTGGAGACCACAGACAGGTAGCAAAGTTCCTGGAGACCACAGACAGGTAGCAGAGGTCCTAGAGACCACAGACAGGTAGCAGAGGTCCTAGAGACTACAGACAGGTAGCAGAGGTCCTGAAGACCACAGACAGGTAGCAGAGGTCCTGGAGACCTCAGACAGGTAGGAGAGGTCCTAGAGACCACAGACAGGTAGCAGGGGTCCTAGAGACCACAGACAGGTAGCAGAGGTCTGGAGACCACAGACAGGTAGCAGAGGTCTGGAGACCACAGACAGGTAGCAGAGGTCCTGGAGATCAGACATGTAGCAGAGGTCCTGGAGACCACAGACAGGTAGCAGAGGTCCTGGAGACCTCAGACAGGTAGCAGAGGTCCTAGAGACTGCAGACAGACATCATCAATAACATATGACTTGAAAACCCTTTTAAGTATTACATAGTGAACACCTAAATGCCCCGTCTGCCAGAGCGGAAGACACTGTTTTATACAAATGGAATAGGAAAAATCAAAGCTTTTAGAAAAAGTGGCATGAAGCTTTGACTTTTTATGAGCCATGATATTTAGAAATTGTGTGGCACAAATCAAGTTATGGATTGAATCTTCAATTTTATAACCTAAATTACAAGCAACTAGATTGCCTGCAGAATTCTTATCAGGAGATGCCGCGTCTCTATGGTAACAGCAGCAATATTGCACATTCTAACACGACAACAGCTTCTAGGGTAAGCCAGTCCTCATTCCAAAGGAAACGTGGGGAAGAAAGACGGTTGGGATCAATAAGACTTTAATCGGAGAAGTAGATAGATAGTGGTCAACCAATGAATTATTTTATGTCTTACTTCATCCTTCCCTAACTGTTTTCTCTCACTTTCCTTTAGGTTTTCGAATTGATTTTCGAATTTTTTTTAATGAATTGCTTTTACCAAAATCTAAGATCGAATTTTAAAAAGGAACCCGTCAGTCAATAACATGCTGCAGAAACCACGGGCAGCATGGATCCGTGCCAGGTATGTTTTGCTCTGAAACACTTCAGCATTTCAGAGAAAACATAGTAGCTTAAAGATCGGGGACTATAGGAATAGACCAGACTAGTCTGGCACCGCCTCCAGTTCTAGTTGATTGACAGGTTTCTCCTGCAGCATAGCTCAGATTAATGGTGCCCTTTGGTTTGCGTAGCATTAATCGACTGACAAGTTTCCTTTTTTCCAAAAGGTTCTAAAATACACAGAGTAGTTTATGACTATATCATTTTTTAAAAACTACTACCCAAACTAAGTTTGTAAGCAATGAAGGAAGGTGCAGGATCTGAAAGATTGGACTAATTGTCAAGCTTCCTATGTAGACCTCTGCTATTGTAGGCAATAGTTTGCAGCAGTATATATGAGTAATTGAGCCAATCATCTGCTCTTGGTTGATCCATGGAATTTTAATTATGTGAAATAAAGGTTCAAATTTTATAGTTTGGGATTGCTGGATCTCTCTTGAGTCTTTGGATTGTGCCTTCCGGTGACCAGCTGGACTTTATTCAGTGTATCCCCTCTCTCATACGAGGACCTGCATTCGTTTGTAGAGTGGCTGATAAATACTTTTTCTCCTTTTACATCTTTATTTTATGTGTCTGAACTATAGTAAAGGTTCCCTTTATAAAGCCCATTCATTGGAAAACAGTGTGTAGATTAACTCCTAAAGTTGCCGAATGTCAATAACCAATAGAACTAGTCAAAATTGTATATAGTGTCAGGGCATAAATTTAAGCAATTTGGACTTTGTGCATCTGGTTTGATTATCCATAAGGTTTGTCAATGCAAAATATAAACCTCTGTCTGTCATATGGAATTCCTTTGTTATGATACCCCCGCGACCAATTAGTGCTGGCTTCCTTCTTCCCACCTTCGGACATTTGAGTAGGAAGTCAATGCAGTGCTCACATCCTGCTAAAATGTCCGAAGACGGGGATATAGACGCTAGGTGCTGATTGTTATGACATGCAAGCTCTGCGACCAATGTCACATGGCCCCGGAAACATGACTTTAGACATGGCTGGAACCGTGGCTGCATCGGAGGTGAGTAAAGGCTTATTTATTTTTATGGGTCAAACGAGGGGATTGAGTTGGCCAAGTAGTGGACATCCTTTTTAGTGCTCTGAGTAGTTGGGTGTGAGCCTATTGTAGCTTCCCTCTGGGAGCCAGAGACCACAATCTAGCTTTCAGAGAAGCTTTCTAAACCCAACTACTATAACAGCAGAGAAATTAAATTGTTCTTGAGACAAGCAAGTTTGCAGCAAAACGCTGCCTGAAGTCTCGAGCAAGAAGAGAATAGAGATTTTTTTGTATGCTGATCAAAAGGCCAGGTGCCTGAGAATGAAGTTTTTATGGATCGTGGACAGTGAAACCTAAGAAAGACGTATCACAAATTAGTCTGATAACAAAAGAAAAACTTTAAACATCTTTCCTCTCCACTATATTTATAGTAGTTCACAAAAATGAGTACACCCCTCCCATTTTTGTAAATATTTTATTATATCTTTTCACGGGACAACACTGAACATATGACACTGGGATACAATGTAAATTAGTCCGTGTGCAGCTTGTAAAACAATGTAAATTTGGTGTCTCCTCTAAATAACTCAACACAGCCATTAATGTCTAAATCGCTGGCAACAAAAGTGAGTACACCACCTAAGTGAAAGTAGTCAAATCTACCCAATGTGACAATATTTTGTGTTGCCACCATTATTTTCAAGCACTACCTGAGCTCTCTTTGGCATAGAGTTCACTAGAGATTCACAGGAGCCGCTAGATCCTCTTTTTTCCTCTGTGATGACATTACAGAGCAGGTGTATGTTATAGACCTTGCGCTCCTCCACCTTCCATTTGAGGAGGCCCCATAAATGCTCAAAAGGGTTTAGTTCTGGAGACATACTTGGCCAGTCCAGCACATTTACTCTCAGATTCTTAGCAAGGCAGTCGTCTTCTGGGAGGTTTGTAAGGGATCGTTATTATGTTGCAACACTGCCCTTGGGTCAATTTTCCAAAGGGAGGGTATCATGCTTTGCTTCAGTATGTCAGCACATGTTGGCATTCATGGTTCCCTCAATGAACTGTAGCTCCCCACAGCCGGGAGCACTCATGCTGCCCCAAACCATGACACTCCCACCACCATGCTTGACTGTAGGCAGGACACACTTGTCTTTGTACTCCTCACCTGGTTGACACTATCTGAACCAAATAAGTTCATCTTGGTGTCATCAGACTACAAGACATGTTTCCAGTAATCCATGTCCTTAGTCTTGCTTGACTTCAGCAAACGGTTTTCAGGCTTTTTTGTGCATCACCTTTAGAAGAGGCTTCCTTCTGCGATGATAGCCATGCAGACCAATTTGATGCAGTATACGACGTATGGTCTGAGCACTGACAGGAAACCAACAACCCCGATTATTAGGCTCCTGTGATGCCAATACACTTTGGCATGACATATGAAATAACATCATAAGGTCTTAGTAACCACAAAAGGTACCTTAGATGTAGATATTACATGGTTATCTGAGATGTTTGCACTGATGTGGACATCGGACTGAGGTAGTGCAAATATTTCTGCTCAACTCTAAAAAAAAAATGTTGAGGTTATCTGCAGTGTCGTTATGTGCTGCTGACTCCCTGAACCTCTAGGGTTTTTTTCCAGAGACTACAAGACTTTGGAAAACGTAACATTCTTGAGTTTATATTCTTTTTTTCTTTTCTAAAATACCTAAACAACCTGGGCGGATTTTTTTTTTCACTTAAATGACATTTTCTTGTCTAAGCATTGAGCAGTATGCGGTATATAGAAAATGAAACATCATTGTCAACATGTAGCGGAAATGTCAGCAAAGCTATTACATGCCTGCACTTGTTTTTTTCTCTGTATATCTTACATCTGGTCCTTAATTATAAAAGGTTTAGTTTGATAGAGTTATCAAATGACTGTTTTCAGCTAAATGTGAGCGCTTCTCGGAAACTTGATGGCTATTTTTTACCTCTTTTTTTCCGACTTGGAAATTGTAATGTACAAGAACAAGATTGAAGAGTGGGTTGTGCCTCACCTTTCCCTTCCGCCTGATCTAGCATGCTGCACGCTGGGCCATTTAATAAGCAGTTAGCGTTTATTTTTCTTGGTAGTTGACAGTAGCACCATAACATAGTCGAAGATTGACTTACCTTCGGGACATTCTCACCAGTTACATAGACATACATGAGGCTGTAGAGTTTGGGTCAGAAGACTCGCGGCCAGTCCCTGCTGCACAACCATGAAAAACAGATGGGCCTGCTTTGATAAATATCTACACATAATAGGCTGGTTTGCCTAAGGAGGAGATTTATCATAACTGATGCAAATAAAAAGTGGAGAAGATTTCCTATAGTAATCCATCCGATTCATCCTCATTTCCCCTAGACCTCAAAAATGGCAAAATTGAAAACTGTGCGGCTGCTAAGTCATCGGCAACCATTTCATTTTTCCCATTGCTTTAGGTTTGATATATCTTCTACAATTGCAAGATCTAAAAACTAGATAGCATTGATATGTCCCATAGATAGTGATGGGCGGACCTGGACTGTAAAAGTCTGCATCCACGCGGTTTCAAACTTACCCAAGTGCCAGACCTAGGCCCAGGATTCTGGGTGTTGATCCGGATCCAGCAACTTGGGAAATAAAAAAAAAAAAACTAAGGAAAAATAAAGAAAACAAGAATGAAGCAAGTGCATCATACTTACTGAGGCTCCAGTGCGGCTGTAACTACTCCCCCGGCCGCCCACTCACTTCTGTGGTCACTTATTAGCCTCATGCATATGCACTGCTTTCCCTGCCCAACAGCGTTTGTCATTGGTTGCAGTCAGATGCGCCCCCATGGGTGTGTGACAGCATCTGACTGCAACCAATCACAGGCGATGTCCACAAGTCTATATCGTACAGTAAAAATAAATAAATAAAATATTTGGCATTGGGTCCCCCCATATTATGATACCGAGCACAGATAAAGCAAACGGCTACAGGCTGCAGCCCCCAGCCATGTGCTTATCTTGGCTGTGTATCAAAATAAGAGGACCCGCATGCTTTTTTTAAATTATTATTATTTAAATAAATAATTTAAAAAAAATACAGCGTGCGCTCCCTCCCCCCAATTTTGATACCCAGCCGTGATAAAGCCCGACAGCAAGGGACTGGTATTTTACAAACCAGCCAGTCCTGTTTATCTGGAAATACGCCCATCACTACGCATACAGTTTATGGAATATGTATGTATTTTGTGTGTAGTAATTTTGCTGATTTGTTTATACTTTTTAAGTGTTTTATGGAGTCCTGACAATTTTTTTCAAAACACCTGGGCACATTTTTTTTACAATAATACAATTCCCTTCCCTGTTTATCCCAACCAGCATTATGCTTAACGTATCACTATTTTTCAAGTTTCCTAAAACTTTTTTGTATAGGGTAACCCCATTAGGTAAAGTCTAATGCCGGTTACATTAGTATTAATGTCGGTTACACTCACCTGTGACTGATCCCTAAAATATCTAATGTCACTAGACGGGTCCTTCCCCCCATACACCGTCACGTGCCTTGGAATGTCACTGACTCTTAACTTACCCTGACTAGTGAGTAGGTTAGCGAGACACTTGTCCCATTACTACAATAAAAGAACACAAGGAAAGTAAAACAAATGGGGTAGGGGAATACACAATAAATTACAGTCCAGGGATTCTTCAGCAGGAGTCTTCATAGCTGCAACTGAAACAACACCTCAGCTACTCCAGAAACAGGCTCCTTCAAAGTGGTCAGTATAGAGATTATATCACACCTCAGCTACTCCAGAAACAGGCTCCTTCAAAGTGGTCAGTATAGAGATTATATCACTGGCTTGGAGGAAAGCCAGGAGTGGGTAAATATAGCAGAAGAGTGTGAGAACAAAATGCCACAGCTGTGATTAAGGCTATGAGTAATGTCAGCCAGAAATGGAATAGTCCTTAACAATTTCAGCATCATATGAAAGTAAATAATTTGCAACACAAGATGTAACCTGCGGATGAGACACAGTTGTGACGTAAACACAAGTATAAGATTTACATGAAAACTGAATGTGTAATATGGGCTTAAAACTGCCGGACATATGCAATCAAGCAATAATTATTCTGACAATAAAAAGGAAGTTATATATAATTTAACTTTTATATATCCTTTACATCTTTTTATTTTTTTCATGGCTAACAAGTGGATTGAATACCTCCGGGGATAATCGGTATTAAATATGGATATCTCTTCTATCCTCCCTACTCATTATCCGTTTCAATGGTTCTCCTCTTTTAAGCCCATTTTAATACTCAGAGTCTTTATCTTAATTTTACCTGTTGAGCTTTTAGTGCAGGTTCTATTCTGGAAGAACATAATTTTCCACATCTGAAATCTTAATGGGGCTTTATAGGAAAGAAAAAAAAAATCATTTCGTGTGCTTGTATCCAACTGTGCTCCGCATGAGCCAGCTGACAATTTCCTGGGAAATCAGAAAATATAAGACACAAAAATACTGGAGAACATCAGATCTTCTCATTTTGGATAATCTATCTAATTTTGAAGAAATACAGGGTAAGATTTTACCCTTGTGGCTCCTAAAACACATGGAGCCGAAAATCATCGTGCTAGAATTCAAAAGTGACCCTTTCATCATTTCTATTATTGGTTATTATGTCTAAAGTGTATCTATTTAATATAAGTTTTGCTTTGTAGCTTTCCAGTAGGGCTGTGTATGAGTATGCAAGTTCATTAAAGAGATTTTCTAGTTTTATGTGTTTATAGATTTTCTTTCTGTGCCAGATGCCAGTCTTCAGTGTCAGAGGAGAGAAGTGCTTGGCTGAGCACTTCAGCTCCTTCATATAGTGACTGGTGGGGGACTCAGTATCTGGACCTCCCACCAATTGAAACTTGTATTTTGTCTGTGTAATATGTCAAAACCTTTAAAAACTTTTTAACACTAGAAGTCCCAGAGAGGGGTCATTTAACATTTCTACCTTTGTAACCCAGAGACGGGTCGAATGACCTGAAGGATTTTAGCTAACATCCTATAATCACCGTCTTTTGTTCTGTAATTAAGGCCATTACTGTCGCACCACAGGAGGTTGTTGTTTTCCATTGAGTTTAGCCATTTAGTTTCTAGTTAGTTCTATTCAGTTTGGACTAAGGGTCATTTGACCCTCTTTCGGGACTTCAGGGGGGAGCTCGAAATTTCTGGGACTTCTAGTGTTAATGCTTTTATTACTTTATTGTTTTCCATACTGTATCAACATAGGTAAAATGTATCAACCTGGAGACTTGAGTGTTTAGCTTACAGATTAGCTGAAAAATAAGGAGCGCTGATAGTGTAATACCAACAGATCAGTGAGGTAGATCAGGAAAAATACACTCACCTGAAATGGTTGTGATACTCACAACCACTGATAGAGCATAGGATGATGGCGTCTGCTGCAGCCCCACGTGGATGTGCATACAAATCAGAGTGAAAAGGGGGTTAATGCCGCGCATCAGCCAAAATGAAGATGTAGCACGTTGATGTTATAAACGTATTCTTTTATTCCATCGGTCTACGCGTTTCGAGGATATACCTCTTCTTCAGGACCAGTGCATCAACATAGATGAAGAAGAGGTATGTCCTCGAAATGCGTAGACCGATGGAATAAAAGAATACGTTTATAACATCAACGTGCTACATCTTCATTTTGGCTGATGCGCGGCATTAACCCCCTTTTCACTCTGATTTGTAGCTTACAGATTAGTCAGACCCCTTAAAAATGAAGTTGTCATGTGGTGTTCAAGTCCAGACTCATTAGGAGTTACGGTGGCGTTAGGGTCTGTTCACACTGCAGAGCCTGACAGGCAACCTGATGCCTCCTAGTTGTATAGCCAGGGCTGGACGTCGGCTGTTGCATGTGCTCTGTTACTCAGTCCTACAGTAGTTAATGCCTGCTGACCTGGGGAACTCTGCTAGGAGCTCAGGTTGCTAATTACCAATCACAGCCGTCTCCTCCCTACATAAAATTCTGGATTTTATTCAGCGCCGATTATAGCATCAGCGTAGCTCCAGCAATTCCGGTCTTTTTGTTAATCCAGTTAGTGGTAATCAGTAGTTGCAATTTTGAGTGGTGTGGAGTTCCCCTCCTGTGCATTTCCTTCTTTCCTTTTTCTTTATTCCCATGTACATGTATAGTCTTTCCTTTGTGTTTACGTGCAGTGTGTACGAGTTTTCATTCTCCCTTGTTAATATCGTTTCTGTGGTTTTTTTTACTGTGTTTCTGGCATGCCGTGAAGTTGAGGGAGAGGGGGAGTAAAATCAGGGCTCGGATAGGAGTCAGGGTCACACTGGGGGCTCACACCTGGCTACCATCAAGCTTACCTCTGAGATAAGGGACAGCGCAGGGTTCCAATTCTGAGACCCAGACTAGGAGCCCCTGTTCTGTCATTTCATACCCTGTGACAGAAGCTTGCAACAAGTCTTCCCTTTAAGTATGTCCTACACACATAATTATCAACGACCCATAAAAACATGTAAGCCACAGAGAAATGTCCATGGCTGAAGTTGAAACAATGAATATAAAATTGTGGCGGGGGAATTTAACAAGTTTGTATTCACCTTTAGCTTGGTTTGAGCCTGGAATATGATCACTTCTTTTTTTAACCCTTAAATAGGATCTCTCATTTCATCTCACAATATAAACTGCATACATTAATAGAGCTTATAACTTGATTAAACTTGTGTACTTACTTTGAAGATTAATGACAATAGTTTCCTGACCAAAACTGCAATGAGAATTTTAAGAGTCCAGCTATACCTGGACTCATATAAGACTCATTTTATGACTATAATGCAGGCATTCTAACATGGATTAACAAAGTAAGTATACCAGTCATATCAGGTTTGAGAAATCTGTTTAATAATGTATACAGGTTCTATTGAGAAATCTGGTGATATATCTGGTTTAAACATTATATATATATATATACATATATATATATATATATATATATATATATATATATATATATATATATATTTATATATACACACTGTATATCATAGATATATATGATCCTTGTTACTGTGATTTCATGATAGATTTTTTTTCCAGCAAATTACCGTACTTTTTTTCTTTTACTCACTTTGAATATTTGAAAAGGTCTTTGATGAAAATATAATGAAATATGATTAATTTGGTGGCAACTGGTAGAAAAAAAGTCAATTTAATTCTTAGCCCTTAGACCTTTCATTTGATTATGTTCAGCCTCAGTTTTAATTTGATCTAAAGGATCATGAACTAGGAAATTGTTACCTGTAGATTCCTTTACATCTTATAGATAATGTGTTGTCAGAATTTGACCCATTATTTTAATCATGTTTTCATACTCCATGTATTTTTTTTAATCTTAGCATTGTGTTTTTATATCACAGTTATTATTATTATTATTATTATTATTATTATTATTATTATTATTAAAAAAAGTTTTTTCAGAAATCCTGACATTTTCACCTTGCCACTGGAGATATTCTTGACTTATCCTTCCAGTCATTTTAGGAAGTTTTTCAGCAGGTTCTTTATCATCAGATGTAGGACTACAGCGATAGTTATAATTTCTATACACAACTGATAACACAGCATCCACCAATTAAAACAGGTGATTGTCATCAAAATACACTGACAAGCAAAAGGGTAACAATGTTTTGAACTTTTGACATTCAAGCTCCATATCTCACCATCCACTACAGCTTCAAATATGAGACTACCATCATTTTATAGTCAATCATCTTGGTTATCTGATACATAAATTTGCCTTGCAACTATTTAGCATATGATTAATCAAATTGAGGAGCAGCCATGCAAAATATTTCCCCAAAAAATAGAAACCATATCATCCAGCTCATCGATAGTAGACTCTTGGCCAAGAAAATTGCCAACCTGCATCATGTGAGGCCATGACAGTTGGAAGAATATGAAATGAAGTCCGTTCACCCATTCAAAAGCTGAGAGGTGGACGTCCAGGCAAAATATTGGAGTCAACATGTCGACTCATCACAAGATCTATCAGATTTGGCTTGACAAATATGACCGTTGGGGCGACTCATATGCTTCATAATAGTGAGATCACAAACATCTGTGCAGGCACCGTGCAATGCACGTTACACAAGTCTGGAATGGTGGTCCAAAAAGAGGTGAAGAAACCTCAACTCCAATATTGTCATAATAAGCGTCAGCTAGAGTTTGCAAAAAAGTTCAACAAGTAGACAGTAGAAGATTGGAAAGGGGTGGTTTTGAGCAATGAGATGAAAGTCAATAGACTAGGCTCAGATGGGTGCAACTGGGTCTGGAAGAAACAAAGTAAAAAGGGGCTATAGATCAAGAAATAGAAAATACTGGGAAGTTCGGTGGAGGAAGCCTGATGATATGGGGTTGTTTCACAGCCAAAGGTATTGGATAATTGACTGATGGTGGTCTTAATATTGAGCTGTAGTTGAGTATCCTACAAGATGAGTTGATTTGTACACTTGAGTACTACGGATATGAAAAAGACAACATAACGACCTGAAGCATACGTCAAATTTGGCAAGCAATTGTTCAATGACAATGAAGTAGAGGTGCTGGATAGGCCCCCACAGTTCCCAGACCTCGACCCTATTGAACATTTGTGGATAGAGTGGTATACATACCCAAGTGAGTCGACCAGTATGCACCAACATTGGAACCATATAGAAGAGACCTGAGATCAGATTTCAGTCAAAATATGTCTAAATCTGGTCGATAGCATACTCTGAAGGGTTGAGGCAGAGTAGAAAGCAAAATGTGTATTACAAAATACTAACAACATAATACAAATTAAAATTTAGATTTTTAGGAGCAAAACAGTGACAATGCAGTGACATGACAAGAGTCTGTATAACAAATCATATGTTAAATATCTTGCAAGTCAAATTTATGTATGAGATAACCAAGATGATTGTCTATAAAATGAAGGTAGTCTCACGTTAAAAGCTGTAGTGGATAGTGGGATATGGAGACTGAAAGTCAAAAGTTCAAAACCATGTTACCCTTTTGCTAGTCAGTATAGGTGATGTCACAGCTCCCATGTGGCCCCTCCCTTCACATTGACATTTGCACATGCTCATTGGAGCTTCAATACAAAATATTGGGTTGGGTTCTATTTATTGTGGATAATGTCTATTTGGATTTCCCAACACAAGAGGAAATTAGTCTAAAAAATCTTCAGTGGCTTATGTGAAGATTGAAAGATCCTAGCGTATGGATTGAATATATCCATAGCGTTCCATTCACCCCATGGAAGCCAAAGAGGGTCCTGTATCTATCAAAATCCATAAAGCAGAAAATGCCATTCACAGCTAAAATGTAAAAGTGCAACCTCTACACAGGTTGACTGTCACGCCTGGTTGAAATGATAGGAGCTCATGGTTACATCCAGTGGATCATTCTACATATAGAACTTGTTATATTGATTTGAAAAATAAATTGAAATATGTACATTGTGTATGTCCTCTCTTTTTACATTCCCTGCATCTCTATATTTGCTCTCGGCCATATCTTTTATACACGGGCAGTGCAATGTCGGTGCGCGGTGACAAATGAGTCACTCATATCACCATGAAAGGGAAATCCCTTTATAGTAAAACAGAAAGCTACGTTGTTTTGTTAAGGCCCCGTCACACTAAGCAACATCGCTAGCAACATCGCTGGTAACGAACAACTTTTGTGACGTTGCTAGCGATGTTGCTGTGTGTGGCATCCAGCAACAACCTGGCCCCTGCTGTGAGGTTGTTGGTTGTTGCTGAATGTCCTGGGCCATTTTTTAGTTGTTGCTGTCCCGCTGTGAAGCACAGATCGCTGTGTGTGACAGCGAGACAGCAACAACTAATGTGCAGTGAGCAGGGAGCCAGCTTCTGCTGAGGCTGGTAACCAATGTAAACATCGGGTAACCAAGAAGCCCTGTCCTTGGTTACCCGATATTTACCTTTGATACCAGCCTCCTCCGCTCTCACTGTCAGTGCCGGCTCCTGCTCTGTGCACATGTAGCTGCAGCACACATCAGGTAATTAACTCGATGTGTGCTGTAACTAGGAGAGCAGGGAGCCATCTCTAAGCATTGTGCGCTGCTCCCTGCTCTGTGCACATTTAGCTGCAGCACACATCGGGTTAATTAACCTGATGTGTGCTGTAACTAGGAGACTGGGGGCTGGTCACTGGTTGCTGGTGAGCTCACCAGCAACTCGTGTAGCCACGCTCCAGCGATCCCTGCCAGGTCAGGTTGCTGGTGGGATCGCTGGAGCGTCGCAGTGTGACAGCTCACCAGCAACCTCCTAGCAACTTACCAGCGATCCCTATCGTTGTTGGGATCGCTGGTAAGTTGCTTAGTGTGACTGGACCTTTACATCATATGAGAGCTGTGTGTTAAAATAATACAGCAGGACTCTTCACCAAAGCATGCAGACACCACCAAAAGAAAGCAGACACCCCCCCAAAAAGAAGAAAAAAATAGCACTCACCAGATCCCAAACAATTACAATTGGCAAGTGCTGATGGTGGGTGGCTCTCACACAGAGATCTGGGTCGCTGTCAGCTCCCTCGCTGTTCCAGCTCCTTTGCACTGCAGCTGTCACAAACAGGTCGGATCACTCCGCGTGAGTGGTACTGCTTCCAGTCACCAGGGGGAGCCAACTGCTGTAGAACACAGGGAGACCTGACAGCAATGCAGATTTGTATGTGAGAGCTCATTCATTTGCCAACTCCAATTGTTTCGGATCTGGTAAGTGCGATTCTTTTAGGCGGTGTCTACTTTCTTTTGGGGGTAAACGTAGCAGAACATAGAGAATAATAAATTTAGGCAGGTAATTTAAACCATTGTACCCACCACTATAGGACTGGTGTGGCACCATGAGAAAAGCAGATCAGACAAAAAAAATGTGCATTTGACCCAGTAATGGGATTAACAAAAAATGTTGATGTTCCAGAATGTGAGGACATGATTATATTTGAATAAATGCTATTTTTTTTTTGTTCAAGAATAAATGTGGATTGTTGTTCATGGGGAAATATAAAACATCCCCTGAAAATAAGCCCTGGTGCAATTTGGAGCAAATAATATGAGTGTTTTATTTTCGGGGAAACACGGTATTTATAGTCAACAACAATGCACAACAATAAGGTGGACATACTATATGACTATCTATCTATCTATCTATCAATCATCTATCTATCTCCATGATTTCAGAATTTTTAAAAACTGGGTGCAAGTATACCTAGAAGAATTGATGCTGTTGTGAAGACTAAAGGCCACTTTACATGCAACGACATAGCTAACGAGATGTCGTTGGGGGTCACGGAATTTGTGACGCACATTCAGCCTCGTTAGTGACGTTGTTGTGTGTGAAACACACGAACGACTGTTAATGATCAAAATGACTTACCTAATCGTTGATGCGTCGTTCCTTTCCCGATTATCGTTGCTGTTTCAGGACGCAGGTTGTTCATCGTTCCTGCAGCAGCACACACCGCAGGAACGAGGAACATCACCTTAACTGTGGCTGCCGGCAATGAGGATGGAAGGAGGTGGGCGGGATGTTCGGCATGCTCATCTCCGCCCCTCTGCTTCTATTGGGTGGCCGCTTAGTGACGCCGCTGTGACGCCGAACTGCCCGACGACGACGACGACGAACTGCCCTCTTAGAAAGGAGGCGGTTAGTCGGCCACAACATCGTCGCTAGGCAGGTAAGTACATGTGATGGGGACTAACGATATTGTGCGCCACGAGCAGCGATTTGCCCGTGACGCACAAACGACGGGGGCGGGTGCGATCGGCAGCGACATCGCTAGCAATGTCGCTGTGTGTAAAGTGGCCTTTAGGACAAGGAGTTCTGGAAGTCATGATTTCACTCATACGTAGCCTGATCTCAACATCGTTGACTCTGTATGGGATCAAATGAAGAGGCAGAAGGCTTTGCACAAGTCTCATACACACAAGATCTGTTTTTAGCTTCAAAAAGTGTTTGGAACAACCTCCCTGCCGAGTAATTTGAAAAACTGTGTGAAAGTAACCTAGAAGAACTTAATGCTGTTGTAATTTAGATCTTTCTTTTGCTTATTCACTTTCAATTTTGCTAATTGATAAAATAAATTAACACTTCTATTTTTTAAAGCATTCTTTGTTTGCAGAATTTACACCTGTTTCAAACTTTTTATACTTGGCAAATACAAAATGCGCTGTGTATACATTAGAACCAGAAATACATAATTACATAGATTTCATTGCATGCAGAACAAACAAAAGTTCAGGTGTTCAGTAGGTGTCAGCACTCAAGTTGTAACCCACCAACCTATGATATATAAACAAGCTAAAAAGGTGGGCAAAGTCCATAAAAAAAATATCAAGAGCAAGTGAGCTTGACAAAGGCTCACTTGGAGTGAATCAATTCTATAGTGGCTGCGATTTTGAAACCTCTTGTCCACATTTGGAATTTATTGTTCAGAAAACATTAAACATACGGAAATAAAAAACAGATACAACGCGTTTCGGCGGAACCACCTTCCTCAGGTATCTCTAAATATATACATAAAAAATGTTCATTGGATTCAGCTCCGGTGATCGGCTCGGACATTCTAGCAGCTTTATTTTCTTTCTCTGAAAGTAATTGAGAGTTTCCTTGGCTGTGTGTTTGGGATCATTGTCTTGCAGAAATGTCCATCCTCGTTTCATCTTCATCATCCTGGTAGATGGCAGCAGATTTTTATCAGGAATGTCTCTGAACATTTGACTATTCATTCTTCCTTAAATTATATGACGTTTGCCATTGCCGTATGCTGAAAAACTGCCACACACCATGATGTTTTCACCTGTAAACATTTACTGTTGGTGTTTTGGGGGTGATTTGCCTTTTGGCCTCCAAACATGGTGTGTATTATGGCACCAAATAGTTCAATCTTGGTCTCATCTGACCAGACTATATTCTCGCAGTATTTCACAGGCTTATCTAAATGCTGTTGAGCAAACATGTTTTGTTCAGAATTGGAGCAATGGTGAGCATGCACACAGGCCATTGAGGTTGAGTGCATAACTTATTGTTTTCTTTAAAACAATTGTACCTGCTGATTCCAGGTCTTTCTGTAGCTCTCCACAGGTGGTTCTTGTCTCTTGGACAACTCTTTTGATAATTCTTTTTTCTCCTTTGTCTGAAATCTTGCAATGAGCACTTGCTCATTGCCAATTTTTGGTGAAATTCTGTTGTTTTCACTTCCATATTATGCCTCCAACAGTGCTCACTGGAGCCTTCAGTAATTTATTAATTCTTCTGTAAACAATGCCATCAGTAAGGTTGCAAAGGTCTTGAGACAGCTCACTGATTTTACCCATCTTGGGATGTTTCTTGTGTGGCATCTTGGTAATCAGAAACTTTTTATAAGCCAATAGTTAAACCAGTTAATATTATTTTTCACTAAAGGGTGCTTTACATGCTACGACATCGCAAACAATATATCGTCGGGGTCACGTCGTTAGTGACGCACATCCGGCGCCATTAGCGACATCGCAGCGTGTGACACCAAGGAGCGATGATCAACGATCGCAAAAACGTCAAAATAGTTGATTGTTGACACGTCGCTCCTTTTCATAATATCGTTGGTGGTGCATGCCGCTGGTTGTTCGTCGTTCCTGCGGCGTCACACATTGCTATGTGTGACGCCGCAGGAGCAATGAACATCTCCTTACCTGCGTCCACCGGCAATGAGGAAGGAAGGAGGTGGGCGGCATGTTCCGGCCGCTCATCTCCGCCCCTCCTCTGCTATTGGGCGTCTGCTTAGTGACGCTGCAGTGACGTCGCTATGACGCCGAACGCACCTCTCCCTTGAAGGAGGGATTGTTCGGCGGTCAAGGCAATGCCGCTGAAAAGGTATGTGCGTGTGACGATGCCGTAGCGATAATGTTCGCTACGGCAGCAAACACTAAATGCCGCACGAATGACGGGGGCGGGTGCTATCATGCACGACATCACTAGCAATCGCTAGCGATGTCACAACGTGTAAAGCACCCTTAAGTGTCAGGATTCCTTTCTAATTACTGATAGATTTCAGTTGGTGTCATGACTTTCCTTGATTTTTTTACCTCTCTTCATGTGTTCAATACTTTTTCCCTGTGTAATTTTTTATTATTACACATAACTTAATTTATGGACATCTATGATTTGATTTTTTTTCCTTTGCCTGTATGAATTGGATGGGTTGTTACCAACATCTGGTGATAAATTCATATCAATAGCAGCTTTAGAAATATATTTACTTAGAAAATTGGTGACGTGTTCAATTACCTATTTTACCCAGTGTATATAAAATGTGTATATATTGTATGTACAGTATAAATATATATTTTTACTGATAGTTTATTTCTTCTGGAAAGTCTTAGCAGTCTATTTGTCTATAAAGAAGAACAGAGTTTGTTTTTGTGTATCCTTGTCTTCCTCTACTGAAATAACTGTGTGCCATATACTCGGTTATTCCAGACTGGTGCTCACTGTCGAGCAGCGCTTTTAGAGTGCCGGGTGACAGCTGTAGTCGGCATCAATAAGTTCTGTCTCTTACGGAACACAGCAGTAGGCTACCAGCGGGGTATGTGAAAGAAAGAGGATATAAGGGTACGCTAGGATACGATAGTTAGGATTCCAATTTTAAACATGTAATGGATATATTGTATTGTTATTGTGTTTAAAGTCAGAACCAAGTATATTATATTATGTGGGATAAGACAGAATAAAATGGAATAAGTAAATTACTTTTTGGGTGAAAAATACCAAGCATTTATACACACAGATATAATAATGCTGAATTTTTCATCTAACTTTTTTTTATTTTTCTTACCTGTTTTGGAAAATATTAAGTATCAATATACAGAAGTGAATGCATTTTCTGCATTGACGAAAATGACCTACTGCTGAAGTTTTTTTGTTTCAAATTTATCTTTTTATTTTAATTTTTTTGCACTTTTCTTTTCATATCATCATGATCTTTATAAAAAAAAAATGAAATCTTGCAAGTGTACTTAGAAGAAGGTTGTGGCTAAATAATGGTGGCTAAAAGGACCATACCCATGTGACCAGAAGGGGCGTGGCCTCGGCCAACAGAAAAATAATGTTGCTGCCTGATATCAGCTATGTTGGCTGAGGCCCCGCCCCTTCTAGTCACATGGGTATGACATCTGCACAGGTCCTTTAAGGCTGCTTTCACACATCAGTTTTTGCCATCAGGCACGATCTGGCGAAAAAATTGATGCGATGGATCCGGCAAAATAACGGATCAGTCGCATCAGTTTTTTCCATGCGTTCCTTCCATTTTTTGACGGATCCGTTGTGATACTGAGCATACTCAGTTCAAAAAACCGGATCCGTCGTTGGATTCCGTCATATGCCGGATGAAGACGGATCCGGCACCCTTAGCCTTCCATTATACAACATTTTTTGTCTCCAGCGTGGTTCAGTTTTTTGCCGGAGACAAAAAATGTTCCATGCTGCGTCCTTTCCAGCATCCAGACGAAGAAATTTTGCCAGATCCAATGGACACTGCATGCAACGCAAGGTCATCTGACCCAATCCGGCGCTAATACAAATTATTGGGGAATAAAACAGATTCGGCGCTGGATCCATTTTATCCGCATTTTGCTGGATTGTGTGTTACGGCAAAACCCGGATGTGTGAAAGCAACCTAAAGGCCCCGTTACACGCATCGACATCGCTAACGAGATGTTGTTGGGGTCACGGAATTCATGACGCATATCCGGCCTCGTCAGCGACGTCGTTGCGTGTGACATGTACGAGCGACTGCTAACGATCAAAAATACTCACCAAATCGTTGATTGTTGACACGTTGTCCATTTCCCAAATGTCGTTGCTGGTTTAGGACGCAGGTTGTTCTTCGTTCCTGAGGCAGCACACATCACTACGTGTGACACCCCACCCAGGAATCACGAACAAAACCGTACCTGCATCCTCCGGCAACGAGGTGGGCGTGACTTTCATGCGGCTGCTCTCCGCCCCTCCGCTTCTATTGGATGCCTCCTGTGTGACGTCGCTGTGATGCCACACGAACCGTCCCCCTTAGAAAAGAGGCTGTTCACCGGCCACAGCGACTTTGCTAAGAAGGTATGTATGTGTGACAGGTACTAGCGATATTGTGCGCCACGGGCAGCGATTTTCCCATGACGCACAAACGACGGGGGCGGGTGCTTTCACGAGCGACATCGGTAGCGATATCGCTGTGTGTAAAGCCCCCTTTAGTCACCATGATTTAGCTACAACCATTAGTAAAACACTTTTATAATGGAATTAGCATAAATAACAGGGGAGGATGGACAGGCAGGGGGCAGGAATCACTATCAAACCCCACCCCAGCTCTTAGCTGATCCTCAGCTGCTGCCAGTCAAAAAACTGTTCATTTTACAAACTTTACTTGCCTGTGTTTCAAAACCTATACATCCTATCTCACAACTACAGATATGTATAGAATCAGCATGATAGTGCCAGTATAACACTGGCTATAGTTTATATAGGAAAATCCTGGTGATTGGTGCTCTTTAATAGTATATTACTGCTATGTTCTTTACACCTAGGCCTAGTTCACACTTGTCTGCGCTCAATCCTGATTTGGATTTCCATGCAATGGATGCTTTATTACTTTTTATGAGGAATTGTTTTATGCTCTTACAGATGCTCTGATACGTGTGCACTAGCCTTTACATCATGTTTGTTGTGAATCTAGTTTTATATCTCCCAGCTTATATTCTGCAGATGTTATATCTGAAATTTAGACTGAGGATTTTGGATTTTGGATTGTTGCCCAATTTTCCAAAAAAAGCATTCTTCAAGGTCATACTCTGAAATTTCCATTCTACTTAATTCCATTCTAAGTCACCCCAGCAGTGTTTGATGGGGGGAGGAAGACCGCTAAGGAACCTAGGCCAACCCTTGTTAACCCCTTAACGACCGCGGGCAGTAATATTACGTCCTAGCGGTCATCATGTTACTGCCCGCAGTCTGCTGCCGGCAGCATGCCGTGATCGGTGCACATCTCAGCTGATTTTCACAGCTGACATGTGTGCCTGCTAGGCACGAGCATAATCGTTATCTGCTCGTGCCGTTTAACCCCTTAAATGGCTCTGTCAATATGTGACAGCGCCATTATAACGGCATCGGCGGTAAACTTTTACTTACCTGCCGATACCGGAAGTCACTTGACGTGATCACGTGACTTCCAGTGGTTGTCATGGTAGCACAGGGTCATGTGATGACTCCTGTACTACACATGAATTACTTTCAGTTTCACTCGGCCCAGAGCCGAGTGAAGCAGAAAGTGAGCGTATCTGCTGTTTACTGCTGTGTAGCTGTGATCAGCAGATAGGGCAGAGCGATCGGATTGCTGATCGCTATAGCCCCCTAGGGAAACTAGTAAAATAAAAAAAAAAAGTTTTACAAAATTAAAAAAAACCCTAAATGTTCAAATCACCCCCCTTTCACACCCTTGAAAATTAAAAGGTTAAAAAAATAAAAAATATACACACATTTGGCATCTCCGGGTTCAGAAACGCCCTATCTATCAAAATATAAAATCTATTAATCTGATCAGTAAACGGCGTCGCGGCAAAAAAATTCCAAATGCCAAAATGACTTTTTTTTGCCGCCACAACGTTTGCGCAAAATGCAATAACAGGCAATCAAGACGTAGCATTTGCGCAAAAATTGTACAGTTAAAAATGTCAGCTCGAGACGCAAAAAATAAGCCGTCACATAGATCCCGAAAAATGAGAACGCTACGGGTCACAGAATATGGTGTAAAACGTGCGCCACTTTTTACGGACAAACTTCCGATTTTTTTTAACCCCTTATATAAAAGTAAACCTATACATGTTTGGTGTCTACGAACTCGCACTGACCTGAGTCATCACACCCACACATCAGTTTTACCATATAATGAACACAGTGAATAAAATATCTAAAAAAAAATAGTGCTATCGCTCTTTTATTGCAATTTTTCTGCATTTGGAATTTTTTGCCATTTACCAGTATACTATATGGTAAAACGTATGTTTTCATTTAAAAAAGTACAGCTCGTTCCGCAAAAAATGAGCCCTCACGTGACCATATTGACTGAAAAATAAAAAAGTACGTCTCTCAGAAGAAGAATGGCGAAAAAAAAACCTGGAAAGCGAAAAATCGGCCGGTCGTGAAGGGGTTAAACAAACTTAACTTTAAAGGGAACCTTTCAGGTCCGTTAACACTATTAATCTAAAGATATAGGGTAAATCTTTATGTTAATAGCTTTATGAAGGTTTATGGTCATGGTACTGAAAGTGCAGCACTGGAACAAAATGAGCTTTTAGTCATGCAGGTGTGCCTGGAGCAATTTCCTTTACTGCTCACAGCGCTGAGAGCAGTATTGGAAGCACATCCCAGCACTGACTGACAGCTGGCTGAGTAATGATGCATTGTATATCTATTTGTCAATAAATGTCAGGGCGTTATTACAGCCAATGCTCACAGCGCTGTGAGTGGTGACTCCCACTCCCGTTGGCTTTCAGTCAAGCACGGCTGCATGACTGAAAGCCAAAGGCTCCCAGGAGAAATAAATCTAATTTTCTCCTGGGTTTTGCACTTTCAGTAGAGCAGCCAGCCGTTTACTTTCATAACTCTATTAACCTGCAGATTAACTCTCATATCTCCAGGTGAATAGCGTTATCAGACATGCCCAGTTCCCTTTAACCGCCTTCCACCAAATTTACAACTAGCGCAATGAATATGCCATACACAATCTAGACTCTAGAGAATGGTGATCCATCACTCCACAGAACACATTTCTAAAGCTCCAGTGTCTAGTGGCATCATGCTTGACACCACTCTATCTAATGCTTTGCGCTGTGCTTTGTGATGTAAGGCTGTCATGCAGCTCCTGGGCAGTTTGCATAGTATGAAGCTCTTGGCCATAGTTTAGTGCTGATGTTAAAGCCAGAGGAGGTTTGGACTCGACAGTTATGGCGTCACCAAGACATACAAAACAATAAGGATGGAGTCAGCTCATTGATTCATAGTCTTCGGTTATACCTGGAATTTGCAGTCCAAACCGATAGGGCCAGAGCTCACCGCATACATAGAGACATCATGGAAAGAGAAATTCCAATCAAAGAACCATGAATCCCAGGTATATTAAAACTTTACTTTTATTCCATACAAATATAAAACCCAGAAGACAGTAAAACTGGCAGTTTTGAGCTTAGCAGTCAAAACTGACTGGGCAATTCAATAATATAGGGCCTTCATCATGGTCTCCTATGGAATAAAAGTTAAGCTTTAACATACCAGGGATATATGATTCTTCCCTGGAATTTCCCTTTCCATGATGTCACTAGGACATAGGCTACTTTTATGCCCTCTGCTTCTCTGCACTTGGTGACTCCAATTTGTAACTCTACATGGTTCCATTTCATAGCGGATTTGCTGCATTTCCTTCAATTTTTCAATGAAAACATCCATAGGTGATGGTGGAATATGTAGGAAGAAATGTTACAAATTGACTATTAAAATGCGATCATCCTATTACAGGACCACACTTGAATTAAACGAGCTCTTTAGAGCGAGCCATTCTATCACACATGTAAATAAAGTTAGACATCATGGTGAATGGATATTCTATCCATGTGGCAATAGGACTGAATGAAAGTCTTGAATTGAATACTTAAAGGGAACCTGTCACCACTTTTTTGGCGTATAAGCTGCAGCCACCACCACCAGGCTCTCATATACAGCGTTCTAACATGCTGTATATAAGAGCCCAGGCCACTGTGAGAACATAAAAAAACACTTTATAATACTTACCTAACGGTCACTCGGTGGGCCTAATGGGCGTTTCCATTCTCCGATGCTGGCGCCTCCTCTTTTGGCCATCTTCGTCCTCCTTCTGAGGCCTGGGTGCATGATACGTCTATATCATACACACTCGCCGGTCCTGCGCAGGCGCACTACAATACTTTCATCTGCCCTGCTCAGGACCTGAATGCCGGCGAGTGTGGATGACGTCGGACTTGTAATGCAACGCCGCTAGAGAAGAAGGAGCACAAAGATGGCCGAAAGAGGCGGCGCCAGACAACGGAGACGCCCATTAGGCCCACCGTGCGACTGTTAGGTAAGTATTGTAAAGTGTTTTTTATGTTCTTACAGCGGTCTGGGCTCTTATATACAGCATGTTAGAATGCAGTATATAAGAGCCCGTGGTGGTGGCCGCAGCTTATATGGCAAAAAAAGGGGTGACAAGTTCCCTTTAAGACGTGCGTCTCAATACTTTTGTCTTTATAGTGTTTGTTCATTTGCTTGACTAAATTTTTTTGGTACCTTGGAGAGCTCCTTCAATTTTCAACTTTCTTACACAGGAATAGATTACAGAACTCATTGAATCTGCCACATCTTTTTTTGAGCCTTAACCTAACTCTTTATGTTTTCATTTCAATAAAAACTACCGGAAAAGCCCTCCTTAAAGGGAATCTGGAAGCAGGTTTTTGCTATGTAATCTGAGAACAGCATGATGTAAGGGATAAAACACTACATTCAGGAATATGTTACTTATTAGCTGTTGTTTCCTCACAATGAATGTTTTTTCACCAGGAGATAATCACTGCCAGGACTACAGTGCACAAGACGCCTGGTCTGACCATACCCCCTCCTCTGATAAGCAGCTCACTGTAAATAGACATTGTAAATGGAAAGCTGGAGTGAGGGCAGGGTTAGCTTTATGAGCTCTGCTACAAGCTACAGTTAAGAACTCTGATTGTGTCACAACTGTTACAACCAGTAAACTAAGTGATACATCATTTGAATCAGGGTCTCTTTTACTACATTGTTCTGCTTTCAGAGATGGTAGCAAAAATCTGGTCATAGATTCCCTTCAAGTCAGACATGGACACTATTCAGGGCATAGTATTGTAGCGTTTTGGTGTAATCTTTAATATGGAGAGAGAAGCCATCAGCCATAAACAGATCTCAGTGGCCATAATGACAATTCTAACAACTTTTAACCCTTTTACAACCCATTATATGCTATGTACATTGAGTCCTTTCTCTGCCTTTGATGCAGGCTCACACGCCGAGCCCGTATCTTTTCTGGTAGATCACATCTGAATCATTCAGCCTTCATCTGCCTCTAACAGCCGCTGGTGGTGCAGCGTTCTGCCTGTGATTGTTTACCTGTTAAATGCCGCTGTTAATCTCTAACGGTGGCATTTATTTATAGAGATGGGCGAATAATAACTATTCGTGTTCGGATAATGCTTATCGAATACCGACTACTGTTCTAATATTCGTCACAGCAAGTAAAATACTTGGGTTCCCCACTGACTTGCATTAGGATCGTTATTTGTGACGAATACCGGAATAGTACTTAGGGATTCATTACAAATAATCCAAACAAATAGTTACTATTTGCTCTTCACTACTCAATGGCCCTGTTTGCAACGCAATCGCGTGATGCTGATGAGTTTTCATCATGACAGACAAGGGTCAGCTGATGATGACTCCTATGTCTGCCATCACATTACTCCTTTGAAAACCAGCCGGTGGCCGACGTTCATAGGCGACTGTGATTTCTTCTATATAGAGCAATGCAGTGGCCACTATATTTAAATCAGGGGCCTACAGAAGTACACTCAAGACTCATACTATACGTTTATATGATTGTCCTGATGAAGAAGCCTTAATGGCTTTGAAACGTGATGACCGATAAATCATATTCTACCTTATATCGTTTAGACTTTGTGGCGGCGCAGGAGATTAACCCTTTCTTCCTTTCCATTGTTATCACACTGGCCTACATGCGTTTATGGAGGTTGTGACCTACACAACCACAAGAGGTGAGGCCCTCTAAGTTATTCTTCATATTTTACATTGGATAAGACCCTATTTACACAATTTTTCTTTCCAGCTCTAACTATGGTATACATTTATATCAACATCATAATATTACTATATATAGGTTTTTTAGGAAGATATGACATATTGCTGAAAATGTGCTGGCTTTCAGACCTTCATTTAACATTTCCTAGATACAAAATACCGTCATATGCTACAAAACATAGAGGATATAATAGAGAACTGCAAAATGATTTGTGCAAAAACATCCAACAACCACATTTCCATTACAGAGGTTCTGTACCATTAAAGGGGTGGTTCACCCATATTTATTATTTGTTAGATCGATATTATGTTGAGAAACAATGTTTCTCTTAAATACCTTATGTTGGCAATAGTGCCTGCGAGAGGTGCTATTGTGGACCTCTGCTCCCCATCGCCTGACCCCCGGGCTCCGTGACCTCGGGGGATCTGGTGATATCACATCAACTTCCTGCACACCCAACATCACCGCGGCCGGCCGAAGTCTCCGTGTGTGATTGGCTATGGGTGGTGTTTCACCGCTCAGCACAGCCCAGCATTACAGCCCATCAGCTCTCTGCTCCCTCACAGCAAAGCGCCGCAAGCAGGAGGGATGCTGGGCTGTACCGAGCAGTGAAACACCGCCCACAGTCCAGTGACTCAGGAATTATGGGGAGATAAGGTATGCACACCAGTGACTATGTAAGGGGAATACATGGAATAGCAGAAACTGCTGTGTGAATACTGACTTGAAAAATCCAATAGCTATATGTAAGAGTGAAAATGTGAAAAATGGAATCTGCATTACTGCCATGAACATATGAATCAAGAGAAATTTAGCTACTGAATTGATCAATGCAATAGAGCCCCAACACTACGCCAAAGTATTTCTCTACGTTGGGGTCCCTAGCTTGTGTGTGTCCTCTCATGCAGTTAAAAAACTTACCGTGTATGGGAAGTTGAGATCCAGGCTATTTATGCGTATGATATGGATTGGCAATAGGTGTGGTGGGGAGGGTTCACAAACGAAAAACTACTAACAATAAGGAATAACGTTTGGAACACCATTCTAAGTCTGAACTGGGTGCAAAAACCTAAAAAAACATCACTATGGGGAGATAAGGTATGCACACCAGTGACTATGTAAGGGGAATACATGAAATAGCAGAAACTGCTGTGTGAATACTGACTTGAAAAATCCAATAGCTATATGTAGTTTTTCGTTTGTGAACCCTCCCCAACCACACCTATTGCCAATCCATATCATACGCATAAATAGCCTGGGTCTCAGCGTCCCATACACGGTAAGTTTTTTAACTGCATGAGAGGACACATACAAGCTAGGGACCCCAACGTAGAGAAATACTTTGGCGTAGTGTTGGGGCTCTATTGCATTGATCAATTCAGTAGCTAAATTTCTCTTGATTCATATGTTCATGGCAGTAATGCAGATTCCATTTTTCACATTTTCACTCTTACATATAGCTATTGGATTTTTCAAGTCAGTATTCACACAGCAGTTTCTGCTATTACATGTATTCCCCTTACATAGTCACTGGTGTGCATACCTTATCTCCCCATAGTGATTTTTTTTAGGTTTTTGCACCCAGTTCAGACTTAGAACAGTGACTCAGGAAGACTGGGGCCGGCAGCGGTGATGTCACGTGATCAGGAAGTTGACGTAACATCACCGGATCCAGAGCTTGGGGGTCAAGCGATGAGGAAGAGTGGACGGCAATAGCGCCGCTCACAGGCACTATTGCCAACATAAGGTATTTGAGAAAAACATAGTTTCTCAACATAATATCGATCTAGCAAATAATAAATATGGGTGAACCACTTCTTTAACAATCTCCATCTTTTAGTCTGATTCTTACATATTTTGGTATTTCTGGTATATGAGTACAAGGGCGGTCATATCAATTGTGCAACCGGTGTGGTCACACAGGGGCCCAAGAGGTGAGGGGGCCACTTACACCTCCACAGCGGGTGGAAATGTGCCTTATGAAGAGATATTGGACTGCAAAGGGCCCATATACTGTTCTTGCCCAGGGGCCTCTTCTGTCTGTGTCTGTCAGTTTTTGAGTAAATAAATAAGAAATGAAAATACATTTCCTCTATCCAATAGTCACCTTCGGGCCTGTCTGGAATCTTACTTCTCGTCCCTATCCGCCACATTCTGCTGATCGCTATCACAGACCAAACTGTTGTTAAATCCGTGAACATCAAGTGGTCAGTCATGTCTCGGCTTATCAGTACAGCTGGATTACCAGATAAATAATCACTCTTTATCACAGATGATGGAGCACATAACACTTTATCAAGCTCTTGTGACTCCGGAGAAAGATAAAGTGCCTCTTATTCCTATGCATAGTATAGATATTAGACATGTAAGTGGTATTGAGTCATTACAGTGTGAGCCCTGTATTCCCGCTGCTTGGCACCAGATAAATCCATTATTAATATGAGACCTCTTTTGCAGTTTTTTAATAAAAAACATTTTGCCTGTTGCAATAATAATATTTTGTGGAATAGCCACGACTTGTATTTATATATAAATTAATTCCAAAAAAAACAGATCTTCTTAACCACTGCAGCTACAGAATACACTGGATGAAGAAGAAGGCAAAAATTAACTCTATTAGTTGCTTTTAAGAACCTCTAATGTATATTACTAACTTAAAGAGGACCAACCACCAGGATTTTCATATATAAACTAAAGCCAGTTCTATACTGGCGCTATCATGCTGATTCTATACACACCTTTAGTTGTCAGATCGGATGTATACTTTCTGAAATACAGGCAAGTAAAGTTTGTGAAGTGCACTGTTACTTAATGATAAGAGCAACAGAATAGCTAAATAGCTAATAGGTGGGTTGGGTTTTGCTAGTTATTCCTGCCCCTGTCTGCCTACCTGTCCTTCCTCCCCCTGTCCTTCCTCCCCCTGTCTCTGTTATTAAAGGGGAGGAAGGAGGGAGGAAGGACAGCAGAGAGGAAGGCCAGGTGGGAGAAAGGACAGGCAAGCAGACAGGATGGGAATAACTAGCAAATCCCAACCCACCTCTTGTATAAATTTTTAAAAGAGTAAGGTCACCAAATTTTGTCCAAACGCAATGATATCAACTGGTTTCTCCAAGAGTCTAATGTGTATGGGGGTCGCCAATAGATATCAGAGAAGATAAGATTCCGGAATGTGAGAGATGGACAAGATACTCGCAGCCAAACCATCGATTGTGATTAAAATTGCAAATTTCTAAAAAAAAGGTCTGCAATTTAATTAATATTAAAAATCTTTTTTGTTTTCAAGAATAAAAGTGTTTTTAATGTTAACATTGAAAAGTGCTTACAAGCTCTTTTTAATACAGCTTTAAAGGGAACCTGTCACCAGATTTGGTAACTACATAAGCTGCGCCAACACCACTGAGCTCTGATATACAGCATTCCAGAATACTGTATATAAGAGTCCAGGCTGTTCTGTAAAACATAAAAACCCCTTTTATAATACTCACCTGGGGGTGGTCCGGTCCGATGGTTGTCACTGCTCTCCTGTCCGGCGCCTCGTGTCTGCTACGATGTCCATCCTCCTTCTGAGACCTGTGTGCATGATGTGTCCTACATCATCCAAACAGGCCGACATTGCGGTCCTGCGCAGGCGCACTTTGATCTGCTAAGGGCAGATCATGCACTGTGATGTGCAGGTGCGAGGATAGGTTAAAGAACGCCCGCGCATGCACACTACAATACTTTGATCTGCCCTGAACAGGGCCGCTCTAAGTGCGCCTGCGCATGACCTCAATGCCGGCGAGTGTGGATGACGTAGGATGCATCCTGCACACGGGCCTCAGAAGAAAGAGAACAGTGATGGAGGGAAAAGTGCAGGCGCTGGAACGGAGAGCAGCGACACCCATCGGACCAGGCTATCCGCTAGGTGGGTATTATAAGAGTGATTTTTATGTTCTATAGTGTGGCCTGGGCTCTTATATACAGTATTCTGGAATGCTGTATGTAAGAGCTCACTGGTGGTGGCCGCAGCTTATAGTTGCCAAATCTGGTGACAGGTTCCCTTTAATACAAGAAGTCAGGAAAAAGATATACAAAAGATTTACAGTATTAACTCTGCTATCACACTGTTTGATTGAGCCCTCTGACATTTTCTCAGTTAGCCCATTCTGCAGCCAGCATTAGGCAGTGCAAAGCAAATGCTATAGGTGGTAAAAGGTGTACAATATTTAATGAAACCCAAATGCAAAAATTATTTTTAGCTCAAATATATGCATTTAGGTAAAAAAAAAAAAAAGTTCCAAAAAATGGATAGCTTCTTTAAAGAGAACCCGTCACCAGGTTTTTGCCATGTAATCCGAGAGCAGCATAATGTAGGGTCAGAGATCCTGATTCCAGTGATGTGTCACTTACTGGGCTGCTTAGCGTAGTTTTGATAAAAATCAGTGTTTAATCAGCAGAAAATTATCATTAGAGGTTATCGCATATTCATAAACTCTGCATAACCCCTCCCCCACCACTGATTTACAGCTTTCTATGTACACATTACATTGTTGTGGGCAGGGATATAAAGCTCCACATTAAAAAAAACGGCTAGATCTGCAGCAGACAAATCAATGATTTTATCAAAATGACAGCAAACAGCTCAGTAAGTGACACATAGCTGGAATCAGGGTCTCTATCCCTACATTATGCTGCTCTCAGATGGGGTAGCAAAAACCTGGTGACATATTCCCTTTAAGTGTTGGCCATGCTTTGTTAGTTTTTGAAGTTTCTTTTCTTATATCACACTGACAAACATACTTTCAAACACAATGTATGTGTCTATGCGAAACTTAATTTTTGAGCTCAACATGTACAACAGCGGGTGACTGAGCTGTAAACCCTCCAGGCACCTTCCTGTTTTGGAACCTTCCTCTTGTAAACCTATACATAAAGTTGTACAATTCTGGTGAAAAACTAGCTGAAGTGTGCATTGAAGGAGCAGTCACCGCATACACTGAAGGTTATTTTTGCTGCTATTTTTCCCTCAGTAACCATTTTTGATAATTTGATGATCCAGGGGCGATTATACAATGATAATTAGTCTGTCACTAAAATTTTATATGGAATCTAAAATCAGGCAAACAGCTGATGCTCTCACACCTCTAATTACATAGACACCATGCCGCTGAACAGAATACAGTCAATCATGATTCACCGAGTCTTATATGTAAATAGACTACTTAAAACTCATGATCCATGCAAATTGGTCTCTTCTCTGTCAGTGGCTCTTATTTGCCCAGGGTTCAGTAATATTTTATCACACATTGACAAATGTGTTTGCTGTTATATAGTCAGCTGTAATAGTTTTAAACCCCAAACATATAAGGTATACAGTCATCGAGTCAAGAATCAAAAAGGAAAGTATGTGGAGAGAAAAATGTTCATGAAAAGCGCTGGAGGTTATCTCCTAGATAGAGTTGGCGCAAATCAGCAGGACTCCATCCATCGGCCACGTCACCTACGTCCCGGCTGCGGCAGCTCTTCTTTTGATTAGCTGTCTTAATGGTGCTTTACACGCTGTGACATTGCTAGCAATTGCTAGCGATGTCGAGTGCGATAACACCCGCCCCCGTCGTTCGTGCGACATTTGGTGATCGCTGCCGTAGCGAACATTATCGCTACGGCAGCGTCACACGCACATACCTTTTCAGCGACGTTGATGTGACCACCGAACAATCCCTCCTTCAAGGGGGAGGTGCGTTCGGCATCATAGCGACATCACTGCGGCGTCACTAAGCGGCTGCCCAATAGCAGAGGTGGGGCAGAGATGAGCGGTCGGAACACGCCGCCCACCTCCTTCCTTCCTCATTGCCGGTGGACGCAGGTAAGGAGATGTTCGTCGTTCCTGCGGCGTCACACATAGTGATGTGTGACGCCGCAGGAACGACGAACAACCAGCGGCATGCACCACCAACGATATTATGAAAAGGAGCGACGTGTCAACGATCAACGATTTTTGACGTTTTTGCGATCGTTGATCGTCGCTCATTGGTGTCACATACTGCGATGACGCTAACGGCGCCGGATGTGTGTCACTAACGACGTGACCCCGACGATATATCGTTAGCGATGTCGCAGCGTGTAAAACACCCTTTAGCGCTGCGTCTGTGTGTCATGCCAGGGTAGATAATCAAAAGAAGAGCCATGGATATACAGCTCTGGCAAAAATGAAGAGACCACTGCAAAGTTGTCAGTTTTTCTTGATTTTTCTCTTTATAGGTATATTTTTAATTAAAATGTAAATTGTTCCTTTATTCTATAAACTACTGACAACGTCTCCGAATTTCCAAGCAATACATTTTGTATTTATTTTCTGAAAATGAGAAATAGTCAAAAATATGCACATTGCTTTCATACCTCAAATAATGCAAAGAAAACAAGGTCATAATCATTTAGAAACAACAATACTAATAATGTTTTAACTCAGGAAGAGTTCAGAAATCAATATTTTGTGGAATAACCATGATTTTTAATCACAGCTTTCATGCGTGGGTGACTTATGCCACTCCTTGTGAAAAAATGTAAGCAGTTCTTCTTTGTTTGATGGCTTGTGACTATCAATCTTCCTCTTGATTACATTCCAGAGGTTTTCAATTGGGTTCAGGTCTGGAGATTGGTGCTTGCATGCTTTCCACCAGTCTTTGGGCAGTTTGGGCAGATTAAACTTTGCGCAGGATGTTTGAATCAGACCACATGCAAGGTTATCCTGGAAAAAACAGTTGCTTCCTTCTGCTCAGACAATGTTACCCAACTCTGAGGACTGTTTTTTCCAGCAGGACAATGCGACATGCCACACAGCTAGGTCAATCAATGTGTGGATGAAGGACCACCACATCAAAACCCTGTCATGGTCAGCCCAATCTCCAGACCTGAACCCCATTGAAAACCTCTGGAATGTAATCAAGAGGAAGATTGATAGTCACAAGCCATCAAAAAAAGAAGAACTGCTTACATTTTTTCACAAGGAGTGGCATAAGTCACCCAAAAGCAGTGTGAATGACTGGTGGAAAGCAGCCAAGACGCATGAAAGCTGTGATTACAAATCATGGTTATATATATATGGTTATAGGCAGCATAGTGGTGGATACCACTGCCTTTACCACTACCCTGACAGTCTTAATAACAAGTTGTCTGAGGAAGGCCACCTGGCCGAAATGTCACATGTTGCTTTAAGACTTATGGAATAAATTCTTCGTTTGTATCACCATTTGAGAGTGCCTTGTTTCTAATTCTCTGCACATATGGTGTGGAAACCTACGAGTGCACCTCAACATCTCCTACACTGTGGCTGTTCCTTATCCTGCTATAAGTGTCTTCTTAGTTATAACCTGTCAAGGTCTCTCCAAAGAAATGGCCATAACATATAGAATTTGCCCAGGTTTATAGAAAATATGTGAAATGGAAAGCAAACACCACTACCTTCTTTCCTGGCAAAATGTTTCTATGGGGTGAAGTTTGGAAGGGCAACCGGGACATGTGTCCTAGGTGCAGGGTGCCAGGAGTGCACCAACAGGTCATTTGCTTGGAGATGCTATTTGGACACATCTAATACAGTAAACTGAACCTTTTCCCCTATCTGTTGCTATTCTTCACTATGAAGTCTCCTTTCTGCCATGTGCACTACTCAGTCTGTTGTATCAGATGCACAGACAATACACTTCAGACTTGAATTCAACTCCCATCCATAAAGCTTTGATCTAAGAAGCCATTGTGAATTTCAAGACTTTTCAATTAGGCTTTTTATAGATAATGGATTTCTGTATATTTTATCAAAGCCCTTCCAGGGTATGCTTAAGTGACAGTAAGTATTAGTTGTGAGTGCTCTGTGGGCAGTGTAGAAACAACTTTAGAATTCTTTTTACATAGATAGTGATATTATGAAATAAAAAAATAATATCATGAAAAATATTATTTTGAAAGATTTTCTTTATTTCTCCTTTTTAAAGTCTAGAGCTACGGCGTCAAGTTGATCGTGTGGTTGTCTCCATTGCTAAAAAAAATGGAGAACCTGATTCGTAGAGTGAAATGTTTTATTAATGTTAAACACATTTTGCACTAAAAAGTAATCTAGTGTGGATGTGGTTAGAAAAGAGGAATAATATATTTATTAAAGGGGTTGCCTATAATCTTTCTTCAGGAGAGCCCTGCTCCCCAGTCCTGTGGCTTCCTGCCTGCCTAAGGCCTCTGCCACACTTACATGACAAAACATAACGTTTTTGTCACGTACGTGTTAAAGGGGTGGTTTGCTCCCCATGTGCCGTTTTTGTGGCACGTACGTGTTCTCCGTGTGTTATACGTAATAACACACGGAGAACGGAAAGCCCCGCCTACCTGCTTCTTCCGGTGATGTCTGTGGTGCTGAATGTCAGTGTCCGGCCCAGGCCATGCCCCGCTGACGCTGCTTCCGGCCCCCAGTGAAGAAGATGCGTTGTTCAAATTCACTGGGGGACGGATGCAGGGGACAGCCGCTGCAGAGACTGCAGGACTCGTGGAGGTGAGTGTGTGTTTTTTTTATTTTTAACCTGACACGTGTGTTTCTCCGGCACATGTCACATGGGCCCTCATCTACACTACATCCGTGTGGTACGGGTGCGGGCCGTGTGACACCCGTGCTGCCGTATAAACACGGACATGTCAGCGTATGGAACTCACGGAGACACGTAAGTACGGAACGGACACACGTTCCATGCCAAAATACTTCCGTGTCTCCTAACCATTGGGATTACCTAGGTCCCTGTGTGTACGTGTCTCCGGTACGTGTAAAAAATGGCAAACACAGACCGGAGGCACGGATGTGTGACGGAGGCCTAAAGGCCATATTCTCTAATTGATTGACAGTTGGGTCCAGTGGAATGTAGCGCCACTTGCCTGACCTGGGTTTTCTCTGATACTGCAAACAGTTGAGAGGCAGAAACAGATGAGCACAACGATCCAGCATGGCGTCAGACTGTTCACACTGCAGATTCTGACAAGCAACCTGAGGCTTCTGGACTGTTCAGCCTGAGCTGGACGTCGGCTGGTTCAGGTTTACTGGTCTTCAGCTCTGCAGGAGTTAAGGGGGCTTTACACGGTAGCGATATCGCTAGCAATTTGTAGCGATAGCGAGCGTGTAAGTACCCGCCCCCGTCGGGCATGCGATTGTTTGTGATCGCTGCCGTAGCGAACATTATCGCTACGGCAGCGTCACACATACTTACCTGGTCGGCGGCGTCGCTGTGACTGCCGAACAATCCCTCCTTCAAGGGGGAGGGACGTTCGGCATCACAGCGACGTCACCGCAACGTCACTAAGCGGCCGGCCAATCAAAGCGGAGGGGCGGAGATGAGCAGGACGTAACATCCCGCCCACCTACTTCCATCCTCATTGTGGCCGGTGGCAGGTAAGGAGACGTTCCTCGCTCCTGCGGTGTCACACATAGCGATGTGTGCTGCCGCATGAGCGATGAACCACCTGGATAAACAACCCTTACCGATTTTTGAGTTTGGGACGACCTCTCCATGGTGAACGATTTTCACCATTTTTGAGGTCGCTTAAGGTCGCTGGTCAGTGTCACACTCTGCGATATCGTTAATGACGCCGGATGTGCGTCACTAACAACTTGACCCCGGCGACCAAACATTAACGATATCGTAGCGTGTAAAGCCCCCTTTAATCCCTGCAGACTGGTGAGCAGGACCTAAATGGTCCGGTTGCTGATTGCCATGGGCAGCTCTTTTCTCCCTATATTAGGTATGCCTTTCTTCCTTTTTGTACTGATGATAGCTTCAGCGATCCCGGTCTTGGTGTTTCTCCTGTTCTTGTTGATCTGTTCTACGCTTCTGAGTGGTGTGTTCCCCTGTTGTGCTTAACTTCATCCCCTTTTTTGTTACTCCCCAGTACACATATTGTCTCTCCTGTGTGTGTTGAGTGCTGTGTGTACAAGTTTCAGTTCTCCCTTGGTCATATCGTTTTGTGGGGTTTTGTCTTTGTGTTTCTCAACGCTCCCCGAGGGTGGGGGAAAGGGGATGTAAGGTCAGGGCCCAGACAAGAGTTACGGCAATGCTGGGGGCTCGGACCTGGTTACCATCAAACCAATCTCCGAGATAAGGGACAGTGCAGGGTCTCAATTCTGAGAGCCAGTTTAGGGGCCCCTGCCCTATCTCCATATATCCCATGACATCCAGCCATCTTCAGCAGTATTTATAGACTACTAAAAAGATCTTGTAAGCACTGCGCTTCTTGGTAAGCAGACCAATCATCAGTGAAACACTGCAGTGAGCAATAATTGCAAAGTTGCTTGATTTACAAACACTTTGCAACCTTACCAATTTAAGATAATTATAAAAACCCTTTCAAATGTAACTGTACTTTCAACAAACATTGCATAACTCAATAGTACAGGCAAACATACAAAACTATGTACTATATCTTATCAGAGAAATTTGCTTGTTTTTCCACCTATAAGACACTCCCCCATCCCTCTTGCCTCCTCAACTTGCCATCAACTCTTAAAAAAAAGCTCAAATCCTTATTGCTCAGACAAGATGGACTACAGCAGGGCCACGTGTGGCTTGCAGACCCATGACTTGTGGCTCGTGGATATCTGCCAGCTAGGTACATTTGCACTAGGTATTGCGAGCAGCTATGCAGTTGTCCAAATGTTGACATTTGTGAGCAGCCCCACACAGGAGAGCAGATCTGAATGGAGGTAGGAACCCCTTGATATTATATACTGCCTTGGTGTCGTAATTTCTGTGGAATAGCTTTGGCTGTCATTATACTGGTAATGGGGGATCTAGGTGTCATTACTGTGATTGGGGGCAGGAGCTAGATGTGGCTCTCGACCCTCTCTCAGAGGTGAATGTGGCTCTCAAGGTCAAAAAGGTTGGGGACCCCTGGACTACAGTCTCATTGTGGTGTCATGTGAGAGCCTGATATATCCTACAGAGAAGGGAGAGGGAGGAGGAGGGAGGAGCAGGAAGAGGAAACAAGCAGGGGGAGAATTGGAAAAATCAAAGTGAGCTTTCTAAGGCTGCTTTCACACTACGTTTATTTAACATGCATCCTGAACGTTTTTTTAACTCAGAAACGGATCCAGTGCAAATGCGTTTTCATTTCAATGCATTTGCAATGGACTCGCGTTAACATGCGTTCACCTGCGTTTGCGTGCGTTATAGTGAGGATCCAGCGTCTTGCAGTTTTTTAACATCTTTCAAAAACGCTACTTGTAGCGTTTTTGAGCTGCGTCCAACTTCTGCAAATTGCTGGATCCTGACTAAACAGCATGCAAACGCATGTGAACGCTGGGGTGCTGATAGACAGGATCCTGCTTGCTCTACTGAGCATGCCCAGAAACCAGCCTCGCGTGATCAGTCTATCTCTCTCCTCCCTCTGTCTCTCTTCCCCTCTCTCTCCTCCCTCTCTCTCTGTCTCTCCCCCTCCCTCTCCCCTACCTGAGAGCTGCGGACACTCGTAACCAAGGTAAATATCGGGTAACCACTTATCTTAGTTACCCGATGTTTATGTTGGTAACGTGTGCAGGGAGCCCGGCTCCTAGCAGCTGCACACGCTTGTAACCAAAGTAAATATCGGGTATCCAAGCAAGTATACCCGATGTTTACCTTGGTTACGAGCCTCGCAGCTGTCAGATGCCGGCTCCCAGTCTGGCACGTTTAGTTCCCATCATTCCCGATCACATGACTCCAATGCCCGCCCCTAAACATCCAGTGACAGGATCCTGCAAAGTAACACATGCGTTTGCATGCGTTTTTTGCTGTAAAAGCAGGATCCGCTTTTGCAGCAAAAAAACGTTCAGGACGCATGTTAAAAAGACGTAGTGTGAAAGCAGCCTAACAAGTCATTTATCTCAGTTCAGAGTAGTATCCCATCCAAACACCTCAGTTCTACTGTATAAACACCTCTATGCAGCTACAGTATGTGGGGCATGTCAGTGGGGCTACACTGAATGCACCCTGACTGCTGAGCCCCGTATATAAAGGGTTAAATCCATCTCCCATGCCCGAATCCGTCCCCCTTGCGTTTGTCCAATCCCACTGTTTTCCCCCTCCTACTGTTTTTCCCTATATAATCCCCCTACTTCCTGGCTTCGGTCTCTCCTCAGCCTGAGACTCGGACGCTGCTGTGCTGCTGGATACCCGGACACACTTGCGCTGCTGGTGAGAGATGGCCGACAATTTGGCTGCTGCCATAAGGGACAGAATCAGGAGGGATGGTGACGCCTGGCTTACCACTTTCTTAGATGTGCCAGGTCCCGTCCCTCCTGATGCTCAGGCGGCGATTCCCGGCGGTAGACGGTCCGCTCGGCGTACCCGTCCGCCGGAGCGCCTGAGTCCTACACCGATAATGTCGCGGGGCGTGCGCACTTCTCGTGCACGCGCCTCGCGACTAGCCCCCCAAAACCCACCTCGGTTCCCGACCGCAGGGGCTACACGCCAGTACTGTCCCTCTGGTAGCGTGGACCTGCGGTCGGTAGCTGGGAAGCCGTTGGGCGTGCGCACTTCTCGTGCGCGCGCCTCGCGCCTAGTTCCTGACACTCCAGCCCGGCTCCCGGCCGCGGCGGCTGTGAGCCGGGACTCCCCCCCTGGCCGCGTGTATCCGCGGTCGGGAGCTATGGCATCGCGAGGCGTGCGCACTTCTCGTGCGCGCGCCTCACGCCTAGTGCCTGACACTTCAGCCCGGCTCCCGGCCGCGGCGGCTGTGAGCCGGGACTCCCCCCCTGGCCGCGTGTATCCGCGGTCGGGAGCTATGGCATCGCGGGGCGTGCACGCTTCTCGTGCGCGCGCCTCGTGACCAGTACAGCCCACTTCCACCCAGCTCCCGACTGCAGCGGCTGTGCACCGGCGGGACTACCATCCTGGCTGCGTGGATCTGCAGTCGGGAGCTGTTAACCCCCCTGTAACACCAATGCATGTGGATTCCTCCCCCCTCATCCCCTCCCAGCTCCTCACCCCCTCTCAGCTTCCGGCCGTGGCTGATGCACGCAGGCACTGTTTCCCTGTCAGTGTAGAGCCACGGCCGGTAGTAGTTAACCCCTGCCTACCAGAACCACCATTCCTACATCCTCCATCACCACTTATAATGCAGGGTCGCCATGTCTGCGGCCCCTCGTCTATAGAGGGGTCTGCACACATGGTGCACCCCCACGCCCCACCCCAGTCTCCTCAACATGATGCACCCCTGGCTGCTAGGGCGTTAATAAGCCCTTCTACCCCCCTTTCACAACCCCCACTGCTGGCCTTGCCGCCATTACAGCAGGAGGCTGCAGGTGTGCACCCTGCAGTGCCTGCCCCCACCCCACAAGCCCCATCTGCCCCAGGTGCACCTGCCCCAGTCTGTCAACCACCATATCTTGCTGGTCCAACGCAGGTGGTTGCTGGAACACCGGCCCTCGGTCGTAGCCACCGTGGGCGCGGTAACCGCTCCTCCTCGCTTTCCTCGCCGTCACCCCCTCGCACCCCTCGCCGGCACGGACGCTCTGTTGGATCACGTGGCAGACGTAGCTGCCATTCCGCCCGTCGTTCCCAATCCGCTTGGAGGAGCCTCCATTCTCGTTCATCGGGGTGGCGTTCTACTTCCACTACACCGGATTCCTCAGTCGTGCCCCATGGGCATCACCGCCGTCGTTACCACCCTTCTCAGGGGGAGATTGTTATTCCCTCAGCACGTCGGCAGCCTGTGGCATTTGTTGATCCTGTACAGGAGCCTTCTGACGCTCCCCTCCCGGATGCTGGTGAGTATCGATACCCGGGGGCCGGGGGGGATAGGGCGGGTATGGCAGCGGCTATTAAAATACTTTTAGATAATTTGCAGCCTGCGGCGGGGAGGAATATTCTAGTTGGGCCTACATCTCCTGGTCAACCTCTTATACAATCTAACCCTCCGCCTCGCGCCGATATTCATAGGGACGCTTTCTTTTGCGGCGTTACTCCTTTGGGATCCCACTTGACTGAGGAGACCGTCCGAAAAAGTTGGGCGAACGATTATGTTGATATATGGTCTTTAGTTTCGACCGATCAGCATACAATTGATAAGGAGCGGCGTCCATCTGATCGTCCTTTTGGGGGGACGCCCAAAGTGGCGAAGTCCATTAACAATTGGCTTCAGGCATTTTCTGTTATGGGATGTGTCATGGGACAAAAGCACCCTGAGCGCTGTTCCGAGATGTTTATATATCTCGACACAATATATAATTCTTATAAAGCTCATGGGGGATCAGCCTGGTGGCGCTACGACGAGGATTTTCGTCGTCGTTTAGCCCTTCAACCCCAGTTGGGCTGGGGAGTTAAAGCCACGGACACCTGGCTGCGTTTAATGTTGGCCCAGAAGGATTATAACCCCTTTCATTCTGTGCCTCATAACACCTCTGCCGGCTTCGGCCCAGTGGCCGTTCGTAGACCTGGCACGTGTTGGTTATTCAATGAAGGCCACTGCCGCTTCTTTGGCCTTTGTAAATTTAAGCACGAGTGCTCCGCTTGTGGTGGACCGCACGCATCAGCCCAGTGCCCCCAACCATCTGTAAAACTGCCAGCAACGCCACTTCACAGGCCAAATAACGATGCCAGTGAGCCTTATGATGGCGACATGGCTTGACCGATACCCAATAAAGGAGCAGCTGCTCAGGGTAATTTGGCTTCACTTTTGTTTGTTTTTTTCACCCTTATCCTTCCTAGGGAACCTTCGTTTGCTCCAATCCTTAAGCGGATTCGGATTTTCACCGTATTCCTTCAAATGCTGTACGTTGAATTGCAATTGGCGGGACCCTGTTTCCTTTTCCTGACACCAAGTCGATTTTTGTATTTTACAAGTTCACCTGTCTGCCATCATTTTCTGAGTTGTTTTCAAACCCTTTCTTGGATGATTTTCTCTTGTCCGCCCAGTTTTGCCGCCTCATGTACACCCTTGCCCCACATGTGCGTAGTTATTGCCATAACATTTTTGTATTCACCCCTGGTAATTCAGTCATTTAAAGCATTAGCGCTTAGATGCTTGACCCTAACATCTCTTTTCGCACCCGTCATGTTCTCGGTTTGTACTTCTATAGCTGATACTTTGCCCGTTTGGTAGTGCGGCGGTTGGGCCATTCTTATATTTTGAGTTGGTCAGGGAGCGGTGCAACGGACGAGGCCTCCAGTATACAATTTTTATTGGGCCCTCAGGACGGGGTTGTGCTATCTATCATGAGTGGGGGTCGGAGCGCAGTCTAGTGACTTTTGCTCCTCCGTGGCGGTCAGTGGTCGAAAATGGTGGATGTTAAGCGAAGGCTGATTGCGCCGGGAGTCCGACCTGGCATTACGCCTCGTTGACATGGTATATTTGGTTGGTTAATTATACCTGTTATTTCAAAAGCTGTGACCGACCCCAACCCAACAAAAGATGAGAGTTTGTACATATTTGGTTATCTCTCCAATAAAGTTCATTTTGGTTTACTACTACATTTGTGTGTTTTGTTCGGGCATGGGACACTCGATACGGTAGTGGGGTCTCAGCAGTCTGTGGGGCATGTCAGTGGGGCTACACTGAATGCACCCTGACTGCTGAGCCCCGTATATAAAGGGTTAAATCCATCTCCCATGCCCGAATCCGTCCCCCTTGCGTTTGTCCAATCCCACTGTTTTCCCCCTCCTACTGTTTTTCCCTATATAATCCCCCTACTTCCTGGCTTCGGTCTCTCCTCAGCCTGAGACCCGGACGCTGCTGTGCTGCTGGATACCCGGACACACTTGCGCTGCTGGCCCACCCCCCCTCCCCTTTTGTTGTATGTTATATTGTTTAAGTCACAGCGGTCAGTGGTCGAAAATGGTGGATGTTAAGCGAAGGCTGATTGCGCCGGGAGTCCGGCCTGGCATTACGCCTCGTTGACATGGTATATTTGGTTGGTTAATTATACCTGTTATTTCAAAAGCTGTGACCGACCCCAACCCAACAAAAGATGAGAGTTTGTACATATTTGGTTATCTCTCCAATAAAGTTCATTTTGGTTTACTACTACATTTGTGTGTTTTGTTCGGGCATGGGACACTCGATACGGTGGTGGGGTCTCAGCAGTCTATGCTAAAAAGAAATAAAGAGCAGGAATCCCTGTCTGTGTATTGTGCTGCGTATGGAGAGATCACAGCTGCCAGTCTAAGTTTCCCAGCTCCCCACTTAATGGCGGCGCACTGATCTAGGGGGGACACTGACCAGTTGAACTACTTTGCTAAACCTGATTGGAGGGAAAAGATCATGGAAAGGATGGACTGTAATTATACAGCAGTGATTAGGGCCACTATGATGCTTCACCTCTGTACATCATCTACCAGCTCTTATACTGGATATTCTGTACCAGCACGGCCATCAAGGCCAGTGTATCATCCATTTCTGTGCACCCTAATGGTCATTATTTTCATTTTAGCATTTTTCCATTTAGGTGAGGGTTAGTGCTTTTAACATTATACCAATAAGCATTCAACATTTTAAAGGGTAATTTTCTATGTTTTGCACATGAAAACAGATCTATATGAATGCAAGTAATGAGGTGGCATAAAATATTCTGTCCTATGTATCAAGCGAGTTGTGAAAATCTGTCATGCCATATGCAATCAACTTGGTCCAACTTTCACAATTTGTACTGGCCCATAAGCTAATGCATCCTATGACATTATTGATACGTTTTCCTTAAAGCACCACTCCAGCCGCTTTTTTTAATTTTACAGTAGAAGTGGTGCTTCTAGTCTAAGTTCCCTGCTCTTAAGCGGGCTTTACACGCTGCGACATCGCTAGTGATAGCTAGCGATGTCGTGCGCGATAGCACCCGCCCACGTCGCAGTTTCATCATGTGGTGAACACTGGCGTAGCGAACAATATCGCTACGGCAGCGTCACACGCACATACCTGCTTAGCAACATCACTGGAGACACTCAACAATCTCTCTTTTAAGGGGGTAGTTCGTTCGGCGTCACAGCGGCGTCACTAAGCTGCCGCCCAATAGCAGAGGAGGGGCAGAGATGAGCGGCCGGAACATGCCGCCCACCTCCTTCCTTCCTCATTGCCGGTGGACGCATTTAAGGAGATGTTTGTTGTTCCTGCGGTGTCACACATAGCGATGTGTGATGCCGCAGAAACGACGAACAACCAGCGGCATGCCCCACCAACGATACTATGAAAAGGAGTGGCATGTCAACAATCAACAATTTTTTGACGTTTTTGCGATCGTTGATCGTCGCTCCTTTTAGTCACACACAACGATATCGCTAATGGCGCCGGATGTGCGTCACGAACACTGTGACCCCAACGATATATCGTTAGCGATATCATTGTGTGTAAAGTACCCTTTAATTATATACTTACTCACTGCCGTATTAACCTTTTAATGTCATTGCTTTCAACAGTTTGTGACCTTCAGGATCTCTCCATTATTTGCTGGAGCAAATGGGATGTCAAATTTAAATGCAAGTCTATGTGTCACGGCGGGTCACGGATGACAGACAGTCATGTGGTTTCTGGCATTAGAAGGTCACAGCGTTTGGCTGCACAAAATGCTCTCTGACTTTCTGTTGTTCCTGCTGTCAGTATTCATTGTACTAGGTAGCTTTCCTGCTGGATTTTCTTCTATTCCCTTTAGAACCCAGGGGAGCTCTCCTATCCAGCTGCTGATTATCAGAACTTTCCATGGGCTTAAATACTCCCTTCTTCCCTGGACTGGTGCTGGTGATATTATTCAGTTTATTCAAGCTCTGGTTGTAAGCAGGTGGCTTGTACTCATCTGTGGTATTGTTGCTCAACTTCTGCCTGAGTAATCTGTGGACAAGTAGTTAATTCACTTTTCCCCCATGCGCTCTTCTTCTGTCTTCCTTTAGCGTTTAGTGGGGTTGATTTTATATATATATATATATATATATATATATATATATATATACACCTCCCGTTCCCTATTTAGGGCCCAGCACTAGAGATATCTAGGGTAAGGTGTCCAGCTCGGCGTATAGGTGCAAACCTATCTAGGTTGGTAAGGGACCTTAGGGACGAGCGGTAGCTTTGGTCAGGGGTCACCATCTCCCCCTTCCCTAGACACGGGGGTCCAATTACCTTACCTTTCACTGCTCAAGTGGTACTTCCCCATACCTTGTGTGACACTATGAAAGCCTTGTTCTGGCTCTCATAGAGTTGTATTGACAGCTTGTGACGTAATTTCTAACTTCAAGCCAGTCAGAAGTTGCGGTCACAAGATGGCGCCACGGGACCGGAATGGTGCAGACAAAGGGTGAAGATTCTGGTGGGTAAGTATGCAGGAACCTAAAAATACTGGAGTGGTGCTTTATTGTTTCACTTGCTGAGATCTGCCCGACTTTGATTGTCTTTATATAGAATATAGCACATTCTTTTCAGATCCACGAGCTAAAAAAAAACCATACAGAACAAAAGTTCCTACTTGATTTAACTAGTGTCTCAAAAATTGATTGACAGCAACCTCATAAATATTGGCACAGGCTTCTTAACAAACGCGTATTACCGAAAGAGCATCATTTCCAAAGTACAGAAATAAAAATATACAGCTGGGGACAAGCAATCACATCCTGATAATAGTCTGATTTGGAGGGAAATTTCATACCTAGTCATTGCTTATAAATACACAGCAGACAATTCCAACACTAACTTAGAAATGGTGGAAAATTGCAGCAATAAGGTGCAGGCATTGATTTCCGCTCTTAGTCGCGAATCCTTTGTCCACAGTTCTGTTACTTTTACCGGTCGCTGTCTTTATTTAAAGCCTCAAATACTGAAAAAGGAATCTTGGTGCATAGACAATTACAGGTAAAACTACTGTGCTATTGAAATCAATATCAAAAGACAAGGATTGTGCTACATTTACATTTCAAAACCAAATACGAGCTTCGCCTCATAGGGAAGTATGTCAAGGGTAGAAATGATCTTAGGTAGGACAGAGAAACCGGAATATAGAAAAAGGTGGAAAGCACATGCAGAGGAAATAACTGCAGGATAGAAGCTGTGCTGGGACAAGCTAATGGAGACTGCAGCCCTGTGGATAGATATACCGTAATTTCCGGTTTGGAAGACACACTTTTATTCCGCCAAAACTGGGGAAAAATGGATGTGCGTCTTACAAACCACATATGGTTTACCGAGGCGGCAGTGGTGGTGCAGGGTCGGCAATACAGAGGGTTCGGAGGGGGTGTCACTGCAGTGGAGCAGCTCAAGAGGGCCAGTGTGCGGCAATGGAGGGTCAACAATACTGCGAGTTCATGGGGTGTCACGGCAGCGGGCGATATTGATCTGCCAGCGGGCTCGGATGAGGGGGTGTCGTGGCTCAAGAGAGTCAGTGTGTGGCAGTGGAGGGTCAGCGATACTGTGAGCTAATGAGGTGTTGCAGCGGGCGCCATTGATCTGCTGGGAGACTGCGGGCTGCTTTGAATTGCCAGCGGTTGACGTGATGGACTTCCAAGAAAATGACCGCGGAAGCCTTTCTGCGCATGCGCCGCCTCCATGACCATTTCCTTGAAGTCCATTGCGTCAACCGCAGTCAGATCAATTGCACTCGCTGCTCAGACACCTCACGAGCCCACGGTATCGTTGACCCTCCTCACACTGACCATCTTGAGTCGTGTTACCCCCTCCTCTGAGCCTGCTGTATTGCCAACCCTTCTGACCCATGACACCCCCTCATCTAAGCCCGCAGCATCGCCTACCCTGCCTCCTGTCACCTTCCTGAGCCGCTCCACCACCGCCGCTCTCCCCTGGTGAGGTAATATAAGAGGCACTAGGATTATAAGGCAGACCCTCGTTTTAACAGTTAAAATTATTGTTTTCCTATTTGGGGCGCGTCTTATAATCTGGTGCGTCTTATAAAACAAAAAATGCAATATATCTCACATTAAGTCAATATTATTGAAGGAAATATATCCAAAAGAGAAAAATCTTAAGCTTTAATCAGGCTGCAAACTCAAAATCAAAAAAACATCAAAAAAACAAAACCAGGGAGGCGGAAATTAATGAAGGAATTAAGACTACAGCCTAAAAACATTTGCAATTTTAATAACTAAAAGTAACAACTTATATATGTAAAAATCTTTTTTTTTTTCATATCAGAGGTGTCCATAACTATTAATCATTTTACACATTTGAATATGCATTTTAGCATTTTATATAGTGTTTTGAACTGTAATCGTCATCACTTTATTCGCTTTCAGACCACCTGATAGGCACTTTATATCCTTTTTAGATTTTTCTCTTGTAAAACATCTCTTCCAGGATTATAGGCTGGTTGTGAGGTCTGTATGCATACAGGGTCAGAAGTACATGTCCCCTGCAATTTTGTGATCACTTCAGCAGCTCAGACAGACTGAGCATGAGGTGGCACTCACTTGCTCCTCTGAGTTATCGTCCATCTTCCCGTCCTTGTCTGCAGGAGCTACTGTGCAGGAATCACGCAACACTAGGGTTTTCTTAACCAAACGTTCTTTACACGTAGTCAATAGTTTCACGGCAGACATGGCATTTGGCATCTTCTCCTCCTCAGTAGGGTACTCTCTTCCCTATAAGACTCCCACTATTGGTGCAGTGGCAGCCTTCCTTCAATTCCTATAAGCTCCCACTATGGGTGCGCGGCAGCTTCTCTCTGTCTTTATGAGCTCCCACTATGGGTGCAGCGGCAGCTTCTCCGTCTTTATGAGTTCCTACTATGGGACACTATACACACATTCAGCTTTATATATTTTATATATATATATATATATATATATATATATATATATATATATATATATATATATATATATATAAAATATATAAAGCTGAATGTGTGTATGTATGTATGTGTGTATGTGTGTGTGTATGTCCGGGATTGGCATCTGCACTGTCGCAGCTACAGCCACAAAATTTTGCACACTCACACGTCTGGACCCCCCGAGAGCGTCATAGGCTATGTTTTGAGGGGAAATTTTAACCCTGCGCTTTACAGTTATTCGCCAAAAAACCTGCCTCCATTAAAGTGAATGGAGCTGGGAGCCACAGTGCAGCCAGAACTTTAGACGAGTGCGCAGCCACGCCCTTATATGGAATGTTGGCGTGTTACAATGCAGCCAGGGAAAGAGGCAGACACAGACAGGGAAAGAGGCAGACACAGACAGGGTAAGAAACAGACATAGACAGGGTAAGAGCCAGACACAAAGAGACAGACACGGAGAAAGAGACAGACTGACAAGGAAAGAGACAGACACAGACAAAGAGACAGAGACAGACACAGGGAAACAGACAGGGAAAGTAAGGGAAAGAGACAGACAGGGTAAGAGACAGATAAAGACAGGTAAAGAGACAGACAAAGAGACAGACACAGGTAAAGAGACAGAAAGAAAGAGACAGAAAGGGAAAGAGACAGACTGGGAAAGAGAGGGAAGGAGACAGACAGGGAAAGAGACAGACAGGGAAAGTGACAGAGATAGATAGACAGGGAAAGAGATTGAGACAGATGGAGAAAGAGACAGAGACAGTCAGAGACAGACAGGGAAAGAGACAGACAGACAAAGCGATAGAGAGAGACAGAGAGATATATACAGAGGGGAAGACAGACAGAGAATGGGAGAGAAACAGAGAGACAGTTACTATCCCGGGCGTTAATACATTCTGTTTATACATTCTATCCCGGGAATGTTAATACATTCTATTATGTCAACAACAGTTATTAACCCGGGCTAAGAACCACCTTTGGAGACATATAGGAAGACCTAGAATTTCTTTTTCACTGACTGAATCTGCGTGTTAAAAATTGCAGTGTGCACTAGTATATATATATATATATATACTAGAAGGTGGCCCGATTCTACGCATCGGGTATTCTAGAATTTACGTATTGTGTAGTTCATGTATGATTTTTGTTATATATATATATATATATATATATATATAGATGTTGTTGTGTGTAGTTACCAAGTGTTTGTGTAGGGCGCTGTACATGTTCTGGGTGTTGTCTGGGTGTGATGGGGGGTGAGAGCAGTGTTGTTTGTGTGTTGCGTTGTTTGTGGAGCGCTGTGTGTGTAGCGTTGTGTGTGTGTGTTGCGCGGTTTGTGTGTGTGTGGTGTGTTTTGGGGGAGGTATGTTTTGTGCAATGTGTGTGTTGTGCGGTATGTGCGTATATTTGTGTGTGCAGCGTTGTCTGTGTGTGGGTGTCTGTGTAGGGCAGTTGTTTGTGGTTCCCAGTGTGTGTGTGTGGTGTGTTGTGCAGTGCGCGCGCGCGCGTGTGTGTGTGTGTGTGTGTGTGTTGGGGGGAGGTGTGCACTTCCCATCGTGCTCCATCCCCCATGCAGCGCACTCCCCATCGTGCTCCATCCCCCATGCAGCGCACTCCCTATCGTGCTCCATTTCCCATCCTGCGCACTCCCAAACGTGCTCCATCCGCCATGCTGCGCACTCCGAAACGTGCTCCATCCGCCATGCTGCGCACTCCCAAACGTGCTCCATCCGCCATGCTGCGCACTCCCAAACGTGCTCCATCCGCCATGCTGCGCACTCCCCATCGTGCTCCATCCCCCATGCTGCGCACTCCCAAACGTGCTCCATCCGCCATGTTGCGCACTCCCCATCGTGCTCCATCTCCCATGCTGCGCACTCCCAAACGTGCTCCATCCGCCATGCTGCGCACTCCCAAACGTGCTCCATCCCCTATGCTGCGCACCCTCCATCTCCCATCCTGCGCACTCCCAAACGTGCTCCATCCGCCATGCTGCGCACTCCCAAACGTGCTTCATCCGCCATACTCCGCACTCCCCATCGTGCTCCATCCCCCATGCAGCGCACTCCCCATCGTGCTCCATCCCCTATGCTGCGCACCCCCCATCGTGCTCCATCTCCCATGCTGCGCACTCCCAAACGTGCTCCATCCGCCATGCTGCGCACTCCCAAACGTGGTCCATCCGCCATGCTGCGCACTCCCAAACGTGCTCCATCCGCCATACTCCGCACTCCCCATCGTGCTGAATCGCCCATGCTGCGCACTCCCAAATGTGCTCCATCCGCCATGCTGCGCACTTCCAAACGTGCTCCATCCGCCATGCTGCGCACTCCCAAACGTGCTCCATCCGCCATGCTGCGCACTCCCAAACATGCTCCATCCGCCATGCTGCGCACTCCCAAACGTGCTCCATCCGCCATGCTGCGCACTCCCAAATGTGCTCCATCCGCCATGCTGCGCACTTCCAAACGTGCTCCATCCGCCATGCTGCGCACTCCCAAATGTGCTCCATCCGCCATGCTGCGCCAGCATCAGCCTTTCTACCCGCAGCATCAGCCTCTCTGCCCGCAGCATCAGCCTCTCTGTCCCCAGCATCAGCCTCTCTGTCCCCAGCATCAGCCTCTCTGTCCCCAGCATCAGCCTCTCTGTCCCCAGCATCAGCCTCTCTTCTCCCAGCATCAGCCTCTCTCATCCCAGCATCAGCCTCTCTGTCCTCAGTATCAGCCTCTCTGTCCCCAGCATCAGCCTCTCTGTCCCCAGCATCAGCCTCTCCTCTCTGTCCCCAGCATCAGCTTCTCTCCTCCCAGCCTTCCCCAGCATCAGCCTCTCTCCTCCCAGCCTCCCCCAGCATCAGCCTCTCTTCTTCCAGCCTCCCCCAGCATCAGCCTCTCTCCTTCCAGCCTCCCCCAGCATCAGCCTCCCTCTCCCAGCCTTCCCCAGGATCAGCCTCTCTCCTCCCAGCCTCCGTCCTCCCAGCCTTCCCCAGCATCAGCTTTCCCCTCCCAGCCTCCCTCAGCATCAGCCTTCCCCAGCATTAGCCTCTCTCCTCCCAGCCTCAGCCTCTCTCCTTCCAGCCTCCCCCAGCATCAGCCTCTCTCCTTCCAGCCTCCCTCAGCATCAGCCTCCCCTTCACAGCCTTCCCCAGGATCAGCCTCTCTCCTCCCAGCCTCCTTCCTCCCAGCCTCCTCCTCCCAGCCTCCTTCAGCATCAGCCTTCCCCTCCCAGTCTCCCCCAGCATCAGCCTCCCCCTCCCAGCCTTCCCCAAGATCAGCCTCTCTGCTCCCAGCCTCCTCCAGCACGCCGTGCTCCTCTGCCGACACTCACACACACGATCGCATACACTCACACACTCCCGATCCCGACACTCACACACACCCGATCCCGACACTCACACACACCCGATCGCATACACTCACACATACAGACACTGACGATATCGCACATACGCGCTCACAGTCACAACATCCAGAGATACCACATGCCTCTGGCCATGTGATCCTCCGTCAGGTCCTCGAAGGTCACAACAGCACAGTATCGAGGCCGAGAAGCAAGCGATATCGCCGGATGCTGTGAGTGTGTGGATGCGATGTGATGTGTGTGTGATGTGTGTGTGAGGTGTGTGTGTGAGGTGTGTGTGTGAGAGTGAGTGTGATCTGATGTGTGTGCATGTGTGTGTGTGTGCTGTTATGTGTGTGCGTGTGGATCTTCCGCCGCTGCAGGACCTTGATGCGCTTGTAACCATGCCAATGTATCCCGTCCCCCGCTCGCACGGGAGCCCACACCACTCCCGTGCGAGCGGGGGATGGGGGACGGGGGGGGGGAGTACAGTACTCACCTCCGTGACAGCCGTGTCAGTTCGGGGAATGCGCGGGGGGGGAAGAGGGGGGGGGAGTACAGTACTCACCTCCGTGACAGCCGTGTCAGTTCGGGGAATGCGCGTGGGGGGAGAGGGGGGGGGGAGTACAGTACTCACCTCCGTGACAGCCGTGTCAGTTCAGGGAATGCGCGGGGGGAGGTGGGCGGGGCCAGAGCTAAAGTGCGTTGCGTGAGGGGGGCGGGGCGTGGCGTGGCCGAATTGCCAATGCCTGCAGGGTGCCGGGGCGAGAGGCCAATCTGTGGGGGGGGCGGAGCCTGGGCGAGCGGCTGGCCAATCCGTGTGGGGGCGCAGCCTGGGCGAGCGGCCAATCGGTGTGGGGGGGCGGGGCCATGGCGAGCCCAGCGGCCAATCAGCTTTGTGTCACCGTAAGGACACAATTTTGAAGCATGACAGACAGTCAGACAGACAGACAGAATAAGGCAATTATATATATAGATATATATATATATATATATATATATATATATATATATATATCCCAGAGTAATCTGTTTAAGTGTTAATAATATGTTTGCAAGTGATTTATCAATAGTTCAATATTCATAACAACATAACATTTCCTATATCTATTTGTGCATGCTAAATCAATAGTCATAAAACGCCTTGGAATGTTTTGTAATAAAAGGAATCCAGGGGAAATTGAGGAAGGAACATCACAGATGTCGAGGACATCGGGAACTGGAACAATTTTCATAAAGTGTAATTTATCCTAATATTTGTTCTTGACATGGAAACAGCCCAGCACATGTTTTATTCTACCAACCACATTTGTATCCTAATAAAATTCAAACTGATGTAATTCTTCAGCAAAAGCCTCCCAGAAAATTCAGAAGACCAAATTTATTCAAACTTTTCTGGTGAGTATTATCTCATGGTCCCCATTGGTGCAATATTGTAACAAAATGTTTGGAAGGTGATAACTCCTTTAAATTCATTTGAAGGGAACTGTTGCATTTCATATTTATAAATTTAATGTTTATAAATTTGTAGGAAAAGATTCTATAGAATGTTTGATTTAATAATTCAGTTTTCTCATCATACTGGGATTAGGAGCCTTATTTAGTGAATGACAGCTAACTATTTATGCATAGTAATACAGGAAAGACTTTAAAGGGAACCTGTCACCAGTTTTGGGGCTATAAGCTGCGGCCACCACCAGTGGGCTCTTATATACAGCATTTTAACACGCTGTATATAAGAGCCCAGGCCGCTGTGTAGAACGTAAAAATCACTTTATAATACTTACGTAAATGGTCGCTGCATTCGAGTTGGGTCAAATGGGTGTCTCCGTTCTCCGGTGCCGGCGCCTCCTCTTTCGACCATCTTTGTCGTCCTTCTTCTGAAGCCGGGGTGCATGATGCATCCTACGTCATCCACACTCCCTGGCATTGAGGTCCTGCGCAGGCGCACTTTGATCTGCCGTGAGCAGGGAAGATCAAAGTACCGTAGTGCGCCTGTGCGGGACCGGCGAGTGTGTATGACGTAGGACGCGTCATGCACACAGGCTTCAGATGGAGGACGAAGATGGCTGAGGAGGCACCGGAGAAAGGAGACGCCCATATGGCCCAACTCCATCGCAGCGACCGTCAGGTAAGTATTAAAAAGTGATTTTTTTATGTTCTAGACAGCGGCCTGGGCTGTTATATACAGTATATTAGAATGCCGTATATAAGAGCCCAGTGGTAGTGGAGCAGGCTTATAGGCTCCACAACTGGTGACAGGTTTCATTTAAATTAATGATCAGACAACACACAAATATCTTAGAACCCTTTCACGCTGCGTTCTTTCCGTTATTGAGTGGTCCTGTCGTGGTTTAAATCCAAACACCCAGCAAGATGAGATTCAGGCGCATGGCCTGATGGAGCCATTGACTACTCTGTCATGCACCATGTTTGGGCTTTTAGTACTTCTGAGGGCAGACAACCAGACCCAGTCTACTACATCTGGGTGTCCACCTCCAGTAGGCGTATACCCAATAAAAATGGTGCACAACAGAATACACGGTGACTCTGTTGGCATCATTATAGTCAATGACACTGTAGCACCAGCATCCCTATAGGTGCACTGGTGTCCCTTTAGGTACGCCGACTTACCGTCGCCGCCATTACGTCCTCCCCTGCAGTTCCGCGGCCACCCATGTGCACATCTGCCTGCCTCTAACATGGCACAGGCTCCCTGGGAACACGCCTAGTACACGCACACGTGCGCACTGGCCTTCCGCTTAAAGGATCGGTGTCCAGGAAATCCTTGCAGCCTATGGCTGAGAGGCACTATCTATTTAAGTCACCTTCCCATTAGGGGAGGTGCCTGTGCAATGCCTTTAGTCAGTCTTCTAGCTAGTTGTCAGGTTCCCATGCTCCTGTCCTGTTACCTGTACCTGCCTTCCCATGATTAAGAACTGTTTTTTATTTTCTGTCCGAAACATGTAAGGTGCCCTTATGCGCGTCCTCTCATCTTATGGATCCTTTTGCAGTTTTAGATGTCCAATAAAATTTTGATATTTTAAAATTTTAAATTTTTGGTGCTGGGTCCAATTCTCCTAACCTTTCAACCTGCCTTCACATACCTATCTGTCCCTGCCGTGCCCACCATATCTGTCCATACCTGCCTGTCTACCTCAGTCATCTTGATTGTATCTGCCTGCATCTGTGTCTGTACCTGAGTCCATCTTCTGTCCTGGGGTCAGCTGCCGAAGTCCCTACTTTTTGAGTGGTACCTGGTGTCCGCCTCGTGGTAGGCGCTTAGTTAAGCCCTTCCAACTAAAAAGTAAGCCCAGGTTCCCCTGTGGTCCGGTGAGTCCAGTAACCCCACTTGCTGCCCCTATACCAGCTGTGAGTGTTACAAACCCCATGCGTCCAAATCCCGCTTTGCAAGGGATTTAGATGTAATCTCCAACGGGACCACTGAACGTGGACCACTGAAATGGCCCTTAGGCACAGATCGAACAATCTAAATGAACGAATTACACGTTCTGAATATTTCCGATAAAATTTTCATATCGATCTGATCAGCTTCTCCTGGTCTTTCAAATATTATATTCAATATGATAGGTTCTAGTTTATTTGATTATGTCAGGAGAGCTAGATATAGATCTATGCTGGTTTTCAGTGCTCCAAAATTATTAATTGAACAATTGTGTCCTCATTTTTCTGCACTTACAGAAAAGAAATGCAACTTTTTTTGGCTTCACCTGTAACTGAAAAGCTCCTTAAGTTGATTTCATGAGTACAAGTATGTTTGTCTGGGTCCCAGAGCATACTTCACTAGTGAACGTCAATCACTCGGTCTGAGGGTCCTTGCAGTGATGCTGGAGCTGGTTTTATGATTTACTGATGGCTGCCCCAGGGCTGTTTCTACACTATGACAGCGAGTAGCGGACTGCTTGACAGTTATATAACGTATCATTATTTTCATAGGTGGGAATCTTTGATTATGTTCAAACACTGAAGAACAAGTAAGTTGTTAAGTCTTCCCTTATTGAAGTCTTTTTGAGTAGCTTCAATGAGTAATGGAGAGTGGACGTCTCTTTGGTTTGACAGTTTCAACTACAGTACTGCATTTATGGGGTTAAAGGGAATCTGTCACTTGAGCAACGGCAGCTGAACAGATTGGTGTATAGTTTTGCGGGAAAAATATCAGAATGTGTTCATTTAAGTTTACGCAAGTGGATGGCCCTACTTAAGGATAGACTGATATATTTCACAATGCTCCATGTATGACTACATAGTCACTGAATAGAACCACCTATTGGAGCAAAGTACAGAAATAGGCTATGGGGCAACGGTTTACCAGATTTTATGTATTATGAAACCACGTAAAATTAGCTATTCTAGTCAAATTAATTGTAAGTAGAGCATTTTCCCATTGTGTATTAGACTTGGTTTATTTCAACATGTAATCCTGTAAAATTAGTTATTGACATATTAATTGGATTAGGTCATGTTTATTAATCTAAACATATGTGTCACAATGTGACAGTATGATAGCGAAGGACAAGGGGCTCCTATGCTGTCCCTCATGCTTGGAGACCCCAGACTATCTGTCACACAGAGTTAAAACTCACCGAGTGTCATGGCGGTATTAGGCGCTGTTCACACTACAGATTCTGACACTCCACACTATGGTTTCTCTGGTGTTTCTGAGTTACATAGCAGGCTCGGGTGTTGACCAGCTGTGCGCTCATTAATAGTCAGGCTAGTAAGAGTTAATTTCTGCTAGCTTGCTGTTCACCTCTAGGATCACATGTTGTTGGAAACCTATCATATTTACTCCCCACCTTTTTAGGATGGTAGAATCTTCCCATGCCGACTATAGTCTATTGCTGTGTTAGTCTGTGTGCTGTTATGTCCCAATCCTGCTGGTGATTATATTGTGTGGTGCGTGGAGATGTTGTAGAATTTTCTCGTCATCTTATTGTTTCCGCCCTGCTCCTATTTTCCTCCTTACCTCTTATTGTCTTTACCTTTGTGTGAACATGCTGTGAGATAGAGTTTTGGTTTGCCCTTCTTGTGTATCTCTGTTGGTGTTACCACAGTCCTGTCCCAGCCCTCCTCTGTAGTAGCAAGGGAGGGGGTATAAAATCAGCGCTGATCAGGAGCAGGGTCAGATTGGCAGCTCAGACATCCTTCAGAGGTAACTCTGAGATAAGGGATAGCTAGGGTCCTCTTAGTCTGAGGGCCAGTCTAGGAGCCCTAGACCCCGCTCCCCCTATCATCATGACACTATCCTTGTCTTCTGGATAACCCCTGATGGTGGAGATGCCAGAGCCCTGTGCCTTACTATACTCTACTTACTACTCTACTTACTTACTATAACAACCACCAGTAAGCCTGGCTGAATCCACCTTTCTAGACCAGTATAGACAAGCTATAGCTGGCACTAATTCAAGAGTTTAGCCAGTATATATATATATATATATATATATATATATATATATATATACAGTACAGACCAAATGTTTGGACACACCTTCTCATTCAAAGAGTTTTCTTTATTTTCAGAACTCTGAAAATTGTAGATTCACATTGAAGGCATCAAAACTATGAATGAAACATGTAGAATGAAATACTTAAAGTGTGAAACAACTGAAAATATGTTTTATATTCTAAGTTCTTCAAAGTAGCCACCTTTTGCTTTGATTACTGCTTTGCACACTCTTGGCATTCTCTTGATGAGCATCAAGAGGTAGTCACCGGAAATGGTTTTCCAACACTCTTGAAGGAGTTCCCAGAGATGCTTAGCACTTGTTGGCCCTTTTGCCTTCGCTCTGCGGTCCAGCTCACCCCAAACCATCTCGATTGGGTTCTGGTCTGGTGACTGTGGAGGCCAGGTCATCTGGTGTAGCACCCCATCACTCTCCTTCTTAGTCAAATAGCCCTTACAGAGGCTGGAGGTGTGTTTGTGGTCATTGTCCTGTTGAAAAATAAATGATGGTCCAACTAAAGGCAAACCGGATGGAATAGCACGCCGCTGCAAGATGCTGTGGTAGCCATGCTGGTTCTATATGTCTTAAATTTTGAATAAATCCCCAACAGTGTCACCAGCAAAGCACCCCCACACCATCACACCTCCTCCTCCATGCTTCACGGTGGGAACCAGCCATGTAGAGTCCATCCGTTCACCTTTTCTACAAAGACACGGTGGTTGGATCCAAAGATCTCAAGTTTGGACTCATCAGACCAAAGCACAGATTTCCACTGGTCTAATGTCCATTCCTTGTGTTCTTTAGCCCAAACAAGCCTCTTCTGCTTGTTGTCTGTCCTTAGCAGTGGTTTCCTAGCAGCTATTTTACCATGAAGGCTGCTGCACAAAGTCTCCTCTTAACAGTTGTTCTAGAGATGAGAAGGTGTGTCCAAACTTTTGGTGTGTCCAAACTTTTGGTCTGTACTGTATGTCAGAGATGTTAGCAAACAAAGTGCAAGAATCTGAAGTTTTCCCAGATCCTGATGGTGCCATGACAGTTGACAATGCATGCAAAAACCTCCCTGTGACAATATGTCAGAGTGTCTGATCTATTATGTCTATTATGTACTTTGGCTATCGAATTCAGAGTGCTAAAAGGAAACAGAACAAAACTACAGAAGACCAAAAGAAAAAGTTTATAAAATGTCCACTGTTTATGCCTTCTCCAATGCAAATAGCCTTTTTGTAGAGGAAGAGAGCAAGGATCCTAATGCCATTTGTTGGAAGTAGCAATTCTAAAAGTCCATATTCACCCTTTAAATGATTTTATCACATTATCAAGGATATAAAGCCAAACTACAGCCTTCATTTGCAGTTGTGTGTTTCTGGCTTTTTGCCCCTTATCAGTGTAAAGCAGGAGAACTAGTTGTGGCTGAATAAGAGGCTCTGACAAGGAACAATGTTTCTCCCTGTAGAGAACATCAAGTTGGCTTATGGAAACTTGCAGGCCTGCCTGGGTAATTAAATATGAATATACACTTTCCATAGCGGGAAAAAAAGATCTTTATTGCCTCATATTGGAAAGAGGAATTCTAAAAGGCAGTATCGACCCTTTAAAGAGTCTTGTCATTTAACTAGAAATATAGAGCCAAATCGTAAGCTTCATTGGTAAAACAATATACAGTTAGGTCCAGAAATATTTGGACAGTGACACAAGTTTTGTTATTTTAGCTGTTTACAAAAACATGTTCAGAAATACAATTATATATATAATATGGGCTGAAAGTGCACACTCCCAGCTGCAATATGAGAGTTTTCACATCCAAATCGGAGAAAGGGTTTAGGAATCATAGCTCTGTAATGCATAGCCTCTTTTTTTTAAAGGGACCAAAAGTAATTGGACAAGGGACTCTAAGGGCTGCAATTAACTCTGAAGGCATCTCCCTCGTTAACCTGTAATCAATGAAGTAGTTAAAAGGTCTGGGGTTGATTACAGGTGTGTGGTTTTGCATTTGGAAGCTGTTGCTGTGACCAGACAACATGCGGTCTAAGGAACTCTCAATTGAGGTGAAGCAGAACATCCTGAGGCTGAAAAAAAAGAAAAAATCCATCAGAGAGATAGCAGACATGCTTGGAGTAGCAAAATCAACAGTCGGGTACATTCTGAGAACAAAGGAATTGACTGGTGAGCTTGGGAACTCAAAAAGGCCTGGGCGTCCACGAATGACAACAGTAATGGATGATCGCCGCATACTTTCTTTGGTGAAGAAGAACCCGTTCACAACATCAACTGAAGTCCAGAACACTCTCAGTGAAGTAGGTGTATCTGTCTCTAAGTCAACAGTAAAGAGAACACTCCATGAAAGTAAATACAAAGGGTTCACATCTAGATGCAAACCATTCATCAATTCCAAAAATAGACAGGCCAGAGTTAAATTTGCTGAAAAACACCTCATGAAGCCAGCTCAGTTCTGGAAAAGTATTCTATGGACAGATGAGACAAAGATCAACCTGTACCAGAATGATGGGAAGAAAAAAGTTTGGAGAAGAAAGGGAACGGCACATGATCCAAGGCACACAACATCCTCTGTAAAACATGGTGGAGGCAACGTGATGGCATGGGCATGCATGGCTTTCAATGGCACTGAGTCACTTGTGTTTATTGATGACATAACAGCAGACAAGAGTAGCCAGATGAATTCTGAAGTGTACCGGGATATACTTTCAGCCCAGATTCAGCCAAATGCCGCAAAGTTGATCGGACGGCGCTTCATAGTATAGATGGACAATGACCCCAAGCATACAGCCAAAGCTACCCAGGAGTTCATGAGTGCAAAAAAGTGGAACATTCTGCAATGGCCAAGTCAATCAACAGATCTTAACCCAATTGAGCATGCATTTCACTTGCTCAAATCTAGACTTAAGACGGAAAGACCCACAAACAAGCAAGACCTGAAGGCTGCGGCTGTAAAGGCCTGGCAAAGCATTAAGAAGGAGGAAACCCAGCGTTTGGTGATGTCCATGGGTTCCAGACTTAAGGCAGTGATTTCCTCCAAAGGATTTGCAACAAAATATTGAAAATAAAAATATTTTGTTTGGGTTTGGTTTATTTGTCCAATTACTTTTGACCTCCTAAAATGTGGAGTGTTTGTAAAGAAATGTGTACAATTCCTACAATTTCTATCAGATATTTTTGTTCAAACCTTCAAATTAAACGTTACAATCTGCACTTGAATTCTGTTGTAGAGGTTTCATTTCAAATCCAATGTGGTGGCATGCAGAGCCCAACTCGCGAAAATTGTGTCACTGTGCAAATATTTCTGGACCTAACTGTATCTGGTACTGTAATACCTCCCGCTTGAATCTTTATTGTACCTGTGATAAAGGTGTGTACAGGGAACACAGCATCATAAAACCCCTCCATATTTGTTAGGTCTAAACTAATATAAGGGACCATCTTAGCCAGTAATAATATGCCATTAGGATTTGATACCAATGTCTAAAAAGCAGGGGTGATGTGATGATGTTCCTTCGCCTCTCATTAGTTCTACTGAGTAGTCTTACAGGCAGTATGGTTAGCCTTACATAGTCAATGGCTGACTGTTCTTATGAGACAAATCATTCTGGCCCCATACAGTATCGTCAGCACATCCTTTGTTTATATGGGGTGATGTGCTGCTGAGAATGATGATTTTTATACCAGCATCCAATAATTATAATTAATGGCAGGTTCATATGGGTTGATGTAATGCTCGCTGCCGGGGATGGGGAAGCGGTGAGCTGAAAGCTACCCACTGGACCACAGGGGAATCCCTGGCCTATACTTTTGTTGGGTAGAGGATCGGGACAGTGGAAGTTGGCCCTCAGGACAGGGGCGGACACAGGAATAGACAGGACTGAGTCTCAAGTGCAGACAGGGTCCACGAGGGTGGCTCAAGGCAGAAAGCACAAGCAGAACAGAGGCAGAGTCTCTAGCTCCAGCAGGGCAGGATGGACAGGCAAAGTTACTAACAAGCCAGGTGACACAGCTGGGGCAGATAGGCAGAGTCTCGGACAGGCAAAGTCAATAGTAACAATAAGGCAGGGTGGACTCAGACGAGGTACAGTCAGGGACAGGACTGGGACCAGGTACAGGAAGGGACAGGACTGGAACCAGGTGCCAACAGGGCAGGATATACTAGGAGCAGGTACAGGCAGGGACAGAACTGGAACCAGGTGCCAACAGGATAGGACATACTAGGAGCAGGTACAAATTTCACACAGCAGGAGAAAAGCAGGTTTGAATACCGCGCCAAACCACAGGAGTCCAGATAATGTAAGTAAATCTCTTTTCTTTATTTACACAGGTCTACGCGTTTCAAGGACATATCCGTCCTCTTCCTCAGGACAATGTACAGAGAATACTATAGCCTATAGTATTATCTGTACATTGTCCTGAGGAAGAGGACGGATATGTCCTTGAAACGCGTAGACCTGTGTAAATAAAGAAAAGAGATTTACTTACATCATCTGGACTCCTGTGGTTTGGCACGGTATTCAAACCTGCTTTTCTCCTGCTGTGTGAAATCACTCCTTGCCGCGGGACCGCTGCCTTCCACGTTACTTATATGCTGTTAAAGGGGTTGTGACTGGCACAACCACACCAGGTGAGTGTTCCTGTTAAACATTCACCCCCATTGTCATACCGGGTAAGACCCTATTGCGCCTTATCTTCCCACAGCATTTTTGCCTTCTAGGAACAGGTACAGGCAGGGACAGGACTAGAATCAGGTGCCAACAGACAGCACAAACTGGGACCAGGTACAAGCATTAACAAGACTGGAGCCAGGTGCCAACAGGGCAGAACAGGCTGGGACCAGGTACAAGCAGGGACAGGACTAGAACCAGGTGCCAACAGACAGGAAAGGTTGGGACCAGGTACAGGCAGGGACAGGACAGGAACCAGGTGTCAACAGGCATGACAGGCTGAGACTAGGTACAGGCAGGAACAGGACAGGCAGGTACAGGTAGGAACATGACAGGTAGGTTCAGCAGGAACAGGACAGGATGGGACGAACAGAGTGACCTGAGAACTAACTAAACAGAATCAACTTACAGGACTGAGGGTGTTGAACAGGCACCTGCCCTAGTGGGAGCATGCCTAAAATACCAAGTGCCTCTCAGCGATAGGATGAGAGCCACTTCCTAGAAGTGGCACATTGGCCATTTAAGAGAGAGACAGCAGCGCACGCGCACTATCTAGGAGCACTCCCGGAGGTCCTGTGATGCGCGCATAGACTCTGAGAAGGGGAAGGAGGAGGCAGAGACGCCAGGCAGCAGAGAGGGAGCAAGGAGTGCAAGAACGCAGTGCTACAGTTGATAACTAGTGTAGTATGTATTAATAAGGATCATAAGTTTAGGGATTAATTAGACATAGTTTGAAGGTAAGGAGTGCTAATACTTTTCATACCTTGCAGTCTTGATGGTAAAAGTTTTGTAGAACTTTCATTATTAAGTAAAGAGATGATTCTTTTTTTAATTGAAATTAGCATTGGCCAAAAAAACTTCTGCCTCTGTTTGAACCACTGTCTAAAGTTCCAAAATCATGTGCAGCACCTCTAATAAATCAAAGGATTTTCAACATTGAAAACCTCATTAAATGTTGGTCGTGTCTCTGTAGAGACCTCCCATAGATTGCACTGTGTGTGATATTAATTATCGTGTAATTAATTTACCTCTGACCAAACGAGAGATGGTGTATCAAGGGCTTGAGCATAGTCTTTAAAGAAGAGGATCCCTGGGTATTATTTTTTGCAAGCTGATTAAGAATAAAAGAATTAATAGATTTCTCCAATTACAGTTAATGGCCTGCCAAACAGACGTGTCGTGAGAATGATATCAGTGGAGGTCCTCAGGCTGGGCCTGCAGAGATGTACAGTCAGGCCCCACAACTCATTATAATTGTGATCAATGACTGGATACATAAAGACTTGAGTCCAATGGAATTAAGAAGCGTTATGGAACCTTAGGAGTCTTCTCATGTCTAGGTGTCCACAACTCCTATTGATTTTAATTGATAGATGTGGAGATGAAATAACACTATAGAGTGAAGTCATTTGCTTAATGTACAAGATGAACGTTTTCTTATATTTTTCCTTTGATAAAACAGACTTTATTTAATTCATTAGGTAGATCTTCCTCAGGAAAGCAAAATTGAGTATCGTGCTTCATACCGTGTTTCCCCAAAAATAAGCCCTAGCAAGAATTTTTGGACTAAGGCGGGCTTTACACGTTGCGACATCGCTACCAATATATCGTCGGGGCCACGTCGTTAGTGACGCACATCCGGCGCCGGTAGCGACATTGCAACGTGTAAATCCTAGGTGTGACGATGAACGAGCACAGAAGCGTACAATATCGCTGATCTGCGTAACGTCGTTTATTTCCATAATGTCGGTTCGGCCGCAGGTACGATGTTGTTTGTCGTTCCTGCAGCACCACACATCGCTGTGTGTAAACCCGCACGAACGACAAACATCTTCTTACCTGCGTCCACCGGTAATATGGAAGGAAGAAGGTGAGCGGGATGTTATGTCCCGCTCATCTCCGCCCCTCCGCTTCTATTGGCCGGCCGCTTAGTGACGTTGCGGTGATGTCGCGATGACACCGAACGCACCTCTCCCTTGAAGGAGGGATTGTTCGGCGGTCACCGCGACGTCGCCGACAAGGTATGTGCATGTGAAGCTGCCGTAGCGATAATGTTCGCTACGGCAGCAATCACCAGATATCGCATGTGCGACGGGGGCGGGTACTATCGCACTTAACATCGCTAGCCGATGCTAGCGATGTCGCAACGTGTAAAGTACCCCTAAGGCTAAATATAAGCCTTAGCCTGAAAATAAACCCTAGTTTTGGTTCTATAATAAAGCTTCCATGCAGCTAAAAAAGTTAAAGAATACAGCAGGACACTTCATTAAAGAATGCAGACACCCCCAAAAGAGAGAAAAAAGAATGCAGAAGACCCCGCACTCATACTCACCAGACACTGAACGGTAGGACCTGCAGTGGAATGCACCGAGGACCTGAGGTGGAACACACATACACAGATACTGCCCTGCTCAAGGGACCTGGGATGCAGTGGAAAGTGTGGACCTGTGGTGGAACGTATTGAGGACATGCAATGGAACACATCATTTCGTTCCACTGCAGGTCCTCCATTAGTTCCACCTCAGGTCTTCGTGTTTCACAGCACTGCCGAGTGAAAGCAGTATGGTATCAATGGATGGTTCTGTGTGTGTTTGTGTGTGTGTGTGTATGTGTGTATGATGTTCCTGCGATCTGATGTATGTATTGGTGTGAGTGCCAGCCAAAAGCATGGTAGGTCCGCTATGGAGCACCCAGTGTGGATCGCAGGAGGACTTGGGAGTAACGCAGATGTCTGGTGTCTGGTAGCTGATTCTCCTAGGTGGTATCTGTCTTTTTGGCGGGAGTAGTTATGGAGAGTATAATTATCCATGTGCACTATCAGGGTGCAAACATTTCACAGAGCAGGTACATCACTCAGGTCCACCAGGGGCCCACTGTGTATCTAATTCAAATATTATCTGACCTGCATTCACAAATTCCCAGCCAACACATTTTCCATATATTTGGATGGAAAGGTGGCTGATTTTGCCTTCAGCAACAGCTTCAAAGAAGCATATAGAGAATTTTGCAAATGGGAATTGCTGCATCTAATGGGTGATGATCCTAAAGATGGCATTTAGGACATATCTAACAATGGATTAGTACACAACTAGTGGCTATAGTGAGTTTTTGGAGATTTTCAGTTGCAAAGTGGTAGCTACATGTCAACTCGTCAGACTATCTACTACACTCGCAAGCTTCAAACGGAACCTAAAGACTCATCTGTTCAGAAATGCCTATAACCTTCAATGACCTCACTGCTTCACCACCGTGCGGAGCTGCCGCCCCACCACCGTGCGGAGCTGCCGCCCCACCACCGTGCGGAGCTGCCGCCCCACCACCGTGCGGAGCTGCCGCCCCACCACCGTGCGGAGCTGCCGCCCCACCACCGTGCGGAGCTGCCGCCCCACCACCGTGCGGAGCTGCCGCCCCACCACCGTGCGGAGCTGCCGCCCCACCTACACCCCACCTACTGTCTCCTCCCCAAAATCCTTTAGGATGTAAGCCCGCAAGGGCAGGGCCCTCTTCCCCCTGTGCTAGTCTGTCTATTGTAACGTGTACATGTATTCTGTATGTAACCCCCTCATGTACAGCACCATGGAATCAATGGTGCTCTATAAATAAACAATAATAATAATAATAACTAACTTTAATGTACTAAGATTAGAACCTCCAGGGAGGGAATAACTTCCCGATTGTTTGGGGTGTAATTGCTAAATCCGCCACCAATTCCAATAACGAGACTTTAAAGACCTCTGTCTTAAAGGAATAGAGGAGCATTCGTACCTACTCTCCGGCGTGCCCATCCCATCCAGATGGATCTCCTTTCTCAAGATTGGTTGTCGAACCCACAGTGATTAGTAAGTTATCCTCTCTCCATTGGATAGGAGGTCATTTCTAATCTTGGTACAAACCCATTAAGAAAGTTCCTTGGAGGAACTGTGGAGGAAACTTCAACTCCCATAAGGTCCAAGTCGGCAGCTGTTCCTTAAGGTGGGAAAAGTGATGACGGTAAGCTGAAAATGAGGTTTTCTTTCATTGCGTAGAAGAGAGCGGTACACACTTTTTTTAGTAATCAGTTTTTAATTGTAGTCACTGCTTTATTTCGTTCTCAGGTGAAACCTCTGTCCAAGGTAAACACTGCCAATACCGAATAATTTGTTTTCCTTTCTGTACTTAAAATACATCAAGATCATTTACTGGAAGATTCACAAAAACAGACTCTTCATTGGAAATACTTCCAGTCTGAGCAGACGGGAAAGAAAGATCAGTCCTTCCTTGAACATCAGAACGAGAAACCACATTTCATATAACATCATAATCAGAACTGGATGATAAACAGAGCATAAGCCTTCATTGATGTAATTAACCTTCAGCCTGATGTCACGTACCTTATCTTGACTCGCTCACAAAATTAAGAAATGAGGAGCCGCGTGTTTAAGACATTTGAGCTTTCACTTCACCAGAAAACTGAGCTGGAATCTTAAACCATCAAATAGATTGAAATGTTTCAATTCAATTTTCCATCATCTTAATGAACTGAAGAGAAAGAAAACTTATTTTTCAGAAAGGAACACGGATCTTAAATTCTATATTACTACATAGTTGAATACAATCTATTACGTTGTCTAAGCAGCCATTTCAAGGTGGGAACATGTCAACCGCAGAGTATCTCAATAGAATTAGTAACAGGAGATCATGAACAGTTATTGAACAGTTGAACCGGTGCACATCGATTTGTATGACCTAGTCCATCAGCCACGTCATGAATCTATGACCGGTAGAAAGGAGCTATGAGGACTGCCTTCTAACTAGGTTACATCCATGGATCTTCTTTTGCTTAACAGGTCTGACACATCATCACATGTGTGTCACAATTCAATGGTGACAGTCAGTGCCAGTCAGAACAATCAATAGAACAGCCGCAGATGTGGTCAAGCAAGAGGTGGTTCTCATAACTCCTGTCCACCAGCCACAAATTACTGACTTGGAAGCTATACTAGATATACAAATTTGCATCACTCCAATCTCCAGTGAACCTACAGATACACACACACATATATATATATATATATATATATATATATATATATATATATATATATATATATATATATATATATATATATATATGTATATATATCTCCTTAATTTTTTCTTGAATTTCATTAAGGACCATTTCAACAGACAAACTCAATACAGTATCGTAACATGTAGCAAAACCTGATTGGCTGCGATTCACATTATAACATGGGATGGTTACACATGTAGCATACATATTTTGTGACAGAGTATCAAAAAATTGTGTTTTGTTTTTTTTTCAAAGGTTGTCATCACACCACATTTCTTGTGTCATGTAAAGGAGGACACATCGGTATCTAAATGATATTAGCAGCTTCTTTACTGTGTAAGCTACAGAAATTAGGTTAAAATGTTCTCTAAATGATCCAGGGTTTTTTTCTTTTGCTTTTCATTTTTACTAATCATATAAATTAATTCATTGTTACTAATTTACCTGTTCACAATTCAGTCTATTCATTGTACTAGATCTGCCTACTTCCTCTTCTTTTATTCCCATTTTGTGCCTGTTTTAGGACATGCTAGTTGCTAGGTCAGACACTTTATAATTATGTAACCTGGTGATCTACCTGTTACACAGAGGTTTTCACAAACTTTGCCAACTGTCATAGCGGCATCGGGATTTGTTCAGACTACATATTCTGACACTCCACCTGATAACTTCTCTGATGTCTGTAATCAGCGCAGTATGACTCAGGCATCGACCAACAGATTGATTCTTGCTAGCCTGCCTATGAAATACCAATCTCTGCTAGTCTGCTTGTGAGTCTGCTGTGATCACATGTTGTGGGGAGCCAATCACATCTGCTCCCCTCCTATTTGTGCTGTATAGATCATTCCTTCTATGCCAATTACAGTTTATCTTAGCTGGTATAGTGAGGTGTTGTGATCCAGACTAACTGGTGATTTTAGTATTTGTTGCTGTATGCGGTTGTTGTGTTTTTGTTGCTACATTCCTGCTCTTGTTTTTTTTCTGAGTCTCTCATTGTTTGTTCCTATGTGTGTCAGAGTGTCAGAGTTTTGGTTTTGCCCTGTCTATCTTTATCTTTGTTTCCATCCCACTCCTGCCCCTTCCTTCCCTGGTGTGAAGAGGGGGATCAGATTAGTTCAGGTCAGGAGCATAGCCAGGCATGGAACTCAGGCATATCCACCATTACGGGTAATCCCGAGGTTAGGGATAGCATAGCAACCCCTAGGATGAGGGACAGCATAGGAGCCCTTGTCCCTCGCTATCCTACAGTCACATCGTGACACTACCCTACACTACAGCTCCAGAAAAGTATAGGACGAGCACAAGATGGTGATTGTAGATTGTACTCCATAAACTTAGATCTTTGAAGTTCACCTCAATAATTAATGTATGAAATATCATTGCTTTAAAACAAATGTGTCACCAGATTTAACAATGCAAGCTGCATACATTATTAAATAGACCTCTTGGACCTGATGAAGGTCTGCTCAATCTTCACCAAGCCTGACTGATAACTGCAGTTTATGCTGAGCAGTGTGAGATCTCAACAGGAAGGAGGGACACTGAGGAGCTGTCAATCAGGCTAGGAAGACAGAAATTGAGTTTAAACTTTCACAATGAATTATACAACCTTTCTGACATGGATTTTTATTGTAAGCCCACCAGCCTTATGGTCACACTGCAGCCAGGAAAAAAGACAGACAGACAAAGACAGAGAGACAGGGAAAGAGACAGACAGAGACAGACAGACAGACACAGACAGACACAGACAGGGAAAGAGACAGACAGGGAAAGAGACAGACAGTGAAACAGACAGACAGTGAAAGAGACAGACAGACAGGGAAGGAGACAGACAGACAGACAGGGAAGGAGACAGACAGACAGACAGGGAAGGAGACAGACAGAGACAGGCAGAGACAGGCAGACAAAGAAACAGAGAGACACAGATAGACACAGACAAAGAGACAGACGGAGAAAGAGAGCCAGAGACTGACAGGGAAAGTTACAGAGAGACAGACAGACAGGCAGGGAAAGAGACTGAGAGACAGACAGGGAAAGATACAGAGAGACAGACAGGGAATGAGATAGACAGACAGGGAAGGAGACAGACAGACAGAGAAAAAGAGAGACAGACAGGCAAAGAGACAGACAGAGACAGGCAGAGACAGACAAAGAAACAGACAGACACAGATAGACACAGACAAAGAGACAAACAGGGAAAGAGACAGACAAGGAAAGCTATAGAGAGACAGACAGACAGGCAGGGAAAGAGGTAGAGAGACAGATAGGGAAGGAGACAGACAGACAGAGAAAAAGAGAGACAGGGAAAGAGTCAGACAGACAGGCAAAGAGACAGACAGACAGAGACAATCAGAGACAGACATACGAAGATAGAGAGACACAGACAGATAGACAGACTGACAGAGAGGTAGACAGAGAGACTGGGAGAGAAACAGAGAGTTTCCTAATATATGCAGTTCATAAAATCTAGTGACAGATTCCTTTTAATTGTCACCTGTTGCATCTTTCTCCAATAGTTTCTATTATATTTATTTGGGGGACAATGGTAAAACATTAGGACTGAACACACTGTGTTATATGTTATATTTAGTAGAAGTGAATCATGCTTTGGTGACGTGTACATTTTATTGTTCCTCTAGGCTCACGCCTCTCTGTGCAAGTTGCATTTTTACTGTAGCTATTCTATGTCTACTGTGTTAATAACTAGTATTGTCCTCCTCACTTACAAGCTATTATTGAAGGAAATGTAGCAGTGGCAGGTAGAAAAATATCTATCTACCCATAATCTCTAAGCTTTACTATGTATTTTTCTTTTTGCATGAAAAGTTAACAAAAGAAATGATGCAGACATCAAAAGCACTCAAGAAATCAGGTATTAAAAGTAACATAAAGGCACAGTCCTCACTTTCAAGAAAAAGAAAAAGTAGCTTTGTTTTTTCTTGTGCTATTCCATTTTAGGAGTCTGATGGAAAACATGCATTTTATTTGTTAATTTCCATAAATTTACTTGCAGACGCAATTTTTCCTGAGGAGATCTGCTCTTTGCTAAGTACTGTGATCTGAGGAAATGGTTTTGTTTCTCCACTTAATATATTAATTTATGATAGCTCTATTAATAAGTAAGCATTTTTAGGGGAAGACAAATGATAGGACAGGGAGACGTTTGTCAGAAGCGGTGCCGAGGACAAATGGGAATTCAACTGTTTCAAACAAATCTTAAGTGGTAGACCTTGAAGTGCTACGAAGAGCGAGACTTTCTCATTACACTTGACCTTGGGTTTCATATGATACTTTATATACAGCACTATGCTCCTGTCCTATGAGTTAGGCGTGGCACTATCTGTGCATATTTCTTATGGTTTATGACCCCAACCATATGGCCACAGAAAGCCCTACTTATCAGTAGGCATGACAGGTAAACTGTGATAAGGGGAGAAATCTTACAAGGGAAACACGAGAAGTGCTCCATAGTATAAAATTGTAATCAATAAAGAAAACGCACTCAACCACTCTGGTTGTACAACCATGAGCTAGAGTAATAATGTTGGCTGCTCCATCTACACAGCTTTCTTCTATTCATTTTTCTTCTGTCCATTTTATTTTTAAGGTGGTGGCCTACTGATCCTATGTGTCACTGGTTTTGGCCAATAGAGGATCACAGCGTTTGGCTACGCAAAATGCTCCCTGACATTCTATTGTTGCTGCTGTTAGTATTCATTGGTATAGGTAGCTTTCCTACTGGGTTTTCATCTCTTCCCCTTTAAGACCCAGTGGAGCTCGCCTTCCACACAGATGCTGATTTTCAGTATTCCCTTTGTGCCTAAATACTCCCATCTTCCCTGGACTTGTGCAGGTGATATTATTCAATTAATTCAAGCACTGGTTGCAAGCAGGTGGCTTGTACTCATCTGTGGTATCGTTGCTAAAGCTTTGCTGAAATTTTACCTGAGTCACCTGTAGATAAGAAGTTCATGCATTTTCCCCCTGTGTGTCTTCCTTGTTGTCTTATTTAGTGTTTAGTGGGGTTAACAAAGAGCTCATGCCACCCGTTCCGTATTTAGAACCCAGCACTAGTGATACCTGGGGTCAGGTATCCGGCTCGGCGCAAAGGTGTGGAACCTATTTAGGATGGTGAGAGACCTCAGGAACCAGCAGTAGGTTTGGTCGGGGGTCACCATCTCCCCCTTCCCTAGACACAGGGTTTCCCTTCTCTTTCTTTTAGCCATTCGCTTGGTACTTCCCCGTACCTAGCATGACACTATCAAACCAATCATCCAAAATAACTGACCATGTTGTTGAAAAAGTTTTCCAGTACAAAAAAAACTATAATAAATTATGCTTAAATAGTAAGTTATAGAACTTACTAATATAGTCCTATTTAGCCAGGTAAACACAAAGAAAGGGGAGTTTTATGGGATGGGTATAAAAGGCTTTATTGATATGCAAAGATTAAAACTAATTCAATTTCATAAATACAGTAATAGTATTGCAATAAGACCTAAAAAGTGTGACTGAAAACAGTAAGAGGTGGAGCTGTATCAACGCTGAAGTTACATTACGCTGCTCCACTGCTAGAGTCAACCCTCCCAGCTATCGGACCAGCCAAATGGCTATGGTGTAAGTCCCAGCGGGAGAAAGAGAGAGCAGAGGTAAATTACCGTTCCAAAGTGGCAGTGCGGGAACAAGCAGGCGGTTTGGCAGGGGCCCCCAGAGACATCCAGGTACCTGATTGCACAGCTAGCTGCTTTAGTCTAGTTCGTAGCCACTTTTCTTCAATAGCTAAAACACCTCGATTTTCTGATGTATAGATGCTTAGCTATTAAAATAAGACAGTCAGCCCCCTGTACCCACTGTGCCATCACATGCTAATGCCGCAAACGCTGTCATGTGTCGATCACTATACTGGAAAGTGAGGAAGTGAGGCGACCATCAGAACATTGGAGCAGCGAGCTGAGGAATGGGCACCTGGGCTAATAGGGCTATATTAATAAGTTAGATAACCTTCTATTTAAAACTCATTTATCTTTTTTCATTTATTTTTGGGGCCAAGGAGGACTGAGGGGCATAGTGCATAAATGTCGCCAATACTTTGCTTACTGTATGAATGTCTACATGCACGTAAATGCAAAGACCTGCCAATCCAGGCCACCGGGGACCTGCCTGTCTACAGTGTGGCTACTTCCCCAGCGTTTGGTCTATTTTTCTTCCCCTGAGGAAGCCTCCTGTTTGGGGGCGATACGCGTGGGGTAATTTTGCCAAAGCATCCCACCCTTCCTTGCAACCTGGCTTTTGCTCTGTGGTAAACTAGGACAGTGAGTTGGGACCTTATTATACCTGGGCGGCTGAAGAGGCTGTTTGGCAATTTTTTTTGATCGGCCCACACAGCAAACAGCATGTATTCATTGTGCATTTTCTGCATGTGCTAGTTACCTTATGCCTTATGTGCTGTGTGTATGCTCCAACTAGATGCATTAGCCTTTAGGAATGATTGTTTAAGCGGGGTTCTGTCCTATTTTAGCATTTTGTACTGGTCAAATATATCATATTTGCTCTATTACTATCATTTTCGGTGCAGGAGTGGTATGCTGAACCTCGCTTACACATCTTATCGAATACAGCCAAGCCTTATTCAGGGTTCCTGTCTATATGTTCCTATGGTCTGAAAGATCCATAGGAATTGCCTTTGTATTATAGATGCTATACAATTCCTTCACATGTCTGTGAAGTTTGTTTTTGTTTTTTTTGTGCCTATAAGTACTGTCAACCTTGATTATTGTGTTGCTGATATAAGGTATATCATTTTTTCATGACTAACATCATTATGTATATGATATAGCAAGCCATAAGATTGTTGGTTGTTAAGGGTGTGGTACAATATTTATCTATCTAGTATTTATCCCATATGTACTTTGGCTTAGGGGATCTGTGTATGTTTTAAATGTTTTTAATTGTTCATTGTGTGTTCACTCCCAGTATGGAGTTCCATATGTCTTCCTATTTGTAATAAAGATTTTCTATTTTTACAATTGTTTTTTGGTGATCCCTCTGTGGGTATATTCTTTTTCTTTCTTGGCTACTTCCCCAGCGTTTCATAATCAAACATACCTGGCTGAGTTCATACAGACAGTGCATGATTGATGATGTCCAAGGATTGGGCAGCATGTATCAGACGTCAGGTTTTGTTTATCTTCAGCATAAAAACTGTGCCTCCTCAGGGAGCTTCATAGCATCAGTAACATCACTAAGCACAATGTCAAGTGTTGGATGGAGTGGTGTAAAGCCTCCAACACTGGACCCAGAAACAGTGGAAACATCTGATAGATGTAATCTGATGGATGAGTCTGTTTTCAGTGAATGTGAGGAGAATATTCTCCTAAAGGGAATCAGTCATTAAGATCAACTCTAGTCAGTCCCTCAAACCACATGTATAGCCATGCAGGTCTTTGCAGTGTAAATTCATTGTCAGTATGTCACCAAGGGAATAACACTGCAGTTACTTAGTAGTTTCTTGCATCGCCACCCCATCTGAAGGCATCCTGGATCTTGGGTGATGGACGCTCAAGGATATGTGTGTGCAGTGCCGATACTCTGCTGCTATCTAGGCCGTCGCCGTGGCTTCTGTGAAAGAAGACGTCCTCAGGGGGTGGAGATAGAAGCAATGAGTGACACCAAAGCCGCTCTACAGCTTCTGTAACAACCCTCAAACAAATCATCATTGGGGCGGCGCTGGTGTCACTCACTGCTTCTATCACCGATCCCTGCTGACAATTCATTTGAGGGCAGTGCTAGAGGCAGTGATTGATACCATGTTACTGTCACACTGCATGACAGGAATGGGGGTCGACTGGACAGAAGTGGAAAACCTCAAAGACAATACTGACAGACAGGGGTAAAAACAAAACTCACTCACACCTAATACCAACAATAGGAATAATAAAAGGTGTACAGGGAGGGGAAACACAGAAAGAGGAAAGTAACAAAATAAGCTACCTTCACACACCAATGCAACAGTCAGAAGTCAGAACACCTCTTCTTAGCTCCAGGGCTAGCTCCAGACTGAACTGAATAACCAGCACTTCCTACAGGAAACAGAGGGTTTTCATCCAGACCGGAAGTGGTCATCATATAAATCATCTGGGCAGAGTTAATGAGCTTGCTGCTAGCAAGGAAAAAAGAAATTAACTCCATAACTGCCAAAGGAAAAACATACATTTAATGTGGAAGGCCTTGGATGATAAAAGAGGCCCTGAGCCTGTCAGTAGCCTCACCAGAGGCATTCGTGACACACCAGCACCAACCCTTATGAAAATTTGTTTGAGGGCAGTGATAGAAGCTGTGGGGCGGCTTTGGTGTCACTCACTGCTCATATCGCAAGATGCTGAGAATTTTTTGTAACACCTGGGGGTGGAGGGGGGCACTGGTTAGGTTCCAATGACATACATATATTAATTTGGTAAAAAATTGGTCATGAGAATGCTAATTCTTGCGTTTCTGAGTCAATCATAACATGAGGAGGTGTGTGTGGCCTCCTGCATGACAAAAGTGGCTTTATATGATTATTGACCAGTACAGGACAAAGATAAAGTAATGATTACATATTTATAACTATAGTTGGATTGATTTACTTACTTTATATTATTTTAACATTTGTGATTTTTCCATTAAACCATTTTTACATATACGGCATAGTTGAAAAACGCAAATCGAGTTCATACTTTCAACCTGGAATTAATATAATTCTATAGTTCTGATCTACTTACCTCGGAGTGTGCTGTGCTGCACTTTCTGTCCTATGCACTTTCTGTGTATTTACTTCTAGCTGCATGAACTTTTAACACAGGAGGGATTAATGGATTAAAATAACGTCTTAAATAAATACAAGTCTACTGCGTTCTAGCTAAAAAAGAAATGTCTCTGAATGCACTTATGGTTTTCCAGTTCATGTAATTTGTTATTCCAGTTATACATTGTTACATATTTACATCTATTTAAATACCAGTATAAAAAAGAGAGTTTAAATGGAATCTATCAGCACAAAATGACTGTTCAAACCAAGCACTAAAGGCCCCGTCACACGCTACGATATATCTAACGATATGTCGTTGGGGTCACGGAATTTGTGACGCACATCCGGAATCGTTAGAGATGTCGTAGCGTGTGACAGCACCGAACGACTTTTAACGAGCAAAAATACTCACCTTATCGTTGCTCGTTGACACGTCGTTCATTTTCATAATGTCGTTCCTTCTTCTGCGCGCCGGTTGTTCGTCGTTCCTGAGGCAGCACACATCGCTAAGTGTGACACCCCGGGAACGACGAACACAGCTTACCTGCATCCCGCCGGCAATGCGGAAGGAAGGGGGTGGGCGGGATGTTACGTCCCGCTTATCTCCGCCCCTCCGCTTCTATTGGGCGGCTGCTGTGTGACGTCGCTGTGACGCCGAACGTCCCTCCCCCTTCAGGAAGTTGATGTTCGCCACCCACAGCAATGTCATTAGGGAGGTAAGTACGTGTGACGGGGGTTAACGACATAATGCGCCACGGGCAACGAATTGCCTGTGACGCACAAACGACGGGGGCGGGTGCGATCGCTCATGCCATCGCACGATATATTGTCGCATGTGACGGGGCTTTAAGGCTGCTTTCACACATCAGTTTTTTGGCATCAGGCACAATCCGGCAAAAAAACTGATGCAACGGATCCATTGAAAAAATTTATCCGTTGCATCAGTTTTTTCCATCAGTTCCTTCAGTTTTTGGACGTATCCGTTGTGCTACTGAGCAAGCATGCTCAATAGAAAAAGCGTAATCCATCCCTGTAAAATGTTTTTTTTTTGCTGCATTACGAAGGATCCGGCGGCCATAGGCTTTCATTGTACATGACGCCAGACAGCGCCGTATCCGGTACGGTCCGTTTTTTTTTTTGCCGCAACCAAAAAACGTTGCATGCTGCATCCTTTCCGGCAGCTGAACACAGAAATTTCACCGGCACACGATGCATGCAACGCAAGGGCATCAGGCACAGTCCGGCGCTAATACAATTCAATGAGGAAAAAACGGATCCAGCGACGGATCCGTTTTATCCGTTTTTCCCGGATTGTGTCTGACGGCAAAAAACAGATGTGTGAAAGCAGCCTAAGGCACCTTTGATGTGGACTAATAGATAACTGCACCTTATCACTTATATGTTTTCCATCTAACTCTGGCAGTCAAGAAAGAGGGAGATACATTGAAAACAAGTAGGTGGGAAGGTGCGCTGAACTATCGGGCCACATCAAGATTGCCCAGAAAGCCTGTGCTTCGTTTTGAACAGTCATTTGGTTCTGACAGACTCCCTTTAAGATATAGTAAACTTTTATTTTTATCTATGTAGATTGTGTTTAAGCAGTTCAGCACTTGCTATATACACATTGGGCTTGTTCATTGTGTTGAACATACAGAGGCGAAAAAAAGTATTTGATACACTGACGATTTTGCCGTTTTTCCCACCAACAAAGAATTCAGAGGTCTATAACTTTTACCGTCACTTCAACTGTGACATAATAATAAAAAAAATCCTGACAATCTCACTGTTTGATTTTTAAATAATTGATTTGCATTTTATTGTATGAAATAAGTATTCGATACAATAGAAAAACAGAACTTAACATTTGGTAGAAACTTTTGTTTGCAATTACAGAGGTCAAACGTTTCCTTTATTCTTGACCAGGTTTGCACAAACTGCAGAAGGGATTTTGGCCCATACAGATCTCCTCCATGTCTTTTAGATTTCAGGGCTGTCACTGGCCAACATTGAGTTTCAGATCCCTCCAAAGATTTTCTATTGGGTTCAGGTCTGGAGAATGGCTAGGCCTATCCAGGACCTTGAAATGCTTCTTATGGAGCCACTCCTTAGTTGCCCTGCCTGTGTGTTTTGGGTCATTATCATGCTGGAAGACACAGCCACAATCCATTTTCAATTGTCTTACTGAGGGAAGGAGTTTTTTGGCCAAAATCTCGCAATACATAACCCCATTCATTCTCTCTTTAATACGATGCAGTTGTCCTATCCCCTTTGCAGAAAAGAACTTCCAAAGTATGATGTTTCCACCCCATGCTTCACGGTTGGGACAATGTTCTTGAGGTTGTACTCTGTCTTCTTCCTCCAAATACAGTGAGTGGACTTGATACCAAAAAGTTGTATTTTGGTCTCATCTGACTACATGACCTTCATCCATGCCTCCTCTGGATCATCCAGATGGTCATTGGTGAACTTCAAACAGGCCTGGGCATGTGCTAGTGTGAGGAGGGGGACCTTGCAAGCCCTGTAGAATATTTATCCATGATGGTGCAGTGTGTTAATAACAGTAATCTTTGAGATTGTGGTCCCAGCTCTCTTCAGGTCATTGACCAGGTCCTCCTGTGTAGATTCGGGCTGATTCAATGGGGGACTGGAAGATTCCCCCATTAACTTTCCGTTATCCTTGGGTGCTCAAGTTGTGCCCATCTGAACATCCAAGTGCTCATTACGAGTACCGAGCACCCGAGCATGGTAGTGCTCACTCATCACTAGTTACCACCACCAAGCACCTGAGCATGGTAGTGCTCGCTCATCACTAGTTACCACCACCAAGCACCTGAGCATGGTAGTGCTCGCTCATCACTAGTTACAAGTACCGAACTCCTGAGCATGATAGTGTTCACTCATCACTAGTTAAAAGTACCAAGCACCTGAGCATGGTAGTGCTCGCTCATCACTAGTTACAAGTTCCGAACCCCTGAGCATGATAGTGTTCACTCATCACTAGTTACAAGTACCGCGCACACTAGCATGGTAGAGCTCGCTCATCACTAGTACCAAGCACCCAAGCATGGTAGTGCTCACTCCTAACTAGTTACAAGTACGGAGCATCCGTGCATGGTAGTGCTCACTCATCACTAGTTACGAGTACCAAGCACCCGAGCATGGTAGTGCCCGCTCATCACTAGTTACCAGTACTGAGCACCCGAGCATGGTAGTGCTCTCTCATCACTAGTTACCAGTACTGAGCACCCGAGCATGGTAGTGCTCTCTCATCACTAGTTACGAGTACCGAGCCCCCGAGTATGGTAGTGCTTACTTATCACTAGTTACAAGTACCGAGCACCCGAGCATGGTAGTGGTCTCTTATCATTAGTTACGAGTACTGAGCACCCAAAAATGATAGTGCTCGCTCATCACTAGTTACGAGTACAGAGCACCCGAGCATGGTAGTGCTCGCTCATCACTAGTTACAAGTACCGAGCCCCCGAGCATGGTAGTGCCCGCTCATCACTAGTTACAAGTACCGAGCCCCCGAGCATGGTAGTGCCCGCTCATCACTAGTTACAAGTACCGAGCCCCCGAGCATGGTAGTGCTTGTTCATCACTAGTTACAAGTACCGAGCCCCCAAGCATGGTAGTGCTTGCTCATCACTAGTAGAGTCCTGAAATACATTGTTTTTAACTCAAAAATAGGAGACCTTATTATTCAAATAGTAATATCTGCATTTGTCTACTTTTCACTTCACCCAGTAATTGAGGTCAATAATCTGTGGCCGCTGGATAGGAACATTAAGAACCCCATCCTACATCCCAGCATCTATGGCTCTCCTTATGATTAACCCATATGGAACAATGTCACATACGCGTTATGCCACAACAATGAAGTCACTATTGATCTAAACAGGAGCTATGGATGCTGGGTTGTAAAAGGCGGTTCTCAGGGCTCCCATCCAGCGGCTACAAATTACTGAAGTGGCTGATGGATCTGGTCACGGGAATCCACAGGAATCTAATAGCATTAGCTCTAATTACAAAGTTCCTTATCTACACTTGTATTATTAATTTACAAATACATGATTGAAAAAAAAAATCACTTTTTAAGTTTAGTAGTTGTTAAAGATTAATAGCAGCGGCATAGCCTTTTCTAATTAAATAATATTTCTTGATAATAGAACTTGAAATGTTTTAAATTATGAACAAAGATTATTAATTATTTTACTTCCTATCATTAATTTAACAGTGGATACATTTTTTCTGTTGCTAGAAATGACTCTTCATGGCACAAATTATTATATTCAAAGGGATTATCCTAACTCGGCACTTTATAGCGGGCTTTACACGCTGCGATATCGCTAAGGAGATATCGTCGGGGTCACGGTGGTTGTGACGCACATCCGGCCTCGTTAGCGAGATTGCAGCGTGTGACTCCTCTGAGCGACCGTAAACAATCGCAAAAGAGGGAAAAATCGGTGGTCATGGAGAGGTCGTTCTAAAACAAAATATCGTTTTATGCTCAGTAGCGATGTGGTTCGTCACTTCTGCGGCAGCACACATCGCTGTGTGTGACACCGCAGGAGCGACAACCATCACCTTACCTCCGTCCACTGGAAAAGGAGGAAGGAAGGAGGTGGGTGTCATGTTCCGGCCGCTCATCTCCTCCCCTCCTTTTCTATTGGGCGGCGGTTCAGTGAACCTGCTGTGACGTCGCTGTGACGCTGAACGAACCGCCCCCTTAGAAAGTTCACAGGTCACAGCGACGTCGCAGAGCAGGTATGTGCGTGTGACGCTGCCGTAGCGATAATGTTCGCTACGGCAGCGATCACCACATATTGGCCGTACGACGGGGGCGGGAGCTATCGCGTTCGACATCGCCAGCAAATTCTAACGATGTCGCAGCGTGTAAAGCACCCTTAACGCCCATCCATCTGGCCGGTGTGAGTGAAATACACTCCTTCTATGCCTCTTGAACGCCAAATTAATAAGATTTATTTTACGAGCGCTCGGGAAATCAATACAGTACACACACTTAATAAGATGTACTCAAATAATTCTCATTTATTAGTACATGTGACCAGTTATATAGGGTCACAGACAAAGGAAAAGTCCCCTCTGAATTATGAACCAATAAGCGCAGTAGGGGCGTGAACGGAAATGTGAATCTTCCCAACCCATCAGTGTTTGCTGAACCCTGTGACATCATTAGCTATAAGACAAGATGGACACAATGAAAACAAAATTGATTCTGTTCTCTCACACAGGTGACAATGACGAGTTATTCAAGGGAAAGGGATCTGATATGTTCTGTTAAAGAAGAACTGAGGACAGCGCTCACAAACCCATTCTTGGATTGGCACAACTTCTTTAAAGGGTTTTTTGTCCAACAAATTATGGTAATACAGGGGCGTAGCAGTGAACGGGGCCATGGAATTCTAATCGGTGATCTCTTGGTTATTTCCATAGTTACCATTATTTCATGAGTATAAACCACATATACTAATTTATCAAGTCTGATTCTGAGTTATTCTTAAAGGGAACCGACCAGCAGGATTTTTATATATAAATTAAAGCCAGTGCTATACTGGCTCTAGGATGCTGAATGTAAGCATAGCTTTTGTTCTGAGGTTGGATGTTTTATTTTAGAAATATGTGCAAGTAAAGTTCCAGCAATGCACTGCTGTTTGATTGACAGGTGCAACAGGAAGGGAATATGTGAGTCACAACTATGACATTGAAAGGGCTATTAAGGGCAGGCAGACAGGGGCAGGAATAGATAGCAATAACTGACCCACATATTCCCTTCCTGTTGCATCTTTCAATCAAATAGCAGTGCATTGCTGGAACTTTAATTGCACATATTTCTGAAATAAAACCTCCAATCTCTAAACAAAAGGTATGGTTACACTCAGCATCCTAGCACCAGTATAGCACTGGCTTTACTTTATATATGAAAATCCTGCCGGTTAGTTCCCTTTAAGTTCTGTGATAGTCCCAGTGGTCAAACCCCCACACCATCATATATCATGATACACAATAGGACATTAAGTATAAGAAAACATGGGCATTTTAATTCAACGATCATATCTCTACATTGCCATTATTGTGTCTGGGAAGTAGACGGTTATGGTCCACCTCCACCTTACCATTAGTGAGACATCTTGCCCACCTGAGACCTATTTTCAATGCATCAATATAAAGTTGTATTTTAAAGACGCCCTAAGTAATAAATGAATTGCACTTCCGAGCTCTGTGCATTTTGTTTCGCAGTTTTCCATTATAAACTACAGCATAAAAATGTTGAGTCATTGACTGGAGCTGTGAATTGATGGTTTTCTAGAATATTCTCAAGTAGCACACGCGCTGTGCCAGCTGCTAATGTCAAGGACTATTAATATTATTGACAATATTCACTTTGGGTTCTTTCGGTGCATTGATGCTGAAAGGAAATAGGGTAAATATTGTCATTTTATTATAAAAGAAAGTACATCTGCTGATCCACAACATCGTTCCTTGCATTGGGCTCATAGAAACGTTCATCGCGGTTCTGACGCTGATTAATATAAAATATCTATTCTGTTAGTTTTCAAAGGTGAGATCAGCACGTACAGACAGTCTGCTGTATACATGAGGCTTCATGCCTGCCTCACATCACCTTATATACCAAAAAACAGTTCCAGCAGCAAGGAGAAATACTTATAAACGGTTTAGCTTATTTTATTAACCCCTTGACCCCCAGACGTTTTTCATTTTTTTTCCTCCCTTTCTTCCGAGAGCCATAACTTTTTTTATTTTTCCACCAATATAGCCATATGAGAGCTTGTTGTTTCTGGGATGAGTTGTACTTTTGATTAACACCATTCATTTTGCCCCATATTGTTCTGGAAAACGTGAAAAAATTCCAAGTGCAGTGAAATAGCAAAAAAAAGTGCAATTTCACTATTTTTTTTACATTTTTTTATTTACCATATTCACTATACCAGGGGTCAGGAACCTTTTTGTCTGAAAGAGCCATGAACGTTATATTTTAAAATGTGATTCCGTAAGAGCCATACTCACCAGGGGGAAGCGGCGGTGGTGGAGCGGCTCAGAAGGTCCCAGGAGGCAGGGTAGGTGATGCAGGCATGGAGGAGGGGGTGTCGCAGCTCAAGAGGATCGGTGTGCAGAGGGTTGGCGATACTGCGGGCATGGAGGAGGAGGTAGTGTTGCGGCTCAAGAGGATCGGTGTGCGGAGGGTCGGCGATACTGCTGCAGGTTCATGGGGTGTCACGGTGGCGGGCGCCATTGATCTGCCGGTGGGCTACTTTAAATCTCCCGCAGTTGACAAGATCGACTTCAAGAAAATGGCCACGGCGCGTGCACAGATCGATGCGATGGAGTTCAAGAAAATTGCTGTGGAGTACTATCTGCACACACTCCGCCTCCGCAGCCATATTCTTGAAGTCGATCTCATCAACTGTAGGAGATTCAAAGCAGCCACAGTCCGCTGGCTACTGTGGGCTCGTTGACACCCCACGAGCCCACAGTATCGATGAGCCTGCCCCACCACTGCCGCCTCGGCAAGATATATCCGGTTTGTAAGATGCACCCCCATATTTCCCCCAGTTTTGGGGAGAAAAAGTGCATCTCACAAACCAAAAAATACGGTATTTTTTTTATTAAAGATTTGTCTGCTAGCCAGATGCAGCCATCAAAAGAGCCACATCTGGCTCACGAGCCATAGGTTCCTGACCCCTGCACTATATGGTAAAATTAACCTGGCAGTATGATTCCACAGGTCAGTCTGAGTTTGTAGATACCAAATGTGTATAGTTTTTTATTTTTATTTAGGTGGTGAAAAAAAATTCAGAAATTTGTCAAAAAAAAGAAACTGCTCTTTTGTCATCATTTTCCAAGATCCGTAGCGTTCTCATTTTTCAGGGCTCAGTGATGGCTTTTTTTCTTTGCGTCATGAGCAGGCGGTTCCAATTATACCATTTTTGGGTAGATGTGATGTTTTGATCGCCTGTTTACATTTTATGGAATTGTTACTGTGACCCAAAAAAAAAAATAATTCTGGTGTTTTGATTGTTTTTCTCATTATGCCATTTACCAATCACGCTAGTTTATTTTATATTTTGATGCATCGGGCATTTGTGAACATGTAGATATCAAATATGTGTATTTTTAGTTTCAATTGTTTTATTTGTAATGTGGCAAAAGCAGGGTGATTTGAACTTTTGTGGGGGGGTTTTAAAACCCTATATAACCTTGGAAGTTCCTATATATCTCCAAGGCTGTCCCTTTAAGGTGGGGTTGCATGGTTTAGGCTGGGGCCAGACGGGGACTACTGCGATCCACTTGCATGACACTCGGCTCGTGCTGGCAGTACAGCAGAGCCGAGTGTCATGCGTGTGTCCTTGCAACTGAAGTCCGTTCGTGCGAGCAGACCTCAGCTGCGGGGGGCGGGCCGGCTCTGCGGAGGCGAGGGAGGGATTTCTCTCCCTCTCTCCTGCGTAGCCGGCTATTGCCATTCTCGCACTGCACTGGCAGTACACCGGTGTACTGCGAGTGCAGTGCGATTTTTTTCTCACCCCATTCACTTGAATGGGTGCGAGAGAAAGAGTCTTGCATTACAGTAGCAGCATGCTGCGATTGTTTTCTCGGTCCGATTAGGGCTGAGAAAATAATCGCTCATGTGTGCTGACACACAGGCTAGAATTGGTCCGAGGGGAATGCGATGTTTTATCGCACTCCACTCGCACTCTTTTTCTTGCCGTGTGGCTTAGGCCTAACTCGTTAAATCCCGCTGTCAATCTCTAACAGCGGAATTTAACGCATCGTTTCCGGTCCCCATCAGCAGCCTAGTGACGTGATCACAGGGCGCCGATGAGTTGTCATGACAGCTGGGGACAGCTGTTGACCCCTATCACAGTCATGACGTAGTTCCTGAGCGCCGGCATTCACAGATCAGCATTTCTGCTGTTCAGAGTGATGTTGTTGATGCTAAAGCTGAAGCATTGTTGTTCTGTACAGCCCAAGTGATCGGACTGTATTAGCTTCAAGTCCACTAAAGAGACTAGTAAAAACAATATGTTGAAGGTAGAAGTTCCACTTCCACTTGTATATGACTTTCAGAGTCTCGCATCACATCACCCTGGTACGGCCACACACTCTCCTGATAGGAGCAGATCGGCTGCATGTATTTCTATGCAGCTCGGATGCTCATGTCTGGAGAGTGTCAGGCCATGTCGGGTGATGTGATGCAAGATTCGGACAAGTCATACGCAAATAGAACTCCAGCCTAACTAGCCAACAGGTGTGAGTGTCTCTCCGCCACTAAATGGGCGCAGGGATCATGTTACGTTACATCCTCACATAATATAAAAGATAGGGTCCAATTCAACAAATATAGAATAGGTGCTTTAGAGGAAAATATAAGTAATCATAAAAGGTAACTCCAGCACTCAAGAGAGAACAAAGGGTTCAATTAAATTTTTATTTTTTTATTTTCTGCAAAAAGGGGTGCACCTCAACCCATGCTTCAAAGAAGCCTTCATCAGGGTTTTGCGTATAGAGCGTTGAGGATTTTTTTTTGCAGAGGTCATCACTGCCACCATTGCCTGGGACTCTGTCCATTACACCGGTGGACATATTTAAGGCACATTGCTCCTCTATTCCCTGCATTCTCCCCCCTCTAACCTGGCATATGATTTGTCTCTGCATTTTTGGGCACTTTACCCATACCAGAGATGCCCTGAGCACCATCTAATATTGCAAATACCTTCCCCAAAAAATCCTCAATGCTCTATAAGCAAAACCCTGATGAAGGCTTCTTCTTTGCAGCCGAAACGTCGTTTTGCGTGGGTTGAGGTGCAATCCTTTTTGCAGAAAGTAAAAAATTCTAAATTCAATTTGACTTTTTGTTGTCTCTTGAGTGCTGGAGTTACCTTTTATGGCAACCTCACGTAAGTCCGGGAAAAAGGAAAAACAGTGTTTTTAAAGGGGGCAACTACTCATATTGAGAAGGGGTTGTCCAAGGTAGTAGACAACCCCTTTAATTTAAAAGGGCAGCCCTAGATTGGTAATAAAATTTCTTTCCGACTCCGCTCTTTCTACACTTAGGAGTCCAGTGGGTGATCTTAAGGGTGCTTTACACGCTGCGACATCGCTAGCGATAGCTAGCAATGTCATGCGCAATAGCACCCGCCCCCGTCATTCATGCAACATTTAGTTATTGCTGCCATAGCGAACATTATCGCTACGGTAGCGTCACACGCACATACCTTTTCAGCGACGTCGCTGTGACCGCTGAACAATCCCTCCTTCAAGAGAGAGGTGCGTTCGGCGACATAGCGATGTTACAGCGGCATGACTAAGCGGCTGCCTAATAGCAGAGGAGGGGCGGAAATGAACGGCCGGAACATGCCACCCACCTCCTTCCTTCCTCATTGCCGGTGGACGCAGGTAAGGAGATGTTCATCATTCCTGCGGTGTCACACATAGCGATGTGTGATGCCGCAGGAACGACGAACAACCAGCGGCATGCACCACCAACGATATTATGAAAAGGAGCGACGTGTTAACGATCAACGATTGTTGACGCTTTTGCGATCATTGATCGTTGCTCCTTGGTGTCACACGCTGCGATATCGGTAACGGCGCCGGATGTGAGTCACTAACGACATGACCCCGACGATATATCGTTAGCGATGTCGCAGCGTGTGAAGCACCCTTAAGTCATTGACTAACAGCTTTCCTGTATGACTGTGTATATAAAGATAAGTGCCAATCACAAAGTACAAGTTCCAACTGGAAAGGTGTCAGTAAGGACCACTCACTGGACTCCTAAAGGTAGATAAATTAGAATAGACATACAAATAACATACAAGATGTATGATTGAATCTTTTCGCATAAAACTGTTCAGCCCCTCCAGCTGTATACCAAGCTGCCCATAGATAGACCTGCAGACAGGTTCCCTTCGAGAGGCAAAGCTGGTGGAGTTAATGGTAAAGGTCGTCCATTTTGAACTCCCTGCCCTAGATGAGTGTTCTGAGTTAATTAGTCTATAGGATTCTACTGAAAGTGTTATTGTTATCTGTGTTCTCCAATCGTATTGGAATTAGACATATTGATTAGAAGAACATGAGAATGTGTCCAATTAAACAAAGACACCAAAAAACAAACGTCAGCGTCAGTGGTAATGCAATGATTTTTGTGTACCGTGTGAGGAGCTCAGTTCAGACAGTAATGATTTTATTTCAAGGGTCACTAAGTAATAATTATTTCTTCTATTGAAAATCTTTAAACTAATTGAAGACATGTTTACCATCTTTTAGGAGAAAAAAAAAATAAAACTTTGTTTGCTGACAAACGCTTGAAAGCGAATGTCAACGCAGTGCCAAAAATCCCATTAAGTGATCCTGTGTATGAGATTACCGGTCTCCCCGGGGCTTATTTAATTATTGTCACTTACAACATCCTTCCAACAAAGAAAAGCTAATTTTCCCTAAAACTGTGTTTAACCATAAACTCTACCAATTTATTGTGTAATAGCACGCCTCAATTTACTGTTTATAAGAAGAATTTATTGTGCATAGAATTCATATGATCTGCATAACTCACCATATGATAAATAGTTGCAAGTCAAATTTATATATAAGATAGCCAAGATGATTGTCTATAAAATTAATGCAGTTTCACTCTGAAAGATGTAGTGCATGGTGAGATATGGAGGCTGTAAGTCAAACGTTCAAAACATTGTTACCCTTTATATCCAAACAAATGGCAGGTCATTTCATGTCACTCATCTGGGGATATGTTGAGCCTATAGAGTAGGGGTGAGGAACCTGTACCTCGTGGGCCATATGTTTCTAGCGCTGTGTGCCCGCCCTCCAGTGCTGTGTGCCCCCAGTATTGTGTGCATCCTGTGCTGTGTGCCACCTCTAGTGCTGTGCGCCCCCTCAACACCCAGTGCTGTGTGCCCCCTCCCCCATTGCTGTGTTTGTGTCACTCATAGGGCCGTGCACCCCCTCCCCCAGTGCTGTGTGCTCCCTGTGCTGTGTGCCACCCCTAGTGCTGTGTGCCCCCTCAACACCCAGTGCCGTGTGCCCCCTCTCCCAGTGCTGTGTGTGTGTCACCCATAGAGCCATGGGCCCCCTCTCCCAGTGCTATGTGCCCCCTGTGCTGTGTGCCACCCCCAGTGCTGTGTGCCCCCTCCTCCAGTGCTGTGTGCCCTCTACAGTGCTCTGTGCCCCCTCAATCCCCAGTACTGCATCACTCGTTGGAGATTCTAGGGGAATATACATCACAAGAGGGGATGGGGCGAATACATCACATTGGAAATGCTGGTGGCAAACACATCAAAGGAGAGGCTAGGGCTTACACATCACAGGATGTGCCCGGGGCATATATATAACAAGAAGGGTTGAAGCATATAGATCACAGGAGGGCCTGTGCAGATATACATCACATTGGAGACACTGAAGCATATACATCACAGTGGAGAAGCTGGGGGCATACACATCACAGGAGGGGCTGGGAGCATAAATATAACAGGAGGGGCTGGAGGCATATATACCACAGGAGGGGCTGGTGCATATACATCACAGGAGGGACTGGCGCCTATACATCACAGGAGGGACTGGATCATATACATCACAGGAGGGGCTGGATCATATACATGTCCCTAGCCCCTCGTGTGATTCATGTGCCCCCAATGTCTCCTGTGATGTATATACAGCAGTCCCAATGTCTCCCATGTGATGTATATACAGCAGTCCCAGCGTCTGTAATGTGATATATATGATTTACCAATCCTATTATCATGAAGAGTTGACTGTGCTCCAGACAGACACAAACCTGGAAAAGTAGTCGTGAAAAGCAATGTTACATGATCAAGTTCACCGACAATTAACCGTCACACCAAAGAGAAGCAGTTCCGGCCACCACAGTAGGGACGAGTTAAATAATTGCTTGATCAAATATAACAGGGTAATTTTCACATTGATAGTTTTGTGCGGTCCTTTAAGGTTGGTAGAAATTTACAAATAGCCCCCGGCAGTAAAAAGGTTCCCCACCCCTGATATAGAGAATGACACTTTTGTACAATGTGTCATTGAGTGTTTGTGGAAAGCTACGACAAAGTTAGAAACATTATCAGCAGAAACTCTAGAATATGTTGGAAAAGTTCAGAATCAAGTCAGTAACTTTTGCTTGTAGAAATGGGTATTACGGTATATAGGCACAAAACACCTAACTATAGGGAGGTTTATTTTCTCACTAATTGAAGTTTTTTCTTACCAAATTCTCTTTAAAATACACGTACACTTATGTCATTCTTAATTTCTCTTTGAAACGCTTATTCTTTATTGTTAGAAATGCTATAAGTGCATTAGGACAGCTAATTATGACGAATTATTGCATTTACCTTACACTCATTTACAGGCACTCGGAGAAATGCCCCATACAAAAAAACACACTTAAGCAGCGCAATTACAGCCATAATAACACATCCCGGAGTGTCTTATTGTGCATGTGTTGTGTATGACAGTTTTGTATTTACACTAATCATAGGAGATTGGAGATGTTATTAGTAAGTGATGTTATTATTGGCTAATAATGAATGTAGATCTGTAAATGTCATGTTCTCAATAAACTCTTGCTCTCTATAGTGTATATATGCTATCTTTTCAGTAACCCCCCCCCCCCCAAGATCATAGCTCTCACATTGTTATATTCTTGTTGTGGTTTTAATGGGAGTGTTCAATCAAAGGCAAACCTGTAGGTTCTGTTGACTTCTGAATAAGGCTAGTTTCACACTTGCGTTGAGCGGCAATCCATTGCATTGCGTTGTGTGACGGATGCAACGGATGCGTTGCATATAGTGGCACAACGGATCCAACGGATCGTACAAAACAACGGAATCTGCTTTTTTTTTTCTTTATTGTTTTACCGGCGGCGGACTATTGTAAACGATCAGCTGATCACCCGGCTGCCGGGTGATCAGCTGATCATTCACAGCAAACGGCCACCGGGTGATCAGCTGATCGTTCACAGCAGCCGGCCGCCGGGTGATCAGCTGATCGCTCACAGCAGCCGGCCGCCGGGTGATCAGCTGATCATTCGGACTCCGAGAATGTGTGGAGGGGGCGGAGTGTGGGGTGGGTGGAACCAATCGGGGCCATGGTGCTGAGGACGTCAGTGATGGGGACTGCATGGCTGGGGACAGGTGAGTGAGTGTGTGTGTGTGTGTGTGTGCATGTGTACATGCGGAGTGGAGTGGGGGAGGGGGCGGAGCCGAGCGGGGAAGTGTCGGACTCCTTGCACACGTACCCAGGGTAAATATCGAGTAACTAAGCAAAGCGCTTTGCTTAGTAACCCGATGTGTACCCTGGTTACGTGTGCAGGGAGCCAGAGAGAGCATGCGCAGCGCAATCCTAAGGATTACGCTGCTCAAAAAACGTTACATGCTTCGTTCCTTCCGCCCGGCGGAAGCAACGAAGCGTTGGCCAGCGGAAGCAACGCAGGTCCATCAGTCGCAACCCGTCATCCATACAAGTCTATGGGAAACAGCGGAATCCGTTAACGGATTCCGCTGTTTTCCAAAACGTCGGATTGCGACTGAAGGAAAACAACGCAAGTGTGAAACTAGCCTAAGTTGTTCTATGTGTACATTAGGAATAACATTGTATTAAAGCGATTTTGGCAACCCACGCTTCCCCAGCTTAAGACTGTTAAAACAAAAACACAGGTGTCGTGCGGAGTTCGCGTTGCGCTCGCTGGGTGTCATGGCGGATTAGGACTCTGTTCACACTGCAGAGTCTGACAAACTGCCTGAGATTCTTTAGTTGCAGAGCCTGTCATGGGCATCAGCTGGTTCTGGCTTCACTGCTCTCCAGTACAGCGGGAGTTAATTTCTGCTGACCTGTGATCAGCAGCTAGGAGCTCAGGCTGCTGATCACCAACTTCAGCCTTTATAAGGTTCAGGATTTTGGAGCTGTTTGCCGGATATAGCTTTTTGCTTGCTGGTTCCTGTGGTTATCCAGTTGTATGGTGATCTTCAGTTTGCGGTTCTGCGTGGTGTGAGTCCTCCAGTTGTGTATTTATTTCTTAATCCTTTTGTGTTACTCCCCAGATCACATACTGTCCTTCCTTTGTGTTTGAGTACAGTGTGTACAAGTTTTCATTTACCCTTGTCTGTGATTATTTGTGGGATTTTGGTAACTGGGTTTCCGCCCTGCTTCCTGGGTGGGGGGAAGTAGTATCAGGGCTTAGACAGGAGATAGGGTCACATTGGAGGCTCGAACCTGGCTACCATCAAGTCTACCTTCGAGATAAGGGACAGCGCAGTGACCCCAGTCTTTTTGTTAGCCTAAGAGCCCCTAATCCATCTGTGGCATCAGATCCAGGACAGACTATCTATCCTATTTCTGCCCATTATATGACTTGTAGCCTGCATTTTCACCAGTTTTCTTGGCTTTAGGATTTATCTCTAATATACAGTATTTGAGCTAGTGAGAGGAGACATGCTGCTATGATGTCTCCCATACACAGCACATACAGACATGAAGAGTTCCTGCCCTCCATCCCACTATTTATTTATGTTATTCAATTATCTATCACTACTAATTCCACAGCGTTTTACAGACATGATCTATATCACATAATCAAAAGTAGTTGAAACATAAGAAACATAAGAGATATTGTATTATAGTGTTAAGCAGTGTAGTTGTGAATCCAGCTTTGAGGTAAGAAAACACTTAGTAGAGCTAATAACATTTGTATCATTCTTATTCTCTCTCTAACCCTACTTCTCCATTCCCCCAATTCTCTCAAGACTGTAATAGGTTGCTTTAATGTGATCCATCTGTGAGTTGACAGTCCATTTTCTTTCAGCAATAGGGATTTTAGCATTGTTTACAGTGAATAACAAGTTGATGAGGGAGAGGAATAGAAGTGGCTTATAAGTGGAGAAAGAGGCATATTTGTCTTATAAGATATATAGCAAAGTTTCTTATATTTACTTGTACCATTGATTCATGCAAAGTTTGTTGAAACAACAGTGATCATTTGAAGTAATAGCTTATAGCAAGAATATGCCATCACTTTATGATCAGTTGTGATGTAACCTCTGGTATGCTCATCAATCTCAAAAAAAGAAGGGAGGGCGATCTGAACTAGTGCTGTACTCCCTTTTACGTTTTCCATGTACAGTGTCGCTTCTAGCTACCTTGACCCATAATTTGCTTTTTATTTTCCTTTGACAAAGCTGTGGGAGAACTTTAAATTTTTTTAATATTTTTAATAATTTTTTTATTTTTACTTTAATATTTTTAGTGACTTTATAATTTTTACTTTATGTTGAATCCACTTAGAGGACTTGCCACTAGCTCTGATCACTGCTGTGCAGGCTGTGTACCGCAGCTGGAACCTGATGGATCTGGTGCAGGATCACCTCCTGAGCTTGCTCCATATCCACCTTGACTGTTCATATAGTTACATCAGACTGTGCAAAAAGGGTTAATGGTGTTATGACATTCTTTTGGTGTTGTGACTTTTATTTTGTTTTACTTTGCTTTGAATCCACTTAGAGGACCAATACTAGCTCTGATCTCTGCTGCAATAGGCAATTGCAGGCTGTGTAACGCAGCTGGAATCTGATAGGTAGGATGCAGGATCACCTCCTGAGCCTGCTCCATATATACCCAGCTTGATTGTTACACATAGTTACATCAGAATGTGCAAAGGGGTTAATAGATTTATGACATTCTTTTATTGTTCTAACTTTTTTTTTTTACTTTTACTTTACTTTTAATTCATTTACAGGATTTGATACTAGCTCTGATCGTTGTAATAGACAAATGCAGGCAGTGTAACACATCTGGAACCTGACGGGTATGGTTCAGGATCACCTGCTGAGCCTGATCAATCCATACCCAGCATGGCTGTTACATATAGTTACAACAAATTGTGCAAAGGGGTTAACGGTGTTGTGACATTCTTTTAGGGTTGTAACTTTTTTCTACTTTTACTTTATTCTTAATTCACTTATAGAGGACTCAATACTAGCTCTGATCGCTGCTCTAATAGCCTGCTCCATATATATCTTGCTTTGTTGTTACAAAAAGTTACATCAGAATGCGCAAAGGGGTTAATGGTGCGTGTGCCGCGGCTTGATTTGCGGTCACAATGAAGGACTCACCTGTGATCGCAAATCCCCTGAGTGACTGCAGTGAGCCGGGCAATCAGCTGTGCTTTCACTCAGGTTATTCGCGGCAACAGCTGCAGTCCTCCACCTGAGAGCGGTGGCCGCGAGTAACCACAGTGACAGCACAGCTAATCGCGCGACTCACTTCAGTTGCTGCATGGAGCTGACAGGAGCGGCGGTGTTCTACTACCGCTCCTGTCAACTTCCGATGTAGCCGCGCATGCACAATGAAGTCGGGTGAAGTTCATCCGAGTTCATTCTGATCGCGCGGCACTGTGTCACAGCCAGCCATGCTCTTTTTGACAGTGCGGTTGGCTCTGCTGCAAGTCTATGGGGATGCTGCAGAGCCGAGTGGGACCTACTGTGAAAAATGTGCGTTCTGGATGCTTTTCCCACGCTGTCTCTGGCAGAGCAAGCATCCAGAACGCATGAATTCTGCTGGAATGTGCGCACGTTGCGTTCTGCCGAATGCGTCTCAGAACGCAGCTTTTTCGGCTGCGTTATGTGACGCACAGGCAGTAACGTACACGCTGCGGCCTTACTTTATGTTTAATCCACTTAGAGGACTCAAGACTAGCTCTGATCGCTGCTGAATAGGCAAATGCAGGCTGTGTAATGCGGCTGGCACCTGACAGGTAGGCTGCAGGATCACCTCCTGACCCTGCTCCATAAATACCCAGCTTGGTTGTTACATATAGTTAGTTACATCAGACTGTGCAAAGGGGTTAATGATGTTGTGATATTATTTTGTTGTGACTTTTTTTTTACTTTACGTGTAATCCACTTAGAGAACTCGATGCTAGCTCTGATCGCTGCTGTTATAGATGAATGTAAGCTATGTAACGCAGCTGGAACCTGAAGGGTAGGGTGCAGGATCACCTCCTGAGCCTGTTCTATACATACCCACCTTGGCTGTTACATATAGTTACATCAGACTGTGCAAAGGGTTAATGGTGTGTAACATTCTGTTTTTACATTCTGTATTATTGTCCTACCTTGGACGGCGCACATCCCTCATGTATTGCCTGTGTTCTTGATTACTAGTATAGTTTCCAATAAACATGTAGCACCCAACATCATATTATCGGCTGCACACACACAAGTAAGTGAATCCCCATGGACGACAGCTGTATCGAGACAGTTACAATTGGAGCTATTGATCTACAAAAGTCTGTATGTAGCCCCAGCCGATAGAGCAAAAACCTCATATAAATCTTTGCCCTTCAATATTTGGAAAGCTGTTATTAAAGGTCATTCTCCCTTCTCCAATGTATATCTGCAGTACTTCGTGTTATTGCAAACTAAGTCTTTGCCGTTGTATTGTGCACACATCATTTAGCTGACACATTTTAATGGCAGATTAAGGAAGTTGAGCGTTTCTTTCCTTTTTTGTATATATTTTTTTTCTACAGCTGATATGTTTTCTTTTCAATCCTTTTGTACAAGTGGGAATAGCTTAAGAGACTGCTAGCATTGTGGTCCTAAAGCCTGTGTTTATGGTATTAGGAAGCTAAAGCCTCCCTGTCTTGATTTAGCAGTAACATTCACTGTCTGTCAGTATTTTTTGGCTAGACAACACTCATCCACCACTTAAAGGGAACCTGTCAGGTGCAATATGCACCCAGGACCACGAGCAGTTCTGGGTGTATATTGCTAATCCCTGCCTAACCGTCCCTGTATACACTAGTATAGATAAAGAGATCTTTAGAAAAAGTATTTCTAAAATCCTTTATGAGATGCTAATGAGGCCAGCGACTAGTCTCAAGGGCATTAGTTCCCTTGGCTAGTTGGCCCCCTTATTATGTTAGCATGCCCCTGTGGGTGTACTAACATGCTAATGAATGTGCTGCATCAGAGGATGGTTGCTCTCACCTCTGCTTCCTGACGTTGTATTTCGTCTCAGTGCGCAAGATCAAAAGTCCCTGGACTTCCGGTCATGCGCACTACACCAGTTTGAAGCCGGGATGTGTACGCCCAACTTCATGGTGCGCATGACTGGAAGTCCAGGACTTCTGATCTTGCGCACTGAGCTGAAAGCCAGCGGTGAGATCGACCATACCTCTGACGCTGCAATCATTAGCATGTTAGCACACTCACAAGGGCGTGTTTACATGCTAAGGGGGCCGACTAGCCAAGGGAAGTAACGCCCCTACAAATAGTCGCTGGCCTCATTAGCATATGATAAAGGATATTTAGAAATACTTTTTCTAAAGCTCTCTTTATGTATGCTACTAGATACAGGGACAGTTAGGGATTAGAAACATATACCCAGAACTTCTCGTGGTTTTGGGTGTATATTTAACCTGAGAGGTTCCGTTTAAAAAAGTCTGAATTCAATGCAATCTAATGGGGGGCGAATTTAACTATACCCATGCTGGAGTGATGTATGTTGGTCCTACAAGGAGGAAAGACATGCACAATTGTGAAAATCTTTCAGTGCTTTCTTACTGAATATGATCTCGTGATATTGTATCTTAAAATTAATTATAATTCTACATTCATAACTGTTTTCATTAAGGATTGCCGCCATGCCGCTCTCATCAGAAGCCTACTATTACCATCTGTGCCAAAGTGCTCATATTATTGTTTGAGACAATTCATGTAGGTTATCATCTGGAAGGCACCCGAGACATTTCAGTCTCCTCATACAATGAAGCTGAGAAGATTCAGAATAGCAGGGAGCAAAATGACAATCTTGTTCTTGTTGTGGATGATAGTAAGATTGCAAAGTTCCTGGCAGTATCGACACTGTTTCCAGTATGAAGTAGCGCGACAATCATCCCGAACGAATGCAAAGAGAAGCAAAAGCCACCGGACATGTGGCATCAGGGAATAATGTAAGAAGCCTATAATGTAGCAGTTACTGCCAAGAAGAGAGATTCTCTCTTTATTTGTATGACCATATGAACAACTGTTGATTTGATGAAAACGTTTAACCCACAAATACATACCTGGATTATCAATAAATTGACTGTCAATATTAAAAAACTATATTATTGAATATTGTATTATAATGATAATAGATAATAACTGTTGATATGATGAAAACATTTAGCAGTTCTGTAATCAAACAGCTGGAATCATGGTCCCTAGGCTGAAGTCCTGTAAAATCAGGAGCAGGCCCCTTTTTATATCTCTCAGCTCCCATTTCAGGGCATTGTGCCCCACAGGATTGAGGAGAAAGATAAACATAGCTGTCCCCTTATTGTTCACTAATTCAGTTAAGGGTTCTTTACACGTTGCGACATCACTAGCTATTGCTAGCAATGTCGCGACCGATAGCACCCGCCCCCGTCGGTGGCACGATATGTGGTGATCGCTGCCGTAGCGAACATTATCGCTACGGCAGCGTCACATGTACATACCTTGTCAGCGACATCACTGTGACTGCCGAACAATCCCTCCTTCAAAGGGGAGAGGCGTTCGGCGTCACAGCGACGTCACTGCAGCGTCACTAATTGGCCGGCCAATAGAAGCGGAGGGGCGGAGATGAGCGGGACGTAACATCCCGTCCACCTCCTTCCTTCCTCATTGCCGGTGAAGGCAGGTAAGAAGATGTTTGTCGCTCCTGCGGTATCACAAACAGCGATGTGTGCTGCCGCAGGAACGGCAAACAACATTGTACCTGTCGCTGCAGCGATATTAAGGAAATGAGCGATGTGTCAACGAGCAACGATTTTCATGTTTTTGTGCTTGTTGATCGTCGCTCATATGTGTTACACGCTGCAATGTCGGTAACGGCGCCGGATGTGCATCACTACCGACGTGACCCCGACGATATATCGTTACCGATATCGCAGCGTGTAAAGCACCCTTAAGATTGCATAATTACTATTATAATCAATATTTATTTAAAGAGCACCATTAATTCCATGGGGCTGTACATGAGAAGGGGTTACATACAAAATACATATACAAGTTACAATAGACAGACTGGTACAGAGGGAAGAGGACCCTGCCCTTGCAGGCTTACAAATAATGCAGACCAGTACACCGCAGAGGGCTGATGCAATCTATAATCAGCAGGCATTGCACAAATTAGCATACAAAAAGGTTCATTGGATAGTCTCATATGAAACAATGGCTCATGACTATTGACTTACTGAACAAAGAAATAGCATAATAAAGAATATTACATCCCTGCACAAAGGGCCAGATTGTCCTTATTGACACTAAGTAGTCACAAGCTTTTCCTTTGAAAATAATGACAAAAAAGTGATCTAGTAAAGCAGTGTATTGGCTAGATTGAAACTTTTGATCAGCATTATGGATCAGGTCCATTTAAAGGCAAATATCAAAACTTTTCATTTCTTTGATCATTATTATGGTTTCCCTTTATTGTATTACTATTATTAATGTTAGCTCCAGAAGGTACAGTATCTTTCCATGTATTTGGGCATTATTTATGATGTTTCTGATGAGTAGTTTTTCTATTGTTTGTCCTAGATCCTCAAACAAAAACGTTTTTACTGATTTGAAATAGTATTGGGGAGAAATTCCACCATTATAAATACAATAGGTGAGGAGGTTATTGATACCCATTGGTGTTTTTAGATGTTTTGTCAAAATTCTTTAATATCCAGACTTCTCATTTATCAGCGAAATATATGTGTTTCCTTACCATTGAATCTTATACTAGTACTACATAAAAAAATATTTTTGATATTACTTTGCATATAGTCTAAGGCGGGGTTTGCACGTTGCGACATCGCAAGCCGATGCTGCGATGTCGCACGCGATAGTCCCGCCCCCGTCGCAGGTACAATATCGTGTGATAGCTTGCGTAGCGAAAATTATCGCTATGCCAGCTTCACACGCACTCACCTGCCCTGCGACCGTCGCTCTGGCCGGCGAACCACCTCCTTCCTAAGGGGGCGGGTCGTGCGGCGTCATAGCGACGTCACACGGCAGGCAGCCAATAGCGGCGGAGGAGCGGAGATGAGCAGGATGTAAACATCCCGCCCACCTCCGTCCTTCCGCATAGCCGCCGGCGGCATGTAAGGAGATGTTCCTTGCTCCTGCGGCTTCATACACAGCGATGTGTGCTGCCGCAGGAACGAGGAACAACATCGTACCTGTCGCGGCACTGGCATTATGGAAATGTCGGTAAATGCAACGATGATACGATAACGACGTTTTTGCACTCGTTCATCGTATCATCTAGCATTTACACAGTACGATGTCGAAAGTGACGCCGGAAGTGTGTCGCTTTCGATTTGAGCCCACCGACATCGCACGTGCACGATGTCGCAACGTGCAAAGCCGCCCTAAGAATCATCCCTAAATTAGAAAATAATTCTCACAAAAATGAAAACACACCATGTTGAAATAAAATATTTACCATATATATAATTGCCAAACCCTATAATTATTGCACCCTTCAAACTTGCAATTTTAAGTAGCAGAATCTAGCTGTAAATAGGAAACTTTAGCGCTCATACTGTGAGTGGGTGATCTGGAGGACAGGAAATATCCTGCTTGTCAGAAAATAATTATTACATAAACTATTAATTCCTTCACGACCGAGGACGTAGTAGTATGTCCTAAAATATGAATGGATAATTACCACCGGCTGCTGTAGTGAGTCGGTGGCGATCCCTGCACATGCCTGCTGATTTGAACAGCAGACATGTGTGCCTCGCAGGCGCAGGTGGATCCTTGATCAACCCGTGCCTGTTATCCCCTTAGATCGTGCTGTTAAAATGTGACAGGACAATTTAAATGGCCAAGGCAGGGAAATCGCCTTTCACCGCCGCCATCAGAGGTCTTGTGACGCAATTACGGGGAGTCAATGGTTGCCATGGTAGCGACGGGTCATGTGATGACTCCTGTAGCTATTATGATGTAGTTCCTGTTAAAGCCAACAGAGCAGCAGCTCTAGCAGGAACGCTGCATTTCTGCTGATCAGAGGTGTGCAGCTCTGATCAACAGAAATGGATCAGCGATCAGATTGCTAATCCTTATAGTGCCCTAGGGGGACTAGTAAAATTAATAAAAAATAAAAAACTTTTAAAAAATAAAAAAAATACAAAACCTAAAAGTTCAAATCAACCCCCATCCCCACATTGAAAATTGAATGGTTAAAGAATTAAAAAATACACATATTTGGAATCACCGCATTCAGAAATGCCCAGTCTATTAACATATAAAATCAATTAACCTGAGCGTTAAACAGGGTAGCAGCAAAAAAAAAATTCCAAACTCCAAAATTACGTTTTTTGGTTGTTGCAAATTTTGCACAAAATGCAATAACAGGCGATGAAGACATAACATCTGCGCAAATATTGCACCATTAAAAACGTCAGCTCAAGACGCTAAAAATAAGTGGTCAATGAGCCCCATATCCAGAAAAATGAGAGCACTACAGGTCACGGAAATTGGCGTAAAAAATGCACCACTTTTTTTGGACAAAAGTCTGATTTTATTTAGCCCCTTAGATAAAAGTAAATGTATACTGTACATGTTTGGTACAAAAATTCAGGAATCCGGCACAGCATCTTCATAAAAAACGAATTTTATTATTCCATTAAAACCCAATAACACGGACAAGACGTGTTTCGGGGACACTCTTGTTCACAATCCGGATTGTGAACAAGGGTGTCCCCGAAACGCGTCTTGTCCGTGTTATTGGGTTTTAATGGAATAATAAAATTCGTTTTTTATGAAGATGATGTGCTGGATACCTGAATTTTTGTTCTAACCTCTTGGCTGGAGACTTTCCGTGCACCGTCTATAGGACTTCCAAGCGCATATGGTGAGCTAGATTTAGGAGGACTCCTCCACTTGCTTTTGTGTACATGTTTGGTATCTATGAACTCATACAGACCTGAGGCATCACACCGATACATCAATTTTACCATATAGGAAACACGGTGATCAAAATACTCCCAAAACAATCGTGCAATTGCACTTTTTTTGCTATTTTTCCGGACTTGGAATTTTTTTGCAGCTTTCCAGTACTGTATATGGTAAAACTCATGCTTTCATGATGAAGGGGTTACATCTATAGTATTTTATTATTTACTTATTATATTTTAAAAGCTATTGATTAGTTTTGTGTGACTGGTTATTTAGCAGACAAAAAGACTGAGGGCACTCACCAAACTGAAATGTGAACAGGTGCATAACTGAACTTTTGGGTATTTAACAGAGACAGCAAAGGTTGGATATTCCAGACCTAGAACCAATTACAATAACTATCCCTAAACATAAGTATGAAAAATCAGATGTTGTATTAACAGAAAATATTTTTATCTTGCAACTATGGCTTTGAAAAGCAGTTGTAACAGCTTGCTCTAAACTAACAGTGTCGCTTTCTCATGATGAAGACATTTATGCGAGCCATTATGCACATAAATGTGATTGATATGTACATTAAGCGTACGATCGAAATTTAGACATCTAATAAGCCGGTCATCAATCCCACAGCTGCTCTCACAGAACTTGTGCCAGTCATGATTTATCTCTGAGCGGTGTTTACCCGTTACGGTAATTGTTTATATATGGTCATGCTGTTGTGTAGACTATAGTTATGTTCATGTGGTCAGCCATCAGGTGGTTGACAAAGCGTTTAATGTGCCACATATCTGAAATTTATAACATATACTGTATTTTGACATATATATTTTCCAAGTCATTACTTGCTGTTTATGACTTGTGAAGGACTTTTTGTTAAAAATCTCTGGTTAATGGACATTCATTAGACGGCTAGAAAACTCTGAAACTTTTTACCTTTTCTGATAATTATATGTGCAATGTTCAAATTTTAGTAATTTTTGATTACATATGGAATCTTCTTGTTGAAATTCTTACTATTGTGAGCAAAATACACTTCTTCTATGCCATTGGAACTCCAAATTAGTAACATTTGTTTTACAAGCGCTTGGGAAATCAATACAGCACACACGCTTTGTGGTGTACTGAAAGTTTCTGCTTTATTACATCATTTGACCAGTTTATATAGTATCCCAAACAAAGAAATAACTTCTGAAAACTATGCACCAATAAGAGCTACAGGGGTGTGTGTAGAAATGTGAAACTTCCCCGCCCATCAGTGTTATCTGAGCCCTATGACATCATTCAGTTCTAAGACAAGTTGGTTTCTATAAGAACAAAACGGATTGTATACTCTCACACTATTAATATTTTTACATACTTTTTTTATGTAATAGAAAATCTAAAACAAAGTGCAATGCTTAATTTTTCCTAAGGTGGCGGTAGAGTATAATCAAACATATGCTGCATACAGCTGATTACTAACATTCCTGGGAACAGGTCTCCATAAGCTTGTCATCAGATAACTTTTATAAAAGGTTGTGTCCAAAACTATCAAAACCTTTTATTCTCTGGAGCTTTACAGCTTATGATAGGTACTGTATATGGAGTCAACAAGGGAAATTAGTAGTGTCAGTTTTCAAAAAAACATGGATGTTTATGAGCTACTTTGATGCTATTAAAGAGGGGATTCTCGTGTTTGTTCAATAGTCATATTGTTTTGTCGCTGTTGTTCCTATGATTGGTGCAAGCTTAAAAGGGGTTCCTCAAGAATATAATAACATGGCGCACATCACGTAATTCAAACTGCAGTCTGTCTGATTGCCATGCCAGGACTGGTTGCAGTCTGATGAAACATCGCTCCTGAGACTTGTGTCTCAAGTGTTAGAGGGGCTATATCATAAGCATAGACTATAGAGCTTCATAAGAGGGGCTGTGACAGGAGGAGAAATAAATCTTCTCAGCTGACTGCGCAAACTGGGTATAGGCTGGAGACAACATTCTTTGTGTTCAACTGAGGAGATTTATTTCTTCTGATGTCACAGCCCTTCTCTTTGGCTCACAAAGCTACTTGTGCTTTCGATACCACTTCTGTTACAGTTGATACACAGGTCTCCGGAGCTGCAGCTTGTCCTGTCACATCAGTAGGCTGGGTTACCATTATACGTTCCTGACAGGGACCAAATTATTACATTCTTGGAGAACCCCTTTAACGTAAGGTTAATAGGTATTAAAGAAGCCTGACTGAGTGCAGTTACAAGCCAGTGGTAAAAATGCCTTTTGATTTACCAAGTGCTAAATCACTTTTTTTCCCCGTTCTCCATTAATCACCAGTTAGGCCGCGCTCACATCAGTGGTATTTTGCCGCAAAACCGTATCCGGCACAAATGCATTTCACTTCACTGCATTTCTTATGGACTCGCGGGAAGATCTGGTCACATGCGGTTGTGTATGACGCACGCAACCGCTATTTACATACGCAGTGTTTTTTTTACCCTTTTAAAAAATACATATCCTGTTTGCTTATTTAACTGAATAGGTCTGTAAAATGAAAGACTGATGGCATACATGTGTTATCTCTTTTTCACGGACCATTTGGTATAAGACTCATGGGTAACCTCCATTTTCTTTTTGTATACAAGAGGTATGGATGAAACCTAGTTCGCAAAAACAGACATATGGAACACAAACAGCTGAATAATGGATCATTGCACAGATAAAATCCTATGCACTGATTTCAACAAACTACATTGGAGGTCAAATCAAACTCCCCATTATTGTCCTGTGGAACTGTAAAAATAATATTGCCATTTCTTGCACTCAGTAGTTTTTTAATTAGGACCTGTCACTTGACATAAAGATGTAACTTTTTCCCCATCTTCCATTTTATACATTGTAAGTAAACCTAGTCTTGTTAGCCTAGCGGGTTTGATTGAAGATAAGCGGATCTTTTCAAATTGAAATTTGCCGGATTTGTGAAAGTGGGGAACAAAAAAGGAGAGAGAGATATTTTTATTCAATACGATCTGTCTACTTTGCTTACTCGGTGAATCTGAAGAGAGAATCCAATTCCATCTTACATACTACCAGTACAGCGCCTGACTGTACTCCACTGGGAACCTCTCACGATGTGACTGCAGGATATCAAGGGACATGGGGCTCCTGTACTGCCCATCATGCTAGGGGACCCTAGGCTATCCTTGACCTCAGGGTTACCCCTAATGGTGGAGATGCTGGCTGAGTCCAGTGTCTAGCTGTCAGAGCTGGTCTGTTCCCACCAGGGAAGGAAGAGGCAGGAGTGTGATGGCAACACAGATTTAGACAGTAAGGAAAAAACAAAACATAGACACATTACAAACTCACTTGAATAAATAGTAAGAAACTAAGGAGAAAAGCAAGAGAAGTAAGACAGCAACAAAAGAATAGCAATCGTTAACACCACAACTGTTCACAGCAATAAAGCACTACAACCATGAGTAAGTCTGGATCATTTTACCTCTCCAGACCAGTGTAGATAAACTATAGCTGGTACTAATAGAAGTGTCCAGGCAGCACATATAGGAGGGGAGTGAATATTACTGGCTCTCCCATAGCATGTGACCAAAGGAGATCAACAAACAGCCCAGCAGAGATTAAGGGGTACTTTGCATGTTGCGACATCGCTAGCGTCGGCTAGCGATGCCGAGCGCGATAGTACCCGCCCCCGTCGCACATGCAATATCTTGTGATAGCTGCAGTAGCGAACATTATAACTGCGGCAGCTTCACACGCACTTACCTGCTCTGCGACGTCGCTCTGGCCGGCGACCCGCCTCCTTCCTAAGGGGGCGGGTCATGCGGCGTCACAGCGACGGCGGGCGGCCAATAGAAGCAGAGGGGCGGAGATGAGTGGGAAGTAAACATCCCGCCCACCTCCTTCCTTCCGCATTGCCAGTGGAGGCAGGTAAGGAGATGTTCCTCGCTCCTGTGCCTTCACACATAGCGATGTGCGCTGCCACAGGAACGAGGAACAACATCGCATCTCCTATTGGTGCGACATTATGAAAATGACCGACGCTACACAGATCACCGATTTTCGACGCTTTTGCGATCGTTTATCGGTGCATCTAGGCTTTACACGTTGCGACATCGTTACCGGCGCCGGATGTGCGTCACTTTCGATTTGACCCCGACGATATCGCAGTAGCGATGTCACAGCATGCAAAGTACCCCTAACTCTTGCTAGCCTGCCTATTAACTACTGGGTTGATGCCCGAGTCTCCTTGCGCTGATCACAGACATCAGAAAGGTTAAAAGGCAGGGTGTTTTCAAAGATCTTGACGCCGCCATGACAGTTGACGATGGCTGTAAAAACCTCTTTGTGACAGAATCGCTGATCTACAATTGCCCAGTGGTGTAATGACCATCACTGTAGAAGGTATAGAAATCAGATTTATATATTTATATACTGGGATGTGATGTCATACCTGCTGTGCATTAATAGGAAGCCCTCTAGGTTGTTCAATTCAACATGTTCATTAATGCCCCGTCAGCATGGGAAGTGGTGCCGAGTAACTTTTTTCTTTGTTTTGCGAATCAAAAATAGAATCTCAAAGTGTTCAAATTGGCATGAAGCTGTAAATTTCATGACTTGAACATGGTCTCATGCAGATTGAGCCTCTCAACACTTGGTTTGATCCTTAACTCTTCTCTCTGAGCATCTTGAGGATGATGGGCCCTTGGCTAACCAGACAAAATTTACATACACAGTGCAAAAGATAAGAGGGCCATATCTCAGGAATGCAGGGGTGCTGAAGCAAAAAAAGCCAGGCTCATGTAAATAAAGGCATTTAGACCAGGTAAAAAAGCAACAAGTCCTGTTAGGGTACGTGCCCGCGATCCAGATATACTGTTAGCTGGACACAGCATGTCTTCTCCTGCAGAACCGTGAGTGTTATCCACAGGAGATTGCAGCTGCCTGTGCCCACAATCAGGGTTCGGGCCGCTGCAGTCTTTCTCTCTGTTCTCTTTGTGGAGAACACTCGCCGCTCCGCAGCAATAAATTGACATCCTGCAGCTTGGGAAGCCACATCGCATGACAGTTTACGCTGCGGTAAAAACAAGCACAGTGGCCATGGGATTTCTAGAAATCCCATTCAATGTGCTTGTACTGTACAACGCAGCATTTAGGATGCAGTGAAAACACGCAGAGTCCGAAAGCTGTGAACCCTAATTATGGGCATGCACCCTTAAAGGGGTTTTCTTCTACTTTGACATTGATGACCCTTCCTTAGGATAGGTAATCAATGTCTAATCGACTGGAGTCCGACATGCCTCACCCCCGCCGATCAGCTGTTTTTGGTCCCGGTGGCAGTCGGTGGGGTCAAATCGAAAGTGACGCATATCCGGCGTCGCTGTCGACATCGGAGTATGTGAATCCTTTTTACTACAATTAACGAGCGCAGAAACGTTGAAATCGTATCATTCTTGTAGCGTCGGTCATTTCAATAATTTCGGAAGGACCGATGTTACGATGTTGTTCCTCGTTCCTGCGGCAGCACATATCGCTGTGTGTGAAGCCGCAGGAGCGAGGAACATCACCTTACCTGCATCCCGGCTGCGATGAGGAAGGAAGGAGGTGGGCGGGATGTTTACATCACGCTCATCTCCGCCCCCCTGCTTCTATTGGCCGCCTGCCGTGTGACGTCGCTGTGACGTCGCACGACCCGCCCCCTTAGGAAGGAGGCGGGTCGCCGGCCAGAGCGACGTCACAGGACGGGTTAGTGTGTGTGAAGCTGCCGTAGCGATAATGTTCGCTACGGCAGCAATCACAAGATATCGCTAGTGGGTACTATCGCGCTCGGCATCGCAAGCACCGGCTTGCGATGTCGTAGTGTGCAAAGTACCCCTAAGGCTAGGCCATCAATGTCAAAATAGTGGACAATCCCTTTAAATGGATCTTTGGCAAGGCAACTGCAGGGAATTTAAAATCCCGTGACTGCAGGTTATTAATGGACGTCTGCTGTGACTGAAGGGACTCATTCCAATAATATCATTACATCAGCCTATTGTGTTATATTTATGCAATTCCCTAAAATATTCTTTAAAGAGGTTCCAAGGTGGATCTTTAGTTTAATCTCATGCACAACATGCGATATTCGCTTTGCCAGCAAGTGAATTTCCATTTTACTGACAGTGTACACATATCACATCCATAATACAAGATATTACCATTAGACTTTGTGTTCAATGCCACATAGAGGCTAGTTTACAAATCATCTTGACAATGCGTTTAATATGTTGCATTTGGCATCTGTGAATGATTTAGCATTAGTAAGTGACTTGTGCAGTAATTAACAACAGTATCACTTTACTTTAAATCCCATATGGAAGCAAGGTCATTAATAATAGCATCACTGAATGAAAGAATATGAGCTCGCTGCCTTTGTTTCACAGCTGTTATCAAACGTGTTCCCATTCAAGAGCCTCTTCTATTATGCAGTAAAGCAAATAAAAACCATGGAGCACAAGTGGTGAGTGTCTGGAAAGTGATTCACCATACAGGAAAAGACTAAAGGCATCGGGAATATTTCATTTATTTCATATAAAAAAATAATAGTTGTAAATGCGATGATATGTATAATTTACTATAAATTGATTAGAGCGGGCCGGGCTGCAGACATTAGGTGACCGTTCCTGACTTTGTTTTATCCAAGAAAAAAAACCTTCTAAAGCATTATGAGGATCAAATTTTTCCTACCGCTTAGGCTGGATTCACGCATTTGTTAAGGCAGCTTTACCCGCAACGACATCGCTAACGAGATGTCGTTGGGGTCACGGAAATCGTGACGCACATCCGGCCTCGTTAGCGACATCGTTGCATGTGACACGTGCGAGCGACCCCTAACGATGCAAAATACTCACCAAATCGTTGATTGTTGACACGTCGTCCATTTCCCAAATATCGTTGCTCGTTCTGGAGGCAGGTTGTTCGTCGTTCCTAAGGCAGCACACATCGCTACGTGTGACACCCCAGGAACGACGAACAACACCGTACCTGCGTCCTCCAGCAACGAGATGGGCATGACTTTCATGCAGCTTCTCTCTGCCCCTCCGCTTCTATTGGACGCCTGCCGTGTGATGTCGCTGTGACGCCGCACGAACCGCCCCCTTAGAAAAGAGGCTGTTCGCCGGCCACAGCAACGTCGTTAGGAAGGTAAGTATGTGTGACGGGTACTAGCGATTTTGTCCACCACAAGTAGCGATTTGCCTGTGACGCACAAATGACAGGGGCGGGTGCGAATGTAAGCGACATCGCTAGCAATGTCGCAGCATGTAAAGCCCCCTTAAGTTGCGGTCTGAGTCCAGATTGTGATGCATGGAGTGGCCGAGGCTCACTTGACCCAAACTTGACTGCTTCATATATGACGACGAAGCTGTGGATTTCAGCTCAGGAGAACCATAGCCCATCTCTGCATCACAGTCTATGACACAGAATTGTATCAATGCAGCCTTATTCCCACCTACTGAAGGAAAGTAGAGTTTGGAGTTTGTTTCCACTATTTATAGCGATGTGGACAGCAACAAGAAAATATTCAAACCAAGAGCATGAACTCAAAGCACCATTGGCATCAACAAATAGCTCTGGGAACCTTTTATAGCTGTTTGATTTTGTTAGTCTCACCTAGTGAGGTCTATCCTCCAAACCCAAGGTCCGGGTAGGCACACTGGTCATGGGCTTCAGTACAACAGGCTGGTGAGGAATGTGTGAAACAGATAGCAGAGGTAATAGAGGCCACAGGTAGACAGAAGACTTTTTGAAGAGATACTGAAAGCCACAGGCAGACAGGAGACTGGTGGAAGCAGTGCTGGAGGCCACAAACAGACAAGAGACTGGAAGAAGAGAAGCCACAGGCAAACAGAACACCAGCAGAAGAGGTACTGGAAGTTGCAGGCAGACAGGAGATAATAGCAGAGGTATTGGATGCCACAAGCAGACAGGAGACTTGTAGCAGAGGTACTGAAAGCCACAGGCAGACAGGACATTGGTAGCAGAGTTAGTGGAAGCTGCATGCAGACAGGAAACGTGTAGCAGAGATAATAGAGGTCGTAGGCAGACAGGAGATTGGTAGCAAAGTGTCATATTCCCACCAGAGTCTGCTCCTGCGACTTCTGCTTCGATCACCAAGCGCCACCATATTCCCGCCGTGGTTAGTGCTGGTGATAAGGGAGGAGTCAGTACCAGTAGCTCTGGTGGGCGCAGGCTCTGCCCATCCACTAACCTGTGTTTCACTGGGACCTGCAGTACCACTGGCTGACTGTGGTGGCATGTGTCTTCCAGCTGAAGTTACCACCTTTTAGCCAAAGCCAGTGCGAAGGCACCCCACCCTTCTTATTCCTCCTCCTCCTGTCTGCTGGTCGCCGCCAGATATAGTCTTATAATATTCTGCTGGTCTCTGGTTCATAACCTACTCCTGAATTCTGATCCCAATGTTCTGACCTCTGCCTGTTCACTGATGACTCTCCTGCCTGCTGTATTTTGTACTTTGCTCCTATCTCCAGTTTGACCTTGACCTGGTTTCCTGACTTCGCTCTTGCTTGCCGTTTTTGTCCCTTTTTGTACCTCCTTGTTTTTAACCTGTTTGACGACTACTCTTCTCTGGGCTGCCTTCCATAAGCAGCAATCTCTTGGACCCTGTAGTAATTCAAGATCCCTGTACAGGGGTTTAAAGGGTTTGGGGGTTCTCAGGATTCTGCTGATGGGGAAGCTTACCTCTAGTCTGTGTGTGACAGTCATCCTGAGTCTGTGGTTCCCGGCAGATGTCACACAAAGGTACTGGAAACCACAGGCAGACAGGACACCGGTAGTAGAGGTACTGGAAGCCTCAGACAGACATGAGATTCGTAGCAGAGGTAAGGATAGCCAAATGCAGACAGGAGACTGGCAGCAAAGGTACTGAATGTTTCATGAAGACAGGAGACCGGTAGCAGAGGTACTGGGAGCCACAGGCAGAAATGATACTGGTAGCAGAGGCACTGGGAGTCATAGGCAGACATTACAATGCAGATAGTTGGAAAACAAGTAAGTACGAAGAGGCACTGAACTGACTACAACAACAGAGCACCAAGTGCCTATGCTTGTTTTGAACAGTTTAAGCAGTTTACACAAACGGCAAAATAGGATAAGGCAAACATGAGCCCATTTTGCCATGTCAAACTCTGTCATACATACACACTTGTAAATTACTCTTTACAACAAACTACATCTAGAAATGAGTGAATTGATGAATAATGAATTAAATTTATTATGAATCTAACACAAATTTGGGATTTGAGGAAATCCAAATTTTTGTGGATTTGTTTTGCATAAATCCATCAAAATGACAGCTCACATATACCATTTTCATGTCTTCTTTTGAGAGTCAGGAAGAAATTTAAAAAAATAATTATGAAATACAGAAATATATTATATTTATCTATTTTAGGCCTTAACCTATCTTAATGCTGCCTCCGCTGCAGTCTCCACTCCTTGCCCTCAGCACTTGACCGTACTTGGCCTCACAGAAAGGGATAGCGAGCACATCTTTGATGTGCATAGCCCCCATATGTGATGGCATGAAGCTATTCACTGGTCTTGATCATTAATCTCCTCATTAAACATATTAAACTTGCAGTTCAGATAGATTTTATTCTAGAAATTTGATAATCTCTAAGTAAAACTTGACTTGTGTATTAGGAAAAAAAACATCTAGTTTCCAAGAAGAGTTTTCTGGGAAGACAAAATTAATTAAACAATAATAATTAAACTAATTTAAAATGCTCCAGGGATTAGGATGATCCCAATTTTTTAATCATTTGCAAAAGGAACGAGAAGATCAGTCCATAGCATAAACATCCTACTGATGTCAGGTTTTTGTGCGGATACTGTGTCATTTGTCTATAGGACATGTTTAATAAAATTAGTATTATTAACCAAAAATGCATGGTTGCTGTTTTAGCAGTGTTTATTCACTTCCTCATTACTTTCTATGGTGAGAAAAAAATGCTGCAAAAATGCTAAAAGAATTGACATGCTGCAGTTTTCAAAAAAACAACAGTTTTCTAATTTAGTCAGGGAAAAAAAGTATGTGCATCAGATTTTGGAATTGTGAGCAATATATACTCCTTCTATGCCCTTGGAACTCCAAATTAATAAGATTTGTTTTAAAAGCTCTTGGAGAAATAAATACAGCACACACTTTGGGGTGTTCTGAGAGTTTCTGTTTTATTACATGATGTGACCAGCTTATATAGTATCTCAAACAAAGAAGTAACTATACACCAATAACATTAGTGTTATCTGAACACTATGACATAATTCAGTTATAAGACAAGATGGTTTCTATAGAATACAAAATGGATTGTATTCTCTTATAGAATCTCATAGCTTTTGCTGGTACTGTAAAAAGCTGCTTTAAATTGCATAAAAAGCACAACAAAGAAATAATGGTGCAAAAACACAATGTGTGAACATAGCCCAAGTTGTTTTTAAATATTTATGAATATGTTACTTTTTTCAAGTATTTAGCTATTTTTCAGGCGGGTTAAAGAGCAGAACCATTTGAAAAATACATAGTGTGCACATTTCCTAAAAGTGATCTTTATCCACTTCTCTCATTCATGGTACTGGGCAGAGAGCTCACAAATCTGGCCCCATGAGTGAGCTCACTGTGGGTTAATCAGAACACGCTGATCGGACTGCTCACTTCCAAGTACCATGCGGAAAAGCAGTGAATAAGGATCAGTTTTAGATATCTGTCGGGTTACAGGGGCGCATTAAATTGATCATTAGGATCCTAATTAGGAAGGACATAATGTGTCTAATAATCAAATACCTGATGACAAGGTCCCTTTTAAGGTTCTGAAGAAAAATGTATAGTACCAAATAAAAGAACCGAATCTCCACTCTTCCTTCATTGCTTTTATTGATCATAGGTGACAACTTACCTTCTAATAAAAAAAAAAAAGCATAGATTTTTTTATTAAAAACAGCAAAAGTAATCCACAGGAACATGGCTGTGAGAAGAATAATTTCTCCATTAGTCGCCTTCCAATTTCATGCTTCATTAGTGATTTTCGTCTCATCAAGGGATATTTTGCTAAAATTCATTTTACAGTAGGTTGTTTTCTTCTGCATATATATAAGTGCTTAACTCTGGACTCCTACTTTAAAGCATCGCATAATTCAGTATGGAGAATAGGAGTTTAATAGACGGGAGACATTCATATGGTTGAATTTCTGCATTTTAAAATTGTGAGTCTCAGCCAGATATTTATATCATCGGCACATAGAATAACAAGAGGACTTTCCGTAAGCTCCAGAAGGGGCAGTCACTGTGTGCTTTCATGTTTTATAATGGGGTTGTTAGAATAAATTCTCCCCCTTAAGCCCTCACTCCTCTTGGCTCATGTCCTATTGTGGCTATTTGGCTATTTATAATTCCATTTTTCGTGAGCATAATGTTTGATAAATTTAACTAAAGTGGTTGTCTGCCCTCTACTACATTTTTATCAAGCCATGCACTTTTATGAATCATAACAGTGTGTAATATACACACAGTAAGGATTTGTCTCCTCTTGCCAGTTCCAGCAGACCTAGCTCCAAACAGAGCAGTTTAACCCCCTTAGATGTCACTTTTAATCATGATAACAACATAAAAGAGGTTGGGAATGGGGTTATGATGTTTGCTTCTTATGCCAATCATCCCCTATAACATGATTTTTGGGTACTTTAAAGAGGACCAACCACCAGGATTTTTCTATATAAACTAAAGCCAGTGCTATTACTGGCACTATCATGCTGATTCTATACATACCTTTAGTTGTGAGATCGGATGTATACTTTATGAAATACACGCAAGTAAAGTTTGTGCAATGCAGTGTTATTTGATTGATAGCAGCTACAGAATATCTAATAGGTGATTTGGGTTTTGTTAGTTATTTACGCCCCTGTCTGCCTGTCCTGCCATACAAATATATTGACTGAAAAATAAAAAATGTATAGCTTGTGTAGGGGAAGGAGAATAGTTGAAAGCAAATAGGGGAGCACTGAAGAATTGTCACCCAAGGGTCCACATAAACCTGCACTTCATACTACCTCTGCCGACAAACTTTTTGGAGATGGAAATTTCATTTTTCAGCAGGACTTGGCACCTGTCCACACTGCCAAAAGAACCAACACCTGGTGTAATAACCACAGTATCACTGTGCTTGATTGGCCAGCAAATTCACCTGACCTAAACCCTATAAAGAATCTATGGGGTATTGTCAAGAGGAAGATGAGAGACACCAAACCCAACAATGCAGATGAGCTGAAGGCTGCTATCAAAGCAACCAGGGCTTCCATAACACCTCAGCAGTGCCACAGGCTGAACGCCTCCATGCCACGCCGCATTGATGCAAGAATTCATGAAAAAGGAGCCCCGACCAAGTATTGAGGCATTTACTGTACAGACCTATTGTCACGCTCCCGGTGTCCCAGCAGCCCTCCTTACCCACTGATCCAGTCGTACCTGCATTGCACCACCGCTCTGTACCCACTGATCCAGTCGCACCTGCATCGCACCACCGCTCCGTACCCACTGATCCGGCCTCACCGTCATTGCACTGCTCATTACCCACTGATCCACTCCACGTGTCCACCGGTCATGGCTGTCGCTCCCGCTCGTGCTCTCCTGTGTCCTGCTCCTGGTCTCATGAGTCTGACTCTGAGTATTAGCCTCATGCCTCTGTATAGGACCAGGCCGCGCCCACTCTCCTGGTTTTATGGACCCAGCACACCTGAAGCAGGATGTGACATACGGCTGTGCTGGATATATAAGACTGGCCTTTCCATAGGGGCGTTGCCTGATCAACGTGTCTAGAAGCTTTGTCTTTTGTGCTAGGTGCTCAGGCCCCCTGGTGCCGTGTCCTGTAGACTTCTTGTCTTTGCTCCCTGGTACCTGTGCCTGTTTTCCTTACCGTCCTGAAGAACTTTGTGACTCTGCTGACCTGGTTATACCTGTCCCGGCCACGCCAGTGCTCCGGCTGCCGTGTACCCTGCCCCCCGGTGGGATACTCGGTCCAGTGGATCCACCTCCTGGGCCCATCAGTCCTCCCGGTCCTGACAGTTTGATCAGGCCATGGATCCCGCTGGAGCACAAACATCTGAGCTGGCCGAACTACGCCAGGAACTGGTGCAACAGCGTGACACCTTACACCGGATGCTGAAATTCCTGGCGTCCATGGACCACCGGTTATATACGCTGCAGACCGCTGCCTCGTCTGAGTCCACGCAGCAACCAGTCTCCGGCTCCGAACCAGTTTCCGCCACGGCCTCGCAACTTCGCCTCGCTGCTCCGCCTCGCTATGCAGGGGATCCCAAGTCCTGCCGCGGCTTCTTGAACCAGTGCTCCCTGCATTTCAAGTTGCTTCCTCATTTGTTTGTCTCAGACCAGGCTAAAGTGGCGTTCCTGATGTCGCACTTGGAAGGCGAAGCTCTAGCCTGGATTAACCCCCTGTGGGAGAATGAGGATCCAATGACCACTAACATCCGGGAATTCCTGCACGCTTTCCGAAGTACATTCGATGAACCCGGACGTACCACCACAGTGACCTCTTCGCTCCTCCGGCTACGCCAAGGGACCCTGACCGTCGGCCAATACGCCATCCAGTTCCGCACGCTCGCCTCTGAGCTGGGCTGGAACAATGAGGCCTTGACGGCGGCCTTTTGGGAAGGACTCTCTGGCCGCGTCAAAGACGAGCTTGCTGGCCGTGACGTTCCACGCACCTTGGACGCTTTAATATCCTTAGCCACCCGGATCGACCTCCGTTTCCAGGAGCGAACCAAAGAGGTATTCCGGGAGAAGCTACCACCCCGTCACGCCTTGTCCCCGCAGAGGCCTACCGCTCCTTTGCCCTGCCCCTGCCTTCCTGTGACATGTTTCCGGAACCCATGCAAATTGACCGACTGAACCAAGCCAAGCAACGCCGTGCAGAACGGCTCGCCCTGGGCCTGTGCTTCTATTGTGGAGACGGGTCACACATGCTTCGGACATGCCCTGAGAAACCTGGTAGACCCCAGGCCCAAGGGATGGTGGGAACCGCTACCCTTGGCACCGGAATCCCCTCCGTTCCACTTACACAGACTGTCCAGGTGACGACGAAGAAGACCAGGTTCACAGCAGAGGCCCACATCGATTCTGGGGCGGCGGGTAATTTCATACGCCAGTCTGCAGTGGACCGATACCAAGTACCTGTGATCCCGCTTGCCAAGCCCCTCTGGTTCGCCTCCGTGGACGGCAAACTGCTATACGAACCTGTCCGATATACCACTGAACCAGTAAGACTCCAGGTTGGCACTTTGCATACTGAGACCATCACCTTCTTTGTGATCCCGAAGATGGCTCCTGAGCTCCTGTTGGGCCTGCCCTGGCTTCAACTTCATGACCCTGCCATTAGTTGGCACTCTGGCGCTATTAACCGCTGGGGGTCCTCGTGTCATGACCACTGCCTACAGCCCGTTCCTCGGCCCCTGTCACCCGAGCCTGCTATGCCGCAGGAAGAAGAAGAGGCGACGACTCAGTCCAGCGGTGTACCACAGCTCCTGGCACTTGTGCCTGTGGTGCCACCGGACCCAGAAGCAGAGTCGACGCAGTCCAGCGTCGTTCCACCATCCCTGGCACTTGAGACTTTGATGCCCCCTGCTACTGAGGATGACACACTTTCCTGTACCCGGTCCGAGACGCCCGAACCGGTCGCCCACGACTCCAGTCCTGCTTCTGACTGTCTTCCCTTATCCGTTGCCTCCGTTGCCGCTGACTTGGGGTCTCCGATACGGGACATAGTGGCCATGAAAACGGTCCGGGGTAGGCAGTCCTTCCTGGTCGATTGGGTGGATTGCGGCCCCGAGGCTCGGTCCTGGTTGTCCCGGAAGTACGTTGCTGCCCCTCTTCGGCGTGCCTACATGTCCCGGCCGCGGGGAGGGAGGCTTCAAGGGGGGGGTACTGTCACGCTCCCGGTGTCCCAGCAGCCCTCCTTACCCACTGATCCAGTCGTACCTGCATTGCACCACCGCTCTGTACCCACTGATCCAGTCGCACCTGCATCGCACCACCGCTCCGTACCCACTGATCCGGCCTCACCGTCATTGCACTGCTCCTTACCCACTGATCCACTCCACGTGTCCACCGGTCATGGCTGTCGCTCCCGCTCGTGCTCTCCTGTGTCCTGCTCCTGGTCTCATGAGTCTGACTCTGAGTATTAGCCTCATGCCTCTGTATAGGACCAGGCCGCGCCCACTCTCCTGGTTTTATGGACCCAGCACACCTGAAGCAGGATGTGACATACGGCTGTGCTGGATATATAAGACTGGCCTTTCCATAGGGGCGTTGCCTGATCAACGTGTCTAGAAGCTTTGTCTTTTGTGCTAGGTGCTCAGGCCCCCTGGTGCCGTGTCCTGTAGACTTCTTGTCTTTGCTCCCTGGTACCTGTGCCTGTTTTCCTTACCGTCCTGAAGAACTTTGTGACTCTGCTGACCTGGTTATACCTGTCCCGGCCACGCCAGTGCTCCGGCTGCTGTGTACCCTGCCCCCCGGTGGGATACTCGGTCCAGTGGATCCACCTCCTGGGCCCATCAGTCCTCCCGGTCCTGACACCTATCAGTAGGCGCCAACATTTCTGAGTTTAAAATCATTTTTTTCAGTTGGTCTTATATAATATTCTAATTTTCTGAGATAATGACTTTTGGGTTTTCATTGGCTGTAAGCCATAATCATCAACATTAACAGAAATAAACACTTGAAATAGATCCCTCTGTGTGCAATGACTCTATATAATACTGTATATAGAAATAGATCTCTCTGTGTGTAATAACTATATAATACTGTATATAGGAATAAATCATTCTGTGTGTAATGACTCTATATAATATATAGGAATAGATCCCTCTGTGTGTAATGACTTTCTATAATATATAGAAATAGATCCCTCTATGTGTAATGACTATATATAATATATAGAAATAGATCACTCTCTGTGTAATGACTATATAATATATAGAAATAGATCTCTGTGTGTAATGACTCTATATAATATATAGAAATAGATCTCTGTGTGTAATGACTCTATATAATATATAGAAATAGATCTCTATGTGTAATGACTATATAATATATAGAAATAGATCACTCCGTGTGTAATGACTCTATATAATATATAGGAATAGATCTCTCTGTGTGTAATGACTCTATATAATATATAGGAATAGATCTCTCTGTGTGTAATGACTCTATATAATATATAGAAATAGATCCCTTTGTGTGTAATGACGCTATATAATATTTAAAAATAGATCTTTCTGTGTGTAATGACTCTATATAATATATAGAAATAGATCCCTTTGTGTGTAATGACTCTATATAAGATATAAAAATAGATCTTTCTGTGTGTAATGACTCTATATAATATATAGGAATAGATCTCTCAGTGTGTAATGACTATATAATATAGGCATTTTCCTTTTTGTATTGAATTACTGAAATAAATTAACTTTTTGATGATATTCCAACTTATTGAGATGCACCTGTATATACAGCACATATGTATGCATGGGTGGAACCATGCATGCATTTTTCTAGGGTGTCTGTGACATGCCTATACACAGTATATCCTGGACATAGATAAAGGTGGAAGTTCGCCTGTTTTTTTCATGTATAGTGTAGAGATCTGAACAAAAAAAATAAAATTGTGCCGGAATGTTTAAATTACCCTTGATCCCTATTTTGCATTCCTGTTTTTAGCCTTGTATTCCATTGGCCAGAAATAGAGACGCCGGAGCAGCTCTTTTAATAGAATGTCAAAATAAGTGCTCTGATTAGTCTAGATAAAATGCAAATGAGGCAAAAGTCAGGTAAGTTTAACCCACACACTTCAGATTAAAATATCTCACATCACTTTTTTTTTGTTCTTCTTTTGGACAGGTTATACTTAAATACGGATTTAATTTACATGCACGCACGCCATAAGGGCCAGACAGGGGATGTACAATTTATGTGAAATATAGCACAGGAATGTATAATAGGTAATTAATATTAGCATTTATCATTTTTAGAGGTTGTTTCATAAAGACGGCCCCATAGTTGCAATAATTCTGCAGATGTGTAACTCCTGCCCATACCCTGTCCTACTGCTCTATGAACATGTGGTAGCTCAGTGAGGACCTATTTTGGGAAGGTGTTGCGGTTGGTATAGTAGTAAACAACTGGTGGTCCTTGGAATTCTACAGTATATACATTAGTGCAGCGGCTGTATCATTAAGTTTTATTTGTATAGCTCCACTGTTTATGTTGTATTAAAGATCATGGTGATTCACCCCTCTTTTACTTGGTTAGGTATGCTTTATTAGAAAAGGTTGTTTACATTTTGGTTACTTTGATTCCTTATATATAAATGTAATTGGTATATTATAGGCACATATTCACTTTATATATATTTATTAATTGTTCTATTTTATGAACTTTTGGCACTAGCACCTTATTTACTATTAAGCAATTAATTTAAGTAATTTTACCTATTGCTTTACACTTTTCTATCTCATGTTTAAAGTGGAACCTTGGTTTACGAGAACAATCCTATCTGGGAGTGTGCTTGTTAACCAAATTACTCGTTCAGCAAAGCAAAATTTCCCATAGGAAATAATGCAAGCTCAGACAATTCGTTCCACAACTTGTTCAATGTCCCCTATTGTGCTATTCCACACACACACACACACACACACACACACACATATTATGCTCACCTTACCTTCTGCTCCATCACCGGCCTCCTGGTTCTTGTAGTTCGCCGGTACAGGATGTGTATCGGGTAACCATCGCGACCGATGCCGTAGCTTCCGCTGCCAGAGCGCTGACATCAAAGCCAGGAGCTGCTTGCCTCTGATTGGTCAGCGTGCTGCCTTTGCGAAGCGGCTGACAGCGGATGTTCCTCCATCGTCACGATGGTTACCCGATACACATCCTGTACCAGCGAACTACAAGAACCGGGAGGCCGGCGATGGAACGGAAGGTAAGGTGAGCATAATATGTGTGTGTTTGTGTGTGTTTGTGTGTTTTTGTGCTGACTGCAAGAGCGGGTCAGAGCGTGGACCCGGAAGTGTGTGCGGTGAGTATTTGATCGTACAACAAAGCATGCTCGTAAACTGAGTTACAAATTTACAGCAAGCTTTGCTCGTAAAGCGAAATACTCGCACACCAAGTTACTCGTAAACCGAGGTTCCACTGTATTTAACTATTTACCGTACCATCTATTGTCTATACCAAGTCTTATAGCAACCACACAACTAACATATTAAATTTGAGAATACTTTTTGATATATCGAGGAAGCCCGATGCGAAACGCTGCGTCGGGGCCCCCTGGACAGCTCTCACCACTAAGTCATATATGGGTAAGCACAATTAACCCTCTATCTTTTTCTATGTAGGACCACAGCATGGTCTTCATTGTACAGCGGGCCTTGTTATAACCGTAATGCTGGATTCTCACCGCTGGGACGGGAGCTAACCCGCAATTTGGAGTAAGCTCTTCACATTTTTATACGTCCTGTTAGCCCTTGAAGGGAATGGGAATACGTTTCCCTATAATGGTATGCAGCACACGCTATGATTGTGAGCACCATGTATATGTGGCACTTTAAATTACATGAGATAACACAGTGAGTGCTCCCAATTGCCTGTGCAGCTTGACCGTAGCTCCCATGGGCCTTTAATTTACATCACTCCTGCTGGGTTGTCTCCCGTGCCCGCGATTTACACTAGCTGCGGTTTTGTACCCCGTGTGGTCTGCTTAAACGCTGTCGTTCTGTGTGCATGCTGTTGTCCACAATGAAATTTGACATAGTGCTTGCCATGAACCTTGATCTGTGGTGATTGCTGCCCTACCCTTGCACTTTATTCTTCTCCCCCCCCCCCTTTTGCCTTCCCCTGTTCCTGATTATATATTGTATGAATTATCAACTATGTCTAATAAAATTTATATGTATTTTTGGAATATGACTCCATTTTTCTTGATTTTCTATGATGTCTGGAGTCTCCATATGTGAGAAATAACATGTGTCAGATATATTTGATCTAGATATATGGATGGTTAGGCAGGGATTAGCAATATGCACCCTGAACTGCTCATGGTTCTTGGTGCATATTAGACCGTTGACAGGCTTCCTTTAAGGAAAATGGAGGTGGCGCATGCACAGATGAGATCTCGGCTTGTGATTGAGCCGATAGCTCAATCTGTGCATGCGCCGACACCGGGCGCCATTCCTTTGAAGCCCGCACCACCAACAGTTTCTGGATGTTCCTCCAGCCTTACTGCGCCGCCATTCGCAGCAAGCATCTGGAACACCTGCCACGCCAATGGCAGCATCGCCCTACTCCACCACCGCTCCTGCCTCCTGTGACCCCGCTCAACCACCGATGCCGCCCCACCTCTGATAAGACACCACCAGATTATAAGACCCCATATTTGTTTTCATTTTTTTTCTCTAAATGTGGGGTGCGTCTTAAAATCCGGTGCGTCTTATAAAACTAAAAGTATGGTAGTTGATTTTGTTTTAGTGGTTGTGTCGCGGGCGGAGGAGGGGACGCTGCGCTCTCCCACTGCTCGGGTCCGGCGTCTGCTGCTACTGCTGCTCGGTGGTGGCTCGAGCGGTGGGCTGGATCCCGAGGACTCGAGCGGCGTTCCTCGCCCGTGAGTGAAAAGGGGAATGGTTTTGGGGATTTATTGTCCGTGACGCCACCCACGGTTGTGGTGAGGTTGTGACACCACCGCTGCTCTGGACGGGGATCCCGGAGGGATGACTGGGAGCAGCTTGGATGTTGGTTCTCCCCTCCGTGGGTAGGGGTTTGGTTGTCCCGGGGCCCGGTGAGGATGGTAGGGATGGATGGCAGGCGGGTTACGGGGCCTGGTGAGGAAGGTAGGGATGGATGGCAGGCGGGTTACGGGGCCTGGTGAGGTGCAGGGTCGCGGGGGCAGCGCTGTGCCGCACGGCACGGTAGTACTCACTCAGCCAATCACGAAGACACAGTCCTTGGTAAAACACACGGCTGGATGGACGGGGCCCACTGACAGCTGCGGTGGTTTCTGCTCCCGGTAGGTTGATGGTGACTGCCTTTCCCTGCACCTGTGTAGTGTGTACGGTTCCAATGGGTTCCCACCGGTAACCCGCTCCCCAGCTTGGATGGATGCTGAGGGAGCCCCTTTTGCCCACAGGCTCTGGCCCTGGGAACTTTAGCCTTGGCGGTGACTGTGTTTCCCTTCACGGTTTGAGCTGTCGTCTTCTATCGGGACTTGACTGCTGGGAAACCCAGGAGGTTCCCTTCGCTAACGGATTTGACAAATTGGACGGTGACTCCTAGCCTTGTCGGGGTCCGTAAGCCCTGCCGGATGGTGCTGGCTTCTCTTTGCTCGCCGGTCCGGTACCGCCGGGCCACCGCCCGTCCACGGTCCTTTCGGTTCACTCCAATCGGCCTCTCCTGCAGACGGTCACCACCGTCTGCCAACCTTGCTGTATCGTCCGGGCCACACACCCGGACGCCGTCAGACAGTTGCTCTCTTGCCACTTCACTCCTCTCCTCTCAAACTCCAACACTCAACTCTCCTCTGCTTTTCCCGCCTCCAGGACTGTGAACTCCTCGGTGGGTGGGACCAACCGCCTGGCCCACCCCCTGGTGTGGACATCAGCCCCTGGAGGAAGGCAACAAGGATTTTGTGTTTGGCTTTGGTGTGCCTAACCGGGGTGTGGGGTGTGTTGGTGTTGTTCTGTGACGACCTGGCTTGTCCAGGGCCCCACAGTTGAAGCTAATTTTGTTTTGGGAAAAGGAGGGTTTTTTGTCTAACGATGAGCTTTTGGTGACTTTTTGATGTTGCAGAATTTCTGTGCCATTTCTGCCCCCATTATGTAAATTAGTCTACTTGCAATTTTTCATTGCGTTTTTGTGTGCGTTTTTTACATGCGTTTTTGTTGCTGCAGTTTTTGTGTGTTTTTAGTGTGTAATGATTTAAATAAAGCTGCTCTTTTATATTTCCTGGTATTTGGCTTTGACAAAACTTTATTCATATACTTAGGTGCGGATAAATGCATTTCCGCCACGGAAATTTACTAAAAACACTTGTGCTTTTTACCTGTGGATTTTCTACATCTACTGCAAGTCTATGTCGAAAATCTTCATATAAAACTAAGCAAGAGACATCGACATTAGTTTACTCTGAGTAACAAAGAAGCATAGAGGGCAGGAGATTTCTATAAATCCCATCCACTTTGCTGGAACTGTAAGATCCTGGCTGTGCTTTTGACACAGAGGAAATATGCAGCGTCAAAAACTCACCAAAAGATCATTGTGGGCATGTAACAATAGGCCTTGTGCACATATTGAGTATTGGTGAGTTTTTTTTACCTCAGTATTTGTAAGACAAAACCAGGAGGGGAACAATCAGAGGAAAAGTATTATAGATATGTGGAGCCCCTGAGGCTCGGTCATCACAGTGTATTGCATATGACTTAAGGTGCAATGCTCATCTGGGTAAGAGGAGTGTTATGATCCGGAACCATGGAAGACCACCACAAATCATTGGCAAAAGGCGACAAGAGCATTGGCAACTAATCTGGCCGCCATCCCCTTACTAACCATCACAAATAGAAGTAGCCGAGGGGTGAACTAACATCCTGTGCACCGTGAACCCAGCCGGAGAACTAACTATCCTAAAGGTAGGAAAGATGAATAACTCTCTGCCTCAGAAAATAGACAAGAATAGCTAGCCCCCCACATTCAAAGACTGCGGTGATATAGGAAAAACACAATACACAGGTAGATGACAGGATTAGCAAAAGGTGAGGCCCCCGCTGACTAAAATAGGAAAGGACAGGAAAGGGACTGATGGTGGCCAGAGAAAAACCCTGCAAAATACCAACTTCCTGATAGTACAAAAAGGCCCTCAGATCGCACGATCTGAACTCCGTCCTATACCAGGTGCCCTTGTCATACCAGTGAACAGAAAACAAGAATCATAACAAAGTCAACAAGCCACAAACACATGGACCCAAAGGAGCTATACTCCACACAGAACTGCAGGGAGTTCCTCAACAATAAACTGAGGGGGAAAATCCCTGCAAGCAAATAAACTGAAACCAACCACAGCAAATGACAAACCCAGATAAACAAAAGAACCAGACAATAAATAAAGAGCAAGCACTTATCTGGGGAAGATGTGGTGTAGAGCAGGATAAAGCAGGCTGGAGATACAAAGAACAACTGACATCTGGCAACAGCCTGCAATCAGACCAGGATTTAAATAAGCAGAGCGTTAGCAAAGTAAACACCCACTGCACAACACACATGGTCCAAGTCAAAACCATTCCTGGCCACCAGAGGGAGCCTCCCAGCAGCCAAAACATAACTAACATTCACAACAGAGGAGGTTCATTGCTGGTGTTTGTTTCACTTACACAATCCCCAGCCCATGAGTCAGTTAGTTATACAACACAGGAAGCCATACAGCCTGGGGAATTCCCGGTTACCAGGGCAACCACCAATTAGTCATCCCAAAGCTAGGGGCTGCCTGAGGAAGTGAGCAAACACAAACAGTTTCTAGTCAGATCAGTCTGGGACACAGAAGCAACAACAGGTCCCTGGGGGGGGGTGCGACCCATCTCCCCTCAGGGAGACCACCCGGGATGCGTGCTTCAGAGCTACCCCGGGAAAGGAGAAAGTGCCAGAACATCATGGAACTTGTAGTACCACGGCTGCTATAGAGAGTGCTTAAGAGCTCCTGTAGCTAGAACCGGGCAGACTGGAAGAGAGTGAGAGGCAACCAGTGGAGATGGTGAGATGGAGGAGAACATGGTAGCTGGAGGTCGAGCCTAACTGTTCCCACAGTGCCAGCGCTGACAGGGTGCAGAAGCTCTAGGGCAGATTATACTCTGTGTTGTCTGCCAGAATCTGCAGGGGATGGGGATTTCAAGTCCCATCGCCCACCACCCATTTTTCCGGAGCACAGTGACACATAGGATCCGAGGTCGGGATTGCAGCCAGGCCCGACGGCAAGGATCCGTGCCACCTGCATACGGGACGTCACACTTAACATTAGCAGAGAGGGTCCCCAAGCTACTACAAGCCACGGGGATCCACAACCAAGCGCAAGGAAGGGAGGTCTCACGTTCCACAGACACCTGGGATTGCCTCTGATTTACCCGGGACTGACTGAGGCCCATCGCGGCGGAGAGTAGCACCTTCGGGGCACCTTAAGAACTGTGAGTAAAGAGAACTTTGAACCGCAGCCCCCTGTGTTGTCCCTTTCTTTGCTGACGCTGTCGCCCCGCGCATCGGCGCTTCCGTGGACTACTGTCCTTGTCATCCACCCTGGGTCCGCTCCGCCTATGGGTAGCGATACCATCCCGGCTGCCATAACACCTGCCCCAGTGAGGAATTCTGCAGCGGTGGCTACTCCCTGGCCGCATACCACATCTGGCATCACAACAAACTTTCCCAACCACCCCACTTTCCCTTCATTTGCTGTACGCCTCGGGGCAACGGAACCGGGCAAGACCACACGTGACATCACCTGACCCGACCCGTGACTGCCCGGCAACAAGTAGGTTAACCTCCTGCCCCGTGGGTCACTACAGATACATGTGCACCACATCTGTATTTATCACCCACTCCTAGTTTTGTGGTTTTGTCCTACAAATACTGAGGTCAAAATCTCACCAAATACTCAGTGTGCATGTGGCTTAAGAGCCAGGTGACAGCTGTGTACAGCTACGTGCACACGTTTAGTATTTAGTGAGTTTTTGTATTTGTAAGGTAAACTCAGGAGAGGAACAATCAGAGGAAAAACAACAGTCCATATGATAGCCGACACTCATATCTTAAGGCCTCGGCTCTACTTGCACATCAGTTTTGATGAAAGATGCTAATCACCCTCGGCTCAGGCTCTGCTGCAAGCTGAGTTTCATGCAACTGTGATGCGATCTTGAGATCGGATCACAGCTGCGGAAAAGAGTGAGGTAGCACTTGTGGCGCCTCTGAGGCTTCAGTCGCCACAGACTATTGCATCTGTCTTAAGGTGTAATGCTAAAGCCAAGGACACTGGGGTCCCCAAGTAGCTTCATGCCACAGGGATCCACACTACAAGGCACAAGGAGGAAGGTCTCACATGCTGCACAACACTGGTGGTGACCTCTGATTCCCCTGTTGCCACTGTCCTCCCCGGGGCTCGCTCCACTTGTGGGGAGCTGGACTATCTGGGCTGCGGTAAAATCAGCCCTAGAGAAGAGCGACATTTCGCAGCGGTGGCTAATCCCTAGCCGCGCACTGCGGGTGGCGCTGCAAAGCAAACCCCCATCCCCCTTGGACTCTCTTTGCCTGTAGCCAACAGGTCCACGGAGCCAGGTCAGGCCATTCACAGCAATCCCACAAAACCACTGGCCCAGTGACGATTAAGACCAGCAGGTCCCGTGGGGTGCTACACATTTTCTCCCTCTTCTCCGCTGCCTGTCTCTGCATACATTGCCCTGCACTCCGATGACATGTGAGTGCAGTGCGATGTTTCATGTGCTCCCATAGACTTGTATGGGTGCAAGTGAGCCGAGACGTGCGTGCTGCGATTCTTTTCTCTTGCCGACATGGCATGAAAAGAGAATTGCAGATGGACACTGCTCCATAGTTTTACACTGGTGCGAGTGCCATCCAATGTTTTATTGGATGGCACTCGCCTGTGTAAAACGCCAGTGTAAGTGAGGTCTAAAAGAAATACTTTACTGATGAAAATTATTGAAATTGTAAAAGGAAGCAATCAGCTGCAGTAATAGGAACAGTCTAAATGATTGCTGGCACTCACATCTTCTCAAAATAAATACTTTATTGATCCAGAAAATAAAAACACCAAAAATGGTTGAACACAACAGCACAAAAGTTAAAAAGGCAGGAAAGAAATATCTACTGCACTCCCTGGTAACATGCAGGTCTGAAACATGTTAGCTGGGAGCGCAGTGGATATTTACTTCTTGCCTTTTAAAATTTTGGGCTTTTGTGTTCAACCATTTTTGCTGTTTTTTATTTTTTGGATCAATAAAGTATTTCTTTTAAGAAGATGTGAGTGCCAGCAACCGTTTGGATTGTTCCTATTACTGCAGCTGATTGCTCCTTTTTACATTTTCAATCATTTTTAATTCAAGGAAAAGTATAATGGAAACACGGGAACCACGTTTGCATTTTTTACCCACTCCTGGTTTTGGCTTACAACTACTGAGGTAAATAACTCACCATATACTCAACGTCTGCACATGGCCTTACACAGCCGGCACACACTATGTATGAAGTGGGCTCAGCTCCTGAACCCATCCACATAGCTGCACCCAACATCCTATAGATGTTGGAAAGGGGTTGAAAAAATGAGTTTTGTGTTTATATTTCTTATTTTTCTGATTAAACCCTAATTTTACCAGTTACAGCAGAATATCCACACACTGATAGTATGATTTCTATGGTAGTGCCTATGCCAAAAATGTATCTCATAATGTCACAGCCGTCGCTCTATTACTAGAGACTTGTGACAGAATCTGGGCCAGAGTCTCTCTTTGCAATCTGAGACTCCTCAGATTAAACACATTGACTTTCCTTTGGTGCTGAAAGGGTCAATGTCAGTTTTGCTTTCCGGCAAATTCCGACTCCTGGCCTCAGGTGTTTCCAGTTGGTGACCACTTCCTTCCCCTATATATGGTCACATCTCCCAGTAGAGGGCGCTTGTTATTCTGAATCCATTCTGTAGCTAGGCCTTGACGTGGTAGGAACTGCTGGAGCCCTTGTTGCAGTGAAACGGTGTAGGCTGCAGCCATGAAGCTGGGCATTATCCTTTTGTTGTTTCCCCTGTCTGTCGTACCATCCCTTTATATTGTATTAGTGCTGCGATGCGACTAGTGATCCTTACCTGCCAGCTTCCTAGCCAGGGTTATTAGAGGATCTCTCAGGGTTTCAGGTATCCTGCTTGACGACAGGTGTAAAACATGCATAGGGACTAGCTAGGAATGCAGGGAGCAGGAGGTGTCCCATCATCCGTCCCCCTAGCACCTGGGCCCATCGTTGTTAAAGTGTCTTGTTGTTTGGTATACCCCTGTTTGTTGTATCTTGCCTCACGCCAGACCTTCTCCCAAGTCCGTGCATGACACATAATGAGGCAACGTATGGTAGTTTGTGTTGCACATTTTTCCCATTGGGCTGGAAAGGATTAAGCAGGGCTCTTCTCACTGCAGGTAAGTTTTGTATGCTATCGTCTGTGGGGTTTTTCTCTTTAAACTGCGCTAACGTCCAATATACCAGAGGATTTGATAATCCATCACATACTAGTTCATGTTGTTACTAAAAATGCAGGAATTTCACTATACATTAAAGTGCATATTGTATTTGTGCAGAACTTTTCATTTATGATATAAAAATTGCAGCAATAATATATTTTGTCTTTAAGAAAAGTAATAAAATAAGCGTAATTGTACGTTCATCTACACTTCTTCTTATGCTTTCTAACGACTCTCAGTCTCATATGCGTCAATAAGACCCTATATGTTAGAATTTCAGGTTGCAACAAGGTAAGATATTTTTTATATACGGTATATATATTTTTTTAAGCTAATGACTGCCATTAATTTTATTTATTATTACAGCAATTGCACGATTTCCATGGCAACAGTAAATGTAACAACAAAAGACTGGCTTGCCGATATGTCAGCTAAAAAAAAAAAAAAAAATGCGACAGTGATGACGACGATTGGCAGCAAGGAAATCAATAAATGGGACATGCTTCAAAGGACTAAAGAGTTGGCTCCTCACTTATCTCATTCACGTGACATTTTATAAATAGGGTAGTAAAAAAGAGCGATAAGTGCAAATATTTTATAAATGATATATTGTATTCATCGTACCCTGAATACAAGGCTGAGGCAAAAAATATAGCTTGTCAAAAGCTGAAGTGGTTTGACATATTTCTCCATCGCTCGTAGGTGCCGGCTTTATAGCCACACCTATGAATAATGCATAATACACTCCTTTCCATTTTTGTGCTCTTTTCCTGTAATCAGTAAAGGTAAAAAAAAAAGTTAAATCAGTCATAAATCATAAAATTTCAAAAACAGTTTTAGATTAAAAAAGTTATCTAAAAGTATGGGGAATGGCTTAAAAATTTATGAAGGGAGTTAGTGACCTCGGCTTCTGTTTAGCTGAAGATATGTAGATGTAGTGTTCTACCCTTGGATCACGACGAGTAGAGATGAGCGATCCTGCCAAGGAAAGGATCAGTTCAGGATCGCCGAGCCTGCCTGGGATCGCTGATTGGATTGACAATCCTAGCTAATCAGATTGTCGATCCTAGCCGAACCCATTAACTTCAATGGGAGCCAAAAGTGATGTGTTGTAAAACGGTGTGGGGGGGGGCTGTAAAAGAAAGAAAATAGAAAATGGTTAAAGCAGTACATACTTACCGAGCTCCCCGTGGTTTCAGCAATACTTCCAGAGCCAACAATTATCCCTCATCCATATTCACTGCTATCCCCTTCCATTGGCGTCTCTGATTGGCTGCCGTTGGATCACGCCCCCGCTGTCTGCGTCATTATACTGTGATAAATAAATAAAATAGTTTTCACTATAAGTCCATTATGTGGTACAGTATCGAATGCCTTGTAAAGTACAAATAAATCACATCAGCTGCATTACGAGCATCCAGATTTACACTTACCTCCTCATGGAAATCTAACATGTTGGTTAGACATGATTTATATTTCATGAATCCATCCTGGTTATCTGTTATTGTAGTATTCTCTGCAATATATTTTTGCATGCAATCACTTAAAATGTCCTTAAAAACTTTGCATACTACTGATGTTAGGCTTACTGGATGGTAGTTGCCTGAATCCACTCTCTTACCATTCTTAAATATTGGTACCATGTCAGCCAATCTCCAATCCTGAGGTGTAAACCATGTTACAAGAGAATCTAAGAAGATGATATACAGCAGTCTGTCAATTACTGAGCTCAATTCCCTCAATACCCATGGATCAATGCCATCTTGCCTGGGGGATTTGTCAATGTTTAATTTGTTCAGACACAGGTGTACTACTTGTTGTGTTAAATTAGTTATATCAGAAAGGGGACTTTGTTTTTTGCCTTGTGGAATGATCCCTGGAACAGTCAGTTCCTTGGTGAACATGGATGCAAAGTGCCTGTTTAATATCTCAGCCTTTTATTTGTCCTCTATAATTATCCAGTTATTATCTTTTAAGGGGCTGATACATCTATTTTTTTCTTTTTGGTATTAATGTATTTAAAAAAATTTGGGGGATTTATTTTAATGTCTCTGTGAATATTCTGTTTTTTTTCTGTAGCTAACTTTGCTAGTTAGATTTTTTTTTTACAATTCCTTTTGAGACCTCTACTTTACAGAAATGCTACTTCTGTATTCTTGATCTTCAAGATTTTGAACGCTGTTTCTGTCTTATTATACTTTATACTGTCTTATTTATCGATAGTGGTTTCTTTTTATTTCTGGACATTGTATTACCAGAGGGTATAAGTTTTCTACAGGATTCTAGTAGTATATCCTTAAAAATGCCCCATTTATGTTTGGTATTCCCAGTTATCATGACATTGTCTCAATTACTTAATTTGTTGAAATAAGCTTTCCTAAAGTTCCAGGTATTTGCATTTCCCCTTTTAAATATTCTATTGAATATTACATTGAAACTTATGATATAATGGTCACTGTTGCCCAAATGCACCCAGACCTGTATATCTAAAATTATATCTGATCAATTTGATAGGACCAAATCCAGCAAATTATCTCCCCTGGTCGGTTCATCTTCCAACTGAGAGAGGTATTTTTTTTGCATTATAGATAGGAACTTGCAGCTTTTAGCACAACCACAAGATTCGATGTCCCACTGAATGTCTGGATAGTTGAAATCCTCCATAATAAGGACCCGATTATTATTTTCTGCCTTTATATTTGTTGCAGCATTTCATCCTCTACCTGTTCAGCCCTTGTTAGGAGCGTTATAGCAAGCTCCAATTACCAGCTTTCCATTATTGCCCTCCCCGTGTACTGTCACGCTCCCCGGGTCCTCTGCTCCGCTCCCCGGCTCACCTGCCACGCTCCCCGCTCTCCAGCCTCCAGTCCCAGCGCTTCCCAGGCCCCCTGGTCCCCGCTCCTGGCGCCCGTCGGCTTCCCAGTCCATGGCCGGCTCTGCTGCGTCCTCCTCTCAGCTTCCTGTGTTGGCTTCTGGCACCCGGGCCGCGCGCATGCGCATTAGGGCGCGCGCGCGGTCACTGACCCTTTCTTAAAGGGCCAGTGTCCACGAACAGGAAATGATGCACACAGGTACAGGGTATATAGGGGGTTAATGTCCAAGGGAGCGGGGCCTGTTCTTCGTGTTTTCCCAAGCTAGGAGTCAGGTCTCCTTGTGTTCTGTGAGATACTTACCTCTCTGTCTTCTAGAGCCGATCCTGCATCGCCATCCGGTCCTGCTGTGTCTCGAATCCCGAACGCTGCCCATCTGCCATCCTGACAGTCCGCACCATCTCGGTTCCCTGCGGTGACCCGTCATCTCGCTCCAACGGTTCCGGACCCCGCCTGACATCATCACGGCTTCCGAACCTGAGCTCCGTCACCCGGACCACCATCAGTGACCTCGTGGTCCCAGGGACTTCTCCATTGTCTTCCAGTGCACGGACTGTTCTGCTACCTAAAGTGCTCCGGCTACCGGACTCCTTTCCCTCATCGGGGAGTTCGGCCCAGTGGATCCACCTCCCGGGTCTGCCCGTCCATCTGGCCCTAACAGTAAGAACAGGCCATGGATCCCGCCGAAGCACTAGCGGCCTTGCATGAGGAACTCCAACGCCAGCGTGAGACTCAGACCCGCATGCTGAACTTTATGACTTCCGTGGACGCCCGCTTGAATACGCTACAAGCCTCGGTCACATCTTCAGCGTCCCGGGTCTCCACTAGTCAATCCACGGCCCCCACTCCCGTGGCAGCCTCCTCGGATGCTTCCAGACTGCGTTTGGCCTCACCACCCCGGTACGCCGGAGATCCCAAGACCTGCAGGGGGTTTATAAACCAATGCTCCCTCCATTTCACGCAGCTGCCACATTTGTTTGCCTCCAACCAAGCCAAGGTCGCCTTCATCATGTCTCACCTAGAGGGCGAGGCACTGGCGTGGATGAACCCCTTGTGGGAGAAGGAGGACCCTATGACCAAGAACCTCCAGGACTTCCTACAGGCCTTTCGCAGCACCTTTGACGAACCCGGACGCGCCTCCGCGTCTGCTTCATCTCTTCTCCGGTTACGTCAGGGAACTCTGACGGTGGGTCAATACGCCATCCGTTTCCGCACCTTGGCTTCAGAACTCGGGTGGAATAACGAGGCCCTAACCGCCGCCTTCTGGGAAGGACTCTCGGGTCGAATCAAGGATGAGCTGGCTGGACGTGACGTACCGTCCACCCTGGACGCCCTGATTACCCTAGCGACTCGAGTGGACATACGCTTCCAGGAGCGGTCCAAAGAGGTGTCCCGTGAGAGACGTCCGGTACGGCATTCCTCTCCTCCACAGAAGCCCGCTGTACTCCAATCAACGGCCTCAGGCGTCTCCGTCCATGAGCCCATGCAGATCGACCGTGTGCGACAGTCGGAACAACGTCGAGCAGAGCGGCTCGCCAAGGGTCTCTGCTTCTACTGCGGAGAAAGCACACACCTGCTACGCGCCTGTCCTGAGAGGCCGGGAAACTCCAAAGCCTAGGGTTGGTAGGAGAGGCCACCCTAGGTGCTGGGACTCTCTCAGACCCGGTTACATGGACTGTGCAAGTGACAACGGGAGAGACGCGGTTTACGGCTGAGGCGTACCTCGATTCTGGGGCAGCAGGCAATTTCATCCAGCAGGCCACGGTGGACAAGTACCAGGTGCCTGTTACTCCACTCGCCAAACCTCTTGTGATTGCCTCTGTGGATGGGAGACCCCTCTCTGACACCATCTCCTGGATCACCAAGCCGCTTGAACTGCGTATCGGTGCTCTGCACACCGAGAACATCGCTCTCTACGTCCTCCCACATATGTCACATCAAATCCTGCTGGGCCTTCCCTGGTTGCGGACACACGAGCCTTCAGTCAGCTGGGGCACTGGCGATATCACTCGATGGGGGTCTTCTTGCCATGAGAAGTGTCTGAAGACCATACAACCTATCCGGCGACCTCCGGTTCCCGAGTCCCTACCGGGACTGCCTTCAGCCTATTGGTCCTTCGTGGACGTCTTTGATAAGAAGGAGTCCGAAGTACTTCCGCCACATTGTCCTTACGATTGTGCCATTGACCTGCTCCCGGGAACTACACCACCTCGAGGACGGATATATCCACTGTCTCCAGCCGAAACAAGAGCCATGTCTACGTACATCACAGAGAGCCTGGCTAAGGGATTCATTCGGAGATCCTCCTCTCCTGCTGGAGCAGGCTTCTTCTTCGTAAAGAAGAAAGAGGGCGACCTACGCCCATGTATAGACTACCGGGGATTGAACCTAATCACCGTAAAGAACAAGTACCCCCTGCCGCTCATCCCCGAATTGTTTGATCGGCTCAGAGGAGCTCGTGTGTTCACCAAGTTGGATCTTCGGGGTGCCTACAACCTGGTCCGTATCCGCTCAGGGGATGAATGGAAGACCGCGTTCAACACTCGCGATGGGCATTATGAATACTGCGTGATGCCCTTCGGCCTGTGTAACGCACCAGCAGTCTTCCAAGAATTAGTGAACGATGTGTTCCGGGACCTTCTCTACGTTTGTGTGGTGGTATATCTGGATGACATCCTTGTCTTCTCTCCGGACCTCCAGACCCACCGAGAGAACGTGCAACTGGTCCTACAAAGACTGAGAGAGAATCGTCTGTACGCCAAGTACGAGAAGTGTGTCTTCGAACAGTCTTCTCTCCCCTTCCTGGGGTACCTCATCACCGACACCGGACTGCAGATGGATCCAAAGAAGGTCTCTTCCGTTCTCAACTGGCCTCCCCTTTCTGGACTGAAGGCAATCCAGCGCTTTCTGGGATTCGCCAACTATTACCGCCAGTTCATTCCTCACTTCTCGGCTCTGACTGCTCCTCTCTCCGCCTTGACCAAGAAGGGGGCTAATCCAAAGGACTGGTCACCTGCGGCCGACGCCGCGTTTGGCTCTCTAAAGCGAGCCTTTGCCTCCTCTCCTGTACTCCACCGTCCAGAGTTAAACCGCCAGTTCACCTTGGAGGTGGATGCCTCCTCCTCGGGAGCCGGAGCAGTACTCATGCAGAAGTCCTCCTCCGGGAAGATGGTGACTTGCGGTTTCTTCTCCAAGAGCTTCTCAGCGCCTGAACGCAATTACACCATCGGTGACCGAGAGCTATTGGCGGTCAAACTGGCTCTGGAAGAATGGCGCTATCTTCTGGAAGGAGCAGTGTACCCCGTCATTATTTACACGGACCACAAAAACCTGGAATACCTGCGGACTGCTCAGCGACTGAACCCACGGCAAGCCAGGTGGTCCTTGTTCTTTGCCCGGTTCGACTTCCGGCTTCATTTCCGACCCGCGAACAAGAATGTACGCGCTGATGCCTTATCTAGGTCTTTCATGCCCATGGAGCAGGAGGAAGAGACATCTCAACCCATCATCTGTCCAAGTAAGATTATTCCAGTGGCTCCTGTCACCCTGGCCCAGATACCGCCTGGGAAGACCTATGTCTCTGAGACTGACAGGCAAAAAGTGTTACACTGGGGCCATGCCTCGAAAACAGCCGGTCATGCAGGTCAGAAGAAAACATGGACTGCGATTGTGCGTCATTACTGGTGGCCATCCCTTCGCACGGACGTCGCCTCTTTTGTCTCTGCCTGCTCCTCCTGTGCCAGGAACAAGACTCCCAAACACCTGCCATATGGCCGTCTTCTGCCTCTGCCCATACCCTCAGTTCCCTGGCAACACATAGCGATGGACTTTATTACGGACTTGCCATTGTCCTCCGGACACACAGTCATATGGGTCGTGGTGGATCGGTTCTCTAAAATGGCCCATTTCGTTCCTATGGCTGGACTGCCCTCTGCCCAGGAACTAGCGGACGCTTATATACATCACATCTTCCGCTTGCATGGCTTTCCATCACACATCGTGTCCGATAGAGGAACTCAGTTCACCTCCCGCTTCTGGAGGGCTCTCTGTAAACATCTGGGAGTGACTTTGGACTTTTCTTCGGCCTACCATCCTCAGTCGAACGGCCAAGTGGAACGGGTCAATCAGATATTGACCTCTTTCTTACGTCACTACGTCAACGCCCATCATGACGATTGGTCCACGCTTCTTCCTTGGGCTGAATTCTCCCATAATCACCACGTCAGTGAGTCCTCCTCCAGTTCTCCCTTCCATGTCGTCTACGGACTTCAGCCGTCTGTCCCATTGCCGGTATCCTCTTCCTCGGACATCCCTGCTGCTGATGCAGTGCTCCGTGACTTTGCTACCATTTGGGACTCAGTTAAGGCGTCCCTTGCACGTGCATCCCTGCGGATGAAGAGACACGCGGACAAGAGACGTCTGGATCCTCCGTGTTTCTCTCCGGGAGATCTCGTCTGGCTTGCTTCCAAGTACATCCGACTGAAGATACCATCCTACAAGCTGGGACCTCGCTACATCGGACCATTTAAAGTCCTCGGCAAGATCAATGAGGTCTCCTACAAACTGCAGCTCCCGGCCACGATGAGGATACCCAACTCCTTCCACGTCTCTCTGCTCAAGCCGGTTGTCCTTGGTCCCTTCTCCGCTGCCGCCAGTCCGGCTCCTCCCCCTATTGCTGAGGACGACATCTATGCGGTAAGGGATATCGTGGCCATGAAGACCGTACGAGGTCGACAGTTCTTCCTGGTGGACTGGGAAGGGTATGGTCCTGAGGATAGGTCCTGGGAGCCCAGGGAGAACGTGGGCACTCCTCTGATCCGTGCCTTCCTGTCCCGGTTGCGGGGAGGGGGGCGTGGGGGGGGGGTACTGTCACGCTCCCCGGGTCCTCTGCTCCGCTCCCCGGCTCACCTGCCACGCTCCCCGCTCTCCAGCCTCCAGTCCCAGCGCTTCCCAGGCCCCCTGGTCCCCGCTCCCGGCGCCCGTCGGCTTCCCAGTCCATGGCCGGCTCTGCTGCGTCCTCCTCTCAGCTTCCTGTGTTGGCTTCTGGCACCCGGGCCGCGCGCATGCGCATAGGGCGCGCGCGCGGTCACTGACCCTTTCTTAAAGGGCCAGTGTCCACGAACAGGAAATGATGCACACAGGTACAGGGTATATAGGGGGTTAATGTCCAAGGGAGCGGGGCCTGTTCTTCGTGTTTTCCCAAGCTAGGAGTCAGGTCTCCTTGTGTTCTGTGAGATACTTACCTCTCTGTCTTCTAGAGCCGATCCTGCATCGCCATCCGGTCCTGCTGTGTCTCGAATCCCGAACGCTGCCCATCTGCCATCCTGACAGTCCACACCATCTCGGTTCCCTGCGGTGACCCGTCATCTCGCTCCAACGGTTCCGGACCCCGCCTGACATCATCACGGCTTCCGAACCTGAGCTCCGTCACCCGGACCACCATCAGTGACCTCGTGGTCCCAGGGACTTCTCCATTGTCTTCCAGTGCACGGACTGTTCTGCTACCTAAAGTGCTCCGGCTACCGGACTCCTTTCCCTCATCGGGGAGTTCGGCCCAGTGGATCCACCTCCCGGGTCTGCCCGTCCATCTGGCCCTAACATGTACATTTACCCATACTAACTCTATATTGTCACAGCTCCCCCAATGTCATCATTCAACACAAGTTTTTAGTTAGTTTTAATGAAAATACACACTTGTCCACCTTTTTTGTCTCTCCTGTCCTTTTTGAATGTGGTGTAAACCTGTATGTTTGTCACCCAGTCAGGGCTCTCATCCAGCCAAGTCTCTGTAATGCCCACCACATCATAATCTGTGGTTGACATAAGAGTCTCCAATTTGTTAATTTTGTTTAGAAGACCTCTTTCATTTGCCTACAGATATTTAATACTTTTGGAACATTTATTCTTACTCACCTCCCTACCTTCCGTGCATGTCACAACCCCCCCCAAATCCTCATTAACCCATACTGTCTTACGTTTTCTGTCTACTCTATCTATCCCCTTTTCTGCACAACTACCCTACCTTCCCCCAAATCTTAGTGTAAAATCTCCTCCATCCGTCTGACCATTTTCTCCCCCAGCACAGCTGCTCCCTTCCCAGTGAGGTGCAGCCCATCCCTACCGTAGAGTCTGCACCCAACAGAGAAGTCGGTCCAGTTCCCCATGAACCCAAACCTTTCCTTCTTGCATCAATTTCTAAGCCACTTATTAATCTCCCTAAGCTTCCATTGTCTTTTTACTGACTTGTGGGATAAGCAGTATATCTGAAAACACCATGTTGGCGGTCTCGGTCCTGGACCTCATCTACCGGGAAAGATGTGGTCTCATAATTAAAGCAAAATAGAAAAAAATCATATCTGGATTCATGACCACGAGTAGCTTAGAGTCTCATTCTGCCCATATGTTCTTGCTGAATTTAATGAACCAAAATAGAGGATTTTGTTATAAAGTTACTTAGCTACATAGTATGAAAACAAGACCTAGGTCCATCTAGTTCAACCTTCCTCCACCAATAAGGACAGTAAGGATTTACCACATGGGTTGTAGAGAAAAGTTTTTCAAGTAGACATAGAGAACAAATTTCTTATTGCTTTCCTAGGTTTGGGATTGTGAAGATGAAACATTTTAAGGACAGTTTACACACAGCGACATCGCTAGCGATGTCGCTGGTGAAAGCACCCGCCCCCGTCGGTTGTGGGTCACGGGCAAATCGCTGCCCGTGGCGCACAACATCGCTAAGAACGGTCACACGTATTTACGTGCCTAGCGACGTCGCTGTGGCCGGCGAACCCCCTCCTTTCTAAGGGGGCGATTTGTGCGGCGTCATTGCGACGTCACTAAGCGGCCGCCCAATAGAAGCGGAGGGGCGGAGATGAGCGGCCATAATATCCCGCCCACCTCCTTCCTTCCTCATTGTCGGCGGCCACAGGTATGGTGATGTTCCTCGTTCCTGCGGTGTCACACATAGCGATGTGTGCTGCCACAGGAACGACGAACAACCTGCGTCCTGCAAAAGCAACAATAATTGGGAATAGAACGACATGTCAACGATCAATGATAAGGTAAGTAATTTTGATCGTTAACGGTCGTTAACGCGTTTAACACGCAACAACGTCGCTAACGAGGCCGAATGTGCGTCACGAATTCTGTGACCCCCAACGACATCTCGTTAGCGATGTCGTTGCGTGTAAAGCGGCATTAAGTCTACAACTTGCATACTACGCTCACGTTTGCTTTTCTTTTAGGTTGATATTTCTAGGGAAGGTTAATGTTTTTACTACTGATTATATCAAAATATGTAAAAGGTATTGGCTCGGGAATTTAGTTTGCCAAAAAAAATCTCATCACTATTCTGTATTAGGTAATTGAGCTAGTTATACAAGATCTAAATGTTATGAAAAGATGGATGAATTGCTGATACTAGGATTCCCAGAGGAACTTTCCAATTCAGTGTGTTTGCCATATTAATAAAGGAAACCGCGGAATTGAAATGTTCGCTGTGATTCATTAATGTGAACATAAAGCTTCACTGGATTTCTATTTCGTGAAACTCCATAATAATTATATTTTCACATGAGATATATTTGTATTACTTCTACATAATTGATCAACAGTAATGTCATAGTTTTACTTTATAGTCTTTTAAAAAAAGAACATATTACATTGGTTAATATGGGTTTGCTTAGTGGATCTTTTATTCTCATCCAGTTGTAATTCTTAAAGGGATTTTCCCATGAACAAAGTTGATTTTAATCAATAGATTTTGGAATAATAATAATTTTCACAATTGGATTTATTTAAAAAAATGTTCCAGTGCTGACATAATCATATATGTGTCCCTGCTATATACTACCGTATATAATGGCCGTGTCTGACCGTACAAGAACATGCTTTGGTTATACCACATCTCTTGGACAGGGGAAGAAGCAAAAAAGTATACAGACATTACAGCATGGGATTGTAAATTATTCTTTCTTTGAGGTAAAACATTTTTTAAAAACAGGCAAGGAAATGCTTTACCTCACAAAAAGAATCAGCTGTGATCCTATGCTGTGCCATCTGTATTCTCTCTTTTGCATCCTCCCCAGCCCAGAAGATGTATGATCAGACAATGTCCCTTTACAGTCAGACACAACCAGGTAACCTGATCTCAGGGAAGGTCAGTCAGTTCAATGAGGTCACCTGATGTCAGGTTACCTGCAAACACAGGTGGAGGACCATGGGAATCTCTAGTTGTGACCACAAATAACCTGAGTGACGTCACCGCTCATCCCTGCAGTTCAGTCTCTGCCTGAAGCGCACAGCAGGCGGTCATGTTCAATGCCCGCACATTGTCACTTCCGATATAGCAGAGTTGGAATCGTCGTGGGATTTTATGTGAATTACATTGGACCTGGGTGTTTCGGGGCTTAATAAAGCGATGAAAGAGGGTGGGTTTTTTGTATCTTATCTCAAATAAAGATTTTTTTCCGGTGTTTGTGTTATTTCTTTTCAGTTACAGATTAGTACTGTGGAGTCTCATAGACACCTCCCAGTACTAGTCTAAGGCTTAGTTGCAGCTGTGAGCTGTTATTAACCACTTATTATCCCAATTACCACCACACCAGAGCAATCCGGATGAGTCGGGTAAAGTTCTGTGATTGTTTCATCTAATATATGTGGCAATTGTGGGCTGCTGCAGGCTGCTATTTTCAGGTTGGGGGGCCCAATAACCATGCGCCTCCCCAGCCTGAGAATACCAGCTCCTTAATCATGGCTGGGTATCAAAATTGGGGGGACCGCACTCTGTTTATTAAAATTATTTATTTATTTTTTTAAAAAAAATTTAAAAGCCGCATACAGTTCCTCTTGTTTTGATACAGAGCCAAGATAAGCGCACTTCTGGGCTTTTAACCTGTAGTCGTGGACTTTATCTGTCCTGGGTATGATAAAACAAGGTACCCTACACCAATTTTTTTATTTATTTATCTTTACATCAATCTAGATACACACACACACACACACATACACAGAGCCTTTCATTGGTTGCAGTCAGACACGCTGTGGGCGGTGTCTTACTGCAACCAATCAGATGCTGGGACTGCTGGTGGGTGGGGTAAACAGTGCATATGCCTGAAGATAATGAGCGGCCCTTTACTCTTATTTTCTTTCTTTTTTCTTTGATTTTTCTTTTTTTTAAAATACCTGGGTGCCCAGACCTGGATTGTTATCCAGAGTTCTCTGAGAACGCCAGGCCCGGTGTTAGTGCTCGGTTTTTTTTGAACCCACGTGCATCTGGACTTTTATAGTCCTTGACTGCCCATCACTACTTACGAAGTCAAAGCTCAAATTCTCTTTGCAGTACATCGGATCTCTACAAAATAGGTTTAATTTTACTTTTCTGACAAAGACTTAAAAAGACCCATGTACTTGTCCTGCGGTGTTCAGCGTTTCATTTGTTGGGTGTCATAGCAGCCTCGGACTCAGTTCACACTGCATAGTCTGACAGACAGCCTGGGATCACTTAGTTGCATAGCCTGTCAAGGGCATCAGCTGGTTCTGGCTTTTACTGTACTCCAGTACAGCAGGAGTTAATTCCTGCTGGTTTGTGGTCATCTGCTGGGAGCCCAAGTTGCTGTTCACTAGCTGCCTTCACCCTTTGTAAGAATCTGGATACTGGGCTAAGTGCCGGATATAGCTTTGCTTCCTGGTTCCTGTGGTTATCCTGTTATATGGTGATCTATAATTTGTGGCTTTACGTAGTATGTGAGTCCTCCAGTTGTACATTAATTCCCTACCCCTTTTTGCTTTACTCCCCTTTCCACATACTGTCCCTCTTTGTGTTTAAGTACAGTGTGTGCAAGTTTTCGTTTAGCCATGTCTGTGCTTATTTGTGGGGTTTTGGTTACTGGGTTTCACGACCACTCCCAGGGTGGGGGAGAGTAGTAGTAGTATCAAGGCTCGGACAGGAGGCAGGGTCACGCTGGGGGCTCGAACCTGGCTACCATCGAGCCTACCTTCAAGATAAGGGACAGTGCAGGGGCCCCAGCCTTAGGAGCCCCTGTCCCAGCAGTCCTGGCACTCGTTTCACCACTAAAACCCTTCCGAAAGACATTGTAAAGACATAAAGACTGTAAATATAAGTCATAAAATGTTGTGGTGCAAATTTCTCTTTAATGATTACTTGGCTGTGGCACCTCCTATGCTGATTACATAACATTACCATTTTTTATGCCTTCTGTATTAATTGTTGCTTGCACTATCTATACAAAGTTTACTCATGATAATGTGTCTTCTGTGCATCCAGTTGTGTATTATACCTATGATAACTACATGACGGAGCACATGGTTTTCCTATATTCATAGTGATCCCTTCCTTTGTACTCACTGACCTTTGTACCATGGAGATCAATAATATCAATCTATAAACACAAATCCACCTGCAGCTCTGAATGTGATATCACTGGTAAAAATGCATTTATTCCATCTACAGTGTGCGAGCCGCTATACCACCGAGTGGGAATAAAAAATGCTAAGATCAGACTGTGATATCTCCTGCTTCAAACAGCTTTCTCCTCAGTCACGCTGTCTATGTGGTGTGTATATGAAAGACATCTACTGCACATATCTCCCCCCAACATAAGTAACAAGGTTTCTTATTCTTGAACTTTCCCCCATTGTCTTTAATGTTCTATATTTCAAAGCTGCAGAACGATGTGAAATCTTTCTGGAGGAAACTAACTCAAGCTTGTGCCTCACAGAGCTGTGATGTGTCATTATATCAGATACTTACTGTGACACTTCAGTACATGTAATGGAATATTGGTCACCCAGACCTGAAGTGAAGGAGATACAAGACAACCTACCAGCATCTACCACTACTTAATGGCAATGTGGCGCCCCTGACCTGGTCAGGCACCACTGAGTACTGCACCCATGCTGGGGACAGTACAACACAGGTAATCCAGAAGGCTGACCGAGGTGTGACTACACAGGCGCATAGTGATCAGGTCTCACACATGTACCTTTGAGAGGACCCCTGGGGATCCCAGGAGGGGGCGAAGCCTGAGCGAAGCCTCCATCTCCACTCAAGGGGTGTGGTAGAGAGCCTGGTTGCTAGGTGGCGTAGGCAGGCACAAAAGGGAAAAGAGGAAGGAGGAGGAGAGGGGCAGTCTGAAGCAGAGTGTGGAGGAGTGAGGAGCATGGAAGTGGAGCTCAGACAGGAGCAGCAGTGCAGGTCCCACGAGTGAGCCGGTTTAGTGTGCAGCTCAGGGAAAGCAGACGTGAGGAGCAGACCCTGGAGCTGTGGCAGTCTAACAGCGTCCGCGCAGTGACTACCGACAGGGGAGAACGGTCACCTGGGAGTGCTGCCCGAAATCCACACACAGCTAAAGAGAGAGCAACGGAGTGGAAAGTAAGGAGACTGTCAGGGAGATACCAGGCCCAAACGGGTAGCAGGTCCCAGTGCAGGGATAGATTCACCTTTCCTCTGCCAAACCTGCATGAGGGGGCACTTTACACCCCCAAGACAACACTACAGAGTCCGCAGCCACGTAGCCACAGTTAGGGCCCATAGTTCACAGGAGGCAAGCAGCTGGAGTGATCTGGTCCAGGCTACAAGCAAACGGGCCAAAAAGAAGGGGAGAGAGGCACCAGCAACTTCCCTGGGCGACCCCAGCAGGGCTTCAAGCAGGGGTTACCCCAAAACGGAAAGGGCTAAGGAAGGCGAGTCGGTAGCTGTCATGATGTATTTTACCTTCTCACTGTATTTGCTGTAATACTATGTCAGGATGTGATGTCACTTTCCTTTGGTTGTACTTACTGAACACTTTGAAATGTCTTGGGATGTAAGTAACCATACCTTCCCCCCATCTCCTGTGTCTCTGGGCCCATAATGCAATTATCTCTTGTCCACACAGCCAGGGGAACTTCTCATTGTTTCGTAAGCAGTGGATAACGCCAACTACACAAACCTGTAGACATCTCGGAGCCAACCTTCTAGAATCTTCTAGTGGGCCCAACCATTGCATAGACCCCTACCCTTGAGGGGCGGGCCCACGAGCTCAAACAATTCACTCCTGTTTCTAAATGCAGTTGGGAGTTGAGTTTTTGAAGAGGAAGGGAGCGAGATCTGAATCTGCGGACAGACCTCGCCGTCCAGTGGATTGTGTGGGATTTCTGGGACTCTGAAAAGGACTATTACGTTGTGATCTGGCACTTTGGATTATCGGGAGGTGCCCCCGAATCTGTTTTATTTGGACTTGTCGTGTGCTGTTCCTGTATTCCTGTTAGTAAACCTGTTGGATCATCCTCGGCCTGTTGTCTCTCTTTGCTCTGATGTACACCCCGTCACAAACTGGTGGCAGCGGCGGGATCAGAGCAGAAGAAATGGAGGACAACAGCCATTCGACGTCTGAAACCAGAACCTCAGGATACAGGAACTGGACTGTGGCGAGTCTACAAACAAAGGCCCGTGAATTAGGTGTCGGCTACAAAGGACTCTCTAAGGAGCAACTAATTGAGGCATTGGAACACGCTTGCCTGCAAGATGGCACCGAGGAACAATTTCCACAGCAAGGGGAGCAAAGACGGGAGCCGGAGGTGAATACCCAAAAAAGTCAATGGGTTGTGTGGTACAAGGAAAAGATGGCACTGCTTGGAGATGAGGCCACCATAGAAGATAAGAGGGAGGCCATGCGTGGAGCTGAAGAGAAGGAGCGCAGGATGGAGGAGATGGCATTGCTGGATAAGCAGCTCGCTGTGGAAGCCGCGAGAGGTTCCAGACAGACTGTAACCCCAGCACCCATCATGAGGGAACTTCCCAGAGTGTCCCGCAAAGACTTCAAGCAGTTTAATGAGGCTGCTGGTGACATTGAGGGCTTCTTCCAGGACTTTGAGCATCAGTGTCGATTAATGGAAGTCCCAGAAAGGGAGCGCGTCCGGCATCTGGTTGGGCTCTTAGAGGGTGGAGCTGCTGCAGCCTATAGAGCTATGGACCCTCGGTGGAACTGTGAGTATGCGGATATTAAACAGACTATTCTAGAACATTATGCTGTAACGCCAGACACTTACAGGACTCAGTTCCGTACTCTAGCATGTGATGAGGAAGTGTCCTTCAAGATGTATGCCCACAAACTCAAACATCTGTGGCATCGTTGGTTGGAGGCAGAGGAGGCCTTAACCTTGGAGACCGTCCTCCAGGTCCTCCTAAAAGAGCAGTTTTACTTCAAGTGCCCCGCTGAGATCCGGGAATGGGTGCGATAAAGGAGACCAGCCACTGTGGAGGAAGCTGCAGCTCTAGCTGATGAGGCTCTCACCATCAAGCCTCAGTGGAAAAAACTACTACCCAGTGAGAAAAAAAACACCAACCCCCCAACGCTGGTGGCCCCTGGTCCTTCTGGCCCCAATGTTCACCATCACCCTAGACCGTCAACTCATGGGGACCTTCGTGTGACTGTGCCTCGCATTACTCATGCTCCACCTTTGGGAATACGACGCGGAGGAAGAATCCCAGAGCGCAGATGTTATGGATGTGGGCAGCCTGGGCACATGCAATTCCAATGTCCAGGTGTTCGTAGACAGAACAGCTACAGACCGCCTTTGCCTGTTCATTACCTACAGACACCTTCACCAGGAGAAGAGCTGGATTCTGTGCCTGATGACTTGCCAAGTGACTCAGATATCCTGGCTCCCCTACCCGGAGTCTTTGGGGTGCGAGCTCCAGCCACCTGTTCTTCTGATCTTCAGGACAAACATCTACAGGAGGTCGTGCTGGATGGCCCAAAAGTTGTTGGCTTCCGTGACACTGGGGCTTTCCTCACCATAGCCGATCCCCGAGTAATTCAACCACAAGCAATTCAAAAGGGACCAGGAATTGCCATTGAACTGGCAGGAGGTACCCAGAGATATATTCCAAGAGCGAGTGTGACCCTGGATTATGGCTTTGGGGCAAAACAATGTGTGGTCGGTGTGATGAGCGGCCTCCCTGCAGACGTTCTTCTAGGAAATGATGTGGGGAATCTTCATTGCCACTTTGTCGGTGCGGTAACCAGAAGTCAAGCCAAGAGAGCAGCCCATGTGGACGTGTACAACCCATCCATGGAACTGAGGCCACCAGAACTGCCATTACAGCCGGTGAGTGATTCTTCTTGTGGGGATAATATGAATGTTACTTGGGATAAAGTTCAGTTTAGACAAGAAGTAGAGACTGACCCCACCCTTGCTAGTTTTAGAACTCGGGCTGAAATAGGGCAGCTAGGGGAAAACGGAGAAAGAATTATCAGAGAAAATGGACTTCTGTATCGGGTTGCCAATGCCGACTCCCTAGATAAGCCCTGGACTTATAGCAAACAGCTGATTGTTCCTCAGAAGTACAGAATTCCCCTATTACACCTGGCTCATGACATTCCTACGGCTGGCCATCAAGGCAAAACCCGCACCGAGAGACGATTGACTCAAACTTTTTATTGGCCGGGGATTTCCCAAACAGTGGCGCATTTCTGCCGAACTTGTGACATATGTCAGCGTAGAGGGCGACCCGGAGATCACCCAAAGGCACCCCTGCAACCGCTCCCTATAATAGAAGAACCCTTTCAAAGAGTAGCTGTTGATATCATTGGACCTCTGGCTAAACCAAGTAAATCTGGAAAGCAGTACATTCTCACTGTTGTGGACTACGCCACCCGATATCCAGAAGCCGTGGCCTTGTCAAGTATCTCTGCAGCCAAGGTGGCCGAGGCCTTGGTTATTATTTTTACCAGAGTAGGATTCCCCAGTGAGATCTTGTCGGACCAAGGCTCCCAGTTTATGTCAGAGTTGGTCCAGTGTCTGTGGCGCACCTGTGGAGTACGAGCGATCCGAACGACCCCGTATCATCCCCAAACAAATGGACTTTGTGAACGATTCAACGGCACTCTGAAGAATATGCTGAGGGCCTTCACGGACCGAGATTCAGACTGGGAGAAGTACCTACCCCATCTCTTGTTTGCCTATCGGGAAGTTCCCCAGGAGTCCACTGGGTTCTCCCCCTTTGAACTACTCTATGGAAGAAAGGTCTGAGGACCCTTAGCCCTGCTCAAGGAATACTGGGAGGGGCAAGTTGAAGATACAGGAACCCCTGTTGTCCCTTATGTCCTAAAGCTGCGAGAAACCTTGGCCCAACTTGCTAGTTTTGCACAGAGTCATTTGCGTATGGCTCAAACCAGACAGAAGACATGGTATGACCGTAACGCACGCTATCGGGAGTTTGTAGAAGGACAACAAGTCTTAATGATTGTTCCCCATCGGCAGAATAAACTGCAGACCACATGGGAGGGTCCCTTCCGGGTTCTCAGAAAACTGAATGATACCAATTACCTTCTTGCTTTAGATGATCAGGGGCTAAGGCAAAAGACTGTCCATGTGAATATGATTAAGGAGTACCATGACCGGAACATTCCAATGATAGCAAGCTGTCGGTTGGCTTCAGAAGATGGTCAAGAGGATGAGGACTCTCTACCTGATCTCGTGGAAGCAGCGAGAGCCCCATCCACTGTGGAACAGGTTCCCCTGGGAGATTACCTGGACTCCTTACAGAAAATCCAGATGCTGGAAGTGCTTCAACAGAGACGGGCTGCTTTCTCATCCCAACCAGGTCGAACCACCGTCACCCAACATCATGTGGACACTCAGGGCATCCGTCCCATACAACTGGCTCCTTACCGGGTACCTGAATCAGTTCGAAACACCATGCAGCACGAACTGGAGGAGATGTTACAGCTTGGGGTAATCCAGGCCTCCCATAGCCCTTGGGCCTCCCCTGTGGTGTTAGTACCCAAGAAGGATGGGAGTACTCGATTTTGTGTGGACTATCGGCGACTAAACGACCATACCGTCAGCGATCCTTACCCAATGCCTCGTATTGACGAACTTCTAGACCGACTGGCTGGGTCCCGATATGTCACTACCTTGGATCTCAGTAAGGGATACTGGCAGATCCCTCTAACGGATGAAGGGAGAGAACGGTCCGCTTTTATAACCCCCTTTGGTCTGTATGAATTTCTAAGCATGCCTTTTGGAATGAAAAATGCCCCGGCCACCTTCCAGAGAATGGTGGATCAGATCCTCCGGGGATGTGATGACTTTGCTTGTGCCTACTTGGATGATATCGCCGTCTTCAGCCACACATGGGAGGAACATCTGAATCAAGTAGCCATTATTTTGAACCTGATTCTTGCAGCCGGCCTAACTATTCGACCCGATAAATGCCAATTGGGGATGGGGGAAGTCCAGTACCTAGGACATAGAGTGGGAGGAGGGAAGCTCCGACCTGAGCCTGCCAAAATCCAGGCTATTAGAGACTGGCCTGTACCCCAAACTAAGAAGCAAGTTATGGCTTTTCTGGGCACTGCCAGTTATTACCGAAAATTTGTTTCTCATTTCAGTACTGTGGCCAAGCCTCTTACCGACCTGACCAAGAAAACAATGCCCCGGCTGGTGATCTGGACTCCAGCCTGTGATGAGGCTTTTAACCGGCTGAAGGATGCTTTGATCTGCGATCCTGTCCTGGCTGCTCCAGACTACAAGAGGAGATTCATTGTGCAAACGGATGCCTCTGCTTATGGACTGGGAGCTGTCCTCAGCCAGGTGAATGCAGCTGGGGACGAGCACCCCATCGCCTATCTCAGCCGGAAACTGCTGGACCGAGAAGTGGCCTATGCAACTGTTGAGAAGGAATGTCTGGCTGTAGTGTGGGCCCTTAAGAAACTACGGCCGTATCTGTATGGACGGGAATTCACTGTGGTTACTGATCACAATCCCCTCACCTGGCTGAACAGAGTCTCTGGGGACAATGGACGCTTACTGCGATGGAGCCTGGCTCTGCAGCCCTATAACTTTACCATACAATATAGAAGGGGCAGCCAACACCAAAATGCAGATGGACTGTCCAGGCAAGAGGAGCCTTGAGTCCTGTCAGCCATGCCTGCGTGTACTTAACCAGCGACCTGTAGAGGTCCCTAGTACGTACACAAGTTGGGAGGGGAAGGAATTGTCATGATGTATTTTACCTTCTCACTGTATTTGCTGTAATACTATGTCAGGATGTGATGTCACTTTCCTTTGGTTGTACTTACTGAACACTTTGAAATGTCTTGGGATGTAAGTAACCATACCTTCCCCCCATCTCCTGTGTCTCTGGGCCCATAATGCAATTATCTCTTGTCCACACAGCCAGGGGAACTTCTCATTGTTTCGTAAGCAGTGGATAACGCCAAATACACAAACCTGTAGACATCTCGGAGCCAACCTTCTAGAATCTTCTAGTGGGCCCAACCATTGCATAGACCCCTACCCTTGAGGGGCGGGCCCACGAGCTCAAACAATTCACTCCTGTTTCTAAATGCAGTTGGGAGTTGAGTTTTTGAAGAGGAAGGGAGCGAGATCTGAATCTGCGGACAGACCTCGCCGTCCAGTGGATTGTGTGGGATTTCTGGGACTCTGAAAAGGACTATTACGTTGTGATCTGGCACTTTGGATTATCGGGAGGTGCCCCCGAATCTGTTTTATTTGGACTTGTCGTGTGCTGTTCCTGTATTCCTGTTAGTAAACCTGTTGGATCATCCTCGGCCTGTTGTCTCTCTTTGCTCTGATGTACACCCCGTCATAGTAGCCACCCTCATCAGTCAGCCTAAAGGACACCTGGTTCCAGCCTGGTTCATCCCAGCTACGCCCGGGTTACTCACCCTGCCACCATCAGTGAGTAAAACCCCTGAAAGACATCCTGCTTGTGCGTGTGAGTCATTCTGCGACTTGTAGTTCCACACACTTACACAGGGCCCTGTGGCTTGCCTCACTCTCAGGAGGCTATTACAACTGACTGCACCCACCATCAGCCCCAGGCGTCCCTTAATCTGCAGTGGCGGTCCCCACTGACTGCAATTCTGAGAGTGGCGTCACGACAATCCTAGATAGAAGATTTCCTACCTGTGACAGGATCCAGCTGCGTGGAGTCCCTGAAGGTAATGCACCGACACAATACTTGCGGGGCTTCACATCTGGCGTCACGAACAGGATAAGGACTAGACCTGTTCAGACAGGTGACCATGTGCCTGGGCGGTCCGCTTGGAAAATTGGAAGCGCCGCCATATTGCCACCATGAAAAGCGCGCTGAAAAACAACAGCAGCCCGCGCTGGGAGAAGTTACCGCCCACGAAGAGGTGTGGCTACCCAGAGATCCCCTGCAGAGTCCTGACCTCGCAAGTGATGAGAGCGGAGGCGTTCAGAGACGTCGGGACAGAAAGGGAGCCGGAAGCCTGCTGTTAAAAGAAGGAGACGCAGAGGAAATGGCGTCTGGATGCAGAGACCCAGAGCCAGGCTCCGCTGCCTGGTGGTATCAAGAGCTTGCCCAGTTCTGCGACCAACTGGAGGCCAGGGTTATACGGCAGATCAGCGAGGGACGCACGGAGCTTCTGGAGATGGCTGCAGCGGTTCAGGCCTACGAGAGAAGAACCGCACGACGAGTGCCAGACCGAGCGGCGACGACTCAGACCCCGATGATGCTACCGATGGGTGAGTCCTGTGTTGCCACTGCCAGCGCGAGTGCCCCGACCCCTGTTTCCACGCCCGCGGTCCCTGATGAGATGCCCGGCGCGGCGACGCTGAACCAGGCCGCAGCCACGCCAGGTGCGGCCCGCCAAGCCCAGGCCGCCGCAGCGATGCCCTGCCCGGCCCGCAAAGATCCGGCTGCCACCGCAACCCTCCTCCACGCCGCAGGTGCGACGCTGACCCAGGCCGCCGCCATGCTAGGCCCGGCCCGCCAAGACCCCACCGCAGCAGCGACGCTCGTCCACGCCGCAAGTGAGGTGCTGAACCAGGCCGCAGCCACGTCAGGTGCGGCCCGCCAAGCCCAGATCGCTGCAGCGACGCCCAGTCCAGCCTGCACAGATCCCATTGCAGCTGCGACGCCAATTCAGGCCGCCGCAGCGATGCCCTGCCCGGCCCGCCAAGAACCGGCCGCAGTAGCGATGCCCGCTAAGACTCCAGCTGCGACCCTGATTGAGACTGCGACAGCGACGCTGATCCAGGCCGCCGCCATGTCAGGCGCGGCCCGTCAAGACCAGGCCGCCGCCATGCAGGGCGCGGCCCGCCAAGACAAGACTGTACCACTGTTTACCCCGGCCTGCAAGGCCAGAGCAGACACCGCTCCCCAGTCTAAGGAAGTCCCTGCTAGGAAGTCCCTGCTGGGGGAGGACCCCGAATACTGGAAGCTGAAGGCTGACCTAGAGGCCCAGTTCCCACAGGAGATGGTGGACCGGTATCTGCTCCCTCCGCACACCCCCAGGAAGATTCCGGCAATATCCACGCCAAAAAGTCCACTGCCCTGGCCGGCTGATGAACACCCATCCCCAGCGCTGCCACAACAGGAGTGCTCAGAAGAACTAAGGGGGAGAGGAGGACAGAAGGCTGAGGAGCTGACCCCGGAGCCATCAGCAGGGGATCCATGCCCAGAGCCAGAGATGTTGCCATATTCCCGCTGGGATGAAGAGAGCCCGACACCCTCCGCTGAGGAAGATTTGTCCAGAAACCACACCTGGGAGCCTGCAAGCAGTGAAGTAGCAGCCCAGCAGAATCCAGCCCGCAAGACACGGCGCCGCAGCAGGATAAGGGATCCACCTGCACAGCAATCTCCAGATAGAAAAGACGAAGTAACAGCCAGAGACTTGGAAGAGAAGCAGTCATTAAGGAGAGCTAAATCCCAGGTCAGAGGCCCACTTTGTCGTGGAGTAGTGGAAGACTTTAGTTTAAAATCAGGATATGGCTTCATAGTTGTACCTGTCATGAAAGAAGGCATCTTTGTGAATAGAAGGGATGTTAGAGCCCATTTGCCTAGAGGACATCCAGGAAGAAACCTACGGGTAGGAGACTCAGTTGAATTCACGAAACATCAAGGAGAACGCGGATGGTATGCACTAAATGTCAGACCATGTACCAGCAATCCCTACAGTAAACCTGCTGTCTCAACACTACAAGATAAAGAACCCATTGATGAGACCACTACAGATGATGACAGAGATGGAGAAAGCAACAGGTGCCACAGCCCTACAGGCCCAAGCCCTGGTAAGGAGGAAGAAGGAGCAAAGGTCATGTAAAGTAAAGTACAGAAGTTACAAGTTTTGACAAGTTTTGCAACGTTTACAAGTTCAAGCATGTGCCCACATGAACTAATGTGAGAAACCTCTTTTTGCACTTTGAAAAATGAACCTTAAGGCTATGAACTGGCTATAGCCACAAACTCTCGCAGTGTTTATAGTTACCCCAGAGGTACCACCACCAGAGCCAGCCTGTTTAGGGGCCTGGCTCGCCTGCAACCAGGGAGCACGCCTGTTTATGGGGCCTGGCTCTCCACCACAAAGAGGGTACCTGGTCAGCACCAACTGTGGAGGCCGCCTCTACATCCTGCCAGAAGAGGCTGAAGGCGCGGCTCCACCAGGCCAGGTATACCCTGAAACCACCAGACCATGAAAGCCGCCTCTACATCCTGCCAGAAGTGGCTGAAGGCGCGGCCAACGGGAGAGGCAGATGGAAAGAAAGAGAGGGTTTAGGGTGGGTTAACGGACTTGTGGGTGGAGGATGGTGATGTATGGTACCTGATGGTTTTAAAACGTTTTACCATGTTTTACTGTTTTACGCATTTTAAAATGTTGTCTTGCAGCCCGAGGACGTGCTGGTGATAACTAAGGGGGAATGTGGCGCCCCTGACCTGGTCAGGCACCACTGAGTACTGCACCCATGCTGGGGACAGTACAACACAGGTAATCCAGAAGGCTGACCGAGGTGTGACTACACAGGCGCATAGTGATCAGGTCTCACACATGTACCTTTGAGAGGACCCCTGGGGATCCCAGGAGGGGGCGAAGCCTGAGCGAAGACTCCATCTCCACTCAAGGGGTGTGGTAGAGAGCCTGGTTGCTAGGTGGCGTAGGCAGGCACAAAAGGGAAAAGAGGAAGGAGGAGGAGAGGGGCAGTCTGAAGCAGAGTGTGGAGGAGTGAGGAGCATGGAAGTGGAGCTCAGACAGGAGCAGCAGTGCAGGTCCCACGAGTGAGCCGGTTTAGTGTGCAGCTCAGGGAAAGCAGACGTGAGGAGCAGACCCTGGAGCTGTGGCAGTCTAACAGCGTCCGCGCAGTGACTACCGACGGGGGAGAACGGTCACCTGGGAGTGCTGCCCGAAATCCACACACAGCTAAAGAGAGAGCAACGGAGTGGAAAGTAAGGAGACTGTCAGGGAGATACCAGGCCCAAACGGGTAGCAGGTCCCAGTGCAGGGATAGATTCACCTTTCCTCTGCCAAACCTGCATGAGGGGGCACTTTACACCCCCAAGACAACACTACAGAGTCCGCAGCCACGTAGCCACAGTTAGGGCCCATAGTTCACAGGAGGCAAGCAGCTGGAGTGATCTGGTCCAGGCTACAAGCAAACGGGCCAAAAAGAAGGGGAGAGAGGCACCAGCAACTTCCCTGGGCGACCCCAGCAGGGCTTCAAGCAGGGGTTACCCCAAAACGGAAAGGGCTAAGGAAGGCGAGTCGGTAGCCACCCTCATCAGTCAGCCTAAAGGACACCTGGTTCCAGCCTGGTTCATCCCAGCTACGCCCGGGTTACTCACCCTGCCACCATCAGTGAGTAAAACCCCTGAAAGACATCCTGCTTGTGCGTGTGAGTCATTCTGCGACTTGTAGTTCCACACACTTACACAGGGCCCTGGGGCTTGCCTCACTCTCAGGAGGCTATTACAACTGACTGCACCCACCATCAGCCCCAGGCGTCCCTTAATCTGCAGTGGCGGTCCCCACTGACCGCAATTCTGAGAGTGGCGTCACGACAATCCTAGATAGAAGATTTCCTACCTGTGACAGGATCCAGCTGCGTGGAGTCCCTGAAGGTAATGCACCGACACAATACTTGCGGGGCTTCACAGCAACATTTCATTTACCATATAATAAGAGAAATGAATGGGGTTGTCGGGGCATATACTGTTCGCAGAATTAATAGGCAATTTGTATTTTTGATGATTACCATATTTTTCGGACTATAAGATGCACCGGACCATAAGACGCACCCCAAATTTGAAGGAGAAAAATAGTGAAAATAAAGAATTTTTAATGTTAAAATGGGGGTCCGTTTTGTACTCTTGTGGTCCGTCTTATAGGCCTTATTGTAGCATTACCAGAAGCCGGTGGTGGCATTAGTGGGGACATGCTGGGAGGAGAGGAGGTCGTGGTGGTGTGAGGCAGACAATATTGATCTCTCAGTAACGGATGCAATGGACTTCTGGAAAACGTCGCCGGAGGTGGCGCATGCGCAGATTGAGATCTAGGCTCTCTGAGAGCTCAATCTGCGCATGCGCCACCTCCGGTGCCACTTTCCTGAAGTCCATCGCGTCGGCCGTCGGGAGATCAATGGCGTCTGCTCCACAGCACCGAGACCTCCTCTCCTCCAAGTATTGCCCCACTCATGCCACCACCAGCTACCTGTGACCCCACGCCCCCTCGGTAAGCTACATTCAGCCTATAAGACAGACCACAATACTACAAAATGGACCACTATTTTTACATTAAAAATTATCTTTTTTGCTATTTTGCTTCTCTAAATTTGGGGTGCCTCTTCTGGTCGAAAATGTCTCTCAAGGGAGAAAGGAGACAAACTCTAGCGCCACCTATTGGAAGTAGCAATCCTGAAAGTCAAAAGAGGCCCTTTACCGAGCCTTTTCATATGACTTAGGATTTATGCCAGATCAGAACCCCAATTTGCAGACACGGAGTTTCAGGGTGATTGCCCCTCATCAGTGCAAAGTATGGGCAATCACCCCAAAACACTGTGTCTGCAAATTGGGGTTCTGATCTGGCATATATCCTAAGTCATATGAAAAGGCTCCTTAAAGGGCCACTTTTGACTTTTAGGATCGCAACTTCCAATAGGTGGCACTAGAGTTTATCTCCTTCCTCCCTGGAAAGAAAATTTGAATATTTCCCAGAGGGGCATTGCAGCTCTAAGTCCCCTCACTGACAGCCAGACTGATTTGTCAGGTCTCCTGATTTGTCAGGAGAATAGTCTTCTGTGTCTTGATCACTGGTGCTCCAGTTTCAGCCTCCCTTACCTTGGCTGTGTCTCTGAGCACTGAACACCTTGTACTTCTGTGTCTTGCTCAGTGGTGGTTGGGTTTCAGCCTCTATTACCTCGGCCATGTCTATGAGCACTGAAAACCTTGTACTTCTGGGCGCACTAGGGCGGCTAAAGTTCTGGAATATGACAGCACCGGAGGATAATGAGTTCCCGGTCGCTTCACATTTGATTCTTCTCTAATCTCTGGCAGTTAATATGCATCTTTTTTTCTCTTCACGTTTTCTGCGATCCTGTTGACTATTTGCAACAAAACATTTGATGATTCTGTGATCAAGCTCTAATGTCTTAACAATTTCAAAAGTGCTACATCCCTCTGTAAGACTTTTTAGGAATTTTTTACTAGTCGGTTAAATCTGTTTTTGTTGGCCTATGTTGCCTAAGGAAAACAATCCGCCTAATAAGGCTGCACATCTTGATAAAAGGTGTTGGTACCCTTAGGCTATGTGCCCACAGGACTATGTACCCGCGGATTTTGCCACAGAAAACCTGTGGATTTATCTGGATTTTCTAGATAAATCTGCAGGTTTTAGCAAGTACAGACACTCCTCATGTTATCCTATGGGACATGGGGAGTGCTGTGTCCATGCTGTGGTATGTACGGCTGCGGAATATGCTGCGGATGTCCCGCAGCCGCACGTAACTGCATGTCAATTATTCCTGCGGAAATATCTGCGGAATTCCTGGCCCTCCACTATGGAGTTAGAGGCCAGGACTTCCGTAGGTAAGTCACACGAATATCCGCAGGTTTACCGCAGATATTTCGCTGGAATCCCAAATGGATAGCTGCGGATTCCAGGTAGCTGCTGCGGGAAACCTGCGGACGTACCTGCGGATATATCCGTGGGTGCATAGTCCTGTGGGCACATAGCCTTAAGGGTGCTTTACACGCTGCGACATCGCTAACGATATACCGTTGGGGTCACGTCGTTAGTGACGCACATCCGGCGCCGTTAGCGACACTGCAGCTTGTGACACCAATGAGTGACGATCAACGAGCGCAAAAACATGAAAAATCGTTGCTCGTTGACACCGTCATTCATTTCCTTAATATTGTTGCTGCTGCAGATACGATGTTGTTCGTCGTTCCTGCGGCGTCACACATCGCTATCGGTACCAATATCACAACGTGTGAAGTACCCTTTACACTTCATCCTTTTAAACAAAAGTGTCACTGTTTCTGAAAGAACAAAAATCAAGGGAACATGAAATAAATAAATTAATATATAGACTGTGCAAAGGAACGTAATGGTAATCGAACTACAAGAACGATAGAAAGTATTATAATTGTGGTTATATTTGTGCAATAATTGAAATCTGCTTTCTTTACTGGTTTGTATTTCTTTTATACTGTTTAATTACTTGACTGCTAATAATTATACCTTTACGCACTAACATTTTAAATTATACAGATCCAGTGTCATACTTATCTTATTTCTCATTATTTTAATGCTATCCCAGGAATATTTGGTAAGTCAGAAAATATATATATATATTATTATTTTTTTTTTTTCGTTTTGTATTACCCTAATATAAAGAGTAATTATGGAGAGCGCTCATTTATATGTTGACCTCAGGCTCTACATATTTTTTCCATGTATATTGAGATGTGTGTGTATAATGTGGAGCAGTTAACTTGTATATTATTAGAGCCGTCATTTACATATGGTGTCTGCATAACTACATGCACCATGTTGCTCCATTAAATTTACCCTATAGAATTTAATAGACAAATGTATTGGTAATAGAAATTCATATTTATATTTTTGCATGCATGGGAAAATTGTATATGTATATATATATATATATATATATATATATATATATATATATTACAGACCAAAAGTTTGGACACACCTTCTCAGTCAAAGAATTTGTTTATTTTCAGGACTCTGAAAATTGTAGATTCACATTGAAGGTATCGAAACTATCAATTAAAATATGTGGAATGAAATACTTAAAAAAGTGTGAAACAACTGAAGATATGTCTTATATTCTAGGTTCTTCAAAGTAGCCACCTTTTGCTTTCATTACTGCTTTGCACACTCTTGGCATTCTCTTGATGAGCTTCAAGAGGTAGTCACCGGAAATGGTTTTCCAACAGTCTTGAAGAAGTTCCCAGAGATGCTTAGCACTTGTTGGCCCTTTTGCCTTCATTCTGCGGTCCAGCTCACCCAAACCATCTCGATTGGGTTCAGGTCTCGTGACTGTGGAGACCAGATCATCTGGCGTAGCATCCCATCACTCTCCTTCTTAGTCAAATAGCCCTTACACAGCCTGGAGGTGTGTTTGGGGTCATTGTCCTGTTCAAAAATAAATGATGGTCCAACTAAACGCGAACTGGATGGAATAGCACGCCGCTGCAAGATGCTGTGGTAGCCATGCTGATTCTGTATGCCTTCAATTATGAATAAATCCCCAATAGTGTCACCAGCAAAGCCCCCCCACAGCATCACACCTCCTCCTCCATGCTTCACGGTGGGAACCAGCCATGTAGAGTCCATCCGTTCACCTTTTCTGCAAAGACACAGTGGTTGGATCCAAAGATCTCAAATTTGGACACATCAGACCAAAGCACAGATTTCCACTGGTCTAATGTCCATTCCTTGTGTTCTTTAGCCCAAACAAGTCTCTTCTGCTTGTTGCCTGTCCCTTGCAGTGGTTTCCTAGCAGCTATTTTACCATGAAGGCCTACTGCACAAAGTATCCTCTTAACAGTTGTTCTAGAGATGAGAGGGTGTGTCCAAATTTTTGGTCTGTACTGTATATATATATATATATATATATATATGTATCAGTATAATGGATCATTTGTATCTGCAATATCAGAAAAAAATGGATTGGGCGTAAGTATGAAAAGCAATGATGAGATGACAATCACAACTGCCACAATATATGACAAATACTGGGCTTAATATATGCAGGGTCTATGTGTAAAATTCTCTCTAGCTCAATATTCTCATTTTATATTATCACTTAGACCTTGCTTATATGTGTACCAGCCCAAATATGTTGTACAATTGCACACATGGAAGAGAAGGGTTACTTAGCAAGGATCAAAATTGTTGTACAATGGCACACATGGAAGAGAAGTGCTTCATAGCAAGGATCAAAATGGATCCTTACTATGATGCTGGGTTTTACTGGCCAGGACAGAAGGAACTAGGGTTTGCTTCTCTCTAGATCCCCTTTGTGTAGAGTTGGTGCAAATCTATTCACTGTACACAGTCCATTGGCTACATCGGTGATTTGTTAATCTTTGGCCGATTGACTGGAGCCGTGAAACCAGACAGCATCTTCTTTTCATTAATCACCTTGCACAATGTTACATATGCATCATACCGCATAGATGACATTTGGCTAGACTGGCTTATCACAGAGCTGTTGAGTGCTGTGATTTTTTTTCCTTCATAAGCACATACCTTCCATGCTCATTTCCACCTGGTATGGAAGCTGGAGCTCAGAGGCCACATGCAGATGGTAAGTATTTGGAGAGTTTTTTATCTCAGCATTTGTAAGCCAAAATCAAGAATGAAACAATCAGAAAAAAATAGTATAATATAAATACGGGCACCACTTCTGCATTTTTCACCCGCTCCTGGTCTTTGCTTAAAAATACTGAGGTGAAAAACTGACCAAATACTCAATGTGTGCACGTGGCCTTTTCCTACGTTATGTTCCCACAATGAACTTTTGGTGAGTTTTTGATGTTTCAGAGTTTCTGCAGCATTTCTAAAGCTATTATGGAAGTTAGGTTACGTTAGTCATTTCATTGTGTTTTGGGTTTTTTTTCCATGTGTTTTTTTGCCTTTTTGGTGCTGCGATTTTTGTGTCTTCTTAAAATCTCATGCTCTAAATAAAGCAGCTTTGTTTTATATGCTTCCTGGTATTTGGCTTTGACAAAACGTTATTGATGTACAGTACTTAAGTGCAGAGTATATGTGGAAATGCACTAAAAACACATGCATTTTTTACCTGTGGATTTTCTGCATCTAATACAAGTCTATTGGAAAAATCTGCACATAAATCTCAGCTTATCCACAACAGAAATCGACATGTGGCATATTTCAATGCACTGCACTGCAGGTTAGTTTACATTGAGTAAAAGAAAACTCAAAGGGCAGGAGATTTCTATAAATCCCATCTACTTTGTTGGAACTGTAAGACGCTAATTGTTGATGCCGAAAATATACGTAGCATCAAAGCCTCACTTTTTTAGCATCATGGAACTAAAAAAAACTTTAGAAAGCACTGGTTTTAGGGGTTTTAGGAGGATTTGGCAGTGCCTTGGAGATTTGAAAACATTTTCAGGAGGCCAAAAGCTTTTTTTTTCTTGAAGCTTTGTGGATATTTCGAAAGAGGTGGCAAATGTAGGTCAACTGTGGTCACCTCCATTTTCTCCTAGAAAACACCTTTAAATCATAATTTCACATTGCATAAACTAAACCTCACCTAATTTCAGAACCATGCTAGAGCTCTTCCAGACATCAGTGATTGTTTTCATTTGCAAAAAACTGACCCATTTTCGGCAATGTTTTGGATCAGATGCCCTCCAGTGTTTTGGATTAAAATTTTATCAGAGTTTGGTCTGTGTGTCTGTTTTTACCATCAGGGTTTCATCAGACTTTCTAATATGCAAATGATGGAGGTTTCTCAAGCTTCTGCTATCAAACAGATATTTACCGTATTTTCTGGATTATAAGACATACTTTTTTATCCCAGAAACTGGGGCTTACTGGGGTGGCGGTGGGGGCGTGGGTTCACAGGAGGCAGGGTCAATGATTCTAAGGGCTCGAAGTAAGCGGTGCCACTGCAGTGAAGTGGCTCAGAAGAGTCCCAAGATGGAGGGTTGGCAATACTGCGGGCTTGGGGGTGTCGCGGTGGTGGGTGCCATTGATCTGCCAGCAGACTGTGGGCTCCATTGAATCGCCAGATGTTGACAAGGTGGGCTTCAAGAAAATGGCTGGGAAGGCCAATCTGCATCCATGCCGCCTCCTCGTCCATTTTCTTAAAGTCCATCACGTCAACCGCCACTGATTCAATGGGGCCCGCAGCCCACCGTCAGATTAATAGCACCCACTACCGCAACCCCCCCAAGTCCGCAGCTTCGCTGAACCTCCATCCACCGAACTGACCCCATCCTCTCAGCCTGCAGCATTGCTGACCTTCCGTTCACTGACCCTCCTGAGCCATGACGCCCCCATCTCCAAGCCCGACACTGCCTCATGAGACCTTTCTGAGCCGCTTCACCACTGCTGCTCCCCCCTTGTGAGCTAATATAAGACACACTAGGATTATAAGATGGACCCTCATTTTAGCATTAAAAATTATTTTTTCCTATTTTCTTCCTCACGCAATTTAGGGTGCGTCTAATAGCTGACGTCTGAATGAAACCTTAGGATTGTTATTACATTTTCTTTTTTAAAATGTATGAGTCTTCACATTCTTCCAGATCATGGATGGTGTTAAGGGGCTTTTATATGATGTATAGTCATTTACTTCTCATTGTGATATGTGAGTCTATCAACTCGTTATTTTAAAAGGTGGATGTTTCCGAGGGCTCTATATTGTGAAGCTTGTAAAGACCTTGCTGTTTCTCTGGAGGCAAATTTGTGAAATCCTCCGGCTCCGCTAACTAGTACAGCCTGCCTTGTAAATAACATGATTTGACCTGAAAGGTTGAAGACAGTTTCTTTACAAAGAACAGAAGCGTTTTGTGTCATAAACTTAGAACCTTGTTTTATTGCCATCAAACAAGGGTATGTTATTACAGCATCAAGGTCAGATTAATGTGCACAACCTCCCACCTTGCCCTCACCCACCCGGGACCTAATTCTTGTCTTTAGCCAATGTCTTGGAATTATTTATTGCAAACAGAACTGTAGTGTGGATAATTTGAAAAAATAACTAAAGAATAAGAGATGGCACCAATGAAGTTTGCATTCTGTAAAAATGTCTGACATAATATACATCTGACGTAATATAATATACAGAATAGAGCCTAAAGGTAGCTGGCAATATCTAGTTGATAAATGATGTTGTTTTGGGATTTATTTTTCTATTGTTGTGCTTGAAATGGGGCTTTATAACAAGGAAGGACAATACTTAAATAGAAGACAAACTAATGATTACCCATGGGTCCAGCTCCTCCAATCCTTGACATCAAGTCACCCATTTCCCCATTATGGATCATGTAATGTTGAGTCTATTTTGTCTTAGAGAATCACATAAGGATCCCCATTTTAATGAAATAATCCCTTTAACCATAAATAACTTCAAAGATTTGGGTTACAACATAGTTCTATAAAAAAAAATCTATATTTAATCATGGGACAATCCCTTTAATGCAAGAAAATAATCACTTTCTGTGCAATAAAAGACATAATTGAGCCATGAAGTTCTCATGTCTCCTAGAGGATTATTCTTCTCTAACTCCTGCTTGTAATTCTGTACACTTACACGACAAATCTGGATCAGTTTAATAGCCAAGAGCCGTCCTGTTCATACAACCTTTCTCAATTATTTTAGCCTCCTTTTTTGCATATATTCTGGGAAAGCGCCAAATATCTGTTGTGACAGATGCCCAATAGTGGCATCCATCAGTCATAGACTGTGATGGCATTCATAAAAGATGAGAAGCTTGGTATACAGTCTAGTCCTCCATGGCAGACGGTCTCTACTTCTGCAGCTGGCATTCTCCGGCCGGCATCTTAGTCACCTCTGGAATTTATTAGGCTCCACACTATACTTCATGAGGTCACATACTTTCTTGTAAAGAGACCTTACACGGTATCATGGTATCCCGGGGCTTAGTAAGTGCCAACGGTGCCCATGATTTTGGGGTAGAAATAAAGACTGAACTTTGACACTGGACTACGACAGCGCAAATCAAAGTGCTCATCTCTGTTATTCATTTGTCAATTCCATAAAGGGCTTTTCGATGTCATATGCGTTAAAAAATACCATTATAGTCTATGAATTATGGATAACAGTTTTGGAAACTGTTACAACATTTATTTAACAAATGTCCCTATGCATTTAAAAGAGACAAAAAATATCATCTGTAAGACGCACCCACAGGCTGTTAAATCAATATGTCATGAAAATGTATTGCAAAGCCCATGACTAATGATAGGCAGACTCGCAGATAACCGGGACCAGCATGTTTACCCAGGTTAAAAATCCCCCAGCCTCTTTCCTCTGGTTCCAGCCAGGGACTGATCCCGGTTAACTGGCTGGATGGCGGTCCCCATATAAGTCTATGGGGACCAGAAACTGGTGATTTAAAATAGTGGTAGAAGGAATAGGGACATAGGAGCAAGAGGGGCTATACTTACCGATGCTCCGGCATGGCTGTATACTGCTTACAGGCTGCTCATTCACTTCCGGGGCCACTCATTTATCTTCATTGCATATGCTCTTCTTTCCTCGTCTATCATCATCTGTGATTGGTGTCAGTCAGACGTGCCCGCAGCCTGAGTGACAGCGTATCAGGTGACTGCTTCCAATCACAGTTGCTATGTGCGTCTATCGTGGTATAAAAATAAATAAATAAAATATTTGGTATAGGGTCCCCCCATATTAGGATACTCAGCACAGATAAAGCATACGGCTACAGGCTGTAGCCCCCAGCCGTGCGCTTATCTTGGCTGTGTATCAAAATAAGAGGAACCGCATGAGGCTTCTTTTTTTTTTTCCTATTGGAGGTAGCAATCCTAAAAGTCAAAAAAGTGACCGAATATGTGGCAGAATGGTTTGTACGAAGCCTGTCCCATGAAACCTTATTAAGAGCTGTTAATCTTCCTCGGACAGTGCACTATTACATAACCCATATAGACTTAACAATCAGCGTTTACCATCTCAGTTGTGGCACATGCAGATTACTCGAAGACCCACCTCATTCAGAGTCAGCCTCTGTTAATAAACCACAAGCACCTTATGCACCATGCGGCGAGATTGCTTCACTATCCAAGGTTCAATCACTATATCGCAGACAACCTTTTTCCTAAAGTTTACATGGCCTCTAGTCACATCTCTTAATCCTTCTATCTCCCAACATAAATTGGGACAATTTTTTAGGTGGACCAGTTACTCCAAAATTAACAAGTTTGGCCCATCTAATGTGTATGGTCAATTTTAGCAAGAATATAGGTTCAGGCGGTGAAGAGATAGCAGTCACACCTTAGACCTGTTGGATGAGTGGTCCTAAGAGCCCCTTTGCTGCATAAGAAAGCACCAGAATTATAGATGGTTGTTGGTAATCGGCGTTGCTGGTTTTGCCTATAATGCGGGAGCTGCAACATTCTTCTGCTTCTCAGTAAAGCCAATTTTGGCCGACCTGTCGTAAGCCACCGCTGTTCATGCACAGGGGATCGTCAATGATTTACATTCATATTTCCCTAGAGATTTTTAAAGTCTTTTTTTAAACATCCCTAAAATATTGCCCATGCAGTAGCTTTATTACCGTTCCGAAATTTCTTTCTAAACTGTTATTTACCGAGTAGGAGAAAACAAATCTTTCTTCTCATTGTATTGTGGTTGAATTAAATTATGATTGTCGAGTTTAATAGTTCACGTCCAATCACCGCAGAAATAAAAAGCCGCTACAGTAACAGGGAGATTATGGCTTTGGCAAGATAATCTTGTTTGCTTTCCAAATCAATTTAAATTTAGAAAACAATAGAAGGATTAGCGAAGACCCTCCTCCTAAATCTGTCACATTTCTTTCCAAGAAACTTCCATTGGTGAACATAATATTCTTCGTACACTTTTCTTTAAATGTTTATTTTGCAAATCATTACACAGGAGGTATAGAATTGCAAACTAAAATGGTAACCATGAGAATAATGTATAAAAATTAATTTAGCCAGGTCTGACTGATGTCTGCTTAGCAAGAGCTGCAAAAAAATGGCCCCCGGGTTGTATGCTTTGGGCAGCGAACGTGTCATTGTTATGAAAAGGTTTGCCACCGGCTTCTGAAAGGGTCGTTGATCTTGGAGATTAAGTTATGCTTCTCGTAATCCATAAACATGGCAAAATGTTATGAATTCCGAATGTATCACCACATTAATGCTGCGCTCTTTCTGAGGATATGAAATGCCTGTCATTGCAAGTAAATGTTTGTACGCCTGCACAGAACTATTCATTTACATCGCATTTAAACCCATTCAAGTAAAAAAGATAGAATATGTCATGCGATAAATACATTGCTATCCGCAGAGCCGCATAGGCAGCATTTGATACCAGAAAAAGTACCTTTTAAAGGTTGCCTAGGGGTTTATAGAAAATATCTAAAATACAAAAAATATTCTGTGAAGCAATACAAACAAATCTGGCTCGGAGATGGGTGGGCTCAACTTTTCCTATCGGTTGAATACACACTCCATACACAGTGGATACACGGATATATGTAGATGTGAAAATTTGCTCAATCTGCTCCAATAGATTTATAGTCATTAATGCACCTCAAATCGTATCTCACCACTCCCTTTCTCGTTCTGTGATATCAGTCCATTTGTCATCTGTCCAAAAGCAACGCTCCTCCAAATTGATTGTCTTTTAAAGGGAACCTGCCAGGTCCAATATGCACCCAGAACCACGAGCAGTTCTGTGTGCATATTGCTAATCCCTGCCTAACACTCCTTGTATATAGTAGGATAGATAAAGAGATCTTTAGAAAAAGTATTTCTAAAAATCCTTTATGATATGCTAATGACCACGCAAACTAGTTGCAAAGGTGTTAAGGATACTTTACACGCTGCGATATCGGTACCGATATCGCTAGCGAGCATACCAGCCCCCGTCAGTTGTGCAACACGGGCAAATTGCTGCCCGTGGCGCACAACATCGCTTACACCCGTCACACTTACTTATCTGTCTAGCAACGTCGCTGTGACCGGCAAACCGCCTCCTTTCTAAGGGGGCGGTTCATTCGGTGTCATAGTGATGTCACTAAGTGGCTGCCCAATAGCAGAGGAGGGGTGGAGATGAGCGGGCCAAGCATCCCGCCCACCTCCTTCCTTCCTCATTGCCGACGGGACGCAGGTACGGTGAGTTTCCTCATTCTTGCGGTGTCACACATAGCGATGTGTGCTGCCGCAGGAACGACAAACAACCTCGCTACTCACCTGTCAACGATTTTTGGTGTTGGAGCGACCTCTCCAATACCAATGATTTTTACATCTTTTTGCGATCGTTTTAGGTCGCTCAGAGGTGTTACATGCTGCGATGTCGCTAACGTCGCCGGATGTGCGTCACAAACACCGTGACCCCAACGATATATCGTTAGCGATGTCACAGCGTGTAAAGCACCCTTTACTTCATTGGATAGTCGGCCTCCTTAGCATGCTAACTTCTGAATATCCTTTTTAAAATGTGGAGCTCTAAACTCAACCCCATATTCTAGATGTGGCCTTACCACAGATTTATAGGGGGGTAACAAGCCATGTGCACAATTATATCCTGGTCATTTTCACTTCATCACCTTGATTTATCACAGTCCATAGTCATAAAATATTTAGCATAAAATATACATCGTCAAATAAAAAACACATACCTATAAAACAGGTCAATTGTATCTCAATATTAAAACTCCTATAGGCTACTGTATCTGACTACATCAGACAGTCAAGCCTGATGTTTGATCACTTCAGGCTAATCTGGTCATTTAAAAAACAATCCACCCATTTCTCACCATGGAAAGAACAAAATCCCTCAATGTGGCTCTGATCCACTCCCGCCTTGATTATTGTAACTCTCTATGAATTGGCCTCCCCCTCACACTAGACTTTCTCCTTCAGCAGCCAGGGTCACCTATCTGGCTAATCGTTACTTGGACACTTCCACTCTGTGCCAGTCATTGCCCTGGTTGCCCATACATTTTAGGATGTGCGATGAAACTCCACCCACAGCCCAGTCACTCGGGGAGACTTGGGCCCGTCTCAATGATGCCGGGTCATTTTACAATTCCGGAAATTGACTTGACATTATCGAACATCAGAGCTCACTGCAGCCTGGGCCATGTGATGCAGATGAGCGGACAGCGATAGCGCCGCTCACAGACAGAATTGACAAAAGAAGATAATTAGAAAAAGCCTTCTGTCACAGCTTTACATCGATGTGGCCACTATGCATTGTAGTGGACCACCTCTTTAACTTAAGGGGGCTTTACATGCTACGATATCGTTAATTTTTTATCGTCGAGGTCACATCATTAGTGACGCACATCCGGCGTCATTTACGATATCGCAGCGTGTGACACTTATGTGCGACCTAAAACGATCGCAAAAGCGGCCAAAATCGTTTGCCGCGGAGAGGTCGTCCTAAAACAAAAAAATGTTTACCTCTCATTAGCGATGTTGTTCCTCGTTCCTGCGGCAGAACACATCGCTGTGTGTGACACCGCAGGAGCGTGGAACATCACCTTACGTGCCTCCACCGCCAATGCGGAAGGAAGGAGGTGGGCGGGATGTTACGTCCCGCTCATCTCCGCCCCACCGCTTCTATTGGACGCCTGCCGTGTGACGTCGCTATGACGCCGAACGACCAGCCCCCTTAGAAAGGAGGCGGATCGCCGGCCAGAGCAACGTTGCAGGGCAGGTAAGCCGTGTGACGGGGGAGCGCGATTTTGTGCGCGACAGACAGCAATATGCCTGTGTTGCACAAACGATGGGGGCGGGTACACACGCTAGCGATATCGGTACCGATATCGCTAGCATGTAAAGCCCCCTTTACTTTAATTCTACCACCCTTTCACCATATACCAGTCTGAGCAATCTCACTATCTGGCTGCCATAACCAATTTGGTGCCTTTTGTTGCCTTGCCACATTGAAAATAATAATAATTGTTCTTAATTACACCTTTTAAAATTTATAATGACCATTAACAGATAATTCTCAGTGCTTGCTTAATGATTAAGATTGTTCAGAGTGTATCTTAAATCAATAATATTAATGCTCAGACATCCGACACCCCCGCCGATGAGCTATGACCGGTGTCTGAAGTGGGGAGAAGTTCTCAGATGCTGCAGGAACACAGCAGCATCATCAGAACTATAGTGGCTGTGGCCGCTACTGCAGATCCTCACTGTATTCATTTGAGTACAAGGTAGATCTGCAGCAACCCGACTTTTGCAGCTATGGAAATGATGGAGTTCCTGTCTTCCTGCAGCATCCGAGAACTTTCGGCGGCCACTGCCAGTGCTGATAACACTGATCACATATTGATGGCTTATCCTAAAAACAGGCCATCAATAAAAAGGAAGCGGCTATCTCCTTTAATGAATAATAATGCCAAGAGTACCTAATAAATCGGTAATAACTCAGGTCTACATTTGAAAAAAAATTCTGCTGCTCCAAGTATTTTTGCTGATTTTACCCAAATGAAAGGGGCTGATTCCAGATATGAAATAAAAAATATGCAATATATTACATTTTTTACATGAAAGAGAGATGTTTGATTAAAGGTTTCAGGGTACGTGCCCACGATCCGGACATGCTGCATCCGGTGTCATGGCGGGTCCTGAGCACGAGACCGCAGCTACTCGTGCCCACGATCCGGGCTCGGGCAGTTGCGGTTTCTCTCTCCTATTCTCCCTGCAGAGAATGCTTGCAACTCTGCAGCAAACAATTGACATGCTTGCAGCCGCACCTCAGGCCAGTTTACGCTGCGGGCAGTACACACACAATGGGCATGAGATTTCTAGAAATCCCATCCACTGTGCTTGTACTGTATAACACAGGGTTTTGGACGCAGTTGAAGCATGCTGCGTCCATAACGCTGTGAAAACTGATCGTGGGCATGTACCCTTAAAGTTGAATATCAGCGGTAATATGAAATTAATGCAAAAAATTCAAGTTGATCGACTTATCAAGAGCGCAATAGTGTAAATTTTAATTGTTAGGGAGAGATTTTCTTTTTTTCAATGCTCTGGAATAGTTATGATTGGGGTTGACAGCACTAGTATGCCGTCAGGTTTGTGTTCCATCTGCCTTATGTTCCATGGTCCTGATGTCTTGGTTAAAGCGTTCTTGTTATTCACTCATAGCTCCAAGATTGGAGGGGATGTAGTTCAGGTGGTTATGAAGGAAATGCAATTTGACACTCATGTTTGCTCCATTCGCTGTTGTAACACAATCACAAATGTATCAGAATATATCAGGATCATTCCTGCACTGTCCACCACGAATTGTTTGATTGTTGGATGACTTACTCAACAAAAACCTTTTTAACTGAGTTAAATGTACGACTTGTAAGCCTCTTGAATGACTGAATGCTGCCTTTGGTTTTCACACTGCTTATATAGATATCAAATTCCAACTGCAGTTTTTAACTGCTTATTAAACAGTCTTCCTATTAGTCATACTAATGCTTACTCAGCATTTCTTTTTACGTATGCAGCATATCTAAATAATATAATTATATATAATGTTACGTTTTTACTCTAAGAGTTCTTTAATAATGAGCATTTTGCATAAAAAAACAGATGTGACTGGAGGAAACAGATGTGATTTTTGGTTTCAGAACACCAAAATTCATAAAGATAAAATGTTATCTTGTAGTCAGCAAAACTGATATAAAGCAGTGTAATTATTCCAGAGTGTCCCTTTAAAGGGGTTTTCCAGGCTGAGAAGAAAAGTCTGCATTTACTCTATGAGATTACAGACTGCCAAATTATGACAATATGCAATGTGCACATGATTCCTTTGCATTCCCCATGCGAGTGGGAGTCAAATGACACCATATATGCTATTTGCATACTAAAGCCTGCAATTAAGCATACGATATCGTATGCGATTGTACCCGCCCCCAACGTATGTGCGACACGGTCAATTTGTTGAATGTGTCGCACAAACTAATAACCCCCTGTCACACATACTTACCCTCCATACGACCTCGATGTGGGCGGCGAACATCCACTTCCTGGAGTGGGACGGACGTTCGGCGTCACATCGACGTCACGCTGCAGCCGGCCACTAGAAGCGGAGGGGCGGAGATGAGCGGGACGTAAACATCCCGCCCACCTCCTTCCTTCCGCATAGCCGGTCGTGAGCCACAGGACGCAGGTAAGATCTGTTCATCGTTCGCAGGGTGTCACACACTGCGATGTGTGCTACCCCGGGTACGATGAACAACCTTACATTCAATTTTTAGGAAATGAACGACGTGCGTGCGATGAACGGTTTACCGTTCAATCGCAATCGCATGTAGTTGTTACACGCTACAATGTAACTTACGATGCCGGATGTGCGTCACTTACGATGTGAACCAGCCAAGAAATTGTAAGATGTATAGTAGCATGTAAAGCGGGCTTTACAGTCACAAGCCAACAAGACTCTTATCTGCTTCTCAATTTTCTAATGGCATGTAAACTGGAGCATGCAGATTGCATACATGCAATTATGTAACCCACTACTCACATGGGGACTACATGTGAATCATGAGAGCATGTCATTATTTGGCAGTCTTTAGCCACAGAATGATCACAATGATTGCAAACTTTTCTTCCAGGTCAAGAAAATCCCTTTAATAATATCAATAATAATATAAAATAAATATGGAATCTTCTTGTTGAAATTCTTACTATTGTGAGCAAAATACACTCCTGCGCCATTATAACTCCAAATTAGTAAGATTTGTTTTATGAGCGCTTGGGAAATCATTACAGCACACACAATTTGTGGTGTACTGAAAGTTTCTCCTTTATTACATCATGTGATTAGTTTATATAGTATCCCAAACAAAGAAATAACTCCCCTGAACTATGCACCAATAAGAGCCGCAGGGGTGTGTATAGAGTTATGAAACTTACCCGCCCATCAGTGCTAGATGAGCCCTATGACATTATTCAGTTATAAGACAAGATGGTTTCTATAAGCACAAAACGGATTGCATTCTCTCACAATATTAATACCTGAATTGCTCACTAAATAAATAATATTAATAATAACTATATTGCCCACATGCTACTTAATGAATAATCATAATGCACATTTTGCCCCTTCAATGAGCAATAATGTAAACTGGCAGCCTGATATTTATAGAATTTATTTTAATATTTGTATTTAGTCAGTTCAGATTTATTCTATATTTCTCATGTATAAGGTAATTTAGCAGAAATGTCCTGTAAATTAAAATGTAGACTTTCACAGCCTTTGATCTCTTAATGCTTCACTTCCTGGATTGCTAAGCTAAAAGCAAATATTACTGGTTTTGATTCTTTTAACTACTTTATTTTAACTTTTAATTTATTTTTTTTTTAGAATTACAATTAATTGGGAATTCACAATTTAAAGGTTTCTCCACTTTGAATAATTTCTTTTTTGTTATAAAGCTTTCTGAAGTATGTACAAGTTGTCTCCCTGCCGAGACCCTCAATTGTATACATGATATTCCTAAAATGTCTCTGGCTTGGCAAAAGGAAAGAGGGAATGGGAAAGAGAGTGAGGGAGAGAGAGAGGCTCTCTGTAGCTATTTTCTAAAAGTACAGTATAAGCTATCCTTTATATTCAATCAGAATTTCCCAATTTACTTTTATCTGTTAATATACTCACTTAATGCCGCCTTCTCCAAGATCCAGCACCATTCTGCTTCCCTTTCCAGTGATGTCACCGCTAGTGTTGAGCGAGTAGTTGACTATTCGTACTCGCTATGCTGTTAGCGAGTACTGTCCGCTACTCGCATATTTGTTACGAGTAGCGGGCGAAAGTGAGTCAATGGGATATACTCGCTAAGTAGCAAGTAAACCGAAAGCCGTACTATTCGTGCCAGTAACGAATAGTATTGTCTTAGGAAGGAATAAGTCATGTGCCAGTCCTTTATATTGACCACACATGTATTTATACATATAAATGAGATCTCCTCTGAGACGTCTTTTTTTAAGCTAAACCTAACTTTTTCAACCTCTCATTATATATGAGCCTTTCCATTCCTTGTAATAATCTAGTTGCCGCCTTTGAACTGACTCTAACTTCTGAATGTCCTTTTTAAAATTTGGAGCCCAAAACTGGATCCCATATTCCAGATTTGATTTTACAAGTGATTTATAGAGGGGTAACAATACGTTGGGATCACAGGATCTAATCTCTCTTTTTATACACCCAAAATCTTGTTTGCTTTAGCAGCTGCTGCTTGACATTGAGTGCTGCTGCTCAGCTTATTTATAATGAGAATACCCAAGTCCTTCTCCTGTTCTGTAGTCCCGAGTTTACTTCCATTTAATGTATACGCAGCTATAGGATTACTCCGTCCTAGGAGCATTATTCTACATTTATAAACGTTAAATCTCATTTGCCAAGTGTTTTCCCATTCAGACATCTTATCCAGATCATTTTCTAATAATATAATGTCAAGGTCAGTTTTTAGTATCCTATATAGTTTGGTGTCATCAGGAAATACTGATACTTTGCTCTCAATCCCATCCACAAGGTCATTAATAAAGAGATTAAAGGGAACCTTTCACCAGTTTTTTCACTATTAAACTAAAAGTATCCCCTTCTGCAGCTCCTGGGCTGCGTTCTATGAAGGTGCACCTTGTTCCCTGACTCCCCTTGCAGACCCCAAAACTAACTTTATAAAACATGATGCCCACGTATGCTAATTACCTGTGTGGCTGAGATGGGCGTGGTCATTTTCTGCTCCTGTCCCCCCTCCTGCTGCTGTTCGCCGTCCTCCTTTCTTGATTGACGTGATGACGCCTCCATCATCATGATGGTTGCATTTTCAAATCTTGCACCTATTCAGTTATGTCGGCTCACGCAGGCGTGGTTTGCTCTGCCATATCACGGGCAGAGCAGAAAACATAGCTGCCCTCGCTCGCACTGGTGAGGTAAATGTGCAGGTGCGAGATTATGGTAGGGTACGAGGATGACACTGGTGAGGTCATGCACAGTCCTGACCAAAATCTTGCGCTTGCGCATTTAGCTCACCGGTGCGCGTTAGGGCAGCTATGTTTTCTGCTCTGCCTGTGATATGGCAGAGCGAACTGCGTCTGCGCGAGCCGACATAAGTGCACAGGCGCGAGATTTGAAAATGCAACGAGGATGATGACGGAGGTATCATCACGTCAATCAAGAAAGGAGGATGACAATCAGCAGCAGGAGGGGGGACAGGAGCAGAAAATTAGCACACCCATCTGAGCCCCACAGGTAATTAGCATACATGGGGGTCATGTTTTATAAAGTTATTTTTGAGGTCTGGAAGAGGAGTCAGGGCACAAGGTGCACCTTCATAGAATGGAGCCTAGGAGCTGCAGAATATGACACTTTGTAATGCCTGCCTGGATCCACAGACTCAGACGGGCTGTAATGGATAGGTTAGAGGGAAGCCGCTCATCAAGCAGGACCCCCAGAACCATGAAACCCTTTAACCCCTCTACAGGGATTTGGAATTACACAGGGCCCAAGGTGATCACTACCAGTGGAAGGCTGCAGTCCGATGAGAGTAGTAGTCAGGGAGGGTCGAACCGGGAAATGCAAAACAGGGACAGAATCGGCAGGCAAGGACGTAATCAGCAAACGAAGCAGAGGTCAAATCCAGATCAGGCACTGAGGTACATAAACAGTAGGCAGAAGGGTAGTCAGGAACAAGCAGAAGTCAGAACACCAGAATCACTAAACAGAACAGGGTGGAACAGGAACCAGGAATTCAGAACTATCTCTGGCAGTAGTCAACAGACAGGAGGGGAATTAAGAAGGGTGTGGTGTCTTCCCATTGGTTGTAGCTGAATGATAGTAACTCCAGCTAGGAGACACCCGCCACCTACAGTCAGCCAGTGGCACTGCAGATCCCAAGGAAACCCATCCCAGTGGATGAGCGGAGCCTGCGCCCACCTGCGCCGCTGGCATCGACTCCTCTCCCATCACTAGCAATATCCACGTCAGGAACATGGTGTCACCTGGTGATCGAAGTAGAAGTTGCTGGAGCGGACTCTGGTGGTGACGTAACACACTTTTAGTTTAATAGTGAAAAATCTGGTGAGAGGTTACCTTTAAAAAGAATCGGTTGCAGCACAGATCCCTGCGGCATCCCACTGCTGACTATAGCCTATTAAGAGAATATACCATTTATGGCAAATCTTTGTTACCTATCTTGTAGCCAATTCCTTACCAATCTGCATCTTCCCCTACTCCCTGCTTCTGAAGCTTCAGTATAAAACTGCTGTGTGATAAAGTTAAATTAAGAACATCCAATCTTAGACACACCCCCTATAAATACTCACAGGCTAATGGCAGAAGGTGTAAACTGCCCAGGCCAAAAAAACTAATGCACTGCCAGGATGCAGCAAGACCTCCATTAAATGGAGACATCACAGGTGCAAAGGAAGATGGTAAAATTGCACAGTTATGGCTTGCATAGGTCACTGTTCACACATGCAGGTTCACAGTATCTGGTAAGCAGCCTATTAGTTACGCCCATCCCAATAGATGCAAGCGGGCTGCGCCAGTACTATATATGTGCTCCATGCAGTGACAGTGACTTATACATATATGATATATTAGTGTAGGGACCGTCAAAAATGAGGATAGATGACGTGGATTATGGGCGTCCGTACTATGGCCATATTACCTACCAATACCTCATATATTTTTTTTTTTTTTTCACGGAATATTTTATACAGGATGCAGCCAGGTCTCTTTATCTTAGACCTTGCATACTGTACTCACTGTCCCTGCATGGAGCACATATATAGTATTGGCGCAGCCCGCTGGCATCTATTGTGATGGGCGTAACTAATAGGCTGCATACCAGATACTGTGAACCTGCATGTGTGAACAGTGACCTATGCAAGCCACAAGTGTGTAATTTTACCATTAAGCTCCTTTTGCACCTGTGATGTCTCCATTTAATGGAGGTCTTGCTGCATCCTAGCAGTGCATTAAGCCCGCTTTACACGCTACAATATATCTTACGATGTGTCGGCGGGGTCACGTCGTAAGTGACACACATCCGGCATTGTAAGGTACATTGCAGTGTGTAACAGCTACGTGCGATTGCGATTGAACGGTAAAACGTTCATCGCATGCACGTCGTTCAATTCCTAAAATTTGAACATCAGGTTGTTCATCGTACCCGGGGTAGCGCACATCGCTGTGTGTGACACCCCGGGAACGATGAACAGATCTTACCTGTGTCCTGCGGCTCCCGCTGGCAATGCGGAAGGAAGGAAGGAGGTGGGCGGGATGTTTACATCCCGCTCATCTCCGCCCCTCCGCTTCTGTTGGCCGCTGCCGCGTGACGTCGCTGTGACGCCGAACGTCCCTCTCACTCCAGGAAGTGGATGTTCGCCGCCCACATCGAGGTTGTATGGACGGGTAAGTACGTGTGACAGGAAAGATTCGTTTGTGCGACACGTTCAACAATTTGAACGTGCCGCACATACGATGGGGGTGGTTACGATCGCATACGATATCGTATGCGAAATTGTAACATGTAAAGCAGGCTTTAGTTTTGGCCTGGGCAGTTTACACCTTCTGCCATTAGTCTGTGAGTATTTGCTAAGCTTTTGGAGGATTTTATTCCTCTTTTTTGTTGTTGTTTTTTATTCACACCTCCTATAAACTGTAAATATATTTATACCCAGTGTTAATGCAAATATTAGTTAGGGTGTGTCGATGATCGACACATTGAAGACCTTACGGAACCAAATAGTTCAAACCAAACCAAGAAAACCGCAATAAGATCAAAAAATGAACATACTTTATAATTAAAAATAAGTGAGAATGTTGCAGTGAAAGGATGTCACATGTATATAAATATTAAAAACACGCTGTAACCCTGCTCAATTATGGAAAATTTGTAAACCATATACAATAAAGTGGCATGTGTAGCAGCAAATGAATACCATTACATTCTAACTGCACATTTTTTGTCTTTCCTGTCCTTTGTGGTGTAACCCTCTACGTTTGTCATCCAGTCATGGCTCTCATCCAACCAGGGTTCCGTAATATCCTTGACATCGTGATCTGATGCTGACAAAAGAGTGTCCAATTCATTTATAATGTTTGCAAGAATTCTTGCATTCGCTGAGCACCTGGGGTTCATGTGTTGTTGTTATATCACGCGAGCTCAGCACCCCATCAGCACCGAGTTCACTGCCCCTGGCTTCAGACGTATAAGTAATGAGCAGCCAGCTGTAGCCCTGACTTCTTAGGCTGCTTTCACACATCCGGTTTTTGCTGACCGGCACAATACGGCGCTTTGCAGAAAAAATGCAACCGTTTTTTTTTGCCGCCGGTTGCGTTTTTTCCCGCATAGACTTGCATTAGCGCCGTATTTTGCCGCATGGCCTTGCGTTGTGTCCGTTTTTTGCCGGATGCGGCATATTTAGCCCATGCGGCGGCCGGATGGAACGTTGCCTGGCACGTTTTTTTGCGCGGCGAAAAAACCGCATCGCGCCGGATCGGCGCGATTTACAATGCAGGCCTATGGACGCCGGATGCGGCGTCCTGCGGTAAAAACCGCATCCGGACGCCAGATGCGTTTTTTTGCACTGCGCATGCTCAGTATCAAGCCGCATCCGTCAAAAAACAGACGGGCCACATGGAAAAACATATGCAACGGATCCAGTTTCTCCGCCGCATCTGTTGCATAAGTTTTTGAGCCGGATTGAGCCGCACTGCAAAAACCGGATGTGTGAAAGCAGCCTTATATGTCTGAAAGTGGGGACTGTGAAGCTGGCAGTGATTGGGCACGAAGCTTGTGTGACGTAACAACCTCATGTGAGCACCGGGAGAGTGAATGTCAACACTGCTGGAACGGCGCTGGCACGGAAAGTGAGTATAAGCTTTGTTATTTTAATTGGTGGAAACCTGGGGAACGAGAAGAGATTGTCCGAGTGATGGACAACCCCTTTAAAAATATGAGCCTGTATATGAGCATCCCTTTAGAATATATGTATGGACCTTGGAGCAAATAATACTACTACTTTTTTTTCTGTAAATGCATTTTTGCAATAATAGCTGAGGATATTGTGCAGTAGATATAACACAATAGTATAATAATGAGTTGGTAGCGAATGGCATCCTTGCTGCTTGAGAATTGCTGGTCAAGCTATTGTAGCTTTTATGGTTCTTCTCCAGAGAAAAATAAGCTGTGATAAAAATTACTTTGAAAATCTGAAATCAATATTAAACCCAACAAGTTTTCATTTATAGTTTGAGTGGAAGAAAAATACATTATTTTTTTGTGCCTTTACTGTGATTCTGATGATGGTTGTGGCTTAACCACTAAGAGCAGATCATTTTGTAGAGAAATAATAGAAAAGTTTATTTGCTTGTAATGACTGTCATATGGTTGTGTGGTTTATCAGCAGAGTGTTTTATCCTTCTTTCTCTGACGGGTTATTGTGTTGATGGTATACTATATAAACACGGTTTTCCGCTAACTACAAATCAAAAATCTGACCAATCAAAATACAAAAAAAGAATTTAACATTTTTTATTTTATTTAAACAACTATAGGGATCCCCTGGTTTAAATATTTTATGTGCCAGAGTTAAATGGAGTCACCAGGTTTTTTTTTTATGTAATATGAAAGCAGCATGCTGTAGGAGCTTAGACCCGGATTCCAGCGATGTGTCACTTGATGGTCTGCATCCTGTCATTTTGATGAAATCACTGTTTTCTCAACAGTGCTCAGGATGCTGAGCACTGTACAACTCCGCCACCATCACTGATTGGCAGCTTTATGTGCACACTGTACCCTGACAGAAAGCTGCTAATCAGAGGTGGGGGTGGTTTACACAAAGTAGTTGACTAGGAGGCACAATACACCTAGTCCTGCAGTGATAATCTCCTGTTGATAAAACACTGATTTTCTTTAAGCTACAACACACAGCCTAGTAAGTGTTACATAACTGGAATCAAGGTCTCATCTCCTGCATTGTGTTTTTTTTTTGGGTTACATAGCAAAAAAATGCTGACAGATTTTGTTTAAAATTATGGCCATTCATCGGAAAGACTGCTGTCATGGGATATGAAATGACAGAACTGGGGCTCCTAGACTGGCTCTCAGACTTGAGACCCTGTGCTGTCCCTTATCTCAGAGGTAGGCTTTATGGTAGCCAGGTCTGAACCCCCAGCATGACCCTGACTTCTGTCCGAGCCCTGATCTTACTCCTCCTCTCCCCTACCCTTGGGGCAGGCCGGAACACAGTAACAAAACTCCACAGAAATGACATAGACAAGGGAGAACAAAAACTCGTACACACTGCACTCAAACACAAAGGATACACTATACATGTACAGGGGAGGAACAAAAAGGGAAGGAACTAAAAGCACAACAGGGTAATTTCCACACCATTCAAAATAGCAACTACAGATCACCACAAACTCAATCACCACCAAGACTGGAATCACTAGAGCTATGCTGAAGCTATTATCGGCGCTGAGTAGCAAGGTCCAGAATCCTAAATAGGAAGGAGTCGGCTGTGATTGGTAATTAACAACCTAAGCTCCTAGCAGAATACCCCAGGTCAGCAGGAATTAACTCCTGCAGGACTGAGGAACAGTGCACATAAAACAGCCGACGCCCAGCTCTGGCTGAGCAACAAGGAGACATCAGGTTGCCTGTCAGGCTCTGCAGTGTGGCATCTAATGAGTCTTCTGGACCTGAACACCACATGACAACTGCCTTTTCATACTACATTTTTGTCTATATCAATTTCTGCAGATAAAATGTTGACTGGCCATATCTTCCTCCAGTAAAATGGAATGTTTTCCTCGAGAACCAACAGAAATTCATGCCATTAAAAAAAAACAAATCCTCCTCAGAGTATGAGATCTTCTTAGCTGTTTTGTCCCTTTATTGCTTTATTTTGGCTTTAAAACAAAAGTAATCTGATTTATCGGTTAGTATTGATGAACCACCATTAGCGAGAATTGTAATAATGTGCAGTGTATTAAATTTACAATTGACTTTACTTTAAAAATTAAAATGATCTAACCTAAGGTAGTTTTATTTTGTAAAAGTATAAACCTTTTATGTTTCCGTTTACAACAAATTATAAGAAAAATGATTGCAAGTATTTTCTACAGTGTTCCAGATACAAATTTCTTTAAAGGGTTTGTCTGGCTTTCTGATAAAAAGTCTGCAGTTATTTTGTGTGACTGCAAACTTGTGAAGAAAAAATATAGAAAAAAATATAGGACCAAGAAAATTTTGAATCCTGACAGCATGCGATGCCCACACTGTCAGGATTTCATAGTGTTGCTGGTGAGAGTAGGTGGTCACCAGATTGCAAGTATGCAATTTGCAAATGTACGGTCATATGCCAGCTAGACATGCTCAGCTTGTCTCAATTCACTTGCATTAAGAAGCCAGGCATGTCTAGTCGAAATTGGCCGAAATATTTAAATCGTATACTTGTGGTCACATGGCTGCCCCATCTCACTGGCAATACATGTGAATCCTGACAGCGACTGCACCGCATACTGTCAGGAGTTAGAGCTCCGAAATCACATTAGACTGGGCATTTATTATTATAGCACCATTTATTCCATGTCATTTACATGTGAAAAGAGGTACCATAGTTTTCGGATTATAAGACACACTTTTCCTCCCAAAAATTTGGGTGGAAAATGGGGGTGCATCTTATAATCCGGTTGAAGCTTAACAGGTGGTGGGGGAGTGCGGTGGAGCAGGGTCAGATTGCGGTGGCAGGAGTAGAGCTGCAGATGTCCAGTAGAGCAATGCTATATGTGTCCCGTTGATACAGGAGCCATCCCCAGTGATTAAAGAATATGTTGGTGGTGCGGGCTTTAAAGAAATGGCGCCTGGAGTTGGCGCATGCGCAGATTGAACTCTTGCCTCAATAACGAGCCAAGAGCTCATCTGCAGAAGCTCTGCCTTTGGCCAATTGACCTTCCAGCAACAGACTTAAGGAAAATGGTGCCTGGAGATGGCGCGTTTGCGGGTGAGATCTTGGGCTCAATCTGCGCATGCGTGGACTCCGGGCTCCACTTCTTTGAAACCCGCACTGCCGACATTTTGTTACGAAGAATCACCGAGCATGGCTGCTGTCTCACAGTGCCTGCAGTATAGCCGAGACATACACCGCACCTACTCCACCACCGGCCCTGCCTCCCCGTGACCTCGCTCTATCACCTTTGCCATCCCCGGTAAAATACAACTGGATTAGAAGATGGATTCCATTTTCACTAAAACTTTTTTTCCCCATTTTTCTCTCTCTAAATTTGAGGTGCGTCTTATAATCTGGTGCGTCTTATAAAATGAAAAATACAGTATACATAATAAAAACAAGTACAATAATCATGAACAATGCAAATCACAGACTGGTACAGGAGGAGACAGGTCTCTGCCCATGAGAATTTGTAGGATTCCATAATTCATATCAATTTTATTGAGTTCTAGGATGAAAATATAACTGATATCCATATATTCTTGACAGCTCTCAAACCCCCATAATTGTGACTTTTGGGGGATGTGGAATTAATAGGTAAAAGTCAATTCTTTTATTAACCCTTTGGAAATAAATTGTTAAATTATACTAAGTAATTTATAATATACCTAATACAATGCATGTTATTTAGGTTTAGGAAATATAAAAAATCTAAAGATTTTTGTTTAAAAGTTAAACCATAGGAGATATTTGGAAGTGGAATAAATTTACAATTCTCTTGGGAGAACATGCTGCAAAGTGTAAATGAATCTATAAATGTAAACCTGTGATGGTATATAATTGTAAGGCAGACTGCTGATAGATGTGTTGATTTTTTAAAAAACACTAAAATGCTGTAATGGGAAATGTAAAAGCTAAAATCAGCAGCTAGAAAAACAAACAAGTGATAACTGCAGTGTACTGTGTATATTTGCACTTACTGAAATTCATAAAATTGTTGTTGGTTTCTAAAGGGCAGATACCTCCAAGAGTCTCCCATTTTAGTCTCTTCTTGCATCCCCAATAGTTCATTCTATTGTTTCTTCAGTATTAATATTAGTCTTTCATCTTCAGCTTAATATGTCAAATGAGTAGTTTAAAAGTATTTTGAATGGATTGGAAGATATTAATATTCATATTACTGTAAGCCTGGACTGAAAAGAGGAATTAATCAAAAACTTTACCTCTATTTTCATATTTTTACGACAGCCTATTTTCTTTTCTAAATAGTTGCTGAGGCTTAGTGGGTTGTATTCTCAAGTTGTCTCTTGAGTAGCACACAGCATGAAGTCTCCTTACTACCTGGTTGTTTGGGAGGTAAGTGCTCTACCTAGATTGACAGTTCTGCTGAGTAGCTTCATCTTGCTACAACACATCAACGGTCTGTCATTGTTCTGAAGTCCACACTGTTATGACTATATTTTCATATAAAAATAGGAATACATTTGAACAAGCTTTCGGCTCAGGAAAGTGAGAGCCTTGATTAACTGCTTTGGAAATTGCAAACCTAGAGAAATGGGGGAAAGTGCAATGTGATTATGCAGGAGTGATAAGAGAAGGTCAGTCAGGAGCTGAGTTTGAGGGAGGGATGTAAGCAGAAAATTCAATGAAATCAATGTGCCAGAATGAGGTTGCTCCCAAAAATTAACTCGTCTCTTGAATGTAACTGTTATGCACCCTTAGGGCTCATGTGCACGTAACTGCATAATCTTCTGCAGCAATTTAACAGCACATGTGCGCGTCAAATCGCTGCAGAAAGAATGCATTAGAAATGCAGTTTTTTTGTTAAAAAAAAGCTGATTTCATGCGCTCTGGCTGCTGCCCCCACCATAGACAGAGTGGGAGCAGCATCAAGAATGCAGAAATAATTGACATGCTGCTTTTAGGAACGCACGGATTTGGGTCAAAATTTTAGCACCCAAATCGCTACGTTCTTAAAAGCATTGTGCACACATCTCATGCACAATTTTCATAGATTGTGCAGGGGACGCAGGACGCATGTGTGTCGCCCAGGGATAGGGGGTTGTCCTGGTGTTGGATGAGGCTGCTTTCATGTGTAGGGACATCAGGAGGTACGTTTGCTTAACCTTTAACTATACTGCCACCCCCCACCTGCTGTGCAGATGGCCTCCTCCGGGAACTTGAGGACGTTCAACAGGGGTGACAGTCCAAAAAAAAAAAACAGTCATTCTTTAAACTTGTGGGTAGCCGTCCATGTTCCGCTACCACTGCTGCTGCTGCCGCCACTCCCAGTACAGGGCATGGGTTCCGTGCTCTGCCTCCTGCTCAGGAGCCAGGCCCACTCGGATACCCTCGGCGCTGGCTACAATCGGCCTCGCTAACTGCCGAGGGCCCCATCGCTCAGTGGCCTGCTCCTCCTCTCTGCAGGTGCACTCCGGCTGCTCCACAGCTGTGACAGGGCATTTGGGAGCGGCTGGCGCTGCAGCTGGGGGCGATTTCAGGATGGGTGCTGCCGTCGTTGCGGCCGGAATGACTGCCAGAGCCGACGTCATCACCGTTGCGGCCGGAAAGACTGCCGGAGCCGACGTCATCCCCGTTGCGGCCATGCTCGGGGCCAGGTGAGATGTCATCGGGGTTGCAGCCTGGCTCGGGGCCGGACGGGATGTCATCGGGGTTCCAGCCTGCTGTGACATCTTGCCGCTCTTGTGTCCAGGAATGGAATATTGCGGAGTCCTGGCGTCCCTGCACTTTACAATTCCAGTTACATGCCACCGCTTCTCTGCCCGTCCCCCCTTGGTCTTCTGCGAGCACTCCTTCTGGCTGTGTTCCCAGGGGGCAGGGCTTCAACTTCGTGCCATTTTCGGGGAAGAAAGAGATGGTGCTGTTGTTTTGGCGCCAAAAATGGCGGGCAAGATGGTGGCAGGTAAAAATTTTTCAAACAGTTCACGGATTACAAGGCGCACATCATCCAGGTCACAGATGGGGTAAGAATCCTGTTCGTGACACCAAATTGTGTTGCCCAGGGATAGGGGGTACTCAGAACCGGGCCAATGGGGTCGCTTCTAGAGGTGTCACGGTGGCGTGACCCGGTCTGTGATCCCAGGCTCCACAAGAAAAGGGGAATATGTAAAGGGAGATTGTCTGTGATGCCACCCGTGGGTTGCGATGATGAGATGGTGGCACCGCCGCTGCCTCTGGGGACCGTGCCCGGGACTGATGGTGTGGGGCAGCAAGGTGGGATCCCCTCCACGGGTAGGGGAGTTGTAGTCCCGGGGCCCGATTGGGAGTTGTGGTGGTGGCAAGGCTTGCAGGGATCAGCACACTTACAGTTCGGTTGTCCTGATGTTGGATGAGGCTGCTTTCATGTGTAGGGTCAAGAAAAGGAAACACAGAGTCTGTTTTGTCAACCAACTTGACAAATGGCCGATCACCTTTGGCAGGTGTCTTCGGGTCCTTCACCCAGATGTACAGCCAGGGCCCTTCTTTCCACACTCTCTGTCTGTCTCTTTCTTGTCTGGACTAGTCCGTTTAAACGCCCTCCAGATCGGGTCCCTCTCCCAGCACCGGTGAGCTACAACTCTGTCCCCGTCGCCTCAGGATCCCCGCGACCGGATTTCCGTCGCTTGTAACCCTCACAGCCACCTAGTCCGGTAGTCCAGGGCTCCAACCCCGGCAACCACCTTCTCCCGGGGAGCTCCAAGCTTCTCCCTGTCAGCGCTTCACTGACTACTGCACCACTGAACTGAATTCTGTTCTGTCACTTCTCAGCTCCTCTCGCCCCCCTCCCTTTTCCTGGGGAGGGGGTGAGTAGGGCCTGATTGGCTGGTGTACATCTGTGTGGGGATTGTGTAGCTGCCAAGGAGGATTAACTCTTTTTGTGACTATCTGGTTTTGCCAGGGCGTCACACTCTCCCTTGGTTGAATACAGCCCGTCCGCGGGCTGTCCGGCCACTGACGTTTATTTTAACGGGAGAAGAAAAAGTTAACACATTACCACCATACATCTTCCCACATCGGGAGGTACATTTGCTTAACCTTTAACTATCCTGCCACCCCCCACCTGCTGTGCAGATGGCCTCCTCCGGGAACTTGAGGACGTTCAACAGGGGTGACAGTCCAAAAAAAAAAAACAGTCATTCTTTAAACTTGTGGGTAGCCGTCCATGTTCCGCTACCACTGCTGCTGCTGCCGCCACTCCCAGTACGGGGCATGGGTTCCGTGCTCTGCCTCCTGCTCAGGAGCCAGGCCCACTCGGATACCCTCGGCGCTGGCTACAAACGGCCTCGCTAACTGCCGAGGGCCCCATCGCTCAGTGGCCTGCTCCTCCTTTCTGCAGGTGCACTCCGGCTGCTCCACAGCTGTGACAGGGCATTTGGGAGTGGCTGGCGCTGCAGCTTGGGGCGATTTCAGGATGGGTGCTGCCGTCGTTGCGGCCGGAAAGACTGCCAGAGCCGACGTCATCCCCGTTGCGGCCATGCTCGGGGCCGGGTGAGATGTCATCGGGGTTGCAGCCTGGCTCGGGGCCGGACGGGATGTCATCGAGGTTCCAGCCTGCTGTGACATCTTGCCGCTCTTGTGTCCAGGAATGGAATTTTGCGGAGTCCTGGCGTACCTGCACTTTACAGTTCCGGTTACATGCCACCGCTTCTCTGCCCGTCCCCCCTTGGTCTTTTGCGAGCACTCCTTCTGGCTGTGTTCCCAGGGGGCAGGGCTTCAACTTCGTGCCATTTTCAGGGAAGAAAGAGATGGTGCTGTTGTTTTGGCGCCAAAAATGGCGGGCAAGATGGCGGCAGGTCAAAATTTTTCAAACAGTTCACGGATTACAAGGAGCACATCATCCAGGTCACAGATGGGGTAAGAATCCTGTTCGTGACACCAAATTGTGTTGCCCAGGGATAGGGGGTACTCAGAACCGGGCCAATGGGGTCGCTTCTAGAGGTGTCACGGTGGCGTGACCCGGTCTGTGATCCCAGGCTCCACAAGAAAAGGGGAATATGTAAAGGGAGATTGTCTGTGATGCCACCCGTGGGTTGCGGTGATGAGATGGTGGCACCGCCGCTGCCTCTGGGGACCGTGCCCGGGACTGATGGTGTGGGGCAGCAAGGTGGGATCCCCTCCACGGGTAGGGGAGTTGTAGTCCCGGGGCCCGATTGGGAGTTGTGGTGGTGGCAGGGCTTGCAGGGATCAGCACACTTACAGTTCGGTTGTCCTGATGTTGGATGAGGCTGCTTTCATGTGTAGGGTCAGGAAAAGGAAACACAGAGTCTGTTTTGTCAACCAACTTGCCAAATGGCCGGTCACCTTTGGCGGGTGTCTTCGGGTCCCACACCCAGATGTACAGCCAGGGCCCTTCTTTCCGCACCCTCTCTGTCTGTCTCTTTCTTGTCTGGACTAGTCCGTTTGAACGGCCTCTGGATCAGGTCCCTCTCCCAGCAACAGCGAGCTACAACTCTGTCCCGGTCGCCTCAGGATCCCCGCGACTGGATCTCCGTCGCCTGTGGCCCTCACAGCCACCTAGTCCGGTAGTCCAGGGCTCCAACCCCGGCTACCACCTTCTCCCGGGGAGCTCCAAGCTTCTCCCTGTCAGCGCTTCACTGACTACTGCACCACTGAACTGAATTCTGCTCTATCACTTCCTCAGCTCCTCTCGCCCCCCTCCCTTTTCCTAGGGAGGGGGTGAGTAGGGCCTGATTGGCTGGTGTACATCTATGTGGGGATTGTGTAGCTGCCAAGGAGGATTAACTCTTTCTGTGACTACCTGGTTTGGCCAGGGCGTCACACATGCATTTACGCTGCAGTGCAATACGCAGCATAAATGCCTGTAAGTACGCAACGTGCGCATGAGCCCTTAGCTAGGCTCTGGTGACCAAGATCCTTGGATATTATCACTATAAAAGATAAAAGCTCTCACAGGAGGAGATTTACAGCAGATAGAAAAACATGTCAATTGCAGACTTGCTTATTTTCATGCTGTTTAACTACAGCAATTTAATAACAGTCCATACAGTTATGACTATATATTTCCATATAGAAATAGGAGTGCATTTGAATATGCTTATGATTCAAAAAATTGAGAGCCTTGATTAGGAGAACTGCTCTGGAAACTGCCAGCCTGGAGAAATGGAGAAAAAGGGGAATGTGATTATGCAGGAGGGATAAGAAAAGCTTAGTCAGGAGCTGAGTAGGAGGGAAGGAGGGAAGCAGCTAATTCAATTAAATCAATGTGATGGACTGAGGCTGCTGTCAGGAGTTAACTCCTCTCTTGGAATGTAACTGTTGTGCACCCTTAGCTAGGTTCTGGTGGCTGAGATCCTTGGAGTTAAGCATAACACTATGATAGATAAATGGTCACACAGCAGGAGAATTACAGCAGGTAAAAAAGCAATCAAACTTGCTTATTTTCATGCTGTTTAACTACAAGAATTTAATAACGTGAGCCTACCCCTATAACGAGAGTGGGACACTAGTATGCTATTGTAACACTTTATCAAAAAAATTGAACTATACTCAATTTTATTGCACACTTCTCTTAAAGCAACATAACATCCTTTTTTATCCATAAAGTTGTATTGAGAGTGATCAAGCAATATGAGATCTAGCCTGCCTAATGCGCAATTGTCACATTATGACTAAGGTCATATTGTCAGGGGAGAGTCATGGGTGACAGACAGTCATGTGGTTTCTTGCCACTTGCTCCCTGACTTGCCATTGTTTCTGCTGTCAGTATTCATTGGTATAGGAAGCTTTCCTGCTGGATTAATCGCTTCCCCTTTTGGACCCAACAGGAGCTCGCCTTCCTCCCAGCTGCTGGTCATCAGCATTATCTTGGTGTTTTAAATACCCCTTCCTTCGTTAAACTGGTGCTGATGACATTTTCAGTTCATTCAAGCCTTGGTTACAAGTAGGTGGCTTGTACTCCTCTGTGTTATTGTGGCTGAAAACATTACTGAACTTCCATTTGTATCATCTGTAGATACTTAGTTCATGCATTTTACCCCCTTGTGACATCTATAGTGTTTAGTGGGGTTGATGAAGAGCTCATCACACCTGGGCCTACCACTAGGGATACCTAGGGTTAGGTATCCGGAATGGCGCATAGGTGTGGAACCTCTCTAAAGTAATGAGGGACCCCAGGAACCAGCAGTAGGTTTGGTCAAGGGTCACCATCTTCCCTTTCTCTAGACAAAGGGTTTCCTTTGGCTTTCGCCATTCGCTTGGTACTTCCCCATACCTAGTGTAATACATATTCACACATTCAAATTTCACTAAAGCATTCTGTATCTAAAAATAAGAAGCGTTAATAGTGTAACACCAGATGCACAGTGCAGTATATAGAGGATATACACACACCTAGTATAGTTGTGAAAGTCACAACTACTGATATGCATGAGATAATGGCGTCTGCTGCAGCCCCACATGGAAGAGCGTTCAAAGAGATGTATAGAAAGGGTTAACGCCACGCATCAGCCAATATGAAACTGTAGAGTAGTTGATGAAGGATAACTTTCTTTTTATTTCATCGGTCTACGCGTTTCGAAGTCAAAGACTTCTTCCTCAGGACCAGTACATCAACAAAAAGCTGTTGATATACTGGTCCTGAGGAAGAGGTCTTTGACCTCGAAACGCGTAGACTGATGAAATAAAAAGAAAGTTATCCTTCATCAAATACTCTATAGTTTCACATCAGCTGATGTCCGGCGTTAACCCTTTCTATACATCTCTTTGAACACTAAAGCATTCTGTGAGTGAACAATCTACTATTAATTTCCATTGCAGCATGCGTTTACCATAAAGTTTCATGATTTCAGTCAATGGAAACATGCAATATGACACTTTACTCCAAAAATGTCACACCGGAAGTGACAAAATTGTCTGATGTGATGACTTTTTCATCCACTATGAACATTACAAAACATGAAGGCATAACATTGTGGAAGAGGTCACAGAATGTTCCCGCCAATAGATGAAATTTGGTTCTGTTAAATTTGTGCATTTATATCCCATTTATCTAGATCGAATGCTTGAATTGCTTCTTTAATATGTAATTTTAATACAAAAGCTCTTTTCTCCTTAAGAACTAAATTTGTTTTTGAGATAATTGCAGCATTTAGCAATCTGAATGAGGAGATTGATCAGTTGTCTGAAGCTTTTCCTTTCTTTTATGACTTCAATCAATCAAAATCTCATATGCGGGCAAATAAAAATGATCGATTCGGCACACCGACTGTTCCTGCCGGCACACGTGTTGGGATTATGAGACCGGCTGCGGAACCCGCAGAGATATTTTTAAATGATAAAATCAGTCTTCAGTGAGGAAGGAGTGAGATCGGATCAGGCTTCCTTTTCCCTTTCCCCTTGATGCTTCAACAGAAATGATAACATATGACTAAGAGAGCAGGTTTAATCATTGCTCACCTCCAAGTCTTACTGACGTATTACTAGCGCGCGGCTTTATTTCCCATAATGAAGCAGTTCCATTAATAATGCGCTGTTTAAAATTACAAGGTGTTTCCTCAGGATACAAGAACGTAATGATACAACTATCCATCTCCATCAGTGCACTGTCAAACGGGACATGCTTGCACATAGAATAATAAATAGCCAGCATTAATCATTTATTGTTTAATAGTCACAAAAGCCGGGAGAGACAGTATTTAAAACAGTTTTCCAATTTTGGAATATTCCTGTCCACTGGCTACAACTTCTTTTCTCACCCTTCTCAGGTATACTGCAACTGGTGTCTGTTATTGTCTGCAGCGCTGACATCACATTGATAGCAGTGCAGCCAATCAGTGAGATCAGTGACTTGTGCTGTCATCACAAGCTGAGCTCGCTGATTGGCTGCAGTGCTGTTGACATACACTAATAAACTGTGGGAGCAGTGGCAGATTCACCATTGGACCTTAGGAAGGTGAGCAAAGCACAGTTTGTTCTTCTAAGGCCGTGTGCACACTGCGTTTTTCATGTGCTTTTGGCTGTGTGCATGCATTTACGTTGCGTCTGGTACTGCAGCGTAAATGCATGCGTCCTGCGTCCCCAGCAAAGTGTATGTAACTTGTGCAAATTCCATGCGCACGTTGCGTTTTAGAACGCAGCGATTTGCATGCTGAAATTTGTGGCTGAATCGCTGTGTTCTAAAAAGCAACGTGTCACTTCTTTTGTGCGTTTTGGATGCTTTTCCCACTCAGTCTATGGCAGAGCAAGCATCCAGAACGTATGAATTCTGCATCCATTCCGCATTCAAACTACTTCTAAAACGCAGCTTTTCGGCTGCGCTTTGAATCGCACATGCAGTGACAAAACGCTGCCGAATATTTGCACGGCAGAACTCAACGTGCGCACATAGCCTTTGGGTGCAGATTTGTCACAAATCTGCATGTCTCATGCCAACAAAGTCAATGAGAATTCTGAAGTGTTGTGCACATGTTGCTTATTTTTTCCTTGCAGCTTTGGTGCAGAAAATAATGTGCAGCATGTCAATTTTTGGTGCATTTTTGCCCATGGTTTTCAGCCCTTCCAGCCACTGAATTAAAGGGAACCTGTCAGGTGCAATATGCACTCAGAACCACGAGCAGTTCTGAGTGTATATTGCTAATCCCTGCCTAACTGTCCCTGTATCTAGTAGCATAGATAAAGAGATCTTTAGAAAAAGGATTTCTAAAGATCCTTTATGATATGCTAATGAGTGCAGGGACTAGTCACAAGAGCAATATTTCCACTGACTAGTTCACCCCACAGAAAAAGATAAAGAAAAAGATATAGAGGAAAGGAAAGGTCACTTAGATCCTGATGATCAAAAACATAGCACACATTAACCAGTAAATTAACCATTTATGATAGAGGTATACAGTCCAGGATCAGAATCTTTGGTTTTCCACACTACCCCAATGACCACAATCAATAAACATATATTACTAGGGTCTACTGGGGCATTGGCAATATAGATATATAATAGATAACCTTGTGCCACCAAAGACTCCTTTGGATAGCCACATTACCTCAATGGCCACCATCAATTCACAACTACATTACTGGGGTCCATTGAGGCAGTGCTAAAATTTATTTTGACTCTGATGATCATAAGAGAGCAAAACTAGGATTCTTGAGCAATGGAAGACAAATGTCTGGTCAGATGAATCTATTTTTCTATTACACCATATGGATGGGATGGTTAGAATTTGGTGCAAGCTGCATGAAGCAAAGAATGCTTCATTGGAATGGTGGAGGTGCCATAATGGTGTAGGCAATGTTTTCTTGGCACACTTGGGTCATCCAGTACCTATGGATGGACATTTGGACAGCAGGTTTTACCTAAGTATTGTGACTGATTCATTTTTATCCTTCATTGAAGTTAGGTATTGTTTTGCAGAAAGGCCCTTTCAGCAGGATAAATCATGGATCGGTGACAAGAACATGTGCGAGTTCCTTACTTTCCTCCTGGCCTTCACATTCCTGATATTTTTATTTAAATAAATTATCTCTTCATCTAATTTTTGTCAACTGTGAGAAGCAATCCTGTTTCTATAGGATGATTTGAACACATATCGATATTTTCGCCAGCTTTTTGTCTATTCTTTGGAACTAAGGACACTGAAGGAACATGGAGAATCAGGACATTAGGAGGTGTCACATCTATTCTAGGAAACTCCCAGACATTCTAGAACGGTTCTCAATGATGTTCTAAAAAGATTTAAAATCATAAATGTTCATAGCTGTCAAAAGGTCGAACAACAAAGTAGGAAAAATTCTTCTGTCCTCAACCTCTCCCTTTTCAAAAACCTATACAATGATACAGTAATGGACAATACAATAAAATGCAATATGGTGCCCACAATACAAAAATATACAGATGCTTTCACCTTAAAGGGAACAGCTGTGTGCTATTGGTTAAATACAATGAGTGTTTTATCAACAAGAGATTATCACTGCCTTGACTAGGTGCCATGTGAGACCTAGTCCAATCATACCCCAACAATGATTAACAGCTTACTATTAGTGTGCACATAAAGCTGTGTGTGTGTGGGTGTCATCTGAGCTCTGCTACATGCTACGTTGAAGAACTCTGTGGCATGGGGTGTGATATGGTAACTAGGAGTAGGGGCACCTAGACTGGCCCTCAGACTGTAGACCCTAAGCTGTCCCTTATTCCAGCTTAGGCTCTCCAGTCTCGGGTTTTGCTAGTTATTCACGCCCCTGTTTGCCTGCCTGTCCTTCAGGCTTGCAGCAGCAAGGTAGAAAGGGTCCTGCACCACTGCATGCCACTTAGCAGTAGCACACGTGTGCTCATGGAGGGCTGCGAATTACCGTGTCCTGAGTGGGGGTGCTCGTCCAGAAGAAGAGTCCAAGTGCAGATGAAAGGAAGAGAGGAATGAAGGACCGCACTCCGTCCGCTGTGCAGGAAATTCAGTTTATTGAACGGTGCAGGGTAAAAGGCTGGAGACGCGCTGTGAGCTGCCTCCCAGGCAAAGGACGACGGCCGTTTCGCCTAATTAATTAGGCTTCCATGGGTCCATATGTGGAGCTATAGCATCACCCCTTATATAGGAGTGCTCACAGGTGCGTCACAAGCCACATAAAAACATGCATGGAGAATGTAAAATACATATAATACACGAGACATGCCATGCAATGATACAGTATGATAAAAACAAAAAAATGTTTTACGAAACAATTATATCAAAAAAAGAACACAGAAAGATATACAAAATATACAGAGGCATAAACATAGGGAGGACCTACAGAAAAACTGACAGATGCACACGATCATTTAAACCCAATGCCCCTTGTGCACCATAATTAATAATTAGCTTGGCCTCAACTTGTAGCAAAAGTTGCTGAAGGTTGCCCCCCTTAGATGGGAGGGTAACCCTCTGCAGGCCGGCAAAGCACAAGACATTAGGGTTACCATTATGATGTTCGCGAATATGAGAAATCAGTCTGGGAGAACCTTTGCCCGACGTTATAGAATTGTAGTGCTCTCTAAATCTAATGTATAAACACCTGATTGTTTTGCCTGTGTAAAACCTGCCACATGGGCAGAGAATCACATAGACAATGTATTTAGTTTTACATGAAATAAACTGGTGGACAGAATGCAAATGCGAACCAACCTGTAGGGATTGGCCAGTGAGATGTAAGTTGCAAAACCTGCAACTGCCACACCGGTAGTTGCCCGGTGGGCAGCATCTATGAAGCCACACAGAGGGTATGGTAAGTCTGTTTCTCACTAGTTTATCCCGTAGGTTACAGCATCGTCTGAACGTGACCAAAGGATTAGCTTTGGTCATTTCAACCAAGGTAGGATCTCTTTCCAGGATGTGCCAATGCCTACATAAAGTTCTCCTAATGACATGTTCCAAAGTCCCAAACCTAAAACTGAACACAAATCTGTTCAAATCATCAACCTTTCTTTCAGAGCGGCCTCTATGGTTAGGTTGATGGTTCGGGTTGGTATCCGAAAACACATACTTGCTTTCGAAGGATCCCAGGAATATATTGGCCATGGCACATGAGACGGGGGTACCCATAGCGGTACCCCCGCACTGCAGGTACCAACGGTCCAAAAAAGTAAAAGCGTTCCTAGAAAGAACAAAATCGAGGGACTCCTCCACGAAATCGCAATAACGGGCATCCTTCCCACTCAGTGCCACCATTTCCTTAACAGCTTGCACCCCCAAATGTTGGGGAATGCGGGTATACAAGCTCTCCATGTCAATTGATGTTAGTTGGAAGCCTTGCTGCCATGTTATACCTTTAAGCAATGCCAAGAAGTCACCAGTATCCTGAACATAAGAGGGGATATGACTAAGAATGGGTCTTAGCAGCCAGTCCAAATAGTGTGATAAAGGCTCTGTTAAAGAGCCAATACCAGCCACTATTGGACGGCCGGGAGAATTATCCCTACTCTTGTGGATTTTGGGTATACAATACCAGCAAGGCTTCGTGGGGTAAGGGGGAATCAACTTATCCACCTGCGCCTGTGAGAGAAAACCTAGGCCGGCATACTTATTCAAAAGCCGCACCAAAGACTTCTTAAATTCCTGGGTAGGGTTGCCAGATAATGGGGTGTAGGTAGATTTGTCAGACAACTGCCTTAGACATTCTTGGATATATTGTTGCCGTGTTAGGAGGACAACGTTGCCCTCCTTATCCGTCTCACGGAACACCGTGTCCTCCCAACCTCGCATTGTACGAATTGCCTATATTTCAGAAAGTATACATCCGATCTCACAACTAAAGGTATGTATAGAATCAGCATGATAGCGCAGTATAGCACTGGCTTTAATTTATATAGCAAAATCCTGGTGGTTGGTCCTCTTTAAGCACTATATATTAATTGCAGTTGTGTACGTACCTTTCAATAGACGACAAAATCACCAAGAAGATAAACAGGGGCTTTAAACATCAGACTTAAGGGCACTTTACACGCAGCGATATCACTATCGATATCACTACCCGCCCCCGTCGGTTGTGCATCACGGGCAAATCGCTGCCCGTGGCGCACAACATCGCTTACACCCATCACATGGACTTACCTGCCTAGCGACGTCACTGTTGCCAGAAAACTGTCTACTTTCTAAGGGGGCGGTTCGTGCAGCATCACAGCGGCGTCACTAAGCGGCCGCCCAATAGAAGTGGAGGGGCGGAGATGAGCGGGACCTAACATCCCACCCACCTCTTTCCTTCCTCATTGCGGGCGGCCGCAGGTACGGTGATGTTCCTCGTTCCTGCGGTGTCACACATAGCAATGTGTGCTGCCGCAGGAATGACGAACAACCTGCGTCCTGCAACAGCAACGATAATTGGGAATAGAACGACGCGTCAACGATCAACGATAAGGTAAGTCATTTTGATCGTTAACGGTCATTTGTGCGATTCACATGCAATGACGTCGCTAACGAGGCCGGATGTGCGTCACGAATTCCGTGACCCCAACGACATCTCGTTAGCGATATCGTTGCGTGTAAAGCGGCCCTTATTCTCCTCTACTTGACAAAATGGACCATGTTATTGGCTATTTTCTCTTATTGATAGATGAATATTATTGGAATGTGAATATTTTCGATGGCTTCTTCTTATTCTCCCTCCTGCATCTGCTCTGGTTGCAATTGATTAGAATTTTTTTCTATACCATGCAGATAAAATTTCTATGTATTTGCATGATTCAAGATATTTAAACATACATTGCATTTAATTTTCTTCATTACATGACATTTTTCACAAAGAGAATGGTTTTCTCCGAGTGAGAACGTTCCTTTCATCACACGGAACACATTTCTCTTTAGATGTGAAAAGAAATAAATTAGATTTTATTTTCATCCTCTCCCCCGTTCTGATTGCATTTTGAGAGCTGACTTTTTTTTCCACTCTTCGTAGACTTGTACTTTATTTATATCTACAGAAAAGTGTAAACAATGTGATTATAGGAGGGTGTACTGTCTTTGCGGCATTATTCTCATGTATTTTTTACACCCGCAGTTTTTGCTGCTTTTTCTTCACAATTCATTTAAGGTATAGAATGTGTTCCAATGTGAATTGTGGTTTTAACTCCAGCTGTGGACTATTGAAATGTTAACATTCTTTCGACAGAACTTATTTAAAAAGTGTGAAAAAAAATAAGTGGTCATTGTTCCGTCTTACAGCACTTTCCTGTGTTCCAGTGTATGCCTTAGCACCGCATCCTCACTGATTGAAATGACTCAGTGAGTAAGGAACAGGAGAATGCTTTCAAATACACCTACTTGAAGAGTAAATCTACCCACGCTTGCACAGTATATGTAATAATTATTCCAAGTATCCCTTTTATCTCAATAAATCACTGTATGTGTTTGTTGTTGGTTATATGGCACCATAACCAGCATAGTAACGCTTATTGGAGACCGTTAGCAATCAGCGGAAATTATTTAATTTCCATCTCTCAAATATACTCAGGTTACCTTTATACTGGTCAATCATGGCTATTAAAAACACTGATTGGCTACATGTCATTTAAAGGGAATCTGTCAGCAGGTTTTTGCTACCTCATCTGAGAGCAGCATGTTGTGGGAGAAGAGATCCTGAATCCAACTATGTATCATTTACATTACTGGCTGCAGCCGTTCTGACACAATCAGAAGTTTTAGATTTAGCCATGTAGTAGAGCTGAGAGAGCTGACCCTGCCCACACCTGGCTCTCTATAAATATTGCACAATGACAGTGAGGTGTCAATGTCACCGCAGGGGGCGTGCTTTACTGCTGTCCATGTGACATTGTAGTCCAAGCAATCAGAAGTCCTGCTGTGTCCTGCTAAACAGACAAAAAGACTGATGGCACATCCTACCTTTGTAATGTGAAGAGGTGCAAACTGAACATGAAACATTGTAACAAAAAGGAGACAGTTGCACTCTGTAGTGTTAAGATATGTGGAATAATGACTATAGGAAGATAGACATGCACTACTGCTATGAAAAACATGTGGAAATTGAGAGCACAAAAAAATGCACAGTTTTATGTGAGCCCAACAGCCAACGGCAAAGCGACCTCTTTTTGTTGGGTCCCTTACAAATTAATGTCTTTTTTTGAGTTAAAAAAACCTACAATTTATTGGAGGATAGGGACCTGCTAATGGAGAATTTTAATAGCTTTAGACTGAAGAGCAGGAGTGCTCAATCAGAAGGCATAACCCTGAAATCTAAAAAAAGACTGATGGCACATCCTAACTTTCTAATGTGAACAGGTGCAAACTGAACATGAAACATAGTAACAAAAAGGAGACAGTTGCTGTTTGTAGTGCTAAGATATGTGTAATAATGAATATGGGACTATAGACATGCATAGGCTCTCTATAGAGATTGTACATTGACAGTGAGGTGCCAATCACAGCAGGGGACATGCTGGACTGTTGTGCATGTGACATCTAAGGGTACCTTCACACTTTAGCGATGCAGCAGCGATCCGACCAGCGATCTGACCTGGCCAGGATCGCTGCTGCATCGCTACATGGTCGCCGGTGAGTTGTCAGACAGGCAGATCTCACCAGCGACCAGTGACCAGCTCCCAGCCAGCAGCGACGTGCAAGCGACGCTGCGCTTGCACGGAGCCGGCATCTGGAAGCTGCGGACACTGGTAACAAAGGTAAACATCGGGTATGGTTACCCGATGTTTACGTTAGTTACCAGCGCACACAGCTTAGCTTTGCTCTCCTAGCTACAGTACACATCGGGTTAATTAACCCGATGTGTAATGCAGCTACATGTGCAGAGAGCAGGAGCCGGCAGCACAGGCAGCGTGAGAGCTGCGGAGGCTGGTAACTAAGGTAAATATCGGGTAACCACCTTGGTTACCCGATGTTTATCTTGGTTACAGCTTACCGCAGGTGCCAGATGCCGGCTCCTGCTTCCTGCTCGCTTCATTTCGTCGCTCTCTCGCTGTCACACACAGCGATCTGTGCGTCACAGCGGGAGAGCGCCTTTGAAGAAAACGAACCAGGGCTGTGTGTAACGAGCAGCGATCTCGCAGCAGGGGCCAGATCGCTGCTCAGTGTCACACACAGCGAGATCGCTAATGAGGTCACTGCTGCGTCACAAAAAGCGTGACTCAGCAGCGATCTCGGCAGCGAGCTCGCTGTGTGTGAATCACCCCTTAGTCCAAGCAATGAGAAGTCCTGCTGTGTCCTGCTAGTTAAACAAATATAGCAAATAAACAACAGATCGGATTTTTACAAGACAGGCATCCCTGAATTGTATATTTTAACCCTTGCAGCATGCTGTCTTTTAGCTTACATAGCATTAACCTGCTGACAAATTCTCTTTAATAGCATGCTTAGACAAGCCGACTGCACTTACATGCTCACAGATCTTGCTAATATGATCACTCTGCTTTCATTGAATATCATTGCTCTTAGCAGCACACATTCAGTTTACACAAAATGATGTTCTTCCTAAAATGATGATTTTTTTAACCAAGCTTTAAAATAATTTCATCCAATGAGCATTTTGCTCATTTGTTGGGTTGTTGGGGCCAATTAAGACTGGCTGATAAGTAGGAAATGAGCTTTCTTTATTAATAAGTATTGGCTAGTGTAAATTCACCCTTACATACCAGGAACAATCCTATTGAAAGCAAAGTAAGGGTACTTTCACTCTTGCGTTTTTTTCCTTCCGTCACAATCCGCCCTTTTGGAAAACAGCGGAATCCGTTAACGGATTCCGCTGTTTCCCATAGACTTGTATGGATGACGGATTGTGCCAAAAGTACTTGCGTTGTTTCCGCTGGCCGACGCTGTGTTGCCTCCGCCGGGCAGAAGGAACACAGCATGTAACATTTTTTGAGCAGCGGAATCCTTAGGATTTCACTGCGCAAGCTCTCTCTGGCTCCCTGCACCCGTAACCAGGGTACACCGGGTAACCAAGCAAAGTGCTTTGCTTAGTTACCCGATATATACCCTGGCTACGTGTGCAGGGAGCCCGACACTTCCCCGCTTGGCTCCGTCCCCTCCCACACTCCACTCTGCATGCACACACGCAGGCGTACACACACGCAGGCGTACACACACACACACACACAGACGCGCACACACGCGCGCACACACACTCACCTGTCCTCAACGCCATGGCCCCGCTCGGCTCCACCCACCCCGCACTCTGCCCCCCGCAAACATTCTCGCCGGCCGAATGATCAGCTGATCACCCGGCGACCGGCTGCTGTGAGCGATCAGCTGATCACCCGGCGACCAGCTGCTGTGAGTGATCAGCTGATCACCTGGCGACCGGCTGCTGTGAGTGATAAGCTGATCACCCAGCTGCTGTGAGCAATCAGCTGATCACCTGGCGACCGGCTGCTGTGAGCGATCAGCTGATCACCCGGCGACCGCCTGCTGTGAGTAATCAGCCTGTCTCACGGCAGCTGATCGTTCACAATAGTCTGCCGCCGGTAACTGTAAAAAAAACAAACTGATTCCGTTGTTTTGTACGATCCATTGCATCCGTTGTGCCACTATATGCAGCGCATCCGTTGCATCCGTGACACAACGCAATGCAACAGATGCTGTTCAACGCAAGTGTGAAACTAGACTAACCCAACATGATGCACAAAACAAACATGGATAAGTATCTTTATAGACATGCTCCAAGTAAAAGGAGTTTGTCAGCTTGGTAATGCAATCTATGAGCAGCATGTGCTAGAATAGGAGATGTGAAGACAAATCCCTGTTTAGTGTCTGTCAGGGGTTAATGTTCTTAATTTGGCCAGACATGGGTCCCTGTAGTGTGTTAACGTGTGTTTGTTATGTCATTGTTTTCGTTTGGACTCATCGGAGCCGTCCATTGTCTGAGGATGTGTATTGCTAAGTTAATATAAATTCCCTCAGCCTCCCTGTCTACTTCACTTAGAGGAGAATTATACAGGAGAATTAACTATGCGGATTGGAATCCACCCAATAAGAGTGCAGCCTTATTCCACCAATCCTGTAAGACTACCATACCCTGGGAGGAGTGCCCGGAGAGATATGAAAAGCACCTGCTTGAGTCACCAGAGTGTTCTTTTGCTACATGGCTTCAACCTAGGGGTTTCGATCCCGGTTGGAAGTCCTTTACCCAGCCTAGGAACTTTGGCGCCGGTTAGGGGATCAAAAACTAGATTATATTGTGCAGGAGTACAGCCGAGGATTCTAGGATTCGGCTGGAAGAAACCCAGGTTGGGACGATTCTATTATCTGGCTACAGACTTTGCTGTGCTTGTGAAGTTTCCTATGCTTGTCACTATCCTATTTCTTGGTGGGTGCCTGCCAAAAGTAGGGTGCTGCTGGTTTCAGGTATGTGGCCCTTGAAGCTCTGAAAGCACGTATATTCTAATCCCTGGTGAGCCAGCGGAAGGGTGAAACTCTGTTGCCTGTTACATTGTGTGATTTGCATGGTTTTGTTTTATATGCCTTTGACTGTTGGGGATCCAATAAAGTCTAATTATTGTGGTTCCCGCACCTTGTGTGGTCTGAATAGTGTTCTGCCCATGGGTAAGGAGTTTGCGTGTTCAGTTGGGATGAGTCCTGGTCCATGTGATCTTTCTAAAGGCGTCCGGGCCAGCGAACAAGAGCACCCACTGACCCCCGTGTCTCCACAGGAGGCACTGATTATGTTGTAAATTGATTGCATCTACTAATGTAACTGAGTGATCACTTAGGTAAAAAAATCACATCCACCAGTCATATAGTTTTATATAATGTCATTGAGACGTACACTAAGTTTAAATGTCTAGATACATTATGAAAAAGTTAGGTGGTGAAATTTTATTTACAGAATAAAGCTTTAGATACGTGTGTAATTCATCTAGTTATTGGGTAACTGATGAGTTTTCACATCCTAATTTGGAGTAAGGGTTTAGGAATTAGAGCTCCTAAATATGTAGCTGCCTCTTTTTCAAGGGACCAAAAATACTGTATGGACTGCATGGGCTATTCCCTTATTAATCCATCACTAGTTAAGCACGTAAAAGGTCTGGAGCTGATTCCAGGTGTGGCATTTGCATTTGGAAGCTATTTCTGTGAATCAACAACATGAGGAGCTCTCAGTGGAAAAGAAACAGACCATCATTAGGTTGACAAAAAGAACAAATCCATCAGAAAGATTGAAAAAATGTTAGGAGTAGCCAAATTAACAGTTTTCAATAGTTTGGTACATTCTGCAAAAAAAAAAAAAAAGAATGCACTTGTGAACCTGGGAATAGAGATGAGCAAACCTTTGGAAGTTTGGTTCGGAGGACACAGTTGAACCTTAGATAAAATTTGGTTTGTGACCCTGACTTGACCCAAACCTCAATGGAACTCAGTAATTGGGCAGTTTTTGTCACCACCAACATGCAGCCAGCCATAAGCAGATCACTTCCGGGGGAGGGTGAGCAGAGTTTTTATTTATTTTTATTTTTTTTTGTGTGTGCACACTACATCTGATTACACTGATTTTACCCCTAGAGTGAGCCAATCAAACATTGCAAGCGGCTTGCACAGTGCTGAGCATCAGTCATACCCAAGCACAGAGCTGCTTGCTTGAGTGGTTTGCACTCGTAACTCGCCCAAACTTTGAACCCGAACTATGTTTTTTTTTTTAGTCTGTGTTCGATCCCGAACTCTGATCATTGAACTTCAGGGTCGCTCATTTCTACTTGGGAACTCAAAAAAGGCCTTGATTCCATGATCGACAACAGTGGTGGATGACCACAGAATCCCTTCCACTGTGAAGAAAATCCCCTTCACAATATCCACCCAAGTGACTAACACTCTACCGTAGTCTACCATAAGTAGAAGACCTCATGAGAGCAAATACAGAGTGTTCACCACAAGGTGCAAATCATTGATTAGCCGGAAAAATAGAAAGACCAATCAGACTTTGCCAAAAAAACATCAAAAGAAGTCGCCCAGTTCTGGAAAAGCATTCTTTGGATAGATTAAACTAAGATAAACCCTGGATATGCCGGACGCAGAACATGCTGGACTCAGGCAGGATTGGAACGGGAACACAGGCACAGGAATACAAGCTAGTATTGGGTCATAGGAACGAATTTCAGATAAGAATATAATATCACAGGCTGGACAAGTCCAGGAACACAGGCTGGACGGGACCAGGAACACAGACAGGTAAGGTACAGGAATACAGGCTGGATGGGTGCAGGAACACGGACAGGTACAAAAACACAGGCTGAATAGATCCAGGAACTCAGAAAGCACAGAACTCATTACATGCAGGACTGGTACTGGATGCAGACAGACCGGAGCAACAAGCAGGATCAACACGACAGAACTAGGCTAGAAGCCTAATGAATTTCTCAGGTCTTGTCCAACAGGGGAAGGGGCCATAAATATTTGGTGCCTCCCAGCGATAGGCTGCGGGCACCTATTGAAGGTGTTTTCGCTGCCCCTAAAAAGAACAGGGAGTGCACATGCGCCCTAGGCTAGTAACCAGGAGGACAGGGGATCGCACAGCATGAGCGCGCTCGCAAGGATAAAAGGACAGGTAACGGCTTTGATATCCTTGCTGGACAGGGGGAGAGGAGATTGCAGGGGAATAGTTGCATGCAAGAACCCTAACGCTGGTGAATATAGGAATAGGAACGCCAGCGTTACACTGGGCATACATGGTTCACAATGACCCTGGGTCACCAGTGCTTTTTGATGATGTGACTGAATACAGAAGCAGCTGGATGAATTCTGAAGTGTACAGGGCGAGACTTTCTTCCCAGATTCAAAGAAATGCAATAAAGTTGATTAGATGGCACTTAACAGGACAGATGGACAATGACCCAAAACATATTGTGAAAGCAAAACAGGAAGTTATTAAGGCACAGAAGTAAAATTTTCTGTGATGGCCGAGCCAATCACCAGATCTCAACCCCATCAAGCTGCATTTCACATGCTTAAGACAAAGGCAAAAAGACCCACAGATAAGCAACAACTAAAGACAGCTACTGATAAAAAATAGACAATTTTAAAAGTGCGTATAAGTTAGTATTTTTATTTTATTTAACCTTTTGATGGCCCTTTAGGGTTCAGCAAAGTGGTGCCCAGCTGACCACCACTTTGCTTAATCTGTGTCTAAGAAACTTACAAAAATATCTGCATTTTGGTAAATGTGGATTTTTGTAATATTCAAATATATTTCCTTATCTCTAGTTACCAAGAACAATATGATGAGAACAAAATGGCTCTGTGTTTATAATAGGATTTAAATCACAAAAAAGCCGCTCATGTCTAAATCTTTTTTGCTCATTTTTGCATTGTTTGTATAAATACTTGAACATTTCAACTGCTTTATGTAAACACATTTAAATTTCATATATTTGTTTCCTTGTACTATATATGCAAATTCTATAGTTTTCTATATTTTGAGGCATAAACCATTAAGAAATGCCACTTACTAGCTATGAATAATAATTGCGTTACACAATGGTATACTTTGTACGAGCATACACACATCTCCTACATCCATGGATTCTGTCTTCACAATAACTACATCTCTTGTCATGAACGCCTGCTCTAGTGCTGCACTAATTCGAAACCTTGCAAGGATGGCCAGGTGTGATTCATAAAGTATTAAAAACTATAAGGCCATGATACTAAAGCCTGCTTTACATGTTGCAATTTCGCATACAATATTGTATGCGATTTGCAACGCCCCCATCGTATGTGTGGCACGTTCAATTTGTTGAACGTGCCGCACAAACGATTAACCCCTGTCACATGTACTTACCCGTCCATACGACCTCGATGTGGGCGGCGAACGTCCACTTCCTGGAGTGGGAGGGACGTTCAGCGTCACATCGACGTCACGCGGCAGCCGGCCAATAGAAGCGGAGGGGCGGAGATGAGCGGGACGTAAACATTCTGCCCACCTCTTTCCTTCTGCATTGCCGGCTGGAGCCGTGGGACGCAGGTAAGATCTGTTCAATGTTCCCGGGGTGTCACACACTGCGATGTGTGCTGCCTGGGGAACATTGAACAATCCAACGTTCAATTCGTCAGGATTCAACGACGTGCGTGCGATGAACGTTTTAACGTTCAATCGTGATCGCATGTAGCTGTCACACACTACAATGTACCTTACGATGCCGGATGTACGTCACTTACGACGTGACCCCACCGACGCATCGTATATTGTAGCGTGTAAAGCGGGCTTAATAAGCCCCCGGTCTATCGATAATACTTCCCAATTTCTGAAGAACGTTAAGCCTCCTTTTTTCTCGGTCACGTTATATACTGTACAGTTGTAATCTCATCTGAATTGGAATAATTGGGAAATATTTAACTTGTATTTCCATGAGGCTTAACAATTTTTGAGCATTCGTTGTCAAAATGTTTTACAACAAATTTACTCTATTAAATATTCATACTTTAATGTAGGCGCTTGGTTTTACCCTTAAACACAATGGTACCAATATTAATCATTCGCGATTTATTTAATTCCCTTTTTTTGTCTTGTATTTGCTGATGTTTTTGCACTAAATTTTTAAAAATGACCCCAGCAGTTACAGTATTTTTCGTTTTATTAGACGCATCGGACTATAAGACGCACCACAAATTTAGAAAAAAAGGGTAAAGAAAAAAATTGGGGTCCATCTTACAATCCGGTGGTGTCCTACCGGGAGCGGGCAGCAGCAGTGGTGGTGTGGGGTCACAGGAAGCATGGGTGGTGGTGGAGTAGGGCGATGCTGCGGGCGCTTGGTGGAGCAGGTGTCCTAGATGCTTACTGTGGGCGCAATGAGGCAGGCAACTTCCAGAAAGTGTTTTCCGTGCAGGCTTCAAAAAAATGGCACCCGGAATTGTGTGTTGCCCAGGGAATGGGGTACTCGGTCCCGGGCGGTTTACTACTGGGCAATGTCACTTCGGTGGCTGTTGTCTGGTCCCGTGCCCTGGGTACTTTTTAATGGGGGATTATTTACAGGGGAGAATGAAGTCATTTGTGTGACGCCACCTGCCGGTTGCGGTTAATATGGGGGAACCGCCGCTGCTGGATTGGTTACTCCTAGGGCTGGTGGTAATGGCACCTATGGTGGTGGGCCCTCCGCAGGCAGGGCTGAGCCTGGGGAAATGTGTAATAGTCTTTCGCCGTTAAAAATGGAGGCCACACCGTGGTTGTAGTTAACAGTCTCTACTCACTCTTGACGCTCGGACGGTTGGTTCAGGTCCCTGTATTTCCAGTGCCAGTTGATGACTCGGTTGCTCTGTCACCGGCACCCTCAGTGTGGTTGGGTCCCCGTAGCGTGAAGAGTTTGGGGCCTGACTGTCCCTTTTTGTGGCAGTCTCCTTGTCCGTACGGCGGGCAATGTGAACCCTGTAGGGCTGGTCTGTGTCGCGAACCCTGATCCTTGCTTTACTGCTGGTGCCCCCAGATCTGTGGGTCAGTGAGGTCCATGGAGGTCCCGTCACTGTGCAGGTATTTGCCAGACCATATGAAACTGACGTCTGACCTAGGGCTCTGTGCCCCGTCGGTGCTCTGGTCCCAAAGGTACTCGGGTGTACCCGCCATGGCGACCACTCTCCTTTGCCCCAGGTCACCGTTACACGACCCAGCTCTAGGCACGTCTTTCCACTTCCCTCTCTACTTCTTACTGTCTGCTGATCCCTCCCACCAGGTTGTCTTGTCCCCTGGTCTGGCTCTGCCCTCTAGATGGCCATGTCCTTGTGTCCAACTTGCCAATTACCCCTGGGGTGGAGTGGAAACTGGGATTTTGGTGTGTCTAGGTGTTGCTGGCACTGGTGTTTCAGTTTCCTGGGGGTATGCCCTGCATCCTGGTGAGGCTGCAGTACCTAGTAGTGCCGTGAGTGGCTCAGGAGCGCTACACGTGTGCAGATAGAGCTCTCGACTCAAGATCTCAACTACGCACGCGTCACCTCCGGGCGCCATTTACCTTAAGTCTGCTGCTGGGAGATCAATGGGCTGAGAGGTCCATCTGCACATGCGCCGACTCTGGGTAGTCGTTATTTGAAGTCCTCACCGCAGATATTTTCAGGATGGCGCCCGCAGCCCCAGCACAGCGCCTACATCCCGAGCACAGCACAGGGCCCACAGCCCCAGCACAGCACCCACGGCCCGCAACCCCAGCACACCGCCCGTAACATTGCTCCTGCAACCCCTCTCCACCATCCCCAGTAAGCAGCATTCAGATTATAATGCACACCCATCATTTTCCTCCTAGATTTTGGGAGGAAAAGTGCATCTTATAATGCGAAAAATAAGGTAATTTGTTTTAAACTGAAAATTGTTTTTTATTTTTTCCTTTCATTGGCTTTTGTAGAAAGTCACAAATTTTTAAAGGGAACCTGTCAGGTGCAATATGCACCTAGAACAACAAGCAGTTCTCGGTGCATATTTCTAATCCCTGCCTAACTGTCCATGTATCTAGCAGCATAGATAGAGAGATCTTTAGAAAAAGTAATTCTAAAAATCCTTTATGATATGCTAATAAGTGAGGGGAATAGTCCCCTAGGCGTTAGTTCCCCTGGCTAGGCATGGCTAGTTGGCTCCATTAGCATGTTAGTACTAATGCACCAAACTGAGAACTCCAGAAAACTTTAGGGGGGAAATGGAGTGAGATGAACCGAAAAAAAAAGAATGATAATTTAAAAAGTGGCACAAAACATAAAAAGAATAAGGCACAAATATTAACCCCTTCACGACCAATGACGGATATATCCATCATGGATCGTGTGAGGTTAATCCCCGCCCCCTACCGTGGGCAGGTTGCGGCGATCTGCGCACATATCAGCTGTTTTTAACAGCTGACATGTGCGCCTGCAAGTTACAAGTGGAATCGCTTCCACCTGCAACTTTTAACCCCTTAAATCTCGCTGCCAAAGTCTGACAGCGAGATGTATATGCGCGCGGCCATTACTTTCACTTACCGCCGCCCCCACCAGAAGTCACGTGCTTGATCATGTGACTTTCGGTGGTTGCCATGGTAGCACAGGGTCATGTGATGACACCTGTAGCTAACATGAGTCACTTTCTCTCAGTGCCGGCATACTTCCGGCATTGAAAGTAAAGTAGCGTATCTGGAGTTCTCAGCTCTGTAGCTGAGATCTACAGATAGGGCAGAGCGATCGGATTGTTGATCCATATAGCCCCCTAGGGAAACTAGTAAAATAAAAATAAAAAGTAAAAAAAAGTTTTAAAAAATAAAAAAATAAAAAAACCTAAAAGTTCAAATCACCCCCCTTTCACCCCATTGAAAATTAAAGGGTTAAAAAAATAAAAAATATACACATTTGGTATCGCCGCGTTCAGAATTGCCTAATCTATCAAAATGTAAAATTAATTAATCTGATTCGTAAATGGCGTAGCGGAAAAAAAAATTCCAAACTCCAAAATTACGTTTTTTGGCCGCCACAAGTTTTGCGAAAAATGCAATAACAGGCGATCAAAAAGTAGCATCTGCGCAAAAATGGTACCATTAAAAATGTCAGCTTGAGACGCAAAAAATAAGCCATCACTGAGCCATAGATTCCAAAAAATGAGAACACTACGGGTTTCGGAAAATGGCGCAAAACGTACGCCACTTTTATTGGACAGGCTTGTGACATTTTCTTAACCCCTTAGATACAAGTAAACCTATACATGTTTGGTGTCTACAAACTCGCACCGACCCCAGGCATCACCACAACACATCAGTTTTACCATATATTGAACATGGTGAATAAAATATCCCAAACATTATTGTGTGATAACACTTTTTTTGCAGTTTTTTCCACACTTGGAATTTTTTTGTCTGTTTTCCAGTACACTATATGGTAAAACTTATGCTTTCAATTAAAAGTACAACTCGTCCTGCAAAAAACAAGCCCTCACATGGCAAAATTGACGGAAAAATAAAAAAGTTACGGCTCTCGAAAGCAGGGGAGCCAAAAAAAAACAATACGGAAAAACGGAAAGCGCCCGGGGGCTGAAGCCAATACAAAGGAGCAAATTACTCCAGAAAACTGGAGAAACAGGAATGATGAATTTATGCCTTTCAGTTTGTCTTTAATTTATACTAAACAGGTAACATCAAAACTAGAAATACATGTAAAAATACCGATTTCGTTCAGGCAGATGAGGCATTCAGATCAGTGAAATAAAACAAGCTAGTAAGTGGATGTCATTTAACCGATAGGGCAGCGGAGCACAGCGCTCATCTATAGGATGGTGTCATGCGTTGGTAATTGAATTACACACGCCAGACTGACATCACACAGAATCTCACTGAGATCTAAACGTCTCTCTCAGCTGGATAGCAACCTATCATAAAGTGCAGTTCTTGGAAGATTTTGGGAGATTGAGTTTCATTCAGAGAAATTTTATATATATAGGGAAATGTTGAACATTTTAAATTCTAGACATAGTCTTGGATAGAGTAAATCTATCACGAGATACAGAAGTGCCCAGTTTAACACCATTAGTTTGATAGTAGATTTGTATCCCTATCTGCCTTTGAGTGCACTAATCTATCCATCTTCTTCCATTGATGGAGATTTATGGATTTACTTAATCGGCAAAACTCGCGAAAACGTTCTCCATTGTTCATTCCTCCTCCAAGCATTCCCCAAGCCCCTTAAAATAGTCCATAAAAAAGAGATTTGAAACTTGGGAAATGCACCCATTTAGTCAAAGGGTCGATCAACCAAAACATTTTTGTATTATTGTCTAGCCTCAATCTACAAGTCTGCAGTCTCTCTATGTGTCACTCCATGTGACTGCAGACTTGTGAGTCCTCACATCGCACGCACTGTGCACTGTGAGGATTCACCGGTAATGGCAGCCACGTGTCCGCGAGTATGCACTGTGCAGACTCCCGGCCAGAATCCAACTAGGTGGGTCTTGTAAAGGGACCTTAAAATGTTTAATCTCTTATTGTTAAATTTTGCTTCCATAGTGAATAAATACTAAATAAAAAGACCAATATTGATCTAGCATTACACTATGGGGTTTATCAATTTTAGGGACTATCTGTACAACTTAAGATCAACTTTAAGGGAACCTATCACCAGGTTTTTCCCTTATGAGCTGTGGCCATGTGGGGCCCCGAGGTGCGGTGTCGGTGCAGCTGTGCATTACCTTCAGGGACTCCACGCGGCTGGATCTTGTCACAGGTAGGAAATCCTCTATTTTGATTGTCGTGACGCCACTCTCAGAATTGCGGTCAGTGGAGACCGCCACTGCAGGTTAGGGGTGCCTGGGGCCGATAGTGGGTGCAGTCAGTTGTAATAGCCTCCTGAGAGTGAGGCATGCCCCAGGGCCCCGTGTAGATGTGTGGAACTACAAGTCGCAGAATGACTCACACGCACAAGCAGAATGTCTTTCCAGGGTTTTACTCACTGAGGGTGGCAGGGTGAGTAACCCGGGCGTAGCTGGGATGAACCAGGCTGGAACCAGGCGTCCTTCAGGCTGACTTGTGAGGGTGGCTACTGACTCGCCTTCCTTAGCCCTTCTGTTGTTTGTGGTAACCCCGACTTGCAGTCCCTATGGGGGTCACCCAGGTAAGTTGCTGCTCTCCTCGTTTCGGCCCGTTTGCTTGTAGCCTGGACCAGGTCACTCCGGCTGCTTGCCTCCTGTGAACTATGGGCCCTCACTTTGCTACGTGGCTGCGGACTCTGTGGTGTTGTCTTGGGGGTTTGAAGTGCCCCCTCAGGCAGGTTTGGCAGAAGAAAACTGGATCTATCTCTGCACTGGGACCTGTTACCCCTGCGGGCCTGGTACCTCCCTAGCAGTCCTCTTACTCTCCACTCCGTTGCTCTCTCTTTAGCCTTGTGTGGATTTCAGACGGCACCACTAGGTGACCGTTCTCCCCCGTCAGTAGTCACTGCGCGGACGCTGTTAGACTGCAACAGCTCCAGGGTCGGCTTCTGCTCTCTCTGAGCTGCACACTAAACCGGCTCACTTGTGGGACCTGCCCTGCTGCTCCTGTCTGAGCTCCACTTCCATGCTCCTCACCCCTCCACACTCTGCTTCAGACTCTTCCTTCTCTTTTCCCTTTGTGCCTGCCTACGCCACCTAGCAACCAGGCTCTCTACCACACCCCTTGAGTGGAGATGGAGGCCTTGCCCCCTCCTGGGTTCCCCAGGGGTCCTCCCAAAGGTACATGTGTGAGACCTGATCACTATGCGCCTGTGTAGTCACACCTCGGTCAGCCTTCTGGATTACCTGTTTTGTACTGTCCCCAGCATGGGTGCAGTACTCAGTGGTGCCTGACCAGGTCAGGGGCGCCACATTCCCCCTTAGTTATCACCAGCACGTCCTCGGGCTGCAAGACAACATTTTAAAATGCGTGAAACAGTAAAACATTTTAAAACCACCAGGTACCATACATCACCACCCTCCACCCACAAGTCCGTTAACCCACCCAAAACCCTCTCAGGAGGCAGGTCACCGGTTTCTTTTGGTAACCAGGTCTGGGCCATCCGTTTCCCCAGACCTTTCCTCCAATCTGCCTCTCCCGTTGGCCGCGCCTTCAGCCACTTCTGGCAGGATGTAGAGGCGGCTTTCGTGGTTTGGTGGTTTCAGGGTATACCTGGCCTGGTGGAGCCGCGCCTTCAGCCTCTTCTGGCAGGATGTAGAGGCGGCCTCCACAGTTGGTGCCGACCAGGTACCCTCTTTGTGGTGGAGAGCCAGGCCCCATAAACAGGCGTGCTCCCTGGTTGCAGGCGAGCCAGGCCCCTAAACAGGCTGGCTCTGGTGGTGGTACCTCTGGGGTAACTATTTACACTGCGAGAGTTTGTGGCTATAGCCAGTTCATAGCCTTAAGGTTCATTTTTCAGAGTGCAAAAAGAGGTTTCTCACATTAGTTCATGTGGGCACATTTCTTGAACTTGTAAACGTTGCAAAACTTGTCAAAACTTGTAACTTCTGTACTTTACTTGCTTTACACAGATTCCTCCGCACCAGGGCTTGGGCCTGTAGGGCTGTGGCACCTGTTGCTTTCTCCATCTCTGTCATCATCTGTAGTGGTCTCATCAATGGGTTCTTTATCTTTTCTTTCCTCTTCTTCTGTATCTTGTAGTGTTGAGACAGCAGGGTTTCTGTAGGGATTTCTGGGGCATGGTGTGACATCTAGTGCGTACCATCCGCGTTCTCCTTTGTGTTTGGTGAATTCTACCGGGTCTCCTATCTGTAGGTTTCTTCCTGGATGTCCTCTAGGTAAATGTGCTCTTTCATCCCTTCTGTTCACAAAGATACCCTCCTTTATACCAGGTGCTACTATAAAGCCATATCCAGACCTTAGATTGAAGTCTTCTAAAACTCCTCGACAAAGTGGGCCTCTGACCTGGGATTTGGCTCTTCTCAAGGACCGCTTTTCCTCTAAGTCTCTGGCCGTGACCTCGTCCTTCTCCTCAGGAGACTGCTGTGCAGGTGGATCCCTTGTCCTACTGCGGCGCCGTGTCCTGCAGGCTGGGTCCTGCCTGACTGCCACCTCACCGCTTGCAGGCTCCCAGGTGATGTATTTGGACAGATCTTCTTCAGCGGAGGATGTCGGGCCCTCTTCATCCCAGCAGGAGTACGGCAGCATCTCTGGCTCTTGGACTGGTGCTGCATCCGCTGCTGACGGCTCTGGGGTCAGCTTCTCAGCTTTCTGGCCTCCCCTCCCCCTTAGTTCTTCTGAGCACTCCTCTTGTGGCAGCGCTAGGGATGGATGTTCATCAGCAGGCCAGGGCGGTGGACTCTTTGGCGTGGATGTTGCAGGAGTCTTCCTGTGGGTGTGCGGGGGAAGCAGATACCGGTCCACCATCTCCTTTGGGAAGTGGGCCTCTAGATCAGCCTTCAGCTTCCAGTATTCGGGGTCCTCCCCCAGCATGGACTTCCCAGCAGGGACTTCCTTGGGCTGGGGAGTGATGTCTGCTCTGGCCTTGCAGGCCGGGGTAGATAATTGTACAGTCTTGCCTTGGCGGGCCGCGACTGGCAGGGCGGCGGCCTGAATCAGCGTCGCTGTTGTGGCCGGTTCTTGGCGGGCCGGGCTGGGCGTCGCTGCAGCGGTCTGGGCTTGGCGGACCGCACCTGACTTGGCGGCGGCCTGGGTCAGCGCCACACCTGCGGCGTGGAGAAGGGTCGCTAAGGCAGCCGGAACTTTGCGGGCCGGGCAGGGCATCGCTGCGGCGGCCTGGGGTTGGCGGGCTGCACCTGGCGTGGCTGCGGCCTGGGTCAGCGCCGCCGCGCCGGGCATCTCTCCAGGGACCGCAGGCATGGCAGCAGGGGTCGGGGCACTCGCGCTGGCAGGGGCATCACAGGACTCACCCATCGGTAGCATCGTCGGGGTCTGAGTCATCGCCGCTCGGTCTGGCACCCGTCGTGCGGTTCCCCTCTCGTAGGCCTGAACCGCCGCAGCCATCTCCTGCAGCTCCGCACGTCCCTCTCGGATCTGCTGCACGATCCTCGCTTCCAGTCGGTTACTGAACTGGGCAAGCTCCCAGGACCACCAGGCAGCGGAACCCGGCTCTGGGCTCCTATCTTCAGACGCCATCTTCACCACGTCGTCGCTGCTCTGCAGATCGTTTCTCAGCAGCAGGCCTCCGACTCTTCCTTGCAGCCTCAGTGCCAGTTCCTTCACTGCCTTGAACTCTTCTCCCAACAGCAGGCTTATCAGTCTCTGCTCTGCCTTTTCCAGCAGCAGGCTTCTGGCTCCCTTTCCTTCCCGACGTCCCTGAACGCCTCCGCTCTCATCACTTGCGAGACCAGGACCCTGCAGGGGATCTCTGGGTAGCCACACCTCTTCGTGGGCGGTAACTTCTCCCAGCGCGGGCTGCTGTTGTTTTTCAGCGCGCTTTTCATGGTGGCAATATGGCGGCGCTTCCAATTTTTCAAGCGGACCGCCCAGGCACATGGTCACCTGTCTGAACAGGTCTAGTCCTTATCCTGTTCGTGACGCCAGGAATGTGGGGCCCCGAGGTGCGGTGTCGGTGCAGCTGTGCATTACCTTCAGGGACTCCATGCGGCTGGATCTTGTCACAGGTAGGAAATCCTCTATTTTGATTGTCGTGACGCCACTCTCAGAATTGCGGTCAGTGGAGACCGCCACTGCAGGTTAGGGGTGCCTGGGGCCGATAGTGGGTGCAGTCAGTTGTAATAGCCTCCTGAGAGTGAGGCATGCCCCAGGGCCCCGTGTAGATGTGTGGAACTACAAGTCGCAGAATGACTCACACGCACAAGCAGAATGTCTTTCCAGGGTTTTACTCACTGAGGGTGGCAGGGTGAGTAACCCGGGCGTAGCTGGGATGAACCAGGCTGGAACCAGGCGTCCTTCAGGCTGACTTGTGAGGATGGCTACTGACTCGCCTTCCTTAGCCCTTCTGTTGTTTGTGGTAACCCCGACTTGCAGTCCCTATGGGGGTCATCCAGGTAAGTTGCTGCTCCCCTCGTTTCGGCCCGTTTGCTTGTAGCCTGGACCAGGTCACTCCGGCTGCTTGCCTCCTGTGAACTATGGGCCCTCACTTTGCTACGTGGCTGCGGACTCTGTGGTGTTGTCTTGGGGGTTTGAAGTGCTCCCTCAGGCAGGTTTGGCAGAAGAAAACTGGATCTATCTCTGCACTGGGACCTGTTACCCCTGCGGGCCTGGTACCTCCCTAGCAGTCCTCTTACTCTCCACTCCGTTGCTCTCTCTTTAGCCTTGTGTGGATTTCAGACGGCACCACTAGGTGACCGTTCTCCCCCGTCAGTAGTCACTGCGCGGACGCTGTTAGACTGCAACAGCTCCAGGGTCGGCTTCTGCTCTCTCTGAGCTGCACACTAAACCGGCTCACTTGTGGGACCTGCCCTGCTGCTCCTGTCTGAGCTCCACTTCCATGCTCCTCACCCCTCCACACTCTGCTTCAGACTCTTCCTTCTCTTTTCCCTTTGTGCCTGCCTACGCCACCTAGCAACCAGGCTCTCTACCACACCCCTTGAGTGGAGATGGAGGCCTTGCCCCCTCCTGGGTTCCCCAGGGGTCCTCCCAAAGGTACATGTGTGAGACCTGATCACTATGCGCCTGTGTAGTCACACCTCGGTCAGCCTTCTGGATTACCCGTTTTGTACTGTCCCCAGCATGGGTGCAGTACTCAGTGGTGCCTGACCAGGTCAGGGGCGCCACAGCCACCACCAGTGAGCTCTTATATGCAGCATTCCAGGCAGTGTGGTATACTGTAAAAAACACCTTTATAATACTTACCTGGGGGCGGTCCAATCCAATTGCTGTTGCTGCCACAGGTCTGGTACCTCCTCTCTACTACGTTCGCCGTCCTTCTTCTCAACCCAGTGTAGATGACACGTTCTACGTCATCCACCCAGGCCGGCATTTTGGTCCTGCACAGGCACACTTTGATCTGCCCTGCTGTAAAGTACAAAGTATTGTAATGTGCAGATACGTGGAAAAATCAAAGACTGCCTGTGTGACGCCCTGGACTAGCTAGGTAGTCACAGGTAGGCCCTTGCACAAACACCCGTCCCCTAACAAGGTAACAGCAGCCAACCTAAAACCCTGAGTCACCCCTCTCAGGTCTTGACGTTCACTCCAGGGGGCGGAGCCAGGCGGTTGGCAATGCCCACCAAGGAGTTCAGATAGCCTGAGGCGGGAAAAACACAACAGATTAGCTTTGGAGGTGAAGGAGAGTGGTAGTAGAGTGTAAACGTCTGTCAGGGATCTGGGTCGTAGCCCGGACACCCTGTGACCAGGAGGCAGACGGTGGTTGTCGCCTGCAGGAGCCGGGAAGACGGTTGGTGGAACCGTAAGGGACCGGGACAGGGAAGTGGCCCGCTGGTGCCAAACTGGGGAACCAACTGGAAACCGGAGCACCAGGAGGGGTACTCAGACCCAGAACGAGGTCCGGAAGCCACTGGACCGCGTCAAATTCACTGACCCAAAAGACGGCAACAGCCCACCGAGGGGGATAGAAAGCCACCGCTCAGGCAGAGAGATCCCACGGGCCAGCGCCTGTGGGCAAACGGGTTCCCCGACACACATAAAGCCCGGGAGCGGACTACCGTTCCTGAAGCATAGGCAGTCAAGTTCTAAAAAAAGAGGTGCAGGAAAAAGGCGGGAACCACAGAACCGGGTGGGGGACCAAGCCCAGCCGGCTGCGGGCACCGACCACCATCCTTTTGGTTTACCAGAGACTCCTGTGTATCTGTCATAGTGAGTACAACAGTGCCCTCGGGCTGCGCACCGCACCGCACCAACACGCCAGCACCTCGCAACCACTGGGCCCTGGGACCATCACCCCCTGCCCATGGAGGGGTCAACACCAGGCTGCACAACACCGTCCCCGGGAGCATAGTTAATGGCAGCGTTGGTGTCCACACTCACCATAACCCGTGGGTGGCGTCACGAACTTACATCCCTAAACACCATGGCCTTGGTCGTGAACCTCCCCACCGAAATCCCTACACGTAGCGCCAGCTTCCCTTCAGAGCGACGTGACCCCCGGGTCTGGAGGCCCTCTAGCCACCCACCAAAATGAGCCCGGATCCGAGCGGCTCGGCCAGCAGCCGAGCGCGGGGCGGTACACCTGCACATGTGCACTACAATACATTGCATTGGTTTGCCCTCGGCAGGCAGATCAAAGTGCGCTTGTGCACAATGCGCAATGCCGGCCTCTGTGTATGATGTAGGACATGGCATCTACACTGGGCTGAGAAGAAAGACGTCGATCGATGGAAGATAGGAGGCGCTGGACTGAGAGCAGCAACACCCATCGGACTGGACAACTCCACAGGTTAGTGTTATAAATCTGCTTTTTTTACGTTGTAGACAGTGGCCTGGGCTCTTATATACAGTATTCTGGAATGCTGTATATAAGAGTTCACTGGTGGTAGCCACAACTCATAAGGGACAAATCTGGTGTCAGGATCCCTTTTACCTAATGAATTCATAAACCAATTATTTGGTCTTATTCATACCATTGGTGCAACCTGTGCAGCCGCGCAGGGGCTTAAGAGCTAAAGGGACTTACCACCACTTCCAAAGTTGCAAGCAGCTTCTCTCACATCACAGACACATAACGGAGCCCATGTACAGGTCTTGCACAGGGCCACACTTAAGTTTGTGCCTCCCTTTATTGATAGACGATGGTAGAAACTTATATACTCATTTAAGGTTCATTCACATTATAAAAACATGCATCCTCCAAAGAATTCCCAAGCAGAAATTTAATTCTGACTCACAGTGTAATATGTTTGCAAAACACACAGACAATAAACGAATTTAAGTCCAAAATTGATAGATAATCTAATGTATTATGGCAATCCTGAGTCTATTCTTAGATCGGATCAATACCCAAGTAATTGTGTCTCCTTGTTGAGGTGACGATGGGAGATTACTCATCAGTTTAACTTGGTTTCTTTGTATTTGTGTAAGGACGTGACCTAAAGAACATATTGGAGTGCGTTTCCATTAAATTAAACAGGCATTTGGTATTGTGTGCTGAAAAGAACATAGGCAAATACTACTTTGTTTTTTTGTTCAAATCCTAAAGGCCGCTTTACACGCTGCAACATCGCTCAAGCAATCTCGTTGGGGTCATGGAATTTGTGACGCACATCCGGTCGCTTTATCGATGCCGTTGCGTGTGACACCTTTGATCGATTTTGTTCGTCCCGCTCATCTCCGCCCCTCCGCTTCTGTTGGGCGGCGGTTCAGTGACGCAGCTGTGACGTCGCTGTGACGCTGAACAAACCGCCCCCTTAGAAAGGAGGCGGTTCGCCGGTCACAGCGACGTCGCTGGGCAGGTAAGTAGTGTGATGGGTCTGGCCGATGTTGTGCGCCACGGGCAGCGATTTGCCCATGTCGCACAACCGATGGGGGCGAGTACCCACACTAGCGATATCGGTCACGATATCGCAGCGTGTAAAGCAGCCTTTAGGCTCCTTTCAGATTGCGTTTTACATTACGTTCACAGGTCCCGTCGGGGCATCCGTCCGAACCGCCCCTCCCCCACTCTGCAAAGCGTGTTGCGGACGCATGCGCCGGCAGGGCCATTTACTGTAATTGAGCACATTACGTTAGCGTGTGCTCTGTTTTGTGCCATTTTTGCACATATACGTGTTCTGCAGACAGACACTCGAATGTAATCGACTACATTCGGGTGTCCGTCTGGAGAAAACGTATATGTGCAAAAATGGCACAAAACAGAGCACACGCTAACGTAATGTGCTCAATTACAGTGAATGGCCCTGCCGGTGCATGCGTCCGCAACACGCTTTGCAGAGTGGGGGAGGGGCGGTTTGGACGGATGCCCCGACGGGACCTGTGAAGGTAAGGTAAAACGCTATCTGAAAGGAGCCTAACATTTATTTCAACTTGTTGTCTAGTTAAAAGTTCTGCATTTAGTTTCCAGAAAAACGTTTCTGTTACTGCAGCTCAGCTCAGTCAGTCAGAATAAATATTCACCCTACTCACCTGTAATCCTGCCCACTGCTCCGAGTCCTGCACTGCACCTGCTGCATTACTGCCAGCCTGAGGATCGCATCACAATCATCAGCGACTCTCCTGAGCTGAATGGAACAACAGCATAGACATGCATGCTGTCACTCTCAGATTAGTAGTGCTGTTGATAATTGCGATGAACAAGCGCATGGCTAATTAAGAGAATGAATATTCACCCTCCTCTCCCATAATCCTGCCCACCGCTCTGAGTCCTACACTGCACGCAAATTCTGCCTGGCTGTTACTGGTACTGCCAGCCAAAGGATCACATCACAATCACCGATGATTGCGATGCAATTCGATTCTCGGGCTGGCAGTGCTGGTTATACTGCAGGCAGAATGTGGGTGTAGTGCAGGACTCGGTGGGCGGGATTGCGGTAGAGGAGGGTGGATATTCAGTCTCTTAATTAGCCATGTGCTTTGTCAATGCAATCCTTAGCATCAGAACTCCTGATCAGCGAGTGACAAAGTGTATGTTTATGCAGTCTCCACCGTGGCTGCAACACTACTTTCAGAGCCACTCTTTATCCTTGATGAACATGCACTGCTTTCCTCACCCACCGGCAGTCCCCGCGTCTCTGATTGGTTGCAGTCAGACGTGCCACCACCCTGTGTGACAGCATGTCTGACTGCTTTCAGAGGTGCTATATGTGTTCCTATATTGGTGTAAAAATAAATTAAAAAAAAAGAAATATCATAGGGTCCCCTTCATATGTCTACAGGCTGCAGCACCCAGCCTTGCACTTTTCTTGTCTGTATATCAAAATAAGAGGAACCGCATGCGTCTTTTGTTTAAATTATTTGAATAAATAATTTTAAAAAACCAGTGAGCGGTCCACCCAATTTTGATACCCAGCCATGATAAAGCTGATGGCTGAGGGCTGGTATTCTCAGGCTGGGCAGGCCCATAGTTATTGCAGCCTTGAATTAGCAGCCTGCAGCCACCCAGGATTGTCACATCCATTTGTGAACTTAGTGACCTCAGTGAGGTTACCTGAGATCAGGTTACCTGAGATCACATGTGGAGGACCGTGGAAGGCTCCAGCTATGCCAGCAAATAAATTGAGTGACGTCACCGCTCATCTCTGCGGCTCAGTCTCTGCCTGAAGCCCACAGCGGCCATTCATGTTCTATGCCCGCACAGTGTGCCTTCAGTAATGTAGTAGAGCTGGAATCATAGTAGGACTTTGTGTGGCTTACGCTGGTCTTGGTTGTTTTTAAGGTGAAAGAGGTGAAAGAGGGTGTTTTTTTGTATTTTATTTCAAAAAAAGGAATTTTTCACTGTTTGTGTTTATTTCTTTTTACTTTTCTTTTCTCAAAGAGGCCCCCCCCAATACTAATCTAGGGCTTAGTGGCAGCTGTGAGCTGTCATTAACCCCTTATTACCTCAATTGCCACCGCACCAGGGCAATCAGATGAGCTGGGTAAAGTAACAGGATTGTTACACCTAATGAATGCAACAATCTTGGGTGGCAGCAGGCTACTATATTTAGGCTGGGGGAGGGCAATATTGTTTATATGTTTACTTATAGCTATATGTTTAAAGCTGAGTCTAACATTTCATATAGTATGAGCCACTGTAATACATTTCCAGATGACTTGGTCGAAATCTGCTCCACTGTTTTCTCTGACATGCAGCAGAACACTGTAGTTCTCTGTAATGAGTGACTGTTGGGATTTTTTTGCTGACCGTAGTTCAGGCATTGTGAAAATAATGACAGGTTCCTTTTCATGGGAATCGTTTCCCGTAGCTACTGGATGATGCCACTAATCCTTGTCTTATTTTTTTTCTATCTACCAATGCATTGTTTTCAGCTTATTATTTGATTTCTTTTTTTTTTTGTCTTCCAGCCAAACAAAATCTCAGCTTATAATAATATATGTCTAATCAATAATTTCCATCTCAACAAGGTGAATCGATAATCGTCTTTTGGAAATTATTCTTGTGTAGCATGGAGCTGTCAATCATGTGTCACATCTATTGTGTTCGCGACGCTCGTTCCTGCAGCGGAATGTTTACTAAGTTTAGTCCAACATTGCAGCCGTAACTCCCTACGATAACTGTAGACTATTTATATCTGCGCTCTCCCATTGTTATTGTATGTATGAAGCTGTGATGATATGAAACCGGTTCTTCTCTCTCTGGATTCACGCTGCACAAATCATCTGGTCAGTAATTAGAGCTAGTCAGCAATTACATGTGATTTGCCCAGACTTATTGGTCTCCGAGCACCCGGTATAACGAAGGAGCCGCCATGAAATGATGAGAGTGTTTACCTCTGCAAAATGCGTGAATACCAAAAACAAGTGTGGCGTATAATCTTATAATCCAAGGTAAGGATGTGGAGTCTTGGCACTTAGCACCTTAATGATAATGATGATGCTGATATTATTATATACGATTGCCCAGGTAGAGTAATACACAATCAGATGCAATTAGTGGATATGCAGAGCATTATTTTACATCAGGGCAAAAGGGAATTAATTACTTTCGTCTATTTCCCTTGCCTGTACTAAGCCTTCTGTGCTAACGCTTCTCATGTAGACAAATGGTGTGTGTTGTTTAAATCACAGGACATTAGTTTTAAAGTAATATCTATTTCTCATGAATTAATCTCAGTTGCAAACGTAATTATAACACCGGCTACATTCTAGAAAATGACTTGAAAATTCTAATATTGCAAGAAAAACTACCCCACAGAACAGAGCCGCAGTTACAAATCTGTTATAAAATTCCCAAAGTAGCAATTTACATTAAAAGTGACAAATGGATAATGAATATTACATTTTCTTTAAAATTCAGTTTAAAAATGAGAGCGGTGGGAACTTTTTTTTCACTTAGCATCAGATAAAATGGTGATGATGTGTTATGATGGCAAAATTTCATGACTTGAAGATTACTATCCTTTGAAGGCTGTAAATATTATCCTATACATAGGAATGTTCACATAAGCAAGTAAACCGCAATTCCAGAAGACACATATAGATTGAAATTATTAAAGGGAACCTGTCAGGTCAAATATGCACCCAGGACCACGAGCAGTTCTGGGTGCATATTGCTAATCCCTGCCTATCCGTCCCTGTATACACTAGCATAGATAAAGAGATTTTTAGAAAAAGTATTTCTAAAGATCTTTATCATATGCTAATGAGCGAGGGGACTAGTCAGCCACACGGGGGGGTGCTATCATGCTCATGAATTCGCAGCGTCACAGGATGATTGATCTCACTCACCTCTCCGCCCGACACAGTATTTCGGTTCAGTGTGCATGACTCCGGAGTTTGGTTCATGCGCCCTATGAAGCCGGGTGTACGCGTCCTTGCTTGAAACTGAAGTACTGCGCATGACCCAAACTCCGGATCATGCGCACTGAACCAAAATCCAGCGTCAGGTGACGATGGCAGAGGAGAGGTGAGTGAGATCATCCTCTGACACTGCGTATTCATTTGCATGTTAGTACACCCACAGGGGCGTGCTAACATGCTAATGGAGCCAACTAGCCAAGGGAAGCAACAACCTTGGGACTAGTCCCTGCACTTATTATCATACGATAAAAGATCTTTAGAAATACTTTTACTAAAGATCCTGTTATTTATGCTACTAGATACAGGAACGGTTAGGCAGGTATTAGCGATATGTACCCAGAACTGCTCATGGTTCTGGGTGTATATTGGACCTGACAATATGGGTGTGCTACCATGCTAAGAGGACGGAATGAGAGCAGGAACTAATGCCCTTGAGACTAGTCCCTGCCCTCATTAGCATATCATAAAATATCTTTAGAAATACATTTTCTAAAGATCTCTTTATCTATGCTAGTGTATACAGGTACAGTTAGGCAGGGATTAGTAATATGCTCGTGATTCTGAGTGCATATTGCACCTGACAGGTTCACTTTAGGATAAATTCAGACAAGCACTGAACAGTACACTAGCACATAAGCTAACACAGTCCATGTCAAATAAGTATTTGTGTGAACATACCCTTAAATCACCATTCCAGTGTTTCTTTTTACTTCACCGCTGGAATAGTGCTTTAAATCTAAGTCCCATGCACCGCAGTATTATAATCAGCCTCTAAAGTATAGTCTTCGGCAGTTTTTTTTTTTTTTAAACTTTGAATTTTTATTGAGATTTTCAATTTACGTTTTTCATACATAAAATAAAACATAAAATTCACAATTCTTATCGAACCTAGACAAACAATGACAGGACAGGTGAGGAGGGTTAGGAGGGGAGAGGAGAAATAGGAGGGAAGAGGGAAGGGTTTCAAGAGTCCATGCTCCTTCCATAGGACCCATAGGCCTCAGTCTCACAGATCCTCCTGTCCTGCAAAGTAGTCCCATGGTGCCCACACGGCCTGGAAACGGTCAACTGTGTCATGCAATAGTGCCGTGAGATGTTCCATGCGTCTAACGTCCAGTAATCTATACTTGAGGCTCTGGAGTGAGGGTGTCCCTGGCTGCCTCCAATTCTTTGCAATTAAGCATCTGGCCGCCGTAAGGATGTGGGACAAAAGCTTAGAGGCCGTTTTTCCCAATCCCCCATTCCCAAGACCCAGAACATAGATCAGGGGATCAAGATCAACCTCTATATATAGTACTTTATGGATCAACCCTCTAACCCGCTCCCAGAAGGGGACTATCCCTGGACAGGACCAGAATATGTGCAGAATGGTGCCCCTGCCTCCCCCGCATCTCCAGCAACAAGCCGGTATGGAGGGGTCTATGCCATGAAGGAAATCTGGAGTGTGGTACCAAAATAGCAAAATTTTATAGATATTTTCCTTATATAGTGTGCATATTGACATCTTGGCGGCGTTTCCCCAGATTGCTGCCCATTCCTGAGGAAGTATCCGCCTGCCCAATAGAGACTCCCATTTCCGCATGTATGGAAAAGACCCCTCGGGCCCCTCCCGTGACTCAGAAAGCAAAATGTAAATTTCCGAAATCAGCCCCTTAGTATCAGTGCCCCTTCTGCAAATTTTCTCAAAATCTGTGGGAATCGAGGCCCCTGCCCTGCCAAACAAGGAGCCAGCCAAGTCTCTGATCTGCAGATATGGGAAAAACTCTCGATTAGAGAGAGAGAATTTATCTCTAAGGTACTCAAAGGAATGGATCTGCATTGTACTTCCATCTATAATGTCTGCAAATCTGAATAGACCTGCCTTGAGCCAGGGGTGCACCATGTCCGACTCCAGACTGCTTGGGAGCAAGGGTTGGTATATGAAGGACACCAGAGAGGAGCAGGGGGATGCCAAAGGAAATCTTCTAATGCAAAATGCCCAGAGGTCCCTAGTGAACTGCATCGGTCCAAGAAGAGGGGGGGGGGGCGAATCACACCGGGCCGGGGGCCACAGGAGCGCGTTTGGATGTATAGGCGCCAGCCAAAGTTTTCCATTCTCAGTCCACCTGTTGTATGCCCAAAGGGACACCCAACAGGGGATCCTCCTAAGATGGGCCGCCCAATAGTATTTTAGGATGTCCGGGACAGAAAGCCCCCCCTGTTTCTCCGAGCCATCAACACCTCCCTGGCCACCCTATGACGTTTGTTACACCAAATAAATCTAAGGATAGCCGCCTGAAGGGACTTCAGCTCCTTTATTGGTACCTTAACTGGGAGGGTTTCAAAGAAATATAATAATTTTGGGAGAAAGCTCATTTTAACCTCCGCAATGCGCCCCATCCACGAAAGGGGGAGGGGCAACCACTTGCTCAAAAGAGTTCTCAGCTCTCGGAAAAGGGGGGGAAAGTTAAGGTTATAGAGGGAATCATAAGTAGATGTGAGGTTAACCCCCAGGTACTTGACCGCTTCGGCAGTTTTTAACCTTCCAGATTGCCCGGTGTTTCACAGAGCGAGCCGGAGGTCACTATTCAATACAAGTCTATGAGAGCCTTGTTTTGTTTCTCATAGACTTCCATTGAGAGCTTATGATGTAACTTGTGACTTTCGGTCACTCAGAAGTTACGGACACAAGGTGGCGCAACAAGACCAGAGTGACCCTGCAAAACGGTGAAGATGCATGAGGATGAGTAGAAGACCGTGGGCAGGGAACGTAGATTTAAAGCACCACTCCAATGCTTAAAACAATCCCAACTGGAGTGGTGCTTTAAATAAACTAGTGTAAGCAATGGATCAAGATGATGGAACTCTTAGTGACTACCAGTGTCGCGGGCGGGGAGGAGGGTGCCGGCACCTCGCTCACCCCTCTGCTCGGGTCCGGCTGCTGCTGCTCAGTGGTGGCTCAAGCGGTGAGCCGGATCCCGGGGGTTCTCGAGCGGCGCTCCTCGCCCGTGAGTGAAAGGGGATTGGGTTTTGGGATATAGTCTATTGTCCGTGACGCTACCCACGGTTGTGGTGATTTGTAGCACCACCGCTGCTCAATATGGGGATCCCGGGAGTGGTGATGTGGAGCAGCCAGTTGTTGTGTTGCCCCTCCGTGGGTAGGGGTTGGTGATCCCGGGGCCCAGTGATGGCGTGGAAGATGCAGGGCTGGTGGGCGCAGGGACGCGGGGGCAGCGCTGTGCCTTGCGGCACTGTGGTACTCACTCAGCCTGAGACGTTGACACAGTTTTTCGGTAAACCACACGGCTGGAAAGACGGTTCCCACGGACGGCTGCACTTGCTTTCCCAGTAGGTAACGGTGATGTCCCTTTGACCTGCACCTAGTGTTTCTATGTTGGTAGCGATGGGTTCCCACTGGAAACCCGCTCCCCGGCTTGGATATGGGCCGGAGGAGCCCTATTTTGCCCGCAGACGCTGGCCCCGAGGAACTGGTGCCCTGGCGGTGGCGGTGGTCCCCCTTAATGGTTGGACTTTTGTCTTCAGTCGGGACTTGGTTGTTTGGAGACAGACGTCCCCTTCACTGACGGATTTGGCAAATTATGGCGACTCCTAGCCTTGCCGGGATCCGAGAGGCCCCTGCCTTTGTGCTGACTGTCCTTCGTATACTGCTCCAGACCGCCGGGCCACTACCCGTCCGCGGTCCTTCCAGCAACCTCCGAGCAGTCCCCCTCCAGACGATCACCGCTGTTGCTGACCTTGCTGACACTGTCCTGCACTTAGCCGGACCAACTTCAGGCCTTTCTGCTCTCACTTTTACTCTTTTCTTCTTTGCTCCACTACTACTTCTCTTTCACTTCACTTAGACTCTGTTGTTTAATCCTTCACTCCCCTAACTAGACTGCTTGGCTCTTCCCGCCTCCAGGGCTGTGTACTCCTCGGTGGGCGGAGCCAACCGCCTGGCCCACCCCCTGGTGTGAACACCAGCCCCTGGAGGAAGGCAACAAGGATTTTGGTAGCTTTGGTGTTCCTAACTGGGATGTAGGGTGTGGTGGTGTGATGACCTGTGACCCCTGGCTTGCCCAGGGCGTCACATTCCCCCTTAGCAAAATGCAGACCGTCCGCGGGCTGCCCGTCCAACACTGGTTTTATTTTTATGAAAAGTATAAAAAGGTAAACGGTAACATTTTAATGCATAACATCATCCCACACGGGAGGCACATTTCTTAAACGTTACTAAACGGTTTTACGGGTACGGTTTCCGCTCTCTCCCACCCAAGCAACCTGGCCCTGATGCTGCCCCTAAAGCCCAGGCAGCACCCCTTGACCCAAGTCCAGCACAAGTTACCCGAGCGGGATCTGTCCTTCCCCTCCAGAGGGTAGCCACCAGTTCCTGTGGTGGCTGTGCCCCAGCCTGCTCTGCTGAGGGCCCTCCCTCCAACCTGCCTCTCCGGAGGCGGCAATGCGGAAAACGGTACGGTAAAACAACTTATTTACAAGCCACTTAACGTTTGTGGTTGCCCTGCAAGTTCACGGGCTTGTCCATGGATAGTTCCCATGCCAACTTTTTAAACGGTCCCCACGGGGACAACGGTGCCAGCTCCGGCCGGTTCAATCACTGTTAATCAGGTGAAGTACACGGTAATCATTTTTGCTTATCATTCCCTGTAAACCTTTTCAAACTTTCAAACACTTTTAAACATGAACGCACACAGACTTCCTGACCCCCCTTTTTAAAGGACAGTCTCCCTGTACCTAAGTGGGGGTCTACCTAGGTTGGGACGGGTGGACCTTCGGGGTCCGGTGTCAATGGGGCTATGGAGTGGGGCAGAGGGAACAACCGGTTCCTCCTCCCTTCTATTGTGTGGGGCAGGCGGAGGCATAGGGGAGCTGGGTACAGGTTCATCCCTGGGCACTGGCACTGGTTCTGGCTCACGGTCGACCGCTTCCACCACTTCTTCATCCACAGGTTGTGGGAACAGTATCACTGGAAGAATCACCGCGCCGTTCTGTGTAGGCCAGTCTGCTGGGAAGTCACCCATCACAGTGTGGATCACCTCTTTTGCCTTCTCTGCTGGTGGAGGAACTGGTACGTCAGCCATTGCCCTCAATGCTGGTGGGCACCTTTTCAGATGGTCCCGGGAAACCGTGGCCAAAGTGCCCCCTTGGTCACGACTGATCCGGTAGGCCTTCCCATCTTCCCACCCTGTGGGTTGTATGACGTATGGGGTTGGTTCCCATTGATCATCCAGCTTGTGGGTCTTCCTCTTCCGCTTTAACACCACATCTCCTGGCTGGAAAGGGCCCGCAGACGCTTTCTGGTTGAATCGCTGCTCTTGCTGTTCTCGACTTCGACTTAGGTTCTTCTCCACATACTCCTGAATCTGCCGGTATTGTGCTCTCCGCTGAGTTTCCCATTCAGCTGTCGAAGGGAGTGCTTCCGGGGACTCCAACCCTATTTCCAAGTCCACCGGCAGGCGGCCGGGACGAGCCCTCATTAGGTATGCTGGGGTGCACTTTGTAGAGCTGGACGGGATATTGTTATACATATCGACCAAGTCGGGTAGCTTCTCCGGCCACAGGTTCCGCTCTTCCAGCGGTAACGTCTTGAGGAGTCCCAGGACCAAGTGGTTCATCTTCTCACACATGCCGTTGGTCTGGGCATGGTAAGGGGTGGTCCGGATTTTCTTACAGCCGTACAACTGGCAAAACTCGTGGAACACCTCCGCTTCAAAAGCCGGGCCTTGGTCAGTAAGCACTTTTTCTGGATATCCATGTGGGCGGCAGAAATAAGCCTGGAACGCTCGAGCAGCAGTTCGACCAGTTAGGTCCTTGACGGGGACAACCACCATGAATCTTGAATAGTGGTCTACGATGGTCAATGCGTAGGCGTACCCACTTCGGCTGGGGGTGAGCTTGACATGGTCTAGGGCGACCAGTTCCAGCGGCTGATGTGTGATGATTGGGTGCAGGGGTGCCCTCTGGCTGGTCTCGTCCTTCCTCCTCAGCGTGCAAGGGCCACACTCCCGGCACCAGGCTTCTACCGACTCCCGCATCCCACTCCAGTAGAACCGCTCTCTCAACAGAATCTCCAGCTTTTTCCACCCGAAGTGCCCAGCACCATCATGGTATACCCGTAAAACAGTAGCCACATCAGCTTGGGGAATAACCAACTGGCAGATTTTCTCATGAGTCTTCAGGTTGATCAGCTCATGGTACAGCTTCCCTTGGTGTAGATACAGCCGCTTCCGTTCTTTCCACAAGCGCTGGGCTTCAGCCGGGGCGGCAGGGTCTATCCCAACAGCACCTTGTTCCACCAGGGTCTTGACGAGGTGGACAGCCGGAACCTGGTTTTGAGCTTCCTGCCACTCTTGACTGGGCCGTGGGTCCAAGTCCACCCGTTGTTGGTGTACCTGTATCCTCTCGGTTGAGGGCTGGTGAAATGCAGGCAACTCGATCTCCTCGAGGTCATCATCCTCGCACCCTTCTTCTGACAAATGGGGCATTCAGGAGAGTGCATCAGCATTAATGTTGACACGACCAGCACGGTACTTGATGGTGAAGTCATAGTTGGCTAGCCGGGCCACCCACCGCTGCTCCAACGCGCCCAACTTGGCCGTATCCAGGTGAGTCAACGGATTGTTGTCCGTGAAAGCGGTGAATTTGGCTGCGGCCAAGTAGTGACGGAATCTCTCTGTGATAGCCCATACCAATGCCAGAAGCTCGAGCTTGAAGGAGCTGTAGTGCTTTAATGGCCCCTTCCTTTAACACAGCAAAGTCCACATCAGGGTGTTCCAGGGCCTACAGCCGGAGTTGTTTACGATCCTCAGGGGACCTCATCCCCTGCGCAAATTGCTCTACTAACATCTTGTTGCTATCCGCCTCATTAATAGGATTCACCCGCTTCAGCGTGCGGAGGGCGGTTTGCAGACGTAAAGCATAGTCCCGAATGCTATCCACAGCCCGTTGCCGGCACTGGTAAAACTGCATCCTCAGCTCAGCTTCAGTCCGGGTCTCGAAGGCAGTCTGTAGCTTCTCAAAGATGGTGGCTACAGAGAGCCGGTCCCCCTCGGCCCAGGTCTCCGCTTCCTGCTCAGCCGCACCGGTTAACTGGCCTAGCACTATCGCTGCACGTTGCTTATCAGTCAGGGGGTACAGCTCTAGCAACGGGTTAAGCTTTTTCCGGAAGGCCTGTAAGGCATCCGGTTTCCCGTCATACTCCGGGCGCATAGGGCAAGGAGAACGGCATGACCTGAGCGAGCGCTGGGGCCGCGGCACCTCCCGCCATTGCGGCCGGGACCTGGGCAGGCCCATTCCCATCCGCGGGTGCCACTGCGGCTGCAACCACCGCTCCTCCAGCGGCTCCGTCGGGCGCAGACATCTTGTTTCCGTCCCCCTTAGCTTCTTTCCGGCCCCTCCTTTATTGGGGCGGAGTTTTGGTCTTCGCGCCTCTGCTACTCGAGAAGACGCTCGAGCGGGGACTTTTCGCGCCAAAGATGGCGACTTCCGAGATTTTTCAGCCGGATACCTCCGGCGGTCACAAGGCGCACCTCTACCCAACAGCAGAGCGGTAAGATCCTGTTTGTGACGCCATGTTGTCGCGGGCGGGGAGGAGGGTGCCGGCACCTCGCTCACCCCTCTGCTCAGGTCCGGCTGCTGCTGCTCAGTGGTGGCTCGAGCGGTGGGCCGGATCCCTGGGGTTCTCGAGCGGCGCTCCTCGCCCGTGAGTGAAAGGGGATTGGGTTTTGGGATATAGTCTATTGTCCGTGACGCCACCCACGGTTGTGGTGATTTGTAGCACCACCGCTGCTCAATATGGGGATCCCGGGAGTGGTGATGTGGAGCAGCCAGTTGTTGTGTTGCCCCTCCGTGGGTAGGGGTTGGTGATCCCGGGGCCCAGTGATGGCGTGGAAGATGCAGGGCTGGTGGGCGCAGGGACGCGGGGGCAGCGCTGTGCCTTGCGGCACTGTGGTACTCACTCAGCCTGAGACGTTGACACAGTTTTTCGGTAAACCACATGGCTGGAAAGACGGTTCCCACGGACGGCTGCACTTGCTTTCCCAGTAGGTAACGGTGATGTCCCTTTGACCTGCACCTAGTGTTTCTATGTTGGTAGCGATGGGTTCCCACCGGTAACCCGCTCCCCGGCTTGGATATGGGCCGGAGGAGTCCTACTTTGCCCGCAGACGCTGGCCCCGAGGAACTGGTGCCCTGGCGGTGGCGGTGTTCCCCCTTAATGGTTGGACTTTTGTCTTCAGTCGGGACTTGGTTGTTTACAGACAGACGTCCCCTTCACTGATGGATTTGGCAAATTATGGCGACTCCTAGCCTTGCCGGGATCCGAGAGGCCCCTGCCTTTGTGCTGACTGTCCTTCGTATACTGCTCCAGACCGGCGGGCCACTACCCGTCCGCGGTCCTTCCAGCAACCTCCGAGTAGTCCCCCTCCAGACGATCACCGCTGTTGCTGACCTTGCTGACACTGTCCTGCACTTAGCCGGACCAACTTCAGGCCTTTCTGCTCTCACTTTTACTCTTTTCTTCTTTGCTCCACTACTACTTCACTTTCACTTCACTTAGACTCTGTTGTTTACTCCTTCACTCCCCTAACTAGACTGCTTGGCTCTTCCCGCCTCCAGGGCTGTGTACTCCTCGGTGAGCGGAGCCAACCGCCTGGCCCACCCCCTGGTGTGAACACCAGCCCCTGGAGGAAGGCAACAAGGATTTTGGTAGCTTTGGTGTTCCTAACTGGGATGTAGGGTGTGGTGGTGTGATGACCTGTGACCCCTGGCTTGCCCAGGGCGTCACACCAGTTTTAGCCGGTATGTGATTATGTGTGAATGATGTCCTAAATGCAATATTAATAGCTAGGCTATTACACTGTGTATGTGATGCATTAGCTTATAGTTAATATCCAGTAATCTAGTCTGGGATTTCTTTTACGATCCAGCACTTAATATGGACACGACCTCAGCTGTCATCCTCAGCTGCATCAATGCAAAATTGATGTTTTTGGAAATTGTGTTTATCTATGTAGAATAGAGGCATGAATAAGTAAAAGAAGCAACAAACTTGTCATGGTATGAAACTATTTACTAGAGCTTATCTGTAATGCTGGAGGTTTCGGTATATTTGCAGCAGCTTGCTATTTTATGTGATGTTAGTACCTTTTCTACATAAAAAAAACATACTATACACTAGTCTCATCTCATATATTGAGGAATACGTTTGAGTCTCTGATGCACAGTTATGATGCCCACTTTATATGTGCAGGGATTGCATCCATAAATGTGTCACGTGGCTTGGAATGGTAGCAGTAGGCGAGATACTCTCGTTCCACGTTACGGCATGCTACAGAAAGAAGGTATTGTTTGGTGTGTGTGTGTGTGGTGGTACTGTTATGCTGTAGGTGAAGGAAAGGAACCAGCTTCCAAGAAAATTTCAATAAAATCCGCTTCTTTATTCGATTCTTTAAAATCTCATAAAATAGTGGATCTCACAAGAAAAAAACAGGAGTCACAACCAGTACTGGACACCAGACGCGTTTCGATCAAGAACTGTTCTTGAGTTCTTGATCGAAACGTGTTTGGTGTCCAGTGCTGGTTGTGACTCCTGTCTTTTTCTTGTAAGATCCACTATTTTGTACGATTTTAAAGAATCCAATAGATAAGCGGATTTTGTTGAAATGTTCCTGGAAGCTGGTTCCTTTCCTTCACTTGCTGATATACACACTGACAACAGCAGCAGGATCTCGCTCTTCCATGGTGTTAGAGGATTAAGCGCCAAAGTATGTGGTGAGCTGGACTATCTCGAGTCTATTTCTACTGTTATGCTGTGGACAACTTCAGGTTCAGCCCTGCATGTGTTGAGCATCACCAGACTCCACCCCCAAGAAGAGGAAACCAGACAAGTTTGTAAAATCAGAGTCTTTTTTTTACTGAAGAATAAACTTATGTACAATGGGAGTCAGGTGTTACACTTATAGTTTTCTTCTGCGCAAGAGAGTCACAGGCACAGTTATTGACTGTGGCAAAATACTTGTGAACACTTCAGATGTACAGCATGGCAATAAGAATAACTCCATTCTTTAATGAAACTGACTTAGGGGAGCTCTGGCTAATTGCCACCCTACTAAATACACCACTGGTCTGACCGAATCGACCTTCTCCTCGAGGCTGTTCCCCAAAGTCCAGTACACTACTGCTGCATTACAGCTGTTTTAGTCACAGACTATCCCCACTTGTCTGCTTAAGAGAACTGCCATCATGGTAGGCTCCTAGCAGAAGCTTGCTCCTTTGTCCTTGTCACACACACACCCAAAGTTGTTCTAATTCCTCTGAGAATGTCATCACGTCTTCCTTGCTCAACAACAACTACCCTGAACCAGGACCTCACTCATAATGGTCTCTATCACTCCTACTCCCTGGCTGAGTAGGTATTAACACTAGAAGTCCCAGAAATTTCAAGCTCCCCCCTGAAGTCCCGAAAGAGGGTCAAATGACCCTTAGTCCAAACTGTAATTAAGGCCATTACTGTCGCACCACAGGAGGTTGGAAAACAACAACCTCCTGTGGTGCGACAGTAATGGCCTTAATTACAGAACAAAAGACGGTGATTATAGGATGTTAGCTAAAATCCTTCAGGTCATTCGACCCGTCTCTGGGTTCCAAAGGTAGAAATGTTAAATGACCCCTCTCTGGGACTTCTAGTGTTAACCCTCCCTTTTCCAAACAAGAGTCTATACAAGAGTAAAAAGGAAGACAGTGACCTCCTGTGCCCAGTGGTTGGTACTGTAGCCTACAGGAAAATTAACACTTGTTAACACAGGAAAACATTGCAGAAATACAAATATTACATTATTAGAACTGGTGTCTTCAGGGGTAATGCAACAGCTTGTAGACCTCCTTTAATTCCTCCCCTCTTTAATGATAGTCATTCTTGACCATCTGGAAACCTGCAAGACACCAATTCACACCACATAAAACCATACTTAAAACAACAGACTTTTCTTCTTGAAGACAATGAGGAAAAAGGAGGAATTTCTCCGCTCACCTGCTGTTCCGACTGCTGCTCCTAACGGGTGCTTGGGATATACCGGTAAGTCCTGACCGGTAAGGTATGCCAAGGGAAAAGAGAATTGAGGATCCAGCACGATTTTTCTTATTTAGGTCATTTTTAAAAACATGCGGAGTCCTTAAGTCACTTATGATTAAGGACTCCGCATGTTTTTAAAAATGAAGTCCGAAACGCGTTAAGCCCCCCCTTTTTTGTAATCATTATCTAGGTCTTCACATTGTTACTATTTTTAACCTTTTCAAATAAAGCCTTGATGTTTTTTACCTAAATAAGAAAAATCGTGCTGGATCCTCAATTTTCTTTTCCCTTGGCGTTTTCTTCTTGAAGGCAGGGGTTATCCTTTTCTCCATTGGTTCATCACGATCCTGGTCCTACTCAGTTAGGACCCTGGAACCAAAGAGTTTAAGTTATTAAAGCAATGGGCCCTTAGGCCAACACAGATAGTTCTATCAGACTTTTTTCTTCAACCCGGCAAAGCCATTGTGTTAGCTATACAACACACCCAACAACAGTCTTTAGGACAAGGACACAGTCCGTGATGGGCATAGCCCAGGGTTGGATGGGGTAAAGTCCTTGTTTGGGGGGAAAGTTCTTAAGTCACATCAGGGCTCTTAAAACCAGCAGAAAAAGGCACAATAAGTGCAACAAAACCATAAACAAAGTTAATTCAGGCTTCTCGGCCATGAGGGCAGTAAAACAATCCCTCACTTAACACAGTTTCCACACTCAACACAGGCCTCTGCTGGCTTTGAGGGTTTCATGAACAGTTTCTCACTACACAAACTTCTAGACCTTTAAATTACACAAAGGAAAAGAAAAACGTTTTCAGCCTACCATGTCACTGCCAGCAATATGAGCCCATATAGATGCATGGAAATTCAGGGGCCCCACTCCCAGGAATAGAGATATAAGAAATGGTGAAAAAAAAATCCAGCACCAAATCCTGCTCCACAAAATATCTTTAGAAGTCCATTTTATTTTAATAATTTAAAAAACACAACTGTTAAAATATAAATGCAATTCTTATGAATTTCAGACCACAAGGGTGCTAGGGCCTTACCGCTGAGCTTCCTATTTAATGACCTGTCTCAGTCGGTCAGTCATTCTCCCGGTCAGTCCACTAACCCGACTGATGGATCAGTCCATGTTCCGATAACCTCTGTCTCACTCTATGGTCCAGATCACGCTATCTCTGGTTCCAGTCTCCCCCAGGAACATCCACTTCATGTGGCCTAGTCAATAAACTAGCCCTTAGGTCTACTCTAGTCACACGCTGGGTCCTATCTGATGTTCCGTGAAAAACATTACTTTTCCTGCATTGTAGCCACTCACACTACGGGCTAGTCCTAACACTTAACTATCTCTGACCCTACTGTCAGCATAGTGCATAGCACATAAAACACTGCTACATATTACATGTCACATGACACATTACGTCCACAATAATGCAGGACATAATTCACATTATATTACATGACAATAACGTGATTTGGTGCCTTCACTGGAGGGGGAACTGCGGCAACAAGTCCATCTCCTTACATGTCCTCTTTAATGATGGTTGTCTTTGACTTTCCAGCAAGTCTAGACAACACCAATGCAGTTCTATACCACATATAACATTAATGAACATTCATCCCTTTTCTTCACCAGAATAATACTATATATTGGTTTGAATCTGGGTTTCATACCTTTTAAAGTAAAAGTCATATTTTGGACAATTGTTTCTAGGAGTAAGCACTTTAAGTACAGCCAAGTTATACGTTTTCTCATGACTCTATCAGCGAGAACTATGGTGATAATGGTAGGAAAGGGAGAATCGCGATTGACTTTTGATTGCCCATTCATAACTTAAGGCTGCTTTACACGGTACGACCGATTGTGCGATTTCATAATCGATCGTACCCGCCCCCGTCCTTTTTGCGTCACGGGCAAATCGCTGCCCGTGTCGCACAAAGTCAGTAACCCCCGTCACACATACTTACCTCTCGTGCGACCTCGCTGTGGGCGGCGAACGTCCACTTCCTGGAGTGGGAGGGACGTTCGGCGTCACAGCGACGTCACACGGCCGCCGGCCAATAGAAGCGGAGGTGCGGAGATGAGCGGGACGTAAACATCCCGCCCACCTCCTTCCTTCCACATAGAGCCGGCGGCGGCCGCGGGAGGTAGGTGAGCTGCTCATCGTTGCCGTGGTGTCACACGGAGCGGCGTGTGCTACCACGGAAACGATGGTCAACTAAATGAAACGATATTATGGAACCTAGCGAGCAGTACCCGACTCACGATTTGTGAGCGATACTGCGACGCTAGGAGGTGTCACACAGGCCGGAATCGCCAGCGATGCCGGATGTGCGTCACAAAAACCGTGACCCCGACGATCTATCGCACGATAGATTGTCTGGTGTAAAGCAGCCTTTATGCTAAGAATACCGATCAATGCAGGTCATAGTGACAGCATGGTTTGCTCAGTTTGGTAGCACTGTTGATTTGCAGTTCTGCGGTCCTGGGTTCATCTCTCACCAATGACATTATCTGCATGGAAATTATATGTTCTCCCTGTCTTTGTCTTTTTTCCACACTGCAAAAACATAATGATAATTTAGGTTGTGAGACCCAATGGACACATTGATTACAATTAAAGATGAGCGGACCTGTGGAAGTTCGGTTGGGCGGTTTCAGCCGGACTTAAGATAAAGTTCGGTTTTTACCCGGACTTGACCTGAACCACAATGAAAGTTGCTAATTGTCATGCACTTTCTGGATCCACACTCACGGATTACAGTAACTGCGTCGGACCCTGTTTACATTGCACAGTCTGACAGGCAACCTGGTTTCTCTTAGAGCTCAACTCTGCCGGACGTCGGCTGAGTTGTGTCCACTGCTCTCAGCCGTGTAGGAGTTAATCCCTCTTTGAACAGTGTGCGACTCTTCTGAGAGTCAGGTTACTGATTACTATCCACAGCTGGTCTCTCCATATTTAAGGCTGGGGAGTTTGTTAGGAGATCGCTGAAGATAGCGTGCTTTACTTCCTCCCTTATATTTTATTTCCTGCTGTGCCTTTATTGTCTTTCCTTTGTGGTTATTTGCAGCTTGAATGAGTTTCAGTTCTTCCCCCTGTCCGTGTCTTTTTGGGGAGAGGGGTTATCTTGGTGTGTCCTTCCCACCCCGGGGGTTGGGGGTATGGGGGAGTTAGGTCAGGGTGTGAATAGAAGACAGGTACACACTGCGGGCCCAGACCTCACTACCCTTAGGTGTACCTCTGGGTTAAGGGTCAGCGCAGGGATCCCAATATTAGGGTCAGTTCAGGTCTTCCCAGCTAGCCTAGCTCATCCGTGACACTAATTGGGCAGTCTGGGTCTCTATCCACATGCAGCTAGTCATAAACAACACGTCCAGGGGGAGGGTGGGTGGTGCATACTAGATCCGATTACACTGTTTTTACCCCCAGTGCGGAGCTGTTGAAACACTGCAAGCGGATCGCACTTGGCTGAGTACCGATCGTACCTGAGCACAGCGATGCTCACGCGAGTGGTTTTCATACATAAAGCACCCAATCTTTCTTGTAAAGTCTGTTTCGACTGGACACTGAACCTCAGGTTCACTCATCTGTAATAACAATGTCTGTAAAACACTGAGGAACTAATGGCCCTATGTATATGACTAAAAATAAATACTTATATTTGGAGAAATCATTGCATTTATAGACACAAGTGCAAAACTACAGAGGTAGTGATTCAAGGAATTCAGAATTATCCCTACAGTTTTATATTTTAGTATTTTTTTCTTTCTTTTTTTTTTTAGACATTTTTGGAGCTTTACTTCAAATGGCTAGAGGCAATTATGACAAATATACGTTACATTTTGCTTATTTTAAAGGTAAATTAGATTTGCTATTACTGTATTATCCAGAAAACAAGTGATATACCTGAAAGAGTAGAATCATTGTCTTTCAGACAGTAAATTTGTGAGTTGCTTTTAGTGTTAATATGGAGAAAGCCACAAGAAGTCATACACTGATCTGAACCATAGGGGGATGGAACATATTGGAACATATTTAGAATAAAATATATTCATTCTGAGACATCTCTAATATGACTATATGCAGTCAAAAAGGGAAAAATCCCTGCAGCTGCATCTTTGAGAACATTGACTCACGATGTCTTAAGTCATGTCACTTATAATAGACTTTTTTGCACAGTCTCAGCACTCCTCGACTCTAAATCTAGCCCTACTTAGCTAAAAGTTTCACTTGAGTTTTTCCATTTCAAATAGTATTATTTTACTATCTGTGAGCAGGTATTTTAGAAATAAATCTCCCTATATGTTTTTAAGAAATCTGTATAAAGGGGGCTTTACACGCAACGACATTGCTAACGTGATATCGTTGGGGTCATGGAATTCATGACGCACATCCGGCCTCGTTAGCGACGTCGTTGCGTGTGACACGTACGAGCGACCGCTAACGATGCAAAATACTCACCAAATCGGTGATTATTGACACGTCGTCCATTTCCCAAATGTCGTTGCTGATTTTGGACACAGGTTGTTCGTCGTTCCTGAGGCAGCACACATCGCTACGTGTAACACCCCAGGAACGACGAACACTGTACCTGCGTCCTCCGGCAACGAGGTGGGCGTGACTTTCATGCGGCTGCTCTCCGCCACTCCGCTTCTATTGGACACCTGCCGTGTGACGTCGCTGTGATGCCGCACGAACCGCCCCCCTTAGAAAAGAGGCTGTTCACCGGCAACAGCGACGTCGCTAGGAAGGTAAGTGTGTGTGATGGGTACCGGGGGCGGGTGCTTTCACGAGCGACATCGCTAGAGATATCGCTGCGTGTAAAGCAGCCTTAACTGTTATCACATGGTGCAGCTCTGGCTGGCCATACCTTACTCCTTGCCAAAGATTTGAATAATAAAGGGATTCCCGATATGGCATTGTGGGGGTGGGCAGTGGAAGAGGGTGAATATTAATTTCCACTAACACATGTTCCTATTACTGATGCCGACACAGAGGAATGGGAGGGGGCAGGGAGTGAATATTTATTTCCCATCATCGGGCTACCCAATCACTGACCCAATACAAAATGTAAGACATCCCCTGAAAAAAAGCCCTAGCACATCTTTTGGAGACAAGAATAATAAAAGACCCTCTCTTACTTTGCGAGAAACACAGTTTCTGTCTCACAGACGGCACACATGTACACGGATAACACATGGATAGCCATGCGGATGGTCAAAACAAAACATTCCACATGTGCATTTTGTGGGGATTTGTAGGCATATGGCGCTAATATTCGATACTGAAAAAATTCTAATCTTTTGAAAATTTTGTTTCCATTTTTTCATCATTTGCACATCATTTATATGGCTATCCATCCTGTGATTTTCATAATTCTACGACTTTTAATTCTTAGTTTTGCAATATCAATGATAAGTGCATAATATCACATCATAATATACTGTAATAGAGCTATGAAAGCTATAAAATGGTTTTAATTCATTTATTTAGTTAACTAAATGTTATATGCAATTAGTGTGATGTGTGATTTCCCATTTCCCACTGGCCACTTATAACACTGCTAATACTTCGACTGTTTTATGTGACGTGGACGCCTTTTAATTGTCCACTGAATTAAGTGTCATGTCCCACTACTTGGGAATCATCATACAGTATTGTACTGTCATTATATTGTTATCTTTGTGTTGCGATGCAGTAAGGTTTGCTCTTTGTAGAAGGTTGTCCTCCCTCTCTCCCTGTAGCTGCTCTGATCTCAGTAACCCCTCCTTTCATCCTTATTTTATGTGTGTCAGCCATCTTGCTAACATCATCTCTATGCAGTTCTGGTTCAGAATTGTCTTTTTATCTTCTGTACTGTGCGTATTGAAAAAATGAATCTGGAAATTAAATGATTTCTTCTTTAACCTTCATACATGCCTCTGCAGTTGAGTCAAGCTATCTGAAGAAGTCTCTATGTGAAAGTAGTGGTATAAGAGTCAGCCTCCGAACCGGTATCTCAAGTGCTCTATACTTGCCACTTAGGGGGGCTTTACATGTTGCGACACCCGATACCGATATATTGTCGGGGTCACGTCGTTTGTGATGCACATCCGGCGCCGGTAACGACATCGCAACGTGTAAATCCTAGGTGCGACGATGAACGAGCACAGAAGCGTACAATATTGCTGATCTGTGTAGCGTCGGTCATTTCCATAATGTTGGTTCGACCGCAGGTACGATGTTGTTTGTCGTTCCTGCAGCTCCACACATCGCTGTGTGTAAACCCGCAGTAGCAACAAACATCTCCTTACCTGTGTCCCGACGGCAATGCGTAAGGGAGAATGTGGGCGGGATGTTATGTCCCGCTCATCTCCGCCCCTCCGCTTCTATTTACCGGCCGATTAGTGACGTCACTGTGACGCCGAACGCACCTCCCCCTTGAAGGAGGGATTGTTTGGCAGTCACAGCGACGTCGCCGAGCAGGTATGTGTGTGTGAAGCTGCCGTAGCGATAATGTTCGATCAACACATATCGCATGTGCGACGGGGGCGGATGCTATCGCGCTGGACATCACTAGCAATTCCTAGCGATGTCGCAACGTGTAAAGCCCGCCTTAGTTATGGAGGCTTGAAACTCCTCTATACTAAAAGCACATTGCTCACTCTGCTTCACTTTCTTGACAGAATAACTATAAACAGGATCCACCATTCACAGTAGATCACAGATCACCTTCTTTCCCTTCCTGCACAGTGCAGTGTGCACAAATTGCAGAGCATGCCTGAGATAGTCTTTCATAAAAGTCAATGAGTAGTCAGCTGTAAAACGTATCTCTAATGTTAACAGCAGCTCAGGCTAGATAGCTGCAACCATAATTATACAGAAAATACAATAAGATATCCAGAAACTCTAAAAATTAGTTAGCAAAAAAGAATATTTACTACAGTGTTTTTCCAAAAATAAAATAGGAATAACGTTTGGAACACCATTCTAAGTCCGAACTGGGTGCAAAAACCTAAAAAAACATCACTATGGGGAGATAAGGCATGCACACCAGTGACTATGTAAGGGGAATACATGGAATAGCAGAAACTGCTGTGTGAATACTGAACCCTCCCCAACCACACCTATTGCCAATCCATATCATACGCATAAATAGCCTGGGTCTCAGCTTCCCATACACGGTAGGTTTTTTAACTGCATGAGAGGACACACACAAGCTAGGGACCCCAACGTAGAGAAATACTTTGGCGTAGTGTTGGGGCTCTGTTGCATTGATCAATTCAGTAGCTAAATTTCTCTTGATTCATATGTTCATGGCAGTAATGCAGATTCCATTTTTCACATATTCACTCTTGCATATAGCTATTGGATTTTTCAAGTCAGTATTCACACAGCAGTTTCTGCTATTTCATGTATTCCCCTTACATAGTCACTGGTGTGCATACTTTTTCCAAAAATAAGACCTCCCCCAAAAATAAGCCCTACCATTTTCGGAGCAAAGCTTAAATCTAAGCCCACCCCCGAAAATAAGCCCTAGTCACGGTTCAGTAATGAAGTGTCCATGCAGATAAAAAAGTTACAGATACTGCAGGACACTTCATTATAGTCAGCGGGCACCCTGCAATCACACTCACCAGACGCCGAGCAGAGGACCTGCAGTGATCACACCCCACACACATTCGATCTCACACACACACATCCGATCTCACACACAAACATCGGATCACACACACAAACGTCGGATCGCACACACAATCAGATCGCATACATAATCAGATCGCATACATAATCAGATCGCACACATAATCAGATCACACACACAAACATCGGATCACACACACATCGGATCGCACACATACTCACCACATCCAGCGACACTGATTTCTTCTCGCCAGCAGAATCCTGAGAGGCAGTGCAGTGGAGCGCAAGGACCTGCTGCAATGGTTGCTCACAGGACCTGGGGACACACGTTACTTCCTCCCATCATTCCCTGCGGCCGGAAGCATTGTTTAACACTGGATGTGATGAATGAGTGCATGAAAGTGTGTGTGTGTGTGTGTGATCTGCGATCTGCTGTGTGTGAGTGTGTCAGCCAGAAGCAGGGGAGGATGGCGTGCAGCACCCACCGGAGACCACAGGAGGACCGGGAGCCACGCAGACGTAAACTTACCCCCAACCATGTTTCTCCAAAAATAAGACCTCCTCCAAAAATAAAGTAGTGCTAGGGAATATACAAACATAGGTCGTGGCATCCCAATGTCTATGATTAAAACTTCAGTTTTTTCAGTTTTTTGCCCCCCCCCCAAAAAGCACTAGGGGGGGCAAAAAAATATAAGACAGTGTCTTATTTTTGGAAAAACATGGTAGTACTTGGTACAAATAAAGCAATTTTTAAAATGTGAAGCATGGTGCCCTGTGTCTTCATCATAGCGTGCCTATGGAAACTGAAGTTTTAGTCATAGACATTGGGATGCCACGACCTATGTTTGTATATTCCCTTTAATACATGGATATTAGATGCTTTCATCCTCTATGTGGTTATAGTTATGATTTATATTCCTGGACTATGGCTCGTCAGACAACACCTCTTCATTTCTCATCTATATAGATATGTCACACAGTGTATGGCTCTAAATTCACCGAGTGTCATGGCAGCATCAGATGCTGTTCACATTACAGACTTTGACACTCCACACTATGTTTTCTCTGGTGGTTCTGTTTCGCCCGGGGACCAGGGGTACTCAGATCCGGGCCACAGAGTCACTTCTGCGGGTATCACGGTGGCGTGACCCGGTCTGTGATCCCAGGCTCCACAGTAAAAGGGGTATTTGGGTGTTGGGATATTGTCCGTGACGCCACCCACGGTTGTGGTGATGTGTAGCACCACCGCTGCTCACTACGGGGATCCCGGGGATGGTGAAGCGGAGCAGCTAGGTGTTGTGTTGCCCCTCCGTGGGTAGGGGTTGGTGATCCCGGGGCCCGGTGATGGGGTAAGCAGGGAGCAGGGCGCAGTGCTGCAGTGCGGTGCCCGAGGGCACGGGTGTACTCACAAGAAAGTCACACGGAGTCACTGGTGAACTAAGAATTGCCGGTGTCCGCAGCTTTCGGTACGGGGGTGTTAGTGTCCCACACACGGTGCAGCAGCCCTGGTTGTTCCTTCCCTGCAGCAAAGTGCCTTTTTCTCCTCTCTCTTCCTCTTTCTCCTCAGCCGGGGACGGGGAATCACTCCCCTGTAGTGATCCGGGTACCCAGGTACCGAGGAGCCACCGCCCGGCTCCGGCTACCTGTTCTGGCCCCTTCCTCACTACGGCCTGCCCCGGCCCTTTTGGAGAACGCTTCACTCCCAGCCTGGGAGCTCAACTCCAGACCTCTGTCCTGTCTGCCCTCCACACACTGTCTGCTCCAGCCCCTCCCCTCTCCTCTGCTTTTCCCTTACACTGGGGGCTATGCTTGTCTGGCTGCACCGGTGTGAGATCAGATTACCAAGGAGGATTAACTCTTTCTGTGACAACCTGGCTGTGCCAGGGCGTCACACACCCCCTTGGTAAAACACGGCCCGGCCTCGGGCCGGCTAGGCACCGACATTTATTAAAACTGGAAAAGAATAAAACATTTTAAACATTTTCAATCTTCCCACAGCGGGATGCACATTGCTTCAACATTGCAACAACAAATAACACTTTTAATAATAACTGTGTAACGGGTCCTTCAGTCACCCACCCAAACAACCTAGCCTTGGTGCTGCCCCTAAAGCCCAGGCAGCACCCCTTGACCCCAGTCCAGAAACGGTTCCAGATTGGTCAACGGGACCGGTACTTCGCTACCGTTGCGGCCGGGCGGACGCCGGAGCCGTCGTCATCTCCGTCGCGGCCGGGCGGACTGCCGGGGCCGGTGGCAGGGTGGTGACAAAGGTGAGGCCTGGGGACCCCAGGTCTGGGTCCTCCCCAACAGGCGCTGCGGGCTCCGCTACCGGCAACAGGGGTAACGGGTCGGTGCATCGCTGCGGCGGCCTCTTCCAGGAACCAAATGCTAGCAGAGTCCTGGCGTCCCTGCCTTTACAGTCCTTGTCACATAAGCTGCGGTTCCTTCTTTCTGCTCCCCCTTGGTACTCGGGAGCAGTCCTTCCAGCAGCTTTTAAAGTTTCCCTTTCGCTTCCGGTCCTCCGGAGCTTCACTTCCGCCCGCGTTCTTGGGGGGCGGAGCCTCTTTTTCGCGCCCAGCGCTTGGGGAAGAAGGTGCTGGGCGGGAGATTTTCACGCCAAAATGGCGGCAAAGATGGTGACTTTAAGATTTTTGCAGCAGATCACCGCTGACAGTCCAGAATAAGGCGCACTTCCTCCAGGTAACTGGATGGGTTCGATCCTGTTCGTGACGCCAAATGTTTCGCCCGGGGACCAGGGGTACTCAGATCCGGGCCACAGAGTCACTTCTGCGGGTATCACAGTGGCGTGACCCGGTCTGTGATCCCAGGCTCCACAGTAAAAGGGGTATTTGGGTGTTGGGATATTGTCCGTGACGCCACCCACGGTTGTGGTGATGTGTAGCACCACCGCTGCTCACTACGGGGATCCCGGGGATGGTGAAGCGGAGCAGCTAGGTGTTGTGTTGCCCCTCCGTGGGTAGGGGTTGGTGATCCCGGGGCCCGGTGATGGGGTAAGCAGGGAGCAGGGCGCAGTGCTGCAGTGCGGTGCCCGAGGGCACGGGTGTACTCACAAGAAAGTCACACGGAGTCACTGGTGAACTAAGAATTGCCGGTGTCCGCAGCTTTCGGTACGGGGGTGTTAGTGTCCCACACACGGTGCAGCAGCCCTGGTTGTTCCTTCCCTGCAGCAAAGTGCCTTTTTCTCCTCTCTCTTCCTCTTTCTCCTCAGCCGGGGACGGGGAATCACTCCCCTGTAGTGATCCGGGTACCCAGGTACCGAGGAGCCACCGCCCGGCTCCGGCTACCTGTTCTGGCCCCTTCCTCACTACGGCCTGCCCCGGCCCTTTTGGAGAACGCTTCACTCCCAGCCTGGGAGCTCAACTCCAGACCTCTGTCCTGTCTGCCCTCCACACACTGTCTGCTCCAGCCCCTCCCCTCTCCTCTGCTTTTCCCTTACACTGGGGGCTATGCTTGTCTGGCTGCACCGGTGTGAGATCAGATTACCAAGGAGGATTAACTCTTTCTGTGACAACCTGGCTGTGCCAGGGCGTCACAGTTCTGAGTTGCACAGACAGGCTCAGGCGTCAATCAGCTGTGTGCTCATTAGTGATAGGACTAGCAGGAGTTAATTTCTACTAGCCTGCTGGTTACCTTTGGATCACATGTTGTGGGCGACCTATCACAGGTACTCCCCGCCTTTTTAAGATGGAGGAATCTGTCTTCCCATGCTGACTATAGCTTTTGCTAACCCAGTCTGTGTACTATTGTGATTCAGTTGCTGGTCATTTATTGCATGCTGCTTGGGGTGCTGTGGAAACCCTCATATTGTCTGATTATTTCCTTCCTGCTCTTTATTTTTTCTTTATCACGTATTGTCTTATCTCTGTATCTGATAGAGTTTTGGTTTCCCCATTTGTCCTTATTTGTGGGTTCATCCATTCCTGTCCCTGCTCTTTCCTGGGATGGGGGAGAGGGGATATTAGTGCAGGGCTATCTGGTAGCAGGGCAAGGAAGGCGGCTCAGACATCTTCACCATCAGAAGTATCTCTGTGATCAGGGACAGCTAGGGCTCCCTAGCCTGAGGGACAGATTAGTAGGGCTAGTCCTCTGTTATCCTCTCACAATCCAATATAAGATAGCATGGATTTCTCTATTCTTAGCGAAGGATTACTTAGGGATGGTGAAACTTGGAATAATACACATGGTTATTATACATGGTTTGTAAAAGAGATAGTTTTTAAATTTATTACAGCCTGCTATTTGTTCATCCATCACCTTCTTCGTATGATATATATATATATATACCTTGACATGCAGTAGAATAATGGTCCGATGATCACTGAAGTAGAAGGATCTATGTGATGCAGCCTCAGTCTTTGATTGCCGGTCCTGTGTTACCGGTATTTCATTTCTTTCCTTCCAGGAATGTTGGATAAGACACACGATTGTCATCTGATCTGTGATGTGCCTGACTGAGCACTTTTACACTCCGATGCTATTAATACGACCTGACAGTGCTAAAAAGGCATTGAAGGTTTATTCTGGTATCACCATCCTAATGACCTTTCTTACATATTTCCAGATTCACTAAGCAGCACTGTCAAATCAGGGCAACAGTGTATTCCCACAGGGCAAAATACATGTAATGCCTGCCGAAACCTCATTCATTAAACATTGACTCTCCCGTCTGTTGCTCGTATATGTTTAATTATCGCATAAATGGATACTAAAGGGGTTGTCTGATAAAAACAAGTTATCATTATCACCACCGATAAACACAGACAAAAAAGGGCCACTGTGCACGAACAATATATGGGTCCTTTGCAGACCAAAAGCTCATCCAAATGCAAAATTCCACCTGGAGGTAGAAATTGGGCCCCCTGACCTCCTGGACCCCTGTGCGGTTGCACAGGCTGCACCAATGATATGTCCACCCCTGATTATCACTTATCCATAGGTGGGGGGTCTGACTGCAGCCCTATAGAGAATGAATGGAGCGGTGGTTGGGCAGCTTACCTGCTACTCAAGTTTATATCATGGATAAAAGTTCCCGGTTATAGGTAACACTTGCCGATCAGTGCACCTTTCAGCCTCCAGACACTCACCAATCACTAAATGATCACATATTCTTTGGATAAGTGATATCTTGTTTTTACTTGACAACCCCTTTAACTGTATAGTTTACATGCCCCATGCAAATTTCAACTATAGAGTAGACTGGCTTAAAAAGATCAGCTACAGTCAGGGCCAGAAATATTTGGACAGTGACACAAGTTTTGTTATTTTAGCTGTTTACAAAAACATGTTCAGAAATACAATTATATATATAATATGGGCTGAAAGTGCACACTCCCAGCTGCAATATGAGAGTTTTCACATCCAAATCGGAGAAAGGGTTTAGGAATCATAGCTCTGTAATGCATAGCCTCCTCTTTTTCAAGGGACCAAAAGTAATTGGACAAGGGACTCTAAGGGCTGCAATTAACTCTGAAGGCGTCTCCCTCGTTAACCTGTAATCAATGAAGTAGTTAAAAGGTCTGGGGTTGATTACAGGTGTGTGGTTTTGCATTTGGAAGCTGTTGCTGTGACCAGACAACATGCGGTCTAAGGAACTCTCAATTGAGGTGAAGCAGAACATCCTGAGGCTGAAAAAAAAAGAAAAAATCCATCAGAGAGATAGCAGACATGCTTGGAGTAGCAAAATCAACAGTCGAGTACATTCTGAGAAAAAAGGAATTGACTGGTGAGCTTGGGAACTCAAAAAGGCCTGGGCGTCCACGGATGACAACAGTGGTGGATGATCGCCGCATACTTTCTTTGGTGAAGAAGAACCCGTTCACAACATCAACTGAAGTCCAGAACACTCTCAGTGAAGTAGGTGTATCTGTCTCTAAGTCAACAGTAAAGAGAAGACTCCATGAAAGTAAATACAAAGGGTTCACATCTAGATGCAAACCATTCATCAATTCGAAAAATAGACAGGCCAGAGTTAAATTTGCTGAAAAACACCTCATGAAGCCAGCTCAGTTCTGGAAAAGTATTCTATGGACAGATGAGACAAAGATCAACCTGTACCAGAATGATGGGAAGAAAAAAGTTTGGAGAAGAAAGGGAACGGCACATGATCCAAGGCACACCACATCCTCTGTAAAACATGGTGGAGGCAACGTGATGGCATGGGCATGCATGGCTTTCAATGGCACTGGGTCACTTGTGTTTATTGATGACATAACAGCAGACAAGAGTAGCCGGATGAATTCTGAAGTGTACCGGGATATACTTTCAGCCCAGATTCAGCCAAATGCCGCAAAGTTGATCGGACGGCGCTTCATAGTACAGATGGACAATGACCCCAAGCATACAGCCAAAGCTACCCAGGAGTTCATGAGTGCAAAAAAGTGGAACATTCTGCAATGGCCAAGTCAATCACCAGATCTTAACCCAATTGAGCATGCATTTCACTTGATCAAATCCAGACTTAAGACGGAAAGACCCACAAACAAGCAAGACCTGAAGGCTGCGGCTGTAAAGGCCTGGCAAAGCATTAAGAAGGAGGAAACCCAGCGTTTGGTGATGTCCATGGGTTCCAGACTTAAGGCAGTGATTGCCTCCAAAGGATTCGCAACAAAATATTGAAAATAAAAATATTTTGTTTGGGTTTGGTTTATTTGTCCAATTACTTATGACCTCCTAAAATGTGGAGTGTTTGTAAAGAAATGTGTACAATTCCTACAATTTCTATCAGATATTTTTGTTCAAACCTTCAAATTAAACGTTACAATCTGCACTTGAATTCTGTTGTAGAGGTTTCATTTCAAATCCAATGTGGTGGCATGCAGAGCCCAACTCGCGAAAATTGTGTCACTGTCCAAATATTTCTGGACCTAACTGTATGTGTTAATATAAAGGAAAGGGGCATCCTTTTACACCAGGTGCTCCTATTAAACGGAAGTCACTTATATGTGCTTCAAAGGAATATCGAATCTAAAAGTCTTCTTCCCTGGTGAAAGGGAACCTGTCACCAGATTTGTCAACTATAACCTGCGGCCACCACCAGTAGGCTCTTATATACAGTATTCCAGAATACTGTATATAAAAGCCCAGGCCGCTCTGTAGAACGTAAAAAACACTTTTATAATACTCACCTAGGGGGCAGTCCGATCCGATGGGTGTCACTGCTCTCCGGTCTGGTGCCTCCTCTCTGCGGCGATTGTCGGCTTCCTTCTACCCAGCCCAGGATGGATGATGTGTCCTACGTCATTGTAACGCCCATATTGGTGTCCTCGCACTCTCCTGTCCACCTCCCCCAGTGAGGATGTCTGTTTCCTCAACTGTCCAGGTGTCCTGTGGAGACAGTCCCATCCCTGTCCCATACTGATGCCTCCCGGAGCATCTGTATATCTTGCAGACTTCTAGCATCTGCCCATAGAACGTGCCCATGGCCACGCCCCTTTCTTAAAGGGCCAGCATCCTCCTAACCCGGAAGTGCCTACCAGGTCAGTTGGCAGGCTGCACCCCTGCCCTATTGGAGGTGCATGGACAATGAGTGAAGGGTGCTTTACACGCTGCAAAATCGCCAGCGATTGCTAGTGATGTCGAACGCGATAGCACCCACCCCCGTCGTACATGTGATATTTGGTGATCGCTGCCGTAGCGAACATTATCGCTACGGCAACGTCACACGCACATACCTGTGCAGCGACGTCGCTGTGACAGCCGAACAATCCCTCCTTCAAGGCGGAGGTGCGTTCGGCGTCACTGTGACGTCACTAAGCGGCCGGCCAATAGCAGAGGAGGGGCGGAGATGAGCAGCCGGAACATGCCGCCCACCTACTTCCTTCCGCATTTCCGGTGGACGCAGGTAAGGAGATGTTCGTCGCTCCTGCGGTGTCACACACAGCGATGTGTGCTGCCGCAGGAACGACGAACAACATCGTACCAGTGGCAGCAGCGATATTAACGAGCAACAACGATTTAACGATATAACAACGAGCAACGATTTTTCACGTTTCTGTGCTCATTGATCGGCCCTCATTTGTTTTACATGCTGCGATGTCGGTAACGGCGCCGGATGTACGTCACTACCGACGTGACCCCGACGATATATCGTTACCGATGTCGCAGCATGTATAGCACCCTTTAGAGTCATTGCAAGTTGCCAAGTCTCTTGCACTGCTGCTGATATTGTGCTGTCTGTTGCTGCTGACACTTCTTTATATTTCAGTGTTGTGTGACCTTGCTGTTCCACTGCTGCCATTACCATCCACGCCAACCAGCTTACACGATACCCATCTTTGCAAGTATCTACGCTGGTCGTTGCTGCTGTTTCATGCATCTGTCCATCCATCCCGGACGAAATCTCAACATCTGCTTCTGCTGCAACGTAGTGATAGAGACTGTCACTACTGTACCCTGGGACCAGCCGATGCAGCACCAGTCTTCCTGAGTGGCACCCCGACTCACACCTGCAGCATAACACCCTCACCATTAGGGACTCTGGAGAAAACCAGGTGTAGGTTCATAGTTACGCCCCTCTGGATTTTCTGTGTTCTGCGGCCCAGTGGGTTCACTAACGTTACTGCTCGCCCGGCAAGCATAACAGTCATCTTCACAGGCCGACATTGCAGTCCTACGCAGGCGCCCTTTGATCTGTCCTGCTCAGGGCAGATCAAAGTACAGTAATGCGCAGGCACGAGGAAAGATTAAAAACTGCCCGCACATACGCACTACAATACTTTGATCTGCCGTGAGGAGGGCAGATCAAAGTGTGCATGCGCAGCACATGTAATCCATACTAGGCTAGGTAGAAGGAAGACAGCGATTACAGCAAACAGGAGGCTCCGGACCGGAGAGCAGTGCACCCATAGGACCAGGCCACCCCTAAAGCGGGCTTTACACGCTACAAGATCGCTACAGCGATCTCGTTGGGGTCACGGATTTTGTGACGCACATTCGGCCGCTGTAGCGATCTCGTTGTGTGTGACTCCTAGAAGCGATTTTGGATCGTTGCAAAAACGTCCAAAATTGCTCCTCGTTGACATGGGGGTGTGACGACATGGACTCTCATGGGTTAAAGTTTCTTAAAATTCAGCCAGACAGGATGATAGATTGTTTATAGACGGGGGATAAGTCCCTCATTGTTTCTACAAGACTCTTGTTGACTCATGTAATTGTGTTGGCCACTGAAAGCCAGACGTATTGTTTCTCCAGACTCTTTCAGTAACCATTGTAACGTAGTTGTGTATTGCTAATGTGATTACCTTAGTAGCCATTGTCGAGTCTGTGACTTGCAGACTTCATGAAGATATCCTCAGTTTTTCTGTAGACATCATTTGGATGAACATTGTCCATGCAGCTTGAGATTCATCCAATTGGAGAGGCGATCTTGTCCAACCAATCGATGAGGACGCAGTGTGTCCAAGTGGAAGACTGTGGCTATAAAAGGGACTTCTTTAAGCCACCAGGTTGTTGATGGATGCTGATGGATCCAGTATAAGCTCTTTGCAGCTGACTAGAGGATCAGGATATCTTATGGCTTCAATCTAGGGACTCCGGTTCCGGTTGGAGACCATATCCACAGCCTAGGGATTTCGACCCCGGCTGCCAGGATTGTATCATCATACCAGGACTACCTAAGGAGGACACTCAGGTTGGGACAGTTCAGTCACCTGTTACAGACTTTGCAGACCTCAGCCAGCTTCCTAAATCTGGCGTTATTTCAGTCACGGTGGGTGCCCGCCGAAAGCGGGGTGCTGCTGGATTGGAGTAAGTAGCCCTGGAACCTGTGAGTCATGGACATTCTAAATCCCTGTTGAGCCAGCGGAAGGGTGAGACACTGTTGCCTGTTACATTTGTGTGTTTAGCTGGTTATGTGTTATGTGCCGTTAATTGTTTGGGGATCCAATAAAGTCTAATTATTTTGGTTCCCTCACCCTGTGTTGTCTGAGTAGTGTTACGCACACGGTTAAGGAGGCCGGCGTTCAGTTGGGATGAGCCGTGAGCCACGCTGTCTTTCTAAAGGCGGCGGGTTTTAGTGGACGAGAGCACCCACTGAGCCCCGTGTCTCCACAGGGGGTCCTTTCTCAAATATCGCTGCTGGCGCGTGGGCGAAGTTGTTCCTCGTCCCTGTGGCATCACACATCGCTACGTGTGACGCCGCAGGAACAAGGAACATCTCCTTACCTGCCACACGCCAGCAATGAGGAAGGAAGGAGGTGTTCGTCCCGCTCATCTCTGCCCCTCCGGTTTGATTGGCCGGCCGCTTAGTGACGTCGCGGTGACGTCGCTGTGATGCCGAACGTCCCTCCCTTTTGAGGGAGGGATTGTTCGGCAGTCACACCGACGACGCTGACCAGGTAAGTACGTGTGACGCTGCCGTAGCGATAATGTTCGCTGCGGCAGCGATCACCAAATATCGGCATAACGATAGGGGCGGGTGCTATCACACTCGCCATCGCTAGCATCGACTAGCGATGTCGCAACGTGTAAAGCACGCTTAAGTTGGTATAATAAGTGTTTTGTATATTCTACAGAGTGGCCTGGGCTCTTATATATAGTGTTCTAGAATGCTGTATATAGAAGCTCACTGGTGGTGGCCACATCTTATAGGGGACACATCTGTTGACAGGTTCCCTTTAAGGGTCCTATTGGAAGGGAAAAATGTAATATTCATGTGGCAAGGTTGAACACTTTCAATCTCACACTTAGTAATCTTTTAAACCCTTTAATCTTCATTTACAGCCAGACAGAACATGTTGTCTTGGGTTTTCCAAGAACTTGGCAATCGAGTTGGTTGGTCACATACTGTTCCCCCTTTTCATACCCAATGTCAGTCCATTATTTGGATGTCTGAAGCTGGAAAATAATAGCTCATCTTTAGGAATTACACAAGGAAATTGCTAAAAATATTCCTCAAAAGCTAAAATAAGGAATTGAGCCACTCTGTAAGAATTATTACATTCAGATTTTAGCACTGTCATGGAAAGTGTCTGGATGTGTTACTATATGTGTTAAGTTGTTAGAAAAGTTTAGAGCTACAATAGAAAACATATTTAATGTTTTTTTTGTAACATTCACAAGTCATTAGTGAGTGTATTTCCAAAACTGATAAAATAATTCAATAGATGGTTATCAACAAGCCCCAAAAGTTTCAGGTGATCGTTATACTTTTTTAGTTTTCATTTGTTTTATAATTAATTAGTTGATCCTATTTATTCCTATGAGACATAGGGATATTAAAAGGGGCTGACGACAGACTGTACAGCGCCAAAAAATGGCTGGTGATGTAGGAGTGTCACAGTGTGGGAGGGGATAACAGGGGATCGGGGCTTCTAGACTGGCCCTTAGGCTAGGAGGCCCTAGCTCTCCCCAAGTCCCAGAGATACGTCTAATGGTGACAATGGCTGTGTCGCCTTACTTGTCCTACATCTGGCCAGCCCTGAACTAATACCCCCTCTCCCCAATCCGAGGGGAGGGCCAGTTGGTTGAACCCATAGGGGTACTTTGCACGCTGTGACATCGCTATCCGATTGTAGCAATGCCGAGCGCGATAGTCCCCGCCCCGTCGCAGATGCGATATCTTGTGATAGCTGCCGTAGCGAACATTATCGCTACGGCAGCTTCACACGCGACCCGCCTCCTTCCTAAGGGGGCGAGTCGTGCGGCGTCACAGTGACGTCACACGGCAGCCGGCCAATAGAAGCAGAGAGGCGGAGATGAGCGGGACGTAAACATCCCGCCCACCTCCTTCCTTCCTCATTGCAGGTGGGACGCAGGTAAGGAGAAGTTCATCGCTCCTGCGGCATCATACACAGCGATGTGTGCTGCCGCAGGAACGAGGAACAACATCGTACCTGTCGCTGCAGCGAAATTATAGAAATGACCGACACTACACAGATCACCGATTTACGACGCTTTTGCGATCATTTATCGGTGCTTCTAGGCTTTACACGTTGCAACGTCGTTACCGGCGCCGGATGTGCGTCACTTTCGATTTGATCCCGACGAGATCGCAGTAGCGATGTCGCAACGTGCAAAGTACCCCATAGATATGGACAAACGGGAAACCAAAACTGTATCACGCAGCATACTCAAACAGAGTTATCAAACAACAAATGATACGGAGGAAAATAAAGAGCAGGGAGGAAATAAGCAGATGACAAGAGGAATTCATGGGCCGGTTAAGCAAAAAGCTATAGTGAAGACAGGTTCCTCCATCTTAAAAAGGCAGGGAGTAACTGTGATAGTTCTCCTGCAACATGTGATTGAAAAGGTAACCAGCAGACTAGCAGAAATTAACTCCTGCTAGCCCGATCACTAATAAGCACACAGCTGGTCTACGCTTGAGCATGCCTGTGCAACAAGAAGCAACAGAGAAGGCATAGTGTGGAGTGTCAGCGACTGAACTGTGAACAGCGTCTGATGCCGCCATGACACTTGGCGAGGTAAGAGCCAAACACCATGTGACATGGCTTATTTGACCAGACTTATCGATCAGCCTCTTCCAACTAAATAATAGCTTTCCTACATTGTGTTTTCACCCCATGGCAGTCAATGGGGGTGGCGGGGGGGCGTAGCATAGCATTTTCTCATTACAAAGACTTCTAGTAGCTTTATTCTCACAGTTTTGTCTGCTCTGCCACTCCCACGATACTTCTCACTGACTGTTGTGAGATTAAAAAGAATCTGTAAGCAGATTTTTGTTATGTAATCTGACAGCACCATATATCAGGGCTAAAGACCCTGATTTCAGCGATGTATCACTTAGGGGCACTTTGCACACTACGACATCGCAGCTGCGATGTCGGTGGGGGTCTAATCGAAAGTGACGCACATCCGGCGTCGCAGTCGATATCGTAGTGTGTAAATCCTTTTGGTACGATTAACGAGCGCAAAAGCGTCCAAATCGTATGATCGGTGTAGCGTCGTTCATTTCCATAATTTCAGAAGGACAGATGTTACGATGTTGTTCCTCGTTCCTGCGGCAGCATACATCGCTGTGTGTCAAGCCGCAGGAGCGAGGAACATCACCTTACCTGCGTCCTGCGGCTCATGCCGGCTATGCGGAAGGACGGAGGTGGGCGGGATGTTTACGTCCCGCTCATCTCCGCCCCTCCGCTTCTATTGGCCGCCTGTTGTGTGACGTCGCTATGACGCCGTACGACCCGCCCCCTTAATAAGGAGGCGGTTCGCCGGCCAGAGTGACGTCGCAGGGCAGGTGAGTGCATGTGAAGCTGCCGTAGCGATAATGTTCGCTACGGCAGCTATCACCATGATATCGCAGCTGCGACGGGGGTGGGGACTATCGCGCTCGGCATCGCAAGCATTGGCTTGCGATGTCGTAGTGTGCAAAGTGCCCTTTAGTATACTGGGTGTAGAAGATATGCTGCAGATTGAGCAAAGCTCAGTTGTTAATCTGTGGATACTCCTGCACACCCCACAGCTTTCTGTATACATTGTATAGTGATAAAGAGCTGCTAATCAGTGCTCTGGTCCTTGCTTTGACTATCCTGTACATGTCAAGTTATCCTGTAATGATAATCTCCTGCTGATAAAATACTGATTGTATTAAAACAGCAAAACTGCCCAATAAATGACACATCCCTGTAATCAGGGACTCTGCTCCTACATTGTGGTGTCCTCAGATTACATAGAAAAAACCTGCTGACAAATTTACTTTAAAACTAAACAAGTGTTAGTAATCACACTAATTTCACTAATTTCAAGTTTGCTGTCATCAATTTGTAGGAAAAGACCATCCATGATTTTAAACTGTGCTAACAAAAATGAAGATCCTTCATCCAGTAAAATAGAACAGCAGCTTTTATTCCACAACGTATATCCACATCATACTATCATCTCTCTCAGATGTAAAAAACAATCGTACCTTTGCTTTTTACACTTGAGAAAGATGCCAGTCTGCATAAAAAAACACATTTTTGAATTTAAAACCACCTCTATGTTATTGAATCAAGCATCTTCATTTCGCTTAGCATAGCCCAAAACTGTGAATTGTCTTTTTCATCACACATCTTCCAGTAATTGGGCAGCAGCAATCATTATTGAACTTTCACATTTGTGCTATGCAGCTCGCTTAGGTGAGTATATTACTGGGACCTTTTTATTATTATTATTATTATTTATTATTATTTATTTATAGAGCACCATTGATTCCATGGTGCTGTACATGAGAAGGGGGTTACATACAGAATACATATACAAGTTACAATAGACAGACTAGTACAGAGGGAAGAGGGCCCTGCCCTTGCGGGCTTACATTCTATAGGATATTGGGGAGGAGACAGTAGGTGGGGTGTAGATTGGGCAGCAGCTCGGCATGGTGGTCGGGCGGCGGCTCGGCATGATGGTCGGGCGGCGGCTCCGCACAGTGGTCGGGCGGCGGCTCCGTGGTTAGGCGGCAGCAAGTTCATTGTAGATTGTAGGCATTTCTGAAAAGATGGGTTTTCAGGTTCCGTTTGAAGTTTGCAAGGGTAGGGGATAGTCTGACGTGTTGGGGCAGAGAGTTCCAGGAGATTGGGGATGCTCGGGAGAAGTCTTGGAGTCGGTTGCGTGAGAAGCGAATGAGAGAGGAGGAGAGAAGGAGACCTTGGGAGGACCGGAGGTGATGTGTTGGAGTGTAGATTAGTTCAGAGATATACGGAGGAGATTGATGGATGGCTTTGTAGGTCAGTGTTAGTAGTTTGAAGTGGATACGGTGGAAGATTGGGAACCAGTGGAGGGACTTGCAGAGAGGAGAAGCGGGGTGGTAATGAGGAGAGAGGTGGATCAGTCGGGGAGCAGAATTAAGGATGGACTAGAGAGGGGCGAGCGTGACCTAATATATATTTTCATAAATGATCTCTCTATGGTCTGGTGCGCTCTGTTTCCTCACAGTTTTTGCCTCATCACTTTGTAATCGCACACAGCTCTGCAGTGAGATCAGTGAAGAGAGTAGACTGGCTTCATATTTCTCACACAGGAGAAAGGCTGTTCTAATTTATTGTTGGAGAATGTGCTTTTTTCCCCTGAATGACGCCTGCTGCTTATGATTGGTCAACATCATACAGGGGAAGAAGTGCACGCCCCCAGAGAAGAATATCAGTTGTGCTTATCATACAGTATAACCTAAACTTTACAAGCTAAAATCTGTGCAACAGAGGGGAGAAATTAAAAAATTAAAACTAAATTTTATTCAGCTCTGCAGACACTATTCCATGATGTGGCCAGTTTAAAGTTTTAAAGATTCCCTTTAAAGACAATTGAAATCGCACAGCATTTTTTGGGAAAAAAAACACTTTTTGGGGCACTTTTTATGACCAAAAAGATTGTGGCCTTATATTACAAGAAAGTTTTTAAAGAAATATGAAACACACTATCAATAATGCTTTTTGTAATGTTTTAGCTTGTTTTTTGTAATCTTTTAAAGGGAATCTGTCATGTCCTGAAAAATTATAAACTTGCAGATATAGCATTAATCTACAGGATAATAGAATTCCAAAAATGGCCGGCTGCCATCTTGAAAGCAGAGTTACCCCGGGGGGGATAAATTAAGTTTTTTTTTCCTCCCGACAGCTTCCAACGTGCAGATATAGAGGCATGCTGCCACGGCTTCAAACACCTGCATGTGTGTCCTGGCTCTTTGATTAACAGCTGGCCCTGCAGCGTATTTGTGCATAAGGCTAAGTGCGCACATTGCATATTTGCATGCAGTTACGCTGCGATCTGCACCGCAGCGTAACTGCATGCGTCCTCAGCATAATCTATGAAGATTATGCAGGAGACGTGCGCACGTGGCGTATTAGAGCGCAGCGCTTCGGCTGCTGCCCGAAGCGCACGTTCTAAGAAGTGTTATGTCACTTATTCCGTGCGCTCTGCATGCAGCCCCCACTCTGTCTATGGGAGGGGCTGCACTCAGAGTGTATGAAATCGGCTTTTTTTTTTCATTATGGACTCTTTCTGCAGCGATTTGAAGCGCACGTGTGCTGTTCAAATCACTGCAGAAATTTCTGCAGGGACAGACCGCCACATGCGCACAAAGCCTAATTGTTTGACGATCAAACTGGTGAAGCATTCTCATACCCGTCGTTAACTGTGTGCTATAACTGAAAGTCGGAGGCTGCTGGTAGAAATAAAGTTAATTTCCTCCCAGTAGCTACAATTTCAGTAGTTACGTCATTAATAACATCAGCATAAAAAAACCACACCAAATACTCATCATGGTAATGTAGCCTGAGGCCATGTGCGCATGCTGAGTATTTGGTTGCAGAAATTTCTGCACTAAATCGGCATCTCTTGGCTGAAAAAAAGGCACATTTTTGCCACCTTTTTCGATGCATTTTTTTGCATCCATTTTTCCATATGTTTTCTCTGCATTCTGGGGTGGAAAAAGGGTGAAAAAATTGACACGCTGCAGATTTATTTCTGCACCAAATCTGCAAGGGAAAAAAAAGAAACGTGCACAAAAGTTCAGGATTCACATTGACTTTGTTGGCATAAGGATTTGCATGCAGTTTTTTTAAAACGAGATTAAAATGCACTATGTGCACACAACCTTATGGCGACATTAATAATTATATCGTTGATTGATATTTTAAAGAAAGAACCTAGAAACTGAAATGACGCTCTATTAATGTTAGTCTGGAAATTATGTTGTGCTATTTTATCTCCCTTTTTTTTATTCTCTGTTTGAAAAAAATCCTGGAGTATTATCAGATAATGCTGGTTAATATTTCATCAAGGTTAACAGTTTCACTGGGAAACACAAAGTGCAAAGGCCACAGCAAAACACCCCGGGGATAGTTTAGGCTGGACATTTATGGACAATAAAATGTTATTGAAATTCTGTATTTTATGTAAGTAGCATTCAAAGGGTAAAATGAAAAGCCGGGACATTAAGACATAAATGGAAAAATGATTTGTACGATGGCCAACAACAATGGGATGGCTCCTGGGACTTATTCTGCGTTAACCTTAGTTGTGAAACTGGACACAAAGCTAATCAATAGGGGAGGGATCGATCTCTCCTCGTTCTCACCTATACTCCTGTACCCGTCACTCTGTTTCATCACAGCAAGGAGTAAAAGCAACTGGAAATTGGCACGAAAAAGGATATTAATTTTCCAGCATTTTCTTCACTGATAATGTTGGATCACACAGGTACATGTATGATTAATGTTGCATATTTTTATTACATCTTTATTACAATCATTACATAGATAATAGAGCCATGGAAATGATTTTATTGTCAGCACTAATAGAAAATATAGATTATATCAGAAAATGATTGATAGGAATTAATATTTGCATTTATGCCATTTATTAGGATATAATAATAATAATAAAAATAATAATAATAATTATAAATATTTAGAATAATAACAATATTGTATGTTAATAATGATCAAAATGATGAGAATAGTTCATCATCATCATTATTATTAATAATAATAATTTTAATATTGATCAAAATGATAAAGATGACAGTTTTTATTAGAGTTCATTATTATTATTATTAATAATATTATTATTAATAATAATAATAATAATAATTTGATATTGATCAAAATGATAAAGATAATTGTGGCTGCGGCTGGGTACTCTACATTCGCCTCCTATTGATTAGAATATGAGGCGGCTGTGCAGTACGCGGCCGTGGCTGCTATCAGAAGACGGGGCAGCTTTGGAACTGAGCATTTCCGGCTCTCTGCTGCTTCCGCTGGGACAGAGAACAGCTGATCGGTGGGAGTGCTGGGTGTTGGACCCCGGCCGATCAGACATTGATGACCTAGCCTAAGGGGCCCTTTGCACACTACGACATTGCAAGCCGATGCTGCGATGCCGAGAGCGATAGTCCCCGCCCCCGTCGCAGCTGCGATATCTTGTGATAGCAGCCGTAGCGAATATTATCGCTACGGCAGCTTCACATGCACTCACCTGCCCTGCGACGTCGCTCTTGCCGGCGACCCGCCTCCTTCCTAAGGGGGCGGGTCGTGTGGCGTCACAGCGATGTCACACAGCAGGCGGCCAATAGAAGCGGAGGGGCAGAGATGAGCGGGACGTAAACATCCCGCCCACCTCATTCCTTCCGCTTAGCAGACGGGACGCAGATAGGAGATGTTCCTCGCTCCTGCGACTTCATACACAGCGATGTGTGCTGCCGCAGGAACGAGGAACAACATCGTACCGTCGCAGTAGCCAAAATAATGAAAATGACCGACACTACACCTATCATACGATAACGATGCTTTTGCGCTCGGTAAATGTAGTTAAAACGATTTACACACTACGATGTCGAGAGCGACACCGGAAGTGCGTCACTTTCGATTTGATCCCACCGACATCGCACCTGCGATGTCGTAGTGTGCAAAGGGCCCCTAAGGACAGACCATCAATATAAAAATAGTCGACAAACCCTTAACACTAGAAGTCCCAGGAATTTCGAGCTCCATAGGGTTTCAATGGTAGAAATGTCAAATGACCCCTCTCTATTGATTGACATGAAAATGAGAGGTATTGATAGAATTGATACATATTGGCATATTAATACACATTGGGACATTGCAGAATGTTTCCATATACAATAATTAAGCATATTTATGTATGCATTATATCTTTATTATTGTGGTGTCCTAAAGCTGTATAACGTAATGTTACCCTTTGCTCTGAGATCACTGGATCGTCCTGTTGTATTTGTACTAATTATCTGAACTTCAGTAAAGCTGGTGTCACACACAGCGACAACGACAACGACGTCGCTGCTACGTCACCATTTTCTGTGACGTTGCAGCGACATCCCGTCGCTGTCGCTGTGTGTGACATCCAGCAATGGCCTGGCCCCTGCTGTGAGGTCGCCGGTCGTTGCTGAATGTCCAGCTTCATTCTTTGGTCGTCACTCTCCCGCTGTGAAGCACACATCGCTGTGTGTGACAGCGAGAGAGCGACGAAATGAAGCGAGCAGGGAGCAGGAGCCGGAGTCTGGCAGCTGCGGTAAGCTGTAACCAGCGTAAACATCGGGTAACCAAGGGAAGACCTTTCCCTGGTTACCCGATATTTACCTTAGTTACCAGCCTCCGCCCTTGCTGCTAGTGCCGGCTCCTGCTCTGTGCACATGTGGCTGCAGTACACATCGGGTAATTAACCCGATGTATACTGTAGCAAGGAGAGCAAGGAGCCAGCGCTAAGCAGTGTGCGCGGCTCCCTGCTCTCTGCACTGTGACATGTAGCTGCAGTACACATCGGGTTAATTAACCCGATGTGTACTGTACCTAGGAGAGCAAGGAGCCAGCGCTAAGCAGTGTGCGCGGCTCCCTGCTCTCTGCACTGTGACATGTAGCTGCAGTACACATCGGGTTAATTAACCCGATGTGTACTGTACCTAGGAGAGCAAGGAGCCAGCGCTAAGCAGTGTGCGCGGCTCCCTGCTCTCTGCACATGTAGCGACGTTATGATCGCTGCTTCTGCTGTGTTTGACAGCTAAGCAGCGATCATAACAGCGACTTACAAGGTCGCTGTTACGTCACAGAAAATGGTGACGTAACAGCGACGTCGTTGTCGCTGTCGCTTAGTGTGAACCCAGCTTTATATGTATTACCCTGGTTTATCTCATTCTAATGATAAAACTTTTTAGGCTTGGCTCACAAAGGGCATATATGCAGCATGTTTTCTATCCGTTGGTGTGCAGCTGCCTATTATATTTACTCATAGTTACATAGTTACATAGGTTGATAAAAGGCTTAAGTACATCAAGTTCAACCTTTCGTCAGCATAATACATTCTTTGTCACTAAATTTACTATAATCCATAATGTCAATTTTCGTTGATAAAATCATCCAGTCCTTTTTTAAAAGCTGTTATAGTATCTGCCATTACTACCTCTCTACCACGGTCGCAGAGGTCGCCACTGCGACGGGCCCGCAGGGTTATAGGGGCCCGGCAGCAACTCTGTAGAGCTGGCTCCTCTCTGTAAGAGAGGAGATGCGCTGTATAGTGGCCGACTACCAGGGGGCCAGCCTGTGAGTCAGAGGTGTCCGGTGTCAGCAGGGGGGCAGAGGGGCCCCTGATCTGGAGAGGTCCACCAGGCGTTTCTGAGCTGCGGCAGAGCAGAAGTGCTCCTGCCCAGAAGACGGAATCCATCCTGCCAGGACCTGCAATGATGTCATGCCCATGTGACTGTGTGGGAGCAGACACAGGATTGCCGGCAGAAAGCACCAGAAGATATCGATTCCTGAAGGAGATTGGGACACATGACTGGTAATGAGAAAAGAGGGAACATGAGGGGGAGGGGGTGCAGGGTGAGTGGCATATGAGGGCTGCAGACTGTGACAGAAGGATGTGAAGGGATGCAGAGTGTTTGAGAGAGGGGTAAGTTGGGATACAGACAGGGTGAGATATGTGGCGCAGGGTGTGTGACATATGGGGGTGTAGTTTGTGTGATATGGGGGGTGCAGGCTGTATGGGGAGCAGGGTGTGTGAAGTATGGGGGCAGGGGCGTAACTACCGTGGTCAGAAGGGGAATAGACGTACTTGTTTTTTTATTTTGCTGGTTGCATGGCACACGGAGGCCCTGGGGGGGGTGCTGTTTGCAAGACACATGGAGGCACTGGGGGGGCTGGCTGCATGACACATGGAGGCCCTGGGGGGGTTGAGGGGGTTGACTGCATGACACATGGAGGCCCTGGGGGGGGGGGGGCTGGCTGCATGATACATGGAGGCCCTGGGGGGGCTGGCTGCATGACACATGGAGGCCCTGGGGGGTATGGCTGCATGACACCTGGGGGGGCTGGCTGCATGACATGTAGAGGCCCGGGGGGGCTGGCTGCATGACACCTGGGGGGGCGGGCTGGCATGACATGTAGAGGCCCGGGGGGGGGGCTGGCTGCATGACACATGGAGGCCCTGGGGGGGGCTGGCTGCATGACACATGGAGGCCCTGGGGGGGCTGGCTGCATGACACATGGAGGCCCTGGGGGGGGCTGGCTGCATGATACATGGAGGTCTGTGGGACTGCATAATAAACATTAAGGACACCTTATACATGGACAAGGGGTGCATTATTCCTGGTGGAGTATGGGGTTGCATAATACAAAATGAAGGACACCTTATACATGGAATATAGGGGTACATTATACATGTTGGAGCATGGGGCTGCATAATACAATATGAAGATTTATGGGGCTGAATTATAATACATATAGGACTATGGGGGTTACATTGTAATGTATGGAGGCTACCTTATACATGGACTATGGGGGTGTGTCATAAAACATGGAGGACTGTGTGGTGAAGTATAAAATATGGAGAACTATGTGGTGAATTATAATTCATGGAGGACTATGGGGCTGTATTCTAATATATTAAGGGTTATGTGGGACCCTTTATACTATATGGAAGGCTATGTGGGGGCCATTATAGTATTTGGAGAACTTTCCCATGCTCTGCTGTACATCTTCTCTCAGCACCCAGCTTTCCCATGCTCTGATATGGGAAAGCTGGGTGCTGAGGGAAAGATGTATGGCAGAGCATGGGAAAGCTGGGTGCCGAGGACAAGATGGATATCAGATCATGGGAAAAGTTGGGTGCTGATAGACGGATTTCAGATCTGGGAAACCTGGGTGCTGAGGGTAAGAGCCAAGTGTGAGCGTCATTGTCCCGTAACCCGAGTGTCAGTGTCATTATTCCGTACCCTAAGTGTCGATGTATGTGGAGGGGGGCCCTGGTCAAAATTTTGCACCAGGGCCCATCAAACTCTAGTTACCCCACTGCCTCTTGTGATAGGACATTCCACAGTCTGACTACTCTAACTGTAAAGAACCCTTTCCTATTCAGCTTTGTATGAGCTTTGAAGGAATAAGTCATGTTCCAGTCCTTTATATTGTCCACACATGTATTTAGATATAAATATTTCCTCTAAAATGTCTTCTTTCTAAGCTAAACAAGCCCAACTTTTCCAACCTCTCATCATATGGGAGGCCTTCCATTCCTTACAATAATCTAGTTGCCCACCTTTGAATTGTCTCTAACTTCTGGATATCCTGTTGAAAATGTGGAGCCCAAAACTGGATCCCATATTCCAGATGTGGCCTTACAAGTGATTTATAGAGGGGTAACAGTACTTTGGGATCATGGGATCTAATCTTTATTTTTTTACATTCTAAAATCTTTTTTGCTTTTCCAGCTGCTGCCTGACATTGAGTGCTGCTGCTCAGATTATTTGTAACCAGAATCCCTAAGTCATTCTGTTCTGTAGTCTCGAGTTTACTTCTATTTAATGTATATAGCTCTGGCAAAAAATAAGAGCCCACTCCAAAATTGTCAGTTTTTCTGATTTTTCTCTTTATAGGTATATTTTTGAGTGAAATGCAAATTGTTCTTTTGTGCTATAAACTACTGACAACGTCTCTGAATTTCCAAGCATTCAATTTTCTATTTATTTTCTGAAAATGAGAAATGGTCAAAATAACAAAACAATGCATTGCTTTCAGACCTCAAATAATGCAAAGAAAACAAGTTCATAATCATTTAGAAGCAACAAAACTAATAATGTATTAACTCAGTAAGAGTTCAGAAACCAATATTTTGTGGAATAATCATGATTGTTAATCACAGCTTTCATGCGTCTTGGCTGCTTTCCACCAGTCTTTCACACTGCTTTTGGGTGACCTTATTCCACTCCTGGTGCTAAAATGTAAGCAGTTCTTTGTTTGATGGCTTGTGACTATACATCTTCCTCTTGATTACATTCCAGAGGTTTTCAATAGGGTTCAGGTCTGGAGATTGGGCTGGCCATGACAGGGTTTTGATGTGGTGGTCCTTCATCCACACAGTGATTGGATTAGCTGTGTGGAATGGCACATTATCCTGCTGGAAAAAACAGTCCTCAGAGTTGGGGAACATTGCCTGAGCAGAAGCAAGCAACTGTTTTTCCAGGATAACCTTGTATGCGGCTTGATTCATACATCCTTCGCAAAGATGTTTGTTGAATTTTGTATACCTAATTTTCAGCTTTCCCCAACACCTGGTCGTCTAATAGTTAGATGGAGACCTGGAGCGGTGTACAAGCCACAATGTCTTGCACCCACTGTGAAATTTGGTGGAGGATCGGTGATGATCTGGGGATGCTTCAGCAAAGCTGGAATTGGGCAGGTTAATGCAGTGTGCGATCACTTCTCCTGATCAGAGCTCGCGGGGTAACCTGAGGAAGGCCACCTAGTTCATATATGCTGTATATGTCCTAGCTTGTGAAGGAGTTAAATACTAAAATAGTAACACAAAAATCTCTTTTAGGCTGCTTTCACACATCAGTTTTTTGCCATCAGGCATGATCCGGCGAAAAAAGTGATGCGATGGATCCGGCGAAAAAACGGATCAGTCACATTAGTTTTGTTCATCCGTTTCTTCAGTTTTTTGACGGATCTGTTTTGATACTGAGCATGCTCAGTTAAAAAAAAAACGGATCCGGCAGCCGGCATCCATAGGCTTCCATTATAAAACACGCCGTACGGCGCCAGATCCGGCGCGATACGTTTTTTCGCCGGAGACAAAAAACGTTCACCTCAACGTTCCATCTGGCCGTTGAACAAGCAAATTTTACCGGATCCGGCGAAAGCCGGATGGAACGCAGGACCATCCGGCGCAATCCAGCGCTAATAGAAGTCTATGGGGGAAAAAAACGCATCCGGTGTCAACAGATGCCGGATGCGTTTTTTCATGTTTCTGCCGATTTGTGCCTGATGGCAAAAATCTTATGTGTGAAAGCAGCCTTAGGCAATTGTTTACATTCCCTTTACAAGGACACCAATGAGTTTAAAGTTAGTGTGCAGAAAACAATTGCGCGAAATCACTTTCATTGGCAATACTTTTTGCCATCAATAGTGTCACAGATCTGTGCCTTAAGGCTCCGTTACACACTGCAATACATCGGGCGATATATCGTCGGGGTCAAGGATTCCGTGACGCACATCCGGCATCGTTTGACATATTGTAGCGTGTGACAGCTACGAGCGACTGTTAACGAGCAAAAATACTCACCTTATCATTGCTCGTTGACATGTCGTTCATTTTCAAAATAGTGGTCACATTCCTGGATGCAGGTTGTTCGTCGTTCCCGAGGCAGCACACATCGCTCCGTGTGACACCTCGGGAACGACGAACACAGCTTACCTGCGTCCCGCCGGCAATGCGGAAGGAAAGAGGTGGGCGGGATGTTACATCCCGCTCATCTCCGCCCCTCCGCTTCTATTGGCTGGCCACTCGGTGACGTCGCTGTGACACCGAATGTCCCTCCCCCTTCAGGAAGAGAATGTTCGCCGCCCACAGCGAGGTCGTTCGGGAGATAAGTACGTGTGACATGGGTGACCGACTTTGTGCGACACGGGCCACAAATTGCCCGTCACGCACAAACAATGGGGGTGGGTGCGATCGCATGATAAATCGATGCGTGTAACGGGCCCTTTAGTTCGTGCTTTCTTCTAGGTTTCCATCTCTGTCTGGTGCTGTAAGATTTAATATGAGAGCAGAGCGCTGGAGACAGAAACCTAGGAGATGGCATTGTCTACTAAGGGAGGACATAATAAGACCTATAATTATAACATATTGAGCTGATTGGTATTTTTGGCTCTTTTGTTATTTTGCAGCATACAATGGAAGTGTGATTATAAGTAACGGTATCACATACTTCGGTGTAGTGCGACTTATTATAGCACCATTTATTGGCTTTAGCCTGGTGACATTAGAGCCTGGAATGTACTGTGAGCACATGGCGGGCTGTCTGAGTACAGGATCAGGCTCGCAGCTTTCATTCCTACTACTAAGAGATCATTACAGAGGTGCCATACATCTCATTTGCAGCGTGTTGACAGCCTCTTCAGTGCCATCTGACCCAATTGTTTCCTTAAGTGCTAAACAGAGGCACCAGATTGTGCTTAGAAATAACTTGATAATACGTTTATTAGAGCACTGGGGTCTCACTGTCCTGTTATGGACCCTCCTAAATAGCCTATGCTTACAGTCGTGTAGCTCTGTTCTTTTTTTTTATTAATCATGTTGTATATTCGCTATTAAAAAGGAGCAAAATAAAACAAAAAAAAAACCTAAAAAAACCCCATTGATCTCAATGTCAGATTCTTAGGCTATGTGTCCACGGGACATTCTACCTGCGGATATATCCGCAGGTACGTCCGCAGGTTTCCCACAGCAGCTCCCCGGAATCCGCAGCTATCCATTGCGAAATATCTGCGGTAAACCTGCGGATACTCATGCAACTTACCTGCGAAAGTCTCGCCCTGTATCTCCATAGCGGAAGGCCGGGACATCCGCAGATATTTCCGCATGAATAATTGACATGCAGTTACATGCGGCCGCGGTACAACCGCAGCATATTCCGCAGCCGCATATACCGTAGCATGGACACAGACACTCCCATGTCCCATAGGATAACATGGGGAGTGTCTGTACTTGCTAAAACCTGCAGATTTATCTAGAAAATCCAGATAAATCCGCAGGTTTTCCATGGCAAAATCCGCGGGTACATAGTCTTGTGGGCACATAGCCTTAGGGGGTATGTTCAAATGGAGTTTTTTGGAGGCAGAAAAATAGAGAATTTTTCATCAGCATGCACTTTTTTAAGTTTTTTTAAAGTTTTTTTTGGGAGATGTTTATTTTAATTTTTTTTGGGAGATGTTTGTTTCTATTGAACTATTTTTTAACCAAATTTGAAGAGATGGTTTCCCCATCTTCTCCGTATTGTGTCTACTGACACATCAGTCCAGGCTTTGGTTCTCTGCAGAGGTGTCATTCCCACATATTCATTGCAAACCCTTTATATTCACAAAAAAAGTGACCCAAGGTTTTTCTGAAATGAATCTATTTTTTTTTTTTTTTCATTTCTCCACACTACGTTTGCCGGCTTTTCACTTGATAGTGTCACGTTTGAAGCGGATTCCACCACAATGGTGTCTCTTCTTTCTTTCTGTTGAGATATAAAGCCTGTTGGAAAAACACCAATAAAGAAAACTATAAACAGCAAAGTGATTTACCCATTGAAATGAAAAGAAAAAGCATTCAGAGTGGTTTTTTTTTCATGTAGATTTTGGACCAGATCTGCTTCAAAATCCTCTTGAACAACACGTGAGCGCACCTTAATGCAACGTTTCCACAATGAGCTTTTGGTGCGTTTTTAACGTTGCGTATTTTCGCTGCATCCAAAAATGCAACATCTTACAGTTCCAGAAAGTGGATGAGATTTCTAGAAATCTCCTGCCTGCTTCTTTATCATGCTGTGTAAACTGACCTGCGGTGCGTTTTTCAAATCCGCAGCATGTAAATTTCTCTTATGTATATACTGACTTTTCTGCGCAGATTTTCCCCATAGAGTAGCTTAAAGGGAACCTGTCAGGTGCAATATGCATCCAGAACCACGAGCAGTTCTGGGTGTATATTGCTAATCCCTGCCTAACCGTCCCTGTATACACTAGCATAGATAAAGAGATCTTTATAAAAAGTATTTCTAAAGATCTTTTACCTTATGCTAATGAGCGCAGCCAGGGACTAGTCCTATGGGTGTTAGTTCCCCTGGCTAGTCGGCTCCATTAGCATGTTAGTACACCCCTGTGGGCGTGCTAACATGCTAATGAATGCGCAGCATCATAGGATGATCTCACTCACGTCTCCGCTGCCATCGCCGCTGCATTTCAGCTCAGTGCGCATAACCCCGGAGGTCCGGTCATGCGCACTACTTCAGTTTGAAGCCAGGACGCGTACACCCGGCTTCATAGTGCGCAAGACCCAAACTCCAGGGTCATGCACATATCTGTCAGCTGTGACACACCAGTGACAACTGTCTCTTGTGGTGGGTTGCTAACCTATCAGTTCTTGTTCAGATGATATCCTTCTATAGATTCTTACTACTCCTGAGGAAGAGGATGGATTTAATCTGAACCTGGGCCACCGCTGTACATGGCTCCATATTAGAAACGTCAGTCTCTCATTTTTGTAATACGTTTCTCTCTCTTTTTGTCTCGTCTTTATTTTTATACAGCTATCCTCCTTTTTTCAGATTAAGTGAAAATAATTTTGCGATGTAAAGTTTTCTTAGAGAATAAATTATTTCTTGTTCTCCTAAAGGTTGGTGGAACCAGACGAGTGGTTGTAGGACATTTGAGCTGAATGTTACTCACAGTTCCTCACCGGTCAGGGCTGCAGCCATCTGTAAGAATTAAATGTATTATTCAGCAGGTCATACAATACCGATGCTGTAATCCTCTTGTAACTAAGGGGCTTTTTTCCAGTTGTAATTATATCAAATGATCATTAAATAAAGTAATAGGTAACAAGTACAATGTAGAATCCATGAAGCACAGTTTGGCTCGCGCATGAATTATCATCTTCAAAAATAATTTTTTTCTTAAAGTCTAAATATTATTCAATTTCTAGCTGAATCTGGATCTCAACGATCTGCTCAACTAGACCCACACTATATTTTGCTGTAGAAATGGCCTAAAATCTTCTGCATCACAAAGACCACAATCTGCTGTCTATAGAGACCCTTCATAGCAAACATAAAAATATGGGGGCAAGGGGAAGGTTCGGTTCTGCTTGTCATCACCATACTTCTAACCATCAGAGATCATAATGTTTGGTCCAGTTGATAACTGGGATGACGAGGAAAAGATTAGCTTTGGGGCAGATCGGATTATGCATTTGTACCGTCCCGCGGGCTCGGCTGCGACCGCCGAGCCGCGCGGATCCGTGCTCGTACTGCGGGTGGTGGCTCGAGCCTCTCACGGACCCGGGGGTCACGCAGCTCTGCAAGGGAGTTGGCACTACACGTGGGGATTTGGGTGTTTGATTTGGGATGATAGTTCGTGACGCCACCCACGGGTTGTGGTGATTGTGGACACCACCACTGCGGTGAAGGTATGGGGCTCCCGGGAGCGATGTAATGGCACAGCTAGGCGTTGGCCCCTCCGTGGGTAGGGGATGTTGGTCCCGGGGCCCGGTAGGCGAGGGCCGGGGTGCAGGGTGAAGTGTTGCGGTGCGGTGCCTGATGGCACTGGTGTACTCACTCTGACACAAGACACTGGAGTCTCTGGTAAACCAAACGGAGCGATGAACGCGGCCCGCAGCCGGTTGCAGCTTCTCCCGGAATTGGTTGGTGGTTTCCGCCTTTCTCCTACACCTCTGTTTGTAAATGTGTGACTCCTATGCCTAGACACCGGTAGTCCGCTCCCTGACTTGCATATGCCGGAGGAGCCCATTTGCCTGCATACGCTGGCCCTTTGGGTCTCTATGCCTTGGTGGTGGCTTTACCCTGTATGGTTGGGCTGTTGTCTTCTAAAGGGACTTGTGTGGGATAGGTCCTTAAGTCCAGTCCGCAATCAGTGGATTTGACTCGGCCCTGTCAGTTCAGGGCTGTGTACTGGGTCTGAGTACCCTGCCTGGTGCTCCGGTATCCAGTTGGCTCCCTGGTTCAGTTCCGGCGGGCCACTACCCTGTCCCGGTCCCTTACAGTTCCGCCGGTCGTATTCCCGGTCTCCTGCAGGCAGCCACCACCGTCTGCCTCCTTGCCAATGGCGACTGGGCTCCGACCCAGCCACCGGAGTAGTCTATGGCAGGCCTGAGCGCAGGTCTGCCTGTGTACTTGAACTTGACTCCTCTAGAGCCTGAGCTAGACTCCTCTCCTCTAGAACCTGAACTAGACTGCTCTCGACTTGCACTTGAACTAGGCTCTGTGTTTTCCCGCCTCCAGGCCTGTGAACTTCTCGGTGGGTGGAGCCAACCGCCTGGCTCCGCCTCCCTGGTGTGGACATCAAACCTGGAGGGTGGTGACAAGGGTTTTAGGTTGGCTGGTGTTACCTAACTGGGAGGGGGTGTGGTGTTGTGTGTGACTACCTGGGACGACCCGAATAGTCCGGGGCGTCACACATTGTTGCCCTTGGTTGAAGCTGATGGACATTTCTCTTCTACAACCGTATTGTCTCAAATTGTCTGTACATGTCCCCTCTGAATTGTAAAGCGCTGCGGAATATGTTGGCGCTATAGAAATAAAACATTATTATTAACTATGTAACACTATGATGCCGCTGTCCCTTCATCACACAGGAACACACATATTGTTTGCTACCTTTGTTGTATGCAGGATTATCACCCATTAAATATCAAGATATTAGTATATTATATTAGTATTTACTATGTGTGTATCTCCTTTGTGACTCTTTTATATTCTGTATGGCTATTTGAGAAAAAACTGCTGTGATATGGAGATGTTTTCCCTTAGAAGCATTGCTTAATAATTAGGTCACCTTATCAGTCTTTCCTTCTTAGTATGTGGACTTGACATCTTTTAGACCTTCAACATTCCCATTCGAGATTTTCAAGTGGGAGACGCTTTAGGAAAATGCCGGCAGTATTTTTCCTAAAGCGTTTTCTTTGGCATCTTATTGGTCACTATCCTTAGGATAGGTCATCAATGTCTGTTCAACACCCAGCACTCTTGCCGATCGGCAGTTCATGGTGTTAGTGACGGCAGCAGGCAGATAGAAATGCTCAGTTCCGGAGCTGCCCCGTCTTCTGATAGCAGCCACGGCTGGGTACTGCACATCCGCCTCCCATTCAAGTCAATATGAGGCTGATATGCAGTACCCAGCGGCGGCTGCTATCAGAAGGCGGGGCAGCCCGGAACAGAGCATTTTCATCTGTATGCTGCCACCACTGGCACCAGAAGCAGCTGATTGGTGGGGGTTTCGGGCGTCGTACCCCAGGCCGATCAGACATCGATGACCAGTCCTAAGGGCGGCTTTGCACGTGCGATGTCGATGGGGTCAAATCGAAAGTGACGCACATCCGGCGTCGCAGTCGATATCGCAACGTGCAAATCCTTTTTTATACGATGAACGAGCGCAAAAGCGTCGTTATCGTATCATCGCTGCAGCCTCCGACATTTCCATAATGCCGGTGCAGCGACAGGTACGATGTTGTTCCTCGTTCCTGCGGCAGCACACATCGCTGTGTGTAAAGCCGCAGGAGCGAGGAACTTCACCTTACCTGCCGCCGGCTGCAATGAGAAGGACGGAGGTGGGCAGGATGTTTACATCCTGCTCATCTCTGCCCCTCCACTTCAATTGGCCGCCTGCCGTGTGAGGTCGCTGTGACGCCGCACGACCCGCCCCCTTAGGAAGGAGGCGGGTCGCCGGCCAGAGGGACGTCGCACGGCAGGTATGTGCGTGTGAAACTGCCGTAGCGATAATAATCGCTACGGCAGCTTTCACTAGATATTGCACGTGCGACGGGGGCGGGACTATCGCTGCAGCATCGGTAACACATTGTTACCGATGTCGCAGCGTGCAAAGCCCGCCTAAGGATAGGCCATCAATGTAAAAGTAGTGGACAACATCTTTAACAGTATGCATAGACTAGTGAGCAGCTTCCATCTCAAATATGCAATACAAGTTTTCATGCAATGTGTTATGGGGGTCTTATTGCTTCAAGTTGGGCACCTTTCTTTTGTGTATTTATTTAAATAGAAGGAGACACAGGGGCATGATCATATACTATACACATGACTGAAATATAAGTAGAAAATGAGAAGATAAGTAAAAGGTCTGTACAGAGCACTGGTGACCAAATGGCAGAGATATATAAATAAATAAGATAAAATTATTTATTTATTTTGCTTGCTTGCTGGTAATGCACTGGAAATAGAATTCCTTATTGGAGTTGTGGCAGAGACAGAATGCATTTTATTCATGTGGTCTGATTCATCAAGACCGATGTTGTTCTCACCGGTATTGATGAGGAGGCGTGCTGGACGTTCCCTAATTTATGATAAGGTGCATGTCCTGCTTGGAGTGTCTGACTAGTGGTGTGCCATTCCATGTGCTACGCCAGAAATCTTACTCCTGTCAGGTATGGATTGCTACAGCCAATCATAAATTAGACAAGCTGAGGAGTCCTGCCTGCACTGCGCCTCATCCCATTCCAGCTCCTCACATTATGTCAGGGCTGGGAGAGACTGGCATAAAAACACCAAAAGTCTCAAAATTTAGGCACAACCCACAATTGCTCCTAAATTTGGTGACTTTTCAAAGCTTTTACAACAAAACTTCTGGTGTGAAAACTGTGATGAATTGGGCCCACATTCTTCATATAGTAAGAATGACCATCCAGGAGTTATATAGTCGAGAGGGAGAATTAAAAAAATGGACACATGTAATTGTCACGAATATGTCACAGCCCGTGACGGAGGTATCACGTCCGGCTGACAATCCAGTGGCAGCGAGTGATAGAAGTTCACAGAGATTGGCAGCACATGTTGTTATCTGACAGTTCCCTGTTTCTGTAGCAGGAGGACTCCGTGACCCTGGAGAACTGTCGTCCTGACTGTCAGTTGCTATCCTTTGACTTCCTTTATTACCTCACCCTGGGGTGGTTTGGGTGCGGTTTGTAGTGTGTTTTTTGCTGAGCTCTGGAGAGGTGATATCCTCCTGGTCCTGCTGCAGCTAGTGTGCCCGGCATGCACACACTGCTGAGGAGCGTGGCGGTGACTGCAGATACAGCGGCCCACTACAGGCACCGGCCCACTACAGGGACCGGCCCATCTGGCATTTGCCAGAATTGCCCTATGGTCAGTCTGGGCCTGGTTATAAGGCATTCCTTTTTTTCTGTACAATCCTTTTAACACAGTCAGACATCCTCCATTCTTGAAGTAGGCATCATTCCTCCTCATTAATAAACAGAACAGATCTTGACAACCCAGAAGATAAATGAGAAACAAAGTGACACAAAAAAAAAAAGAAACTGCAGAAAGATTTACTACTTTACCTTTCCTTTCGCAGCACAAGTGCAAACATACAGCCGACATGACGCCCCATAAATTATACCCCACAATGATATAGGATCATTTTGGCAGATTGAGTTCATATAATATAGAAATGAATCCGAGGGAGATTGATATGTCAGCAAATTTGGAAGTCACGAGTAACAGAATGTTTCTTCTGTGAACCTCACCTTCAACGTGAGAAGTGTTAATGGTGTGATAACCATTTGGCTGCTCTCCTGTAAGGTTTTATGTAGGTTGTGATTCTAGAGGATCATAAACATTATGAATGTTATCAGGTTTTATTGTGATTTAATGGACAGTCTAATGTAATAAAGGAAACGTTTATTAACCATTGTGATGTCAGATTAAGGAATTATATCTAGCATTCACTTTCCTTTGTAAAAGTTTAATGAAAATCCAGGAAAGTCTGACCTTCTATGAAGACGTCAAACCTTTATCTTAAGGGTTTGCCTACTTCCACAGACTTTTTTTTACTTAAGTGCATGTATTTTTGGTTAAAACTAATTGTTCTACAAATACATTCAGACGGTCGTATAAATTGATCTGAAGTTGAAGTACAACATACGGACTGGCTGGCAGGACTCCTCAACCGAGCGTGACAGCTTCATAGAAATATATGAAGCAGTCACTTTAGGATTGGGAGAGCCACCAACCAGTCTGTGTATTGCAGTCTGATCTCAGACCAATTTATGTAGGCATCTGAATGCACCCTAATTGGGTTTTATTAAAAAAAAGTGTAGTGTTTTCCCTATAGCCTCAGCGTTGCTTTCACGCTGGGTGCAAGAGGATACTCAGCAAGTGGTGCAACACAAAAGGAAAACTAGGGAAGAAGTAAAATGGAAGGCCTTGGCGATAGGGTAAAGCGGTGTCACTTCCTAACACTCACCTGAGTCTGATCCCTGCACTCCTTAACATCCCTAGACAGGTCCTTCCCACCATGCGCCATCAAGTGAATAAGCCCATACTGGCTCAGAACTCACTCTGACTAGTGTTTAAGCCAGTGAGACACTAGACTCACTTCTGCAATCAAACAACAAGTAGAAGGTAAAGACAAATGGGTGGGGAAAGATAAAACAAATAGTACTCCTTGGATTCTCCAGACTGTTTCAAACTCGTCAAAATAAATTATCAATAGCCAGCATGAAGTGAAGCCAGGAGTGGGTAAATATAGCAGAAGGGAGTCATGATAAGATGCTGCAAGTGTGATCAAGGCTATGAGTATTCTCAGCCAAAAGGGAAAGGGTCTTTAACCCCTTCAGCATCAAATAAAAGTAAATCCACTCCAATACAAGATAACAGTCAAGTGGTCTCCTCAATGGACCTGTGATCAATTAAATTCAGTGGTCCAGTGTCATCCAACACTACAGGTGCAGGAATATCTTGCCTTTCCTTCCCAGCATACTTTGTACCTTTCATTGTCTAATAACCTTGCTTGCTTTCTTATGAGAGCCCTCCTCTTTGTTATGTCTCCATGCCTTTTAACAAACAGCAGGGAAGAAATAATGAGTCACAAATCCGCCCACAAATCTTGTAATATGTTTTGGCATCTATGCTGCTAGAGAAAGATTACTTCTGACTAGAGATGGGCAAACCCACTGATGTTCTGGTTTGGCGGGTCCTGCCAGACCTTAAAAAAATGACCCGTTCAGTACCGGACTTGAACCAGAACATGGGCCTGGATGCTGAACCTCATTTATGGGAACCCAAACTGTGTGCTGTAAAATGGAGCTAGATAAGGCTAGGAAGCTGTAAACCTGAAGGATTACACTTACCGAGTATCCTGCATGGCTGTCACACTACTTCCAGGTACGCTCATTATCTCTCATGTATATTCACTGTTTTCCACACCCACCTTCTGTGACAGCATCTGTGATTAGTTGCAGTCAGACTGCCGGAGTGACGGCATCTGTGATTGGTTGTGGAGTGTAAAAATAAATAAATAATTGGAAAAATGAAACAGGTTCCCCCATATTTTAATATGCAACACAGAAAAAGCAGCCAGCTATAGGCTGCAACCACCAGCTGTGTGCGTTATCTTGGCTGTGTATCAAAATATGAGGGAGGCTTCCCAGCCTAAGAATAACAGCCCCCAGCTGTCTGCTTTATCTTAGCTGGGTATCAAAATTGGGGAGGACCGCCTGCTGTTTTCTATTTATTATTTATTTAAATAATTTTAGAAAGCCCCATTGGGATCCTTCGTATTTTGATTCACAGCTAAGATAACGCACTCAGCTGGGGGCTGCAGCCTGTAGCTGTCTGCTTTATCTGCACTGGATATCAAAATACGGGAGACCCTACACTATTTTTTTTCAATGATTTATTTATTTTTACATTCCACAACCAATCATGGACTGCGGCGCGCTGGCAGTCTGACTGGAACCAATCACAGAAGCTGTCACATAGGGTGGGTGGGGGAAGCAGTGAATATGCATGAGGGTTAATGAGCGGACCTGGAAGAAGTGTGACAGCCGCACGGGAGACTCGGTAAGTATAATTTTACTGCATTATTCTGTATTTTCCTTCCTTTTAACTATTTTTTTATTCTTATCTGGGCGCTAAACCTGAACAATAATAAGGACTTCCTTGAGAATTCTGTCTTTGGGGTCCGTGCACTGACACTAGGTGTCTGGTATAAACCCCAAACGTTACACTTCGGGTTTGCCCATCACTATTTCTGACAAAAGGCAGTTGTCAACAAGGTATACAGCAGTGTCCGGCAATCTGGAATAAAACATAATTTTTAAAGAAATATTCTGCAGATTACATATATAGCATTATATCAAGTTGCCTAAAAGTGCAGTGACCATTTAAATGGATGCAATTATTCTGCCAAATATCATCATAAATACAAATTATCTTTATACTACACTCCCTCTAACTGATATGTGGTGTATGGGTTACAGTGAAAATTCAAGATAATTACGGTAAGTAGGAATTTACTTTTTTGGGAAGGAGACTCGCTCTGATTTGGGCTTATTATAATGTAGCTGTCTATGGGAGAAGTTTCTGGAACTGTCTATGATTGATACATCTAAAGAAATATTTTTGATCGCATCCTCATTTATCTCCCAGTCGCTGCTTGATGCTTCATTGATATTAAAATGGTTATACCAAAAAGCAGCTGCTATAAACATAAGAAAATAAAGCTTAGTTTGGACACAAATCTAACATCTCTATCACTGATGAAATGGTGGTGGATTATGACCCTGACCGGTGTTCTCATCTATTTCCATATATTTGATAGTAAATACAAAGACGATAAACTGACAGCCACTAACAGGGCAGAGCGGTGTAGCTCTGTGTATTCATTTCAAGCTTCAGTGTTTTAGCTTCTCCCTGAGTTTTTGGCCAGTCATCTGAATCCAGACAGTCTGAAGCTCAGCTATATGGGAACGCGAATTTGCATTGATTTAACTGTGATTTGAAAAGAAATAAACAGTTTTTGGAAAATTAAATGAGATGTTTGAAAAGCTACATAGACAGATGATATATTTACATATATGTATGTGTATATATATATATATAGTACAGACCAAAAGTTTGGACACACCTTCTCATCTCTAGATTAACTGTTAAAGGGGTTGTCTGACATAAACTCAAACATTTTTGTTAAGCTAATCTGTGCTGTATTGTCATATAAAACACCCCTACATTGTTATTTTTTGTTTACTAACTTTTGTTCCTCTTGAATTATGACTTTATTCTCTGCAGCTCTTTGTTTACATTCAGCTCTAGCAAACTGACCACTTCCTGTGCTAAACCTCCCAGTCACAGCTGGCACTGCCCGGCCTCACTGTCCAGCTCCTCCCCAGTGTCCAGCCTCAGTGTCCAGCCCCTCCCCCTGCCCGGCCTCAGTGTCCAGCCCCTCCCCAGTGTCCAGCCTCGCCCCCTGCACACACATTCCCTGTCAGTATTCTGCCCCAGCACTGACCTGTTATCACTACAGCATTGCAAATAACAGCCCCACATCGGGCTCTGCACCACGCACACACATATGGCTCTGCACATCACACACACATCGAACTCTGCACCGCACACACACATATGGCTCTGCACCGCACACACACATCGGGCTCTGCACCACACAGACATATGGCTCTGCACCGCGCACACACACATCGGGCTCTGCACCACACACACATATGGCTCTGCACCGCACACACACATATGGCTCTGCACCGCACACACACATATGGCTCTGCATTACACACACATCGGACTCTGCACCACACACACACATATGGCTCTGCACTGCAGACACACATATGGCTCTGCACCGCACACACACACACACACACACACATGGCTCTGCACCGCACACACACACACATATGGCTCTGCACCGCACACATACACATATGGCTCTGCACCGCACACACACATATGGCTCTGCACCGCACACACACATATGGCTCTGCACTGCACACACACATATGGCTCTGCACATCATACACATATATGGCTCTGCACCACACACACACACACATATGGCTCTGCACCGCACGCACACACGGCGCTCTGCACCGACCCCCCCCTACCCCCATAGGGAACACATGTAGGGAGTACATACTCACCGGCCCTCGGTCCCCGCCGCTCCTGCACGTTCGCGCGCTGTCTGTGCTCTGGACATATCAGCACAGTAGTGACGTCACCGCTGTGCTGAAGAGAGCACAGACAGCGGGGCAGTGATGAGAAGCAGCGCTGCGCTCCCTCTCATCAGCACTTTCAAATATATTGGCATCTGTGATTTGTGATCTGTGATGCCGATATATTTGAATGTGAGATCCTGAGCAGGGGGCCCGGTGCCGGAGCTGACACCACGGCAGCCGCAGGCAGGCCCATCCCCCAGGTGACGGACCCCACAGCAGTGCAGGGGGAAGTTGTGGGCAGAGTACAGGGTGCGGGGGAATGTGTGGGAGGGTGTAGGGAAGGGGGCGGGTACTCCACGCACTGTACCCGCCCAGCAGGGCGGCAACATGCTGTTCCAGATTTGCATGTCAACATGGCCCTGCCCATATTGACATGAAATGACCGGAAGCAGCAAAATCGCGGCAGGAGCAGTCACATGACCACTCTGAGCCGGTGGAGAGGGGCTGACAGCAGGGCAGGTTAGTGGTCACTATCAACTTACCTGCCCCAATGTAGCCCAATAGGGAAATAATAAAAAAAAGTCAAAATAAGCCGGATAACCCCTTTAAGAGGAGACTTTGTGCAGCAGGCCTTCATGGTAAAATAGCTGCTAGGAAACCACTGCTATGGACAGGCAACAAGCAGAAGAAACTTGTTTGGGCTAAAGAACACAAGGAATGGACATTAGACCAGTGGAAACCTGTGCTTTGGTCTGATGAGTCCAAATTTGAGATCTTTGGATCCAACCACCGTGTCTTTGTAAAAAAGGTGAACGAATGGACTCTACATGGCTGGTTCCCACCGTGAAGCATGGAGGAGGAGGTGTGATGGTGTGGGGGTGCTTTGCTGGTGACACTGTTGGGGATTTATTCAAAGTTGAAGGCATACAGGACCAGCATGCCTAGCACAGCATCTTGCAGCGGCATGCTATTCCATCCGGTTTGCGTTTAGTTGGACCATCATTTATTTTTCAACAGGACAATGACCCCAAACACACCTCCAGGCTGTGTAAGGGCTATTTGACTAAGAAGGAGAGTGATGGGGTGCTACGCCAGATGACCTGGTCTCCACAGTCACCAGACCTGAACCCAATCGAGATGGTTTGGGGTGAGCTGGACCGCAGAGTGAAGGCAAAAGGGCGAACAAGTGCTAAGCATCTCTGGGAACTCCTTCAAGACTGTTGGAAGACCATTTCCGGTGACTACCTCTTGAAGCTCATCAAGAGAATGCCAAGAGTGTGCAAAGCAGTAATCAAAGCAAAAGGTGGCTACTTTGAAGAACGTAGAATATAAGACATATTTTCAGTTGTTTCACACTTTTTTAAGTATTTCATTCCACATGTTTTAATTCAAAGTTTTGATGACTTCAATGTGAATCTACAATTTTCAGAGTCATGAAAATAAAGAAAACTCATTGAATGAGAAGGTGTGTCCAAAAGTGTCTGTACTGTGTGTGTGTGTGTGTGTGTGTGTGTGTGTGTGTATATATATATATATATATATATATATATATATATATATATATACAGAGAGAGATACAAACAGGTGCATCTCAATGCATTACAATATGATCAAAAAAGCAGTAAGATAAGTAAAATGTAAATTGTTTTTTTATTCTATAAATATTCATACGAACTTCACAAAGTTTAATCTGCCCAATTCCAGCCTTGCTGAAGCATCCCCAGATCATCACCGATCCTCCACCAAATTTCACAGTGGGTACAAGACACTGTGGCTTTTACGCCTCTCCAGGTCTCTGTTTAACCATTAGATGACCAGGTCTTGGGCAAAGCTGAAAATTAAACTCATCAGAGAAGATTACCTAAAGCAGGCTTTACACGCTGCAACATCGCTAATGCAAACTCGCTGGGGTCACGGAATTCGTGACACACATCCGGCCGCATTAGCGATGCCGTTGCGTGTAACACCGATAAGCGATTTTGCATCGTTGCAAAAATGTGCAAAATCGCTAATCGGCGACACGGGGGTCCATTCTCAAATCTCGTTACTGCAGCAGTAACGAGGTTGTGCCTCGTTCCTGCGGCAGCACACATCGCTGCGTGTGACACCGCAGGAACGAGGAAGCTCCCCTTACTTGCCTCCCGGCCGCTATGAGGAAGGAAGGAGGTGGGCGGGATGTTGCGTCCCGCTCAGCTCCGCCCCTCCGCTGCTATTGGGTGGCGGTTCAGTGACGTCGCTGTGACGCCGCACGGACCGCCCCCTTAGAAAGGAGGCGGTTCGCCCGTCACAGCGACGTCGCCGGACAGGTAAGAATGTGTGACCGGTCTGGGCGATGTTGTGCGGCACGGGCAGCGATTTGCCCGTGTCGCGCAACAGATGGGGGCGGCTACCCACACTAGCGATATCGGGACCGATATCGCAGTGTGTAAAGTAGCCTTTACTCTAGAAATTGGGCAGATTAAACTTTGTGAAGGACGTATGAATCAAGCCGCATACAAGGTTATCCTGGAAAAACAGTTGCTTTCTTCTGCTCAGGCAATGTTCCCCAACTCTGACGACTGTTTTTTCTATCAGGAAAATGTGCCATGCCACTCAGCTAGGTCAATCAATGTGTGGATGAAGGACCACCACATCAAAACCCTGTCATGGCCAGCCCAATCTCCAGACCTGAACCCCATTGAAAACCTCTGGGATGTAATCAAAAGGAAGATGGATAGTCACAAGCCATCAAACAAAGAAGTTGTAACAGGATAAGGCACAGCCTCTGAACTAGAAATGGAGGTGCACTTGTCAGTTGCCAAACCGTAGATATCCAAGATAAAACAAGGCGCTCTTCAGGGTATACTTTAAACAAAGTCGCTGGCTCCTGTTACTGGGTGCATCTCTTGTTTTAACATAATCTTAAAACTGTTTGCATTACCATTTTCTTCCTGACCTTGGTCTTTTTGCATAAGACGCTGCTCTATACTGTGCTAATATTCATTGCTGCATATATTTGTTCCAGTACATACAATTTTGTGAGCTGTCTGATGAAGACCACTATGTGGCCGAAACATCACATGTTCAGAACAAAATTCTTTTGATAATAAACTTTGTTTAGAGTATACCATGAAGAGTGCCTTGTTTTATCTTGGATATCAAACATAGAAGAGCTGTTTAAATGTTTGCAACAGGAGTGGCATAAGGTCACCCAAAAGCAGTGTGACAGACTGGTGGAAAGCAGCCAAGACACATGAAAGCTGTGATTAACAATCATGGTTATTCCACAAAATATTGATATCTGAACTCCTCCTGAGTTATATCATTATTAGTATTGTTGTTTGTAAATGATTATGAACTTGAGGTCTGAAAGCAATGCATTGTTTTGTTATTTTGACCATTTCTCATTTTCAGAAAATAAATACAAAATGTATTCCTTGGAAATTCGGAGACGTTATCAGTAGTTTATAGAATAAAAGAACAATTTACATTTTACTCAAAAATCTAATATATAAAGCTGAATGTGTATATGTGTGTGTATGTCCGGGATTGGCATCCGCACCATCGCAGCTATAGCCACAAAATTTTGCACACTCACACATCTGGACCCCAAGAGCGTCATATGCTATGTTTTGAGGGGAAATTTTAACCCCGCTCTTTACAGTTATTCACCAAAAAACCTGCCTCCATTAAAGCGAATGGAGCTGGGAGCCACAGTGCAGCCAGAACTTCAGAAGAATGCACAGCCACGCCCTTATATGGAATGTTGGCCGGTTTCGCCCGGGTTAATAACTGCTATTAACAAAAAAAAATGTATTAACATTCCCGGGATAGAATGAATAAATAGAATATATTAACGCCTGGGATAGTAACTGTCTCTCTGTTTCTCTCCCATTCTCTGTCTGTCTCCCCCTCTGTATATATCTCTGTCTCTCTCTCTATCTTTGTCTGTCTGTCTCTTTCCCTATCTGTCTTTGACTGTCCCTGTCTCTTTCTCCGTGTGTCTCAATCTCTTTCCTTGTCTGTCTATCTATCTCTGTCACTTTCCCTGTCTGTCTCTTTCCGTCTGTCTCTTTCCCTCTCTTTCTCTGTCTGTCTCTTTCCCTCTCTTTCTCTGTCTGTCTCTTTCCCTCTCTTTCCCTGTCTGTCTGTTTCCCTGTGTCTGTCTGTCTCTTTGTCTCTTTACCTGTCTGTGTCTTTCTGTTAACCTGTCTCTCTCTTTCCCTCTCTTTCCCTGTCTGTCTCTTTCCCTGTCAGTCTGTCTCTTTGTCTGTGTCTGTCTCTTTGTGTCTGTCTTGTCTCTTTGTCTGTGTCTGTCTCTTTCCCTGTCAGTCTGTCTCTTTGTCTGTGTCTGTCTCTTTGTGTCTGTCTCTTACCCTGTCTGTCTGTTTCTTACCCTGCCTGTGTCTGTCTCTTTCCCTGGCTGCATTGTGACACGCCAACATTCCATATAAGGGTGTGGCTGCGCATTCTTCTGAAGTTCTGGCTGCACTGTGGCTCCCAGCTCCATTCGCTTTAATGGAGGCAGGTTTTTTGGTGAAAAAATTTTGTGACTGTAGCTGCGACGGTGCGGATGCTGATCCCGGACATACACACACACATACATACACACATTCAGCTTTATATATTTTATATATATATATATATATATATATATATATATATATATATATATATATATATATATATAAATGACTGATCACTTGACACAGCTATAATTAAATGGTCACTGTTGTTTTAACAAACTGCATAAAGCACTTTAACACATTCAATCAATATGCTACTTTATCAACATATACCACTTTTTCTCCTTTTCTTGCCTCCTCAAGTTATCATATACTTAAAAATACCATCAGCTACATCTCACTCATGCAGGATTCACAGCTAAACTACTCAGTATTGCTGTTCAGAGTCCATTATGCTGTAATGCTGCTACTTCTGTGTGTGTGCTACATAGAGACAAGAAAGCATACAGACTAACTGCATTGATGTCTCCCATACACCTGTGTGTCATGATCAATACTGTTACTCTTCACCCACCAGCTCAGAGACAACTGAATATTCTAAATAGAGAACGCAGAGGGTAAAATAGGAGAAACATTCTGGACGCCGCCGACCTGAAATATTGTTCTCACAAATCAGTATTTAAAGCCGGAATCTTTTTAATGAAATTGAGCTATAATGAAAAACACAAGGAAGTTTATTTTTTTTCTTATGTGCTGAGTTGCACAGCAAAGGCTCCGAGGTTCGGGGCGCTCTGCGGCTCCGAGGTTCGAGGCGCTCTGCGGCTCCGAGGTCCGGGGCGCTCTGCGGCTCCGAGGTCCGGCGCGCTCTGCGTCTCCGAGGTCCGAGTTGCTCTGCGGCTCCGAGGTCCAGGGCGCTCTGCGGCTCCGAGGTCCGAGGCGCTCTGCGGCTCCGAGGTCCGGGGCGCTCTGCAGGTCCGGGGCGCTCTGCGGGTCCGAGGTCCGGGGGCGCTCTGCGGCTCCAAGGTCCAGGATGCTTCGAGGTATGGGGGAGCTCTGCGGCTCCGAGGTCCGGGGGCGCTCTGTGGCTCCGAGGTCCGGGGGCGCTCTGCGGCTCCGAGGTCTGGGGGCGCTCTGCATCTCCAAGGTCCGGCGGCGCTCTGCGTCTCCAAGGTCCGGCGGCGCTCTGCGGCTCCGAGGTCCGGGGGCGCTCTGTGGCTCCAAGGTCCAGTGGCACTCTGCGGCTCCGAGGTCCGGGGGCGCTCTGCGGCTCAGAGGTCCAGGGGCGCTCTGCGGCTCCGAGGTCCATGATGGCTAAAGATGCAACATAGAATTGTAAACTCTTGTCTTAAAGATGATGGTTCACGGTGGCCTGGGAGGTAATCATGTATGGGGGGGGGCCGTCCGCTCTGGGGTCCCCTTTTATTATGCATTTATATCTGCTGCTCAAGTACTCACTTGATAGTCTGAACTTTCACTCCAGTCACATCTGAAGCTGCTTGCAAAGTTGTGTCAGTGCAAAAATGGGGATGGGGCAGAATGCTGCAGCTTTGGATGCGACTGGAGCACAATAGTCGCTGAAGATCCATAAAACTGTTAATAGGTGGTGCTAGAGTTTGTCTCCTTTCCTGGAGAGACAATTTGAACATGTTTCTATGTAATTTTTTCACGCAACTGTTTTTTTTTCTCTCAAAACTACTAATACTTACAAATGAGAAACACAGGTTTACTATGTGGATTGCTGTAGTCACTGAGTCCACTGATTGGCTGCAGCTGTCACATTCGCAGTAGTTGAATAGGATAACTGAAGTGAGCACTAATATATATATATTATGAGTGCAAGCCAAAAAATACATACTATATCAGGATAAGGCTGCACATCAAACTTAGATAATAGTATAATGCCTCAAGCATATGGACAAATATTGGAATATACAATGAAAAATGCTACTTGCTAATTTGAACATGTGAATAATGAATTGCATACCTGCCATGAACATTAAGAAAAAGGAGATATTTAGCAATCGCATTGATCAATGTAACTGAGCCCCAAGACCTCGTCAAGGTATATCTCTATATTGGGGTCCCTAGCTCCATGACCCTAACTGTGTGTCATCTCATTGCAATTAAAAACTGCTGTGGGTGGAGAGGGGTAACCAAATTCAGAAGAAACTGGCATCTGGAAAACTAGAGAACTGCTGCTGGTCTCTGACGTCCATGGAACATCAGTTATGTCTGAAGAAAGTGTGTATGAAGAGGTCCACTAGTGGATGTTTATTGTCTGCAGGGCTCACGTGACATAAAAATGTCACAGGAGCCCCAGGAGACCCAACATCAACAGAGCTGTAATGCCGCTGCACGTGGAAGTGAGTACAGGCTGTTTATTTTTTTGGGTTGAATATAGTCATTGAGAAGTGGTTGTCCAAGTAGTGGATAACCCCTGCTTTATAGACTTTGTAGGAATTCCGTAAGCATACGTTGTTTATGGGGTTTGAAAGAGGAACATCTCTTCAAAGAGAATTTTTGGAACTTGAGCATTATACAAGTGCAATATTAGAAATATTTTGGTGTCTTTGAAGCTTTGTCTCATATGTCCTGTGTAATTCATGGCTTAAAAGCTGAATGAGAAAAAATGATCTTCTTATTAACCTTTTTACGAATCTGAAGACATCCTTAATTAATGTTGATCTCGGATAAAGACAAATCTTTTGTATTTCTGACTTTGCTGAATCTAAGCTTTAACCTTTTTCTCCAATTATGTATTCAGTGTTGAACCTTTCTGCGTGAGATGTTTTTACCTATAAACCCTTTGTGACTTATCACAACTCTTCCACTAAACCCCCCAGCTTCAGAAATGAATACTTCATGTGTTGTGTAACAGTATATGCGCTCACAGGTCACCAGCCCGTCGTGGAGGACAAAGGATGCTACATTTCCTAATTACACAATCACTCTGTAATTTCATCAAACACCTCCATGGTGTGACTTTGGAGAAAATGAATGTTACTGTAATCAATGGCATTTTTTGGGCACCGCTTCTTATTCTGTTCATTCACATGTAGGTAGAAATTTGCTCAGGGTCTATCCATATTGGTGGTGTTCCGGCAAATTTGGCCACAATGGATGGAGGATAGATGCAATTTTCTTCTACGGACATCAGAATGACAAATGTTTATTTCTGGAACCAAAGAAGAACGCGTCAATCCCTTTTAATATTAAAGGGATCGCCACTGGTTCTACTGCAGTGACCTCAGATGTTATAACCTGCAGGGGCTGTAGCTGACCCCTACAGGAAAAGGGGGTCCATTCTGGACACTCACATGAATGATGGGTCATCTGATACATAAATGGAGCAGGTCCTCCATGCTTGAAGCCACTCCTAATTAGACTTAAAATAGTACATCATCTAATATGGCATATGGAGAGTTGTTCATTTGTTAAAAAAAAAGTTTTTTGGCACATGCTAATTAGATCCATTAATAAGAGTCCTTTTTTTGGCCCATGCTAATTAAGCCCACTCATAACAGTCCTTTTTAGACCCATGCTAATTACATCTACTAATAATAGTCCTTTTTTTGGCCCATGCTAATTAGTCCCACTAATAACTTCTTTTTTTGGCCCATGCTAATTAGACCCACTCATAACACTCTTTTTTTTGGCCCATGCTAATTAGACCCACTAATAACAGTCCTTTTTTTGGCCCATGCTAATTAGGCCCACTCATAACAGTGCTTTTTTGGCCCATGCTAATTAGGCCCACTAATAAGAGTTCTTTTTTTTGGCCCAGGCTAATTAGACCCACTAATAACAGTCCTTTTTTGGCCCATGCTAATTAGGCCCACTAATAGCAGTCCTTTTTTGGCCCATGCTAATTAGGCCCACTAATAACAGTCCTTTTTTTGGCCCAGGCTAATTAGACTTACTAATAAAAGTCCTTTTTATTGACCCATGCTAATTAGACTCACTAATAACAGTCCTTTTTTGGCCCATGCTAATTAGACCTACTAATAAAAGTCCTTTTTATTGGCCCATGCTAATTAGACCTACTGATAAGAGTCCTTTTTTTAGCCCATGCTAATTAGACCCACTAATAACAGTCCTTTTTTGGGCCCATGCTAATTAGGCCCACTAATAACAGTCCTTTTTTTGGCCCATGCTAATTAGGCCCACTAATTAAAGTCCTTTTTATTGACCCATGCTAATTAGGCCTACTAATAAGAGGGGGTTTTTTTGGCCCATGCTAATTAGGTTGACTAATAAGAGTCCTTTTTTTGGCCCATGCTAATTAGACCCACTTATTAGAGTCCTTTTTTTATCCCATGCTAATTAGGCCCACTAATAAGAGTTCTTTTTTTGGCCCATGCTAATTAGATCCACTAATAAGAGTCCTTTTTTGGCCCATACTAATTAAACCTACTAATAAGAATCCTTTTTTGACCCATGCTAATTAGACCCACTAATAGGAGTCCTTTTTTTGACCTATGTTAATTAGGCCCAATAATAGGAGTCCTTTTTTGATCCATGCTAATTAGACTGACTTATAAGAGTCCTTTTTTTTTGGCCCATGCTACTTAGACCCACTAATAAGAATCCTTTTTTTGGCCCATGCTAATTAGACTTATAAGAGTGCATTTATTTATTATATAAAACACCATCATATTCCACAATGCGTTTCAAATAATATCACCATTATTGCCTATTGGGGCTCACAATCTAAATTCCCTACCAACATGTCTTTGGAGACTGGGAAGAAACTGACACAAACATGGGGACAACATAGATACTCATTGCAGATTTTGCCTTTGGTGGGATTTGAGCTCAGGACCCTGGCACTGACCACTGAGCCATTGTTTTTGACACTGGTAAATATTTAATAAAATGACCAGTTTGGAGCTGTCCATTCTCTATTAAATAAAAAATTGCAGTCTCAGATTGGTGGTAGGCAGTGTCTGGCCGGGATGCCAAGGGCACACCAGTACAATTGACACTGTAGACCTACTGTTCAGTTACATGGAAAAATGACATTTCCCTTGTATGAGATGCTGACTAGTCTGTACATAGTAAATCAAGTGTATTGTACCAATTACTGCCCATATAGGGGATTATGGGAAACATTCCTTTACAGAGGCCTACCAGGGAGTCACCGCTTCTCCTGTGGGCAAGTCAGAGCCTGGTTGTAAGTGCACGACTTGCAAAAAAGTGTGAGGGAGAATTGCTCCTTGAATCCACATACCCACATGAATCTGTCTCAAGGAAGTTTTTTCAAACATCACTGACTGTCATGGTGATGTCAGGATTTGTCTAGACTACAGATTCTGGCACTCTGCCTGCTAACTTCTGTGGTGTCTGTGATCAGCGCAAGCAGACTCCGGCATCGACCCGCAGATTATTAGTTTATAGGCAGGCTAGAAGAGTTAATCCCTGCTGGGCTGCTTGTTAGTCTCCTTTGATCACATGTTGTGGAGGAGCCAGTTACATTTGCCCCCCTTCTATTTTTGCTGGCTGGACACTTCCTTTAATGCCAGCTATAGCTTCTCTATACTGGTCTGGTGAGGTTTAGTGATCCAGACTCAATTGTGGTTGTTGTACTTCATTGCTGTAAGTGGTTGTGCTGTTAATGCTTGTGGACCTTTTGCAGGCTCCGCTCATCCACTGGGCTGGGTTTCCTTGGGATCTGCAGTGCCACTGGCTGACTGTAGGTGGCGTGTGTCTTCTAGCTGAAGTTACCATCATTCAGTTACAAATAATGGGAAGACATCACATCCTTCTTATTTCCCCTACTGTCTGCTGATCACTGCCAGAGATAGTTCTGTATTCTTGGTTCCTGTCCTGCCCTGTTCTCTTTAGTGATTCTGCTTGTTTCCTGATTACCCTTTTGCCTGCTGTTTATGTACCTCGCTGCCCGATACGGATTTGACCTCTGCTTTGTTTTCTGATTACGTTCTTGCCTGCTGATTCTGTCCCTGTTTTGCATTTCCCAGTTCGACCTTGCGTAACTACCACTCTCATCGGACTGCAGCCTTCGACAGATAGTGATCACCTTGGGCCCTGTGTACTTCTAAATCCCTATATAGGGGTTAAAGGGTTTCAGGGATCTAGGGATCCTGCTTGGTGGCTTCCCTCTAGTCTGTCCATTACAGCCCATCTGAGTCTGTGGATCCAGGCAGGCGTTACACTTACGTCTCTTGCTTTTTTCCTTCGTCTCTTACTATTTGTTCCTGTGAGTCTGCAGTGTGTCTGAGTTTTATTTTTCCCTTTCACTTTCTGTCTTTTTCTGTATTATCATTTCACTTTTTCCCCTTCCTTCCCTGGGGAGGTAGGGAGGGGAGAGGACAGATTATTTATGGACAATAGAACAGTGGGCGTGGAACTCTGGCATCTCCACCATCAGAGGTAATCCGGAGGTTAGGGATAGCCTAGGGTCCACTAGCATGAGGGAGAGTACAGGAGCCCCCTGTCCCTCTCAATCTTACAGTCATATTGTGACAGAATCGAAGCTGTTTTGGTTGATATTTGGCACCTAATACCTGGATGTCCACATCATTCTCAGTCCATTTTGCAACCTACACTGTTTTTCCCATTGGGCTATTCACAGACTAAGATTTAGGCTAATTTATTACTCAGTGGCTCATCATAAATGTGTCTTGTCATAATATTATAGGCAAGAGTTAAAAATTTCTAGTTAATTTGATTAATCTCCAGAATACATTGTTTTCCAGGAAGTATAATGGCAATATATCACATGCTGCTATTAATCATAGTTCATTGTAGCAGAGAATCCTGGAATTCTTCTTCTCTAGCTGGAAGGAATATAATGTATTGTGTCTGAGAAGCCGGCGTCCACTGCACCATTGTGTTATGTTTCAATCATTAGAGTTACATCATGTTATTATCTTACTTAGACAAAAGCAATAAATATTTCTTCATATTCCTCCCATTCCGCTGTCTGTTACATTGTTGTTTTATTATTGGTTAAATGCAGGAAGGAAAGAAAAACCTACAGAACCCTAAAATGGTTATTCAACAACTTGTGGGCAGCACAGTGACTGAGTTGTCAGTATTACTGCCGTGCACCACTAGGGTCATCATGGGTCAGAGGAGTTTGGATATTGTCTCCGGTCTTTTTACATGCACATTTTGGGAGTAATCATCAATTGTGCTGATTGCTAAAGATTCTCAGTCTCCACCAGTTTCAATATGTGATCCAGACTCTGTTCACGATTTTGTTCAATCCATTGCTGTCAGGGACTGAAGGAAATACGTTCACAGCTCTGGAAAGCATGGTGGACCATAATAAATGAGATAAAATAATAATAAATATATACATAAACTTTTCCAACCACTCAAAGCAAACACTATAGGCGACAGTTGAAACGTTTCTATCATAGTATGGCCATTCAGAATTATTATTACTACAAGTACATAGCTGAAATGTTTATAACGTTTTGGTGGTTCCACTGTAAAAATAGTGAGAGTTAAAAACCTCTGTGTTCAAGCGGGGGGCAATAGTTGTGGGGGACAGTCTGTCACGATGACTATGGGATAGCGGGGAACCAGGGCTCCTGTGCTGTCCCTTAAGCTTTGAGGGCCTTATGCTATCCGTATCCTTAGGGATACCCCTGATGGTGGAGAAGCATAAGTCTCCTTCCTGGCCCTGCTCCTGACCAGTCCTGATCTGATTCCCCCTTCCCCTCCACCTCTGTGGTCAAGTGGGTGGCAATAGTTGTGGGGGACTTTCACGATGACTATGGGACAGCAGGGAACCAGGGCCCCTAAGCTGTCCCTCAAGCTAGGGGGTCTTATGAAATACCTAACCTCAGGGATACTCCTGATGGTGCAGATGCCTGAGTCTCCTTCCTGGCCCTGCTCCTGACCAGTCTTGATCTGTTTCCCCCTCCCACTCCCTCCAGGGAGGGATCAGGACAGTAGTGTGATGAAACCCACAGATAATGGCAGACAAGGAAACCAAAACACTGTCTGTCACACAGTACGCACACACAAAGGTTAAGACAATAAGAGATTCAGGAGAAAAACAAGAGCAAGAAGGAAGCTAGAAAACAACAGAGGTAAACTCTACAGCCACGCCAAGCAAAGAGCACAACTTTCACCAGAAATTCTGGGACACCACACCTCACATACCAACAAAGATAAACTATAGCTGGCATGGGTGGAAGGATTCAACCAGCATACATAAGATGGGAGCAGATGTGATGGACCTCTCCACAACATATGATCAAAGGAGCAAGCAGACCAGCAGAGATTAACTCTTGATAGACTGCATATGAATCTGCACACAGCAGGTCGATGCCTGAGTCTGCCTGTGCTGATCCCAGACACCAGAGAAACTATCGGACGGAGTGTCAAAATCTACAATCTGAACAGAGCCCGATGCCGCCATGACTGTGAGCGAAGTTTGTGCAAAACTCTGTGTGATACAATCCTTCTATAACTGAAGAGATCAGCACTGTTCTCCACTATCTTTTTAATATAATTATCACTAAGAATCAGATGAGTGGATGGGAGGAAGAAGTGTGATCACTTTGAAATGCATTGACAATAAACCATCTTTCATCTGGATCCTGAGTATTAGTCTCTGTTCAGTTTTCAGACCAACAGTCATCACCACGCTAAATCTCTGATTCCTTTGCATTATCACTTTAGGACTGGCAGATATCACCAGTGTGGCAGTGCTGAGTATACTATAGCTGTCATGTGGAATGGTACTGTCATGGGTGTGTCACAGGTGACAGACAGTCATGTGGTTTCTGGCCATGGAAGAACACAGTGTTTGGTGTCGTAAAATGCTTCATGACTTTCCATTGTTTCTGCTGTCAGTATTCATTGGTATAGGTAGCTTTCCTGCTGGATTCATCTCTCTTAAGCTCGCCTTCCACCCAGCTGCTGATCATCAGTATTCTCTTGTCTTGGTGCTTAAATACCCCTCCATCCTTGGACTGGTGCTGGTGATATTATTCAGTTTATTCAAGTCCTGGTTGCAAGCAGGTGGCTTGTACTCCTTTGTGGTGTTGTTGCTGTTACTCTGTTGAACTTCTACCCGTGTCATCTGTGTATAAGTAGTTCATGCATTTTCCCCATGTGTGTCCTCCTTGTGTCTTCTATAGTGTTTAGTGGGGTTGATGAAGAGCTCATCCCATCTGTTCCCTATTTAGAACCCAGCACTAGGGATAATCCAACACAGAAACAAAAGACCAGTTCAGCTCACCAGAGTAGATGGAATATCTCAGAAAGTGCGATGCACGGAAAAATATCAGGTCGGTTCCTGAACTGAAGCAATCCAAATTAGAAGAAGACCAGCATCCGCAGATAGTATATTAAAACCTTTGCTTTATTCTTCCAAAAGTTAAAACATAGACACAGTTAGGTCTACACATTTCGAACAAAAAATGTCAGGATTAAGAACATTTTTTGTTCGAAACGCGTAGACCGGACGGAGTCTATGTTTTAACTTTTGGAAGAATAAACCAATGGTTTTATTATACTATCTGCGTATTCTGTTCTTCTAATCCAGCACTAGGGATAACTAGGGTCAGGTATCCGATTGGCGCATAGGTGTGGAACCGATCTAGGGTGGTGAGGCACCCCAGGGACCAAGAGTAGGCTTGGTTAGGGGTCACCATCTCCTCCTTCCGTAGACACAGGGTTTCCCTTCCCTTTCGCTATTTGATTGGTACTTCCCCGTACCTAGCGTGACATTTACTCTATTATGTGAAAAGTTAGGTACTGTATGTGATCTATAAAAAAAAGTTCAGGTTTCCTTCTTTATTTGTTTGAGGAGAATTCAGTACATTCTCTCTATTTGTTTACCTTGATTTTTAGAATTGCCAATATTAGGGGGTTATAAATGCATGTAATGATTTTCTGGTGCTGACTGAGACATGTTGTTCAGTGGCAAATAAGGATACAACAAAGGAGGGGGATGAGGAAATGTAACTAATTTTCTGCTAATGTGTTTTCCATTTTGCTCCAATGCAAATTTATGCTTTTAATGGAATAAAATTGCTAATACCTATTATTTTTCCTTTGCTATTTGCAAAGTAGTTATGAAATGAAAGAATCCAGTGATGAGCGGTTAATTATGCAGAACAATTCCCATCTACAATGTTTACATTTTATTGGAGCGGAGTAAAATGAAAATGTATTTGTTAAATACGAGCTTTATTCTGCAAGGTGTTGAATCCGGCTAAGGAAGACAATTACTTTGCATTATTTCCCTTACTCTATGAGAACATCCCTCTAATGAATGTTTCAGCGCTTGCATACTGTTTGATTGCTTACGTTTTATTCCAATAGTTACCTATAATTAAAGTTGTGAGTCGCCTCCTATATATAGTGCGCTTATTGTCTGAGAAGCCGGGGGATGGAGGTACGAATTCTCCCAAGAATAACCCAATCTGCACTTTGCTGCTTCTTTATTAACTCCCTTTGGGGAATTCTCCTTCTCCGAGAGAATCGCACTTGTTTCAGATTGTGTAGCAGTTGTTAAACGTGTTTTTACATCTTTTATGTAGTAAGAACTGCTCAGTGTACGGTGGTGGCAGTTGTCAGGAATTAGGACTAGTCAACCAAGCCTGTGCACGTTTGTCATGTGGCAATTCATAATATGGGGGGGCTATTGCATGCCATTTGTGCCTGGAATTATATAGAGGCACACAAATGTTTTTTTTTCACCAGGATTATGTGAATCCCGAGAGTAAAACGTTCCGGTATTTTCCAAAAGGTGTATTATGGAGTTATGCTTTAGGAGACAATACAATACGGTACGTCATTGAGACATTGTGGAGAGGTACATGCCTGGCATCCCAGTGTAAGGAGACCTATAAGCCATGCAATAACCCCTATAAGCACTGTAGACTACTGCAACCTCCTGCTCTCTGGCCTCCCTTCCAACACTCTTGCACCCCTCCAATGTATCCTAAACTCTGCGGCCCACTTAATCCACCTCACCCCTCGCTATTCCCCAGCCTCGCAACTCTGCCAATCCCTTCACTGGCTTTCCATCGCCCAAAGACTCCAGTTCAAAACATTAACCATGAAATACAAAGCCATCCACAACCTGTCTCCTCCTTACATCTGTGACCTAGTCTCCCGGTACCTACCTGCACGCAACCTCAGATCCTCACAAGATCTCCTTCACTACTCCTCTCTTATCTCCTCTTCCCACAAGCGCATATACAAGATTTCTCCTGTGCTTCCTCCATACTCTGGAATGCGCTTCCTCCACAACATATCAGACTCTCCCCTACCATGAAAAGCTCCAAGAGGAGCCTGAAGACCCATCTCTTCCGACAAGCCTACAACCTACAATAGCCCTCAGTCCAGTACACCACTGCACAACCAGCTCTATCCTCCCCTACTGTATGCTCACCCATTCCCTGTAGACTGTGAGCCCTTGTGGGCAGGGTCCTCTCCTCCTGTACCTGTCTGTTTAGTACTGTTAATGATTGTTGTACTAGTTTTTATGTATACCCTTTCTCACTTGTAAAGCGCCATGGAATTAATGGCGCTATAATAATAAATAATATTATTAATAATAATAATAATAATAATAATAATAATAATAATAATAATAGAGTTAACCGTCATTTTTTTCTTTTCTTTTTCATTTGTTTTTCTTTTTTGATTTTTTTTTTTTTAAATCAATAGTACGTGTGAAAATATGAAACTTTGTAATATAGCTACAGTATGGTACGTCATTGAGACATTGTGGAGTGGTACATGCCTGGCATTTTAGTGTAAGGAGACCTATAAGCCATGCAATAACCCCTATAAGCACTTTAGAGTTACCCATCATTTTTTTTTCTTTTCTTTTTCATTTCTTTTTGATTTTTTTAAATCAATAGTACGTGTGAAAATATGAAACTTTGTAATATATCTTATCAGAAAAATCCAATTCTTTCTAATCCTGAACTGATCATTCACTCCCAAAATTCTCAGTTCATGAGAACAGGCAGCAGAATGTTTGTTTGACTTAAGGGGGTGTTACACGCAGCAATATCGCTGGTGAAAGCACCTGCCCCCATCGTTTGTGCGTCACGGGCAAATCGCTGCCCGTGGCGCACAATATCGGGACTTACCTACCTAGCGATGTCGCTGTTGCCAGCAAACCGCCTCCTTTCTAAGGGGGCGGTTCGTGCGGCGTCACAGCGGCGTCACTAAGCGGCCGCCCATTAGAAGCGGAGTGGTGGAGATGAGCGGGACGTAACATCCCACCCACCTCCTTCCTTCCGCATTGCAGGTGGCCACAGGTAAGCTGCACTTCGTCGTTCCCGAGGTGTCACACGTAGCGATGTGTGCTGCCTTGGGAACGACGAACAACCTGCAAGCTCAACAATCAACGATTTTTTGAAAAGGAACGACGTGTCAATGATGGACGATTTAGTGAGTATTTTCCATCATTAATAGTCGCTCCTTGCTGTCACACGCAACAACGTCGCTAACGATGCCGGATGTGTGTCACGGAATCCGTGACCCCGGCGATATATCGTTAGATACGTCGTTGCTTGTAACTGGGCCTTTATGCTCCTGTCGCGGGCGGAGGAGGGGACGCCGCGCTCTCCCACTGCTCGGGTCCGGCTGCCGCGGCTGCTGCGGCCTGCTGCTGCTTGGTGGCTCGAGCGATGGGCCGGATCCCGGGGACTCGAGCGGCGCTCCTCGCCCGTGAGTGAAAGTGGATTGGTTTTTGGGATTGTTCATTGTCCGTGACGCCACCCACGGTTATGGTGATTATGTGGACACCACCGCTGCTTTGTATGGGGATCCCGGGAGCGATGACAGGGAGCAGCAGAGTTGTTGGTTCTCCCCTCCGTGGGTAGGGGGTAGTTGTCCCGGGGCCCAGTGATGAGGTGGGTGATGAGGGATGGCGGGGCTGGTGCAGGGCTTGGCGGGGTGCAGGGACGCGGGGGCAGCGCTTTGCCTCACGGCACTGTGGTACTCACTCAGCCTGAGACGGGGACACAGTTCTCGGTAAAACACACGGCTGGAAAGACGGTTCCCACGGACGGCTGCAGTTGCTTTTCCCCAGTAGTTGACAGTGACGGTCCCTTTTCCTGCACCTAAGATGATGTGGTAGCGATGGGTTCCCCGACTTGGATATGGGCCGGAGGAGCCCCTCTTTGCCCGCAGGCGCTGCCCCTGAGAAACTGGTGCCCTGGCGGTGGCAGTGTCTCTCTCTAACGGTTGGACTGTTGCCTTCAATCGGGACTTGGTTGTTGGGAGACCCAGAGGTCCCCTTCACTGACGGATTTGGCAAATTCACGGCGACTCCTAGCCTTGCCGGGATCCGAAAGGCCCCTGCCAATGGTGCTGACTGCTCTTTGTATACCGCTCCAGTACCGCCGGGCCACCATCCGTCCACGGTCCTTTCGGCAACCTCCAAGCAGCCTCTCCCGCAGACAGTCACCAACGTCTGCTGACCTTGCTGTCTCAGTCCGGGGCACACACCCGGACCAACTTCAGGCTTGCTTAACTGTTCCTTTTTCTGTCACTACTCTCACTTAGTCTTCCACTTTACCTCCTCTCTCAATGTCCTCTACCACTTCACTTCCTTCTACTTCCTCCTACTTAGCTTGACTGCCTGGTTTTCCCGCCTCCAGGGCTGTGAACTCCTCGGTGGGCGGAGCCAACCGCCTGGCCCACCCCCTGGTATGGACATCAGCCCCTGGAGGAAGGCAACAAGGATTTTTGGTTAGCCTTGGTGTTCCTAGCTGGGGTGTAGGGTGTGGTGGTGTTATGACCTGTGACCCCTGGCTTGCCCAGGGCGTCACACTCCTACCTCCCTCTCCATATAACTTGATGAGCACTAGCTGTCATCTCTAGAGATGAGAATGAAGGAAACGGCGGGGGCTCTGTCGAGGATGGGGGTTGTAGTAGTCGTGCTACCCCCAACCGGTCCACTCCTTGAAAAAGGGGAAAAGTCTGTAAGGGTGGTAGGAGGATGCCGGCTCTCAGAGGGGTAGTACTGTTTACCTCTGAGTCAGGCTTCAGTCCCATTAAAAGAGAGGCAGACCCTGTAATTCCATCCAACATCTTCTCTTTATTAAGGTGATAAACTTCTTCCTCCTCCATAGCAGAGCACTTCTTCCTTCCCAAGCACATACATTTTCTTGCTATTCTCACTATCCTGGCTGTCAGAGGTTTCCATCGGCTTCCTGGTTTACTGCTCCCTTTCCCTGCGAATATGGGTGCTCTGGCCATGCTGACTTCCCTCATCCCAGGGAACCTCAGCAACATACTTCTAGTCTTCAAACAACATGGCGACCTTCTTTCCTTCAGGACCCGACTATCTTGTACTCCCTATTACTCTTCAGCCTCCTGCCTGCTTCCTTGTCGCCTCTTCACTACTCTCATCTCCTTCCCTCTCTCTCTATCCAAGTAGTGTCCACCCCATCTCCTGAACTCTACCTTCTCCTCCTACAAACAACTATGGGGACCCTGTGCCCTCTAGTGGTGAACCCCGCAAACTACACCCCAACCTACCCTTCTATCCATCTCCTGTCACCCCCTTACAAGTGAACCCGAGGTTTGGTGTTCGGTGTTCATACCGAACACATACTTTACAAAAAAAAGCAGAATTCGGGTACTTTACGTATAAAAACCACTCGTGTGAGCGTCGCTGGGCTTGGGTACGCTCGGTGCTCAGCCCAGTGCGAGCTGCCTGCAGTGTTTGATCGGCTCGTTCTAGGGATAACAATAGCATTATTGGAGGTAGTGTGCAAGAAACATAAAAAAAATGGAAAAACCATTAAAAAAAAAAGTTAGTAATCCTGCAACTTGGACACTGCCCACAGAAAGCCTGACATAAAGAAAATTGCAGACATCGGCTCACTGATCCAGGTGGACATTTCAATCAGAGTCTTTTCTAGGCCGGTTTCAAGGCAAACAATGAACAGAATAGAAGATTGTCTCCAGCTCCCACATAACTGGAGGAAGTTGTTCTATAAAAACATCAGTTATTTCAGAAGTTTAAAAAGTAGAAACAATTCCAACGCGTTTTGAGCATGAACTCTTCTTAATTATAGTGCTTAATGCTCAAAACACGTTGTAAAGTGTTTCTACTTTTTACATTTATAAATAAGTGAAGTTTGTATAAAACAACTTCTTCCAATTATGCGGGAGCTGGAGACACTCTTCGTTTCTGTACACTGACCACTGGGTCTTATTTAGACTCATACGTCCTATCTTTTCAGGAAGAGTTTACAGCAATTTCCTTATCAGCAGAGGCAGGATTGAAATCACAAATAATACCTCTATATACAGCCGATAACACAGGATCCACCAGTCACAAAAGGCGATGGCACAGCCCCCCTGCTCCCCTAACCTTCACAATGAGTTTCATATAGTCTCATTAATTGAAATACTATGTCCCAAAAATGACAAAAGTATTTTAGGAGTGATACCTAATAGATACCTAATATGTCACGATCGGGGGGGTAACAAGCGGGAGTCACACCCCTCCTTTATACCTCCCAACCAACAGACAGAGCATGTGACGCACTCTCTAGCGCCCCTCTTATAGTCAGGCCAATTATGGAATTGCCCGAAAATAAGCAAGGAGGCCGCTATTCTACTATGCCAATGGTTGAAGGGTTCCCGGTGAGAGTAAGGTATATATTCCCCTGACTTAAAATCTCACCGGCCGACCCACAATGACCCCTGGCATAAACTCGCTGCCACCAACCGATTTACGGTAACTATTAACCGAGCACACATATAGTCTCATTAGATGATTCAATACAAAAGTTAGGGTTAGAATGTTTTCATTCTGTCTCATGTTAACATGGGTGTTCTGAAACAAAAGAATACAATTTGTTAATAACTAGGGATGATCGAATATCTCAAATATTCGGCTTTGAGAATATCTGACGAATAGGTCACCGCTATGCGAATATTCAATGCGCAATGTAAGTCTATGGGAAGCCCGAATAGTTCCGAATAGTTGTTACTCGGGTTTCCCATAGACTTACATTGCACATCGAATATTCGTGAATAGTCGAATAGCGGTGACCTATTCAGAAAATATTCGCGAAGCCGAATATTTGAGGTATTCGATCATGCCTATCTATAACCTTTCTCAAGGACGCATCTGTATAGGAGATTTGTTAGATCTTTAATTCCACCATTAATGTCACCTAATATTCTGTGTTTAACCTTTAAGGGGTCTGAACCTTTTGAATTATGGCAGCTATTGAAATCTCTGTGTTAGAGGTTTCTTTTTCCAATCAGTCAAGTTTCATTTGCTCTTGTGATAACGTATTGATCTTTCTCCTAAGCCCAATATCACGCTGATGTTGAAAGTTCCATATTGAGAAGTATCTAAGGTCATTATGTTGTGATAGATCACAGCTATTCTTGGGAGTGGGCATTCTGGGCAGCCTGGAATAAAGAAGTCAGATTTTATGCATTATTTTAAACATTATTTGTTCATTAAAAAAACTAATTTCCAAGTTGATTATTTTTCAAATCAGAAATTATCAGCTTTTCAAGACGACCTAAAGTGGTTGTCTAAGATAAAAGTCATTTTTTTACTTTATTAGATACTTAAGCTGTTTTTGCTGTTAAAAAGATTGAATATAAAGAAGGGTCTCAACTAGAGATGAGTGGACCCTTGGTAATTCGGTTTGGCGGGTTCAACCGGACTTCAGATAAAGTTCAATTTGGGACCCGGACTTGACCTGATCCTCAATGGAAGTCACTAATTGGGAAGTTCGGGTCTTCACCCACATGCAGCGAGCCATACACAGAGCACTTTCGGGGAGGTTGGGCGGGGTTTTTCCATCTTTTTTTGGGGTACACACTACATCTGATATCTCTGTTGTTACCCCCAGTGTGAGCCTTTCAAACACTGCAAGTGGCTCACACTGGGCCAAGCACCGAGAGTACCCGAGCACAGCGATTCTAAGGGGTACTTTACATGCTGCACATCGCTAGCATTTGCTGGCGATGTTGAGCGCGATAGCACCCGATCCCGTCGTACAGCCAATATGTGGTGATCGCTGCTGTAGCGAACATTATCGCTATGGCAGCGTCACACGCACATACCTGCTCTGCAACGTCGCTGTGACCGGCGAACTGCCACCTTTCTAAGGGGGCGGTTCGTTCAGCGTCACAGCAACGTCACAGTAGCGTCATCGGACTGCCGCCCAATAGAAAAGGAGGGGATGAGATGAGCGGCCGGAACATGCTGCCCACATCCTTCCTTCCTCCTTTTCCAGTGTACGCAGGTAAGGAGATGTTCGTCGCTCCCACGGTGTCACACATAGCGATGTGTGCTGCCGCAGGAATGATGAACAACATCGTACCGGTGGCAGCAGCAATATTAAGGAAAGGAACCACGTGTCAACGATCACCGTTTTGGAACGACTTTGCGATCGTTGATCGTCGCTCATTGGTGTTACACTGTTACACGCTGCGATGTCGCTACCAGCGCCGGATGTGTGTCACTAACAGCGTGACCCCGACGAAATATCGGCAGCAATGTCGCAGCGTGTAAAGTACCCCTAACATTAGTGGTTTACATATGTAAAGCATCCAAACGCCGAACCCTATGTTTTTTTGTAAAGTCTGTGTTTAGTACAAACACCGAACCTTGGGTTCGATCATCTCTAGGCTCTACTTTTCCCAGAAATAGCACCACGGTTGTTCAAAAGTCTTATTAAAATGTCCATTTTTCCTTGCTTTTCACAGATAGTATATCTAGCCATTATTGTCTACAGTGCTGTTTACATTTCTGTTTTTTTCCACATCGAGCCAGGGACTTGAGTAAGCTTTCTGGCTCAGAGAATACCACTACTTCTCATGAATTCAACAAGCTGTGCCGTCCTACCTCCACCGCACCCCTGCCATGCGCCAGCTTTCCCATTTTATAAAAAGAAGCCCGCACACTGCAAGTGTTGTGCTTGAGAAAAAAACTGGGTCCTCAATGTCATAAAAAATAACGTCAGCACCAGATGAGACAAGCGAAATGCACGAATGCTGCAAAAAGTGAATTTTTTCATTATAATTCCAATTCGGCACCACTAAAAAAGATCCGACGTTTCGACCTATTCAAGGTCTTTGTCAAGGATATCTGTGTGGAGGAGCCAGGCTGTGGAAATGTCCAATAGCGTTCGGTAGTAGCGCTGGGTGGGGGTATGGCAGCATGTGCTGCAAGGGATCCACCACATGTATGGAGCGCTACGTGTCCCATTTTGGGATAAACTGGTGTGAAAATGCCAAACGTCTCAATTCCTATTTGCGCCTAAATTTTGCAATTTTTCAAAGCTTTTATGCAGAATTGTAGCCATAGTTTCTAAAAAAAAAAAAAAAAGGAAGGTATTTCTATTTTGATCCATGTTGCGGATCAGATTCAATCTTTCATATCAATGACTCCATGAAATAAACATACAGCACACAGATATGTGTTATCGTAGGGTTGCCCATTTTTAGTTTATTGGGAAGGAAAAGAAAAGCTTAGAATTTTTTTGGGGGGAGCGGTTGCTTATTAGAAATATGGATGTCACATTAACTGTAGAAATGCACACAAATGGACAATTTTTGAAAATCGCTTTGCACAAACTGATGAAAATCAGTTAATTTTTTCCTATATGAGGAAAAAAAAGAAGGTATGAACTCACCCTTAGGCCACGTGCACACATTGAGTATTTGGTGAGTTTTTTTACCTCAGTATTTGTAGCCAAAAACAGAAGTTGGTGATAAATGCAGAAATGGTGCCCGTGTTTCTATTATACTTTCCCTCTGATTGTTCCTCTCCTGGTTTTGGCTACAAATACTGAGGTAAAAAAAACTCAGAAAATACTCAACGTGTGCACGAGGCCTAAAGCTGTTCCTGAGGCAGAGTCTCAGCATCTTTCGCTTGAATTTCTTGTACTTTACTATCAAAAATTGGCTATGGTCTCCAGTGACACTAATCCTGGAAAATTAGAACAGAACATACAACCCTTTTATCTAATCTCGGAAAATCACTTTACCAGTCATTTTGCTTACTAAAGGCCCCATCACACACAACGAGATTGCTGACGAGATTGTTTCTGTGACGCAGCAATGATCTCGCCAGCGATCTCGTTATGTGTGGCACCTACCACCGATCAGGCCCCTGCTGTGAGATCGCTAGTCGTTGCCGAATGGTCTGGACCATTTTGTTCAAAGGCGATGTCCTGTTGGGCAGGACTCATCGCTGTGTTTGACGCCTACCAAGGACCTCCTATACAGGTCGCTCATCGTTATACAGGTCGCTCATCGTTACTGTGTCGTTGGTAAGATCTGACTGTGTGACATCTCAGCAGTGACCTCCCAGCGACTTACCAGCGATCCTTATCAGGTCGCATCGTTTTCGAGATCGCTGGAAGTTGTTAAATGTGACGGGGGCTTTACTGCTTCACCCCACAGAATGTTTGTGTTTGTACCTCTATTCACCACCAATATTTTTATATGTATATATGCTGTATTTATGTAACATGAAATTATTTTTTGTGTCACCAGGCAGCACATGTCATACCGCCGCTCTCCCTGCATTAGTCCGGACCCCGAGCCTTGTGGTGCAACCCTCCTTGGATATGAAGCCATTTGTGTCATTTCCAATGGAAAATAGTCCGGCTGTTGGACTCTTCCCAAACTTCAACACAGTAAGTAAACTTATTGTTATATAAGCTTTAAGAAAAACAGTGAACTCAGTAGTCTATATTTGTGCATACTCAACGATCACCACCTATAACTAAAAATGAGTGGGCAATGCGCAAGTTCTCCTGGCTAGTAATTAGATCAAGAAACCCTGCAAAAAGTCAAGTAAAGGCAGGAATTTTACCTTGATATTCATTTTTTATGATGATTATATAAAGGAGATTAAAAGGAGTTGACTGATATGACACACACTTTCAATATGATCCTTATTAAACACTTACAAGTTTGCAAACTGTTAAAGGGGAGTTCCATATATTAATTATGAAAGTCATCTTTGACTATTAGTAACTAGTATCCAATTATTAAATAACATCTTAAAGGGAACCTGTCACCAGGTTTTTCCCATATAAGCTGCAGCCACCAGCAGTAAGCTCTTATATACAGCAATACAGCATTCTAGAACTCTGTATATAAGACCTTTTATTATACTCACCTGTGGGGCAATGCAAGAAAGTACAAAGGTATCCAGCTCACCTGTTCCTCCAAGTGCTCGACATCTGTCCAAGACAATCCAAGAAAAACTTTATTCCAGCACATACGAAGTATAAACGTCTTTTATTGGAAAAATATAGTAAAAAAACACACACGGATGGTAGGTAAAAAAACATCAAACTGGCCCCAGAAACACCGGTTTTCGCGTTTCGAGGCGTGCGCCTCTTAATCATAACCACCTATTTATAGACTGATGATCTAAACAATCAGACACATCTCAAGTCCCCTCTACATATCCCCTGATGAATCCCAATATGCGGGGGGGAAACACGTCGGGATAAGAGCAACTATCCAGATAAGTAATTGGGATTTCCTACATAGGTCCCATTATATATATATGTGGGACTGACCTCTGATCATATGTGTCCTTCATAAGGAATAAAGAGACTATCTGGATAAGTAATTGGGTTTTTTAGGACCAATTATATATGTGTATATGTGGGACTGATTCTGACATATGACTGTGTGACTAATTTTCAGCACCTTGCACTAGTGATGGTATTGGAATTGATGAGACAGCAGTAGGGTCTTTTAGGGTGAGCCGCTGAGGAATGGGGGCACCCGAAACAGTAAGGTGGACTAAACCTCCGTAGACAGGCTGGGGCAAGGTAGGGAATTTTTAGCCCAGTCCCCTGAACATCCAGATATCGGTGTAGACTGCCTTCTGAACAGAAGTGACACCACTGCATACATTTATTTTTGCTCACAGCCCAATCCAGGATCTCACCGTGTGTTGTTTTTACACTTTATGACATTTGTCTGTAACTGTATAAATGGGTATTCGCCCCTGTGTCTAAATTAATTGATACTATTTTATTAAGATTTAAATAAAATTAATTTTTTGGAGTTTTCTTTGGTTTGTAATTATGATTAAGAGGCGCACGCCTCGAAACACGTAAATCGGTGTTTCTGGGGTCAGTTTGCTGTTTTTTCTCCTACCATCCGTGTGTGTTTTTTACTATATTTTTCCAATAAAAGAAGCTTATACTCCGTATGTGCTGGAACAAAGTTATTCTTCACCTGTGGGCAGTCTAGTCCAATGGGTGTCTCTGATCTTGCTCCGATGCCTCTTCTCATCTTGCATGATGCTGATGATGCATCCTACGTCATCCAGACAGTGTCCTCCATTGCGCACTTCTCTCTGCCCTGCTGCGGGTAGAGGAATGTATTGTAGTGCGCATGCGCGGGCGCTCTATGTGTTTTCCCCGCGCCTATGCATTATAGTGTTTTGCTCTGCCCTCAGCAGGACAGAGAGAAGTGTGTGTGCATAGGATGCAATGTAGGACTCTGTGTAGATGATGTAGGACGCATTATCCACATTAAGCAGGGAAAGAAGACACTGATTGTAAGAATAGGGAAGGCACCGGATCAAGATCAGCAACGCGCATTGTCCGAGGCATCATCCACGTTAATAATGCACAGGAGGATGATAAAAGGAAGGACATGAGGCGCAGATTAGGGCGCCCATTGGATCAGACTGGACAATTTACATATAGGGCGTGAGATTTTATGAAAATATTTTTGGGGGGCAATAGGAGGTTTCAGGGGGTAACATGCACCTTTTATAGAATGCAGCACAGGTGCTGCTTAAGGTGCTAGTTTTAGTTTAGAAGGCAAAAATCTGGTGAGAGGTTAACTAACAATTCCATAATGCAGTGTTAATAGTGGAATATTTTCTTTAGCAGAGGGCGCCTTCTCATATCATATAAAACAAGTTGTGTTATTCTATAATGCCTTTAGTCTGTTAATAGACATCAGGCTTCGCTTTGAAGACGTAAAGCCTCAGATCCCCTACCGACACTGTGCCATTTATATTAATAATGTCGTAGGGCCCCCTCAGGTTCCAGGAGCCGGGTGCAACTTCTATTCCTGGATTCCCTATAGCGGTGTCCCTGGGTGCAGGTCCCGGAGGTTGTGTTCTTGGTATTGATCCTGTGGCTACAAAGCTCAATTCTCTTTAAAGTTTTATATTATAGAATTGCTGTTTGGAAATTTCCAAAATCTATTCTGGTAGGGTAAATGAAGGTGAATTGATACTGTAAGTAGCGTGTGTTCATATTGGCCGGGAGATATTTATTTACTGGAGAAGAGTCATTTTACCAATCTGTTCTACCGGCTATTTATTTAGAAAACAGACATGAAATAACAAGTTTCCGTCTAAGTCATCTGAGGCTCGAATTGCAGTGCAGAGAGCCGTGTGCTCGCTGGGTAGGCCTCTCCATACACAGTTTAGAGTGCGTGCATTGATTTTTTTTCTTAACTGGAAAGAGTGAATTGATTTTGGGTTTCATCTCACCAAAAGCGGTTTTCATATAGATTTAAATCAATGTTCCATCAGCTAGGATGAGTAACGCTTTTACTTAAAGCTGCAGGGGAGCGCGCTCCTCGGCTTTGAATTTTCCAGAATGAATGAATCCATTGTCTAAAAAGATGTTTAATGCTTCATAAAATGAATTGTATGTGAGATTTATACTCTTTAAATATTGTGCTTGTTTCTTCCGTTCCTGCTGTTTTGCCTAATGATTCCATTTCGCCTTATTAGATCTATACAGTGGCCGGAAAATGTATCCATACCCCGTGAACATTTCCACATTTTCTCATGTTACACCCACAAAGTTAAATGCATTTTATTGGGATTTTATGTGATATACTAACACTAAATAGCCAGTGTCATGATCCAGGACCGGTATTCTCCGCTCCAAAGTTTCCCAGACCCGGCCTGGTCATGTCAGGGGTTAACTCCCATAAGCCTCATTCTGGTTTCAGGAGACACTATATCTGGTCTCTGAACCTGCATTCCAGTGCTCATTATAGTCTTGCTCTGCAGCCTGTGACTGGCTCTGCTGAGATTTCCTGGTTTATCTTACTCCTTGTTGTCGTGCCGTGACCTGTACCCTCCCCTGTTTGTCCATCTGTCCCAGTCCCTGACTTCTCGCTCCTGTCTGTTGTTTGTGTTTCCCTCTGCATACCTGATCTTCCAGATTCTAGCTCTGTTGTGTTTTCTGACTTGATTTTGATCCTCCCTCTGCACTGACTTGACTTCCTGGCTAGACCCTGACTATTTGACTACTCTATTGCCCCCTGGTGGTTCGCCTGTTAACTGCCTGCTGGAGTTACTCTGCTGTACTTCAGCTGCCTTTCTGTTACAGTGTAACTTTCACTCTCCTTCACTACTCTGCTACCGCCTAGTGGGGAATATGCTGTACTACGTCTTACAGCCCTTTGTACAGTGTGACAGTCAGTATTTGTGAAGTGTAAAGGAAATGATACATGACTTTCTAAATATTTTAAAACTACAAATCTGAAATTTGTGATGTGCATTTGTATTTAGCCCCCCCTGTGTCATTACTTTGAAGTACCACCTTTTGCTGCAGTTGCTACTGCAAGTCATTTGAGGAATGTCTCTACCAGCACTGCACATCTAGAGGCTAATTGTCTCTTCAGGGAGGAAGGAGACAAACTCTAGTGCCACCTATTGGAAGTAGCAATCCTGAAAATCAAAAGTGGCCCTTTAACTAGCCTTGTCGTATGACTTAGGATTTATGCTAGATCAGAATCTCAATTTGCAGGTATGGTGTTTTGGGGTGATTGCCCCTTGTCAGTGCAAAATATGAGATCTGATCTGGCTGTATGAGAAGCTATAGTGGGGTCTAAGGGAAAACGTTTCTCCCTGTGGAGACTGACACACCAGTCTGGCATGCCAATGAGTTCATCTCCTTCCTCCCTGAAGAAATAATTTGCATATTTGTCAGAGGAGCACTGCAGCTATAAGTCTCCTCAATGGCAGCCAGATTGGTGTGTCAGTCTCCACAAGGAGAAAAGTTTGCCCCTTAGACATCTAGAGGTTAAAAATTCTGCCCATTCATCTTTGCAAAATATCTCTAGCTCAGTGATATTGGATTGAGGCGTCTGTGAACAGCAATTTTCAAGTCTTGCTACAGATTCTCAAATGGATTTAGGTCTGGATTGTGACTCGGCCATTCACACACACATGGAAATGCTTTGATCTAAACCATCCGTTGTAGCTCTGGCAGTATGGCTAAGGTCGTTGTCCTGCTGGAAAGTGAACCTACAGCCCAGTCTCAAGTCTTTTTCAGCTTCTAACAGGTTTTCCTACAGGATTACTCTGTATTTAGCTCCATGTATCTTCCCATCAATGCTGACCAGCTCCCCTGTCCCTGCTCAAGAAAAGCCTCCCCACAGCGTGATGCTGCAACCACCATGTTTGACGGTGGGGAAGGTGACTTCAGGGTGATGTGCAGTAATAGTTTTTTTTGCCACACATAGTGTTTTGCATTTACACCAAAACGTTTAATTTTTTTTCTCATCTGACCAGAGCAACTTCTTCCACATGCTAGCTGTGTCCTCTACATAGCTTATTGCAAACTGCAAACAAACCTTTTTATGGCTTGCTTTAAAAAATAATTTTCTTCTTGCCACTCTTCTCCAAAAGCTGGATTTGTGGAGTGTACAACAAAGGATTCACACACACACACACACACACACACACAGGCGTATATTTCCTCATGCGAGAGAATCAGGTCGATTATACAAATAAAAGAAAGACAGTTGCAGTCTATAATGCTAACATGTATAACAATGAATTGGAGTTTTTTTTTAACCTAAAGAGAGGCATTAGAGTAGGTAGAGACCCAACAAAAAGAGGTCACCTTGCCATTGACTGTAAAGGCTACTTTACACACTGCGATATCGGTCCCGATATCGCTAGTGTGGGTACCCGCCCCCATCTGTTGCGCGACATGGGCAAATCGCTGCCCGTGTCGCACAACAGCCGTCACACATACTTACCTGTCCGGCGACGTCGCTGTGACGGGCGAACCGCCTCCTTTCTAAGGGGGCGGTCCGTGCGGCGTCACAGCGACGTCACTGAAGCGTCACTGAACCGCCGCCCAATAGCAGCGGAGGGGCGGAGCTGAGCGGGACGTAACATCCCGCCCACCTCCTTCCTTCCGCATAGCGGCCGGGAGGCAGGTAAGGGGAGCTTCCTCGTTCCTGCGGCGTCACACGCAGCGATGTGTGCTCCCGCAGGAACGAGGAACAACTTCGTTACTGCTGCAGTAACGATTTTTAAGAATGGACCCCCATGTCGCCGATTAGCGATTTTGCACGTTTTTGCAACGATGCAAAATCGCTTATCGGTGTCACACGCAACGGCATCGCTAATGCGGCCGGATGTGCGTCACAAATTCCGTGACCCCAACGATTCCGCATTAGCGATGTCGCAGCGTGTAAAGCCCGCTTTAGGCTCACGTAAAACTGGCCATTTTTGTGTGCTAGGTATCTCATGTTTTTCATATTAGTAATGCATGTCTATATTCCCATATTCATTGTTCCACATATCTTAGTACTAGAGTGCAACTGTCTCCTTTTTGTTACTATGTTTCATATTCAGTTTGCACCTGTTCACATTAGAAAGGTAGGCTGTGCCATCAGTCTTCTTCTTAGATTACAGAGTCATACCTTGTGATTGAGCTCTCCTGCTCTTCAGCCTTAGGGGTACTTTGCACACTACGACATCGCAAGCCGATGCTTGCGATGCCGAGCGCGATAGTGCCCGCCCCCATCGCAGCAGCGATATCTTGTGATTGCTGCCGTAGCGAACATTATCACTACGGCAGCTTTACATGCACTCACCTGCCCTGCGACGTCGCTCTGGCCGGCGAACCGCCTCCTTACTAAGGGGGCGGGTCGTGCGGCGTCACAGCGGTCACACGGCAGGCGGCCAATAGAAGCGGAGGGGCGGATATGAGCAAGACGTAAACATCCCGCCCACCTCCGTCCTTCCGCATAGCCAGCGTGAGCCGCGGTGACGCAGGTAGGAGATGTTCCTCGCTCCTGCGGCTTCACACACAGCGATGTGTGCTGCCGCAGGAACGAGGAACAACATCGGACCGTCGCTGCTGCTACATTATAGAAATGTCGGACACTACACTGATGATATGATTACGACGCTTTTGCGCTCGTTAATCGTATCATAAAGGATTTACACACTACGATATCAACAGCGACGCCGGATGTGCGTCACTTTCGATTTGACCCCACCGACATCGCACCTGCGATATCGTAGTGTGCAAAGTACCCCTTAGGCAATTTTTTTATTCTTCATCTGCGTTCATGTCCGCCCATAAATTATAGGATTTTTTACCTAAAGAGAAGTATTAGAGTAGGTAGGGACCCAACAGACAGAGGTCGCATTGCCATTGGTTGTTGGGCTAACATAAAACTGGCATTTTTGTGTTTTTACATGTTTTTCATAGCAGTAATGCATGTCTATATTCCCATATTCATTGTTCCACATATCTTAGCACTACAGAGTGCAACTGTCTCCTTTTTGTTACTATGTTTCATGTTCAGTTTGTACCTGTTACCATTAGAAAGGTAGGATGTGTCATCAGTCTTTTTCTTAGATTATATTAATGACGGCTCAAACTCTTGTCAGAGTTTAAGCCAAGTGCCAGTTTACTGTGATCTGATTCTCTTGCATGCGAGAATTGGATCATACATGAGGAAAAGATGAAGAACTTAATTTCTCCATCTTCTCTATCAACTGTGTCATATATCGTACTGCACTTCGATGATTTCCACACATTATGCTCGACAAGAGCAAAGTAGCAAAATTATGATTATTGTCATGGTGCACTAAGACATTGCCCAGAGTAGTACAGTGGAGTCCCCACAAGGTGGCAGCAGAGTTGTGTCACGCTGCACTAATACGTGACCCGAAGTAGTACAGCAAAGTCACCACAAGGTGGCAGCAGAGTAGTCAGAGAACTGAGTCAGCAACAGGAAGTCAAATCAATGTACTAGAGGTGAACAAACTCAGAGTCAGAAGCAAGCAAAGGGGTCAGGAGCCAAACGGTAATAGAGAAAGCTGAAGGGAGAGACAGAGCCAAGTAAGGGACAGTAGCATAAGTCAAGTACCAGGAAGTCCAAACTACAAACAAAGGTATGACAAGTGGGATGGGTCCGGGAGAGAACAGACAGACACAGGTTAGGTGGGAGAGGGTGCATGGCAGGACAGATCGGGTACCTCAACGGAGCCAGCTATACACACTATGACTGTGAGCCCTCGCGAGCAGGGTCCTCTCTCCTCCTGTACCAGTATGTGCCTTTTTTGTTTATAATTATTGTACTTATCCATGCTATGTATACCCCTTTTTACATGGTAAGCGCTATTGAATAAATGGCGCTATAATAATACATAATATAATAATAATAATATGAGACATAGACTATCACTGGTGCTGAACCAGAGGTGCAGCACCCAGACATAGCGTCCTGGAAACCAGAACGAGGCAGGGATAAATTAACCCCTGACATAACCAGGCCAGAGCTGGGAGATACCACAGCGGCAGATACCTGTCTGGATCATGACAAGTATCATGGGAATGCGCATTACTAACTTGATCAGAAATGGGGCAATAGCTCTATTTTTTATGGTTTTGAACCTTTTAATGGCTCTTTATGGTTCAGCAAAATGCTGAATCCTCGTGGAAGTGAGTTACAAAACAATCTGCATCCTGGTGGATTTTTGAAAATCCTAAAAGATTATTCCCATTTCCAAGAGCCTATCCTAATTTGTAGTAGGAGTAATAATAATATTAGCAAATACCTCCAATCAGAAATATAGTATAGATCTTCTGATTAATATATCACTTACTTCATGTTCAGGGCATTGCAGGACCTTAGGTATCCATGGTTCCCTACTGGTCTCATTGGCTGCAGCAGTAATATTTCTGTATAATACAGTGCTGGCCAAAAGTATTGGCACCCCTGCAATTCTGTCAGATAATACTCAGTTTCTTCTTGAAAATGATTGCAATCACAAATTCTTTGGTATTATTAACTTCATTTATTTTGCTTGCAATGAAAAAACACAAGAGAGAATGAAACAAAAATCAAATCATTGATCATTTCACACAAAACTCCAAAAATGGGCCAGACACCCACAAGTATTGGCACCCTTAGCCTAATACTTGGTTGCACAACCTTTAGCCAAAATAACTGCGAGCAACCGCTTCCGGTAACCATCAATGAATGCTCTGCTGGAATTTTAGTCCATTCTTCTTTGGCAAACTGCTCCAGGTCCCTGAGATTTGAAGGGTGCCTTCTCCAAACTGCCATTTTGAGATTTCTCCACAGGTGTTCTATGGGATTCAGGTCTGGACTCATTGCTGGCCCCCTTAGTAGTCTCCAGTGCTTTCTCTCAAACCATTTTCTAGTGCTTTTTGAAGTGTGTTTTCGGTCATTGTCCTGCTGGAAGACCCATGATCTCTGACGGAGACCCAGCTTTCTCACACTGGGCCCTACATTATGCTGCAAAATTTCTTGGTAGTCTTGAGACTTCATAATGCCATGCACACGGTCAAGCAGTCCAGTGCCAGAGGCAGCAAAGCAACCCCAAAACATCAGGGAACCTCTGCCATGTTTGACTGTAGGGACCGTGTTCTTTTCTTAGAATGCCTCTTTTTTTCCCCTGTAAACTCTATGTTGATGGCTTTTCCCAAAAAGCTCTACTTTTGTCTCATCTGACCAGAGAATATTCTTCCAAAACGTTTTAGGCTTTCTCAGGTAAGTTTTGGCAAACTCCAGCCTGGCTTTTTTATGTCTCGGGGTAAGAAGTGGGGTCTTCCTGGGTATCCTACCATACAGTCCCTTTTCATTCAGACGCCGACGGATAGTACGGGTTGACACTGTTGTACCCTTGGACTGCAGGGCAGCTTGAACTTGTTTGGATGTTAGTCGAGGTTCTTTATCCACAATCCACAACACAATCTTGCATTGAAATCTCTCGTCAATTTTTCTTTGACTTCCACATCTAAGGAGGTTAGCCACAGTGCCATGGGCTTTACACTTCTTGATGACACTGCGCACCGTAGACACAGGAACTTTCAGGTCTTTGGAGATGGACTTGTAGCCTTGAGATTGCTCATGCTTCCTCACAATTTGGATTCTCAAGTCCTTAGACAGTTCTTTGGTCTTTTTTCTTTTCTCCATGCTCAATGTGGTACACACAAGGACACAGGACAGAGGTGGAGTCAACTTTAATCCATGTCACCTGGCTGCAAGTGTGATTTAGTTATTGCCAACACCTGTTAGGTGCCACAGGTAAGTTACAGGGGCTGTTAATTACACAAATTAGAGAAGCATCACATGATTTTTCAAACAGTGCCAATACTTTTGTCCACCCCCTTTTTTATGTTTGGTGTGGAATTATATCCAATTTGGCTTTATGACAATTTTTTTTTTTTTTTTTTTTTTATTGAAGACAAATTAAATGAAGATAATACCAAAGAATTTGTGATTGCAATCATTTTCAAGAAGAAACTGAGTATTATCTGAAAGAATTGCAGGGGTGCCAATACATTTGGCCAGCACTGTATGTCCTTGCTGTCGCTAATCACTGTCTGCAGTGGTGATGTCAGCATCTATGGTACTTTTTATTTATTGCTTTTGTTGCAGTTATTGGTTGCTTTGGTCACACGTTGATGTGGCACAACCACCTGGAGTGGGACATTGAGACCATCACGTGTCGCGGGCGGAGGAGGGGACGCTGCGCTCTCCCACTGCTCGGGTCCGGCTGCCGCTGCTGCTGCGGCCTGCTGCTGCTCGGTGGCTCGAGCGATGGGCCGGATCCCGGGGACTCGAGCGGCGCTCCTCGCCCGTGAGTGAAAAGGGGATTGGTTTTGGGGATTTATTGTCTGTGACGCCACCCACGGTTGTGGTGATTGTGTGGACACCACCGCTGCTCTGTATGGGGATCCCGGGAGTGGTGACAGGGAGCAGCAGAGTTGTTAGTTCTCCCCTCCGTGGGTAGGGGTTGGTTGTCCCGGGGCCCAGTGATGGGGTGGAGGAAGAGGGATGGCAGGCCAGGTGTGGGGCCTGGTGAGGTGCAGGGTCGCGGGGGCAGCGCTGTGCCGTACGGCACGGTGGTACTCACTCAGCCTGAGACGTTGACACAGTTCTCGGTAAAACACACGCCTGGAAAGACGGTTCCCACGGACGGCTGCTGTTGCTTTTCCCCGGTAGTTAACGGTGACTGTCTCTTTCCCTGCACCTTGTGTAATGTTGGTAGCGATGGGTTCCCACCGGTAACCCGCTCCCCGACTTGGATATGGGCCAGAGGAGCCCCTCTTTGCCCGCAGGCGCTGGCCCTGAGAAACTGGTGCCTTGGCGGTGGCGGTGTCTCTCTCATAATGTTGGACGGTTGCCTTTAATCGGGACTTAGTTGTTTGGAGACCCGGAGGTCCCCTTCACTGACGGATTTGGCAAATTCACGGCGACTGCTAGCCTTGCCGGGATCCGAAAGGCCCCTGCCTATGGTGCTGGCTTCTCCTTGTGTACCGGTCCGGTACCGCCGGGCCACCACCCATCCACGGTCCTTACGGCACCTCCGATAGGCCACTCCTGCAGACGGTCACCGCCGTCTGCTAACCTTGCTGTCTCTGTCCGGGGCACACACCCGGACCAACTTCAGGCTTTCAAACTGTCACTTTTTCTCTTTCCACTTCAGCTCCTCTCACTTGCTCCTCTACCACTCTACTCTAACTTCAACTTTAACTCTCTGCCTGATTTTCCCGCCTCCAGGACTGTGAACTCCTCGGTGGGCGGAGCCAACCGCCTGGCCCACCCCCTGGTGTAGACATCAGCCCCTGGAGGAAGGCAACAAGGATTTCGGGTTTAGCTTAGGTGTACCTAACCGGGCTGTAGGGTGTGGTGATATCATTACCTGTGACCCCTGGCTTGCCCAGGGCGTCACATCATGCAGCAACAGTGGGAAATTGGAAGGGTTAGAAGGTGCTGTTTTTTATTTTATAATGTAACCTGTAATTTTAATTTAGCTGTGTATGAGTTCTAGAGGTATTCGAAGCCACAATTAAGCCTCTGAGGGAGGGTCTTTAGAAAGAACGTGTTTGTGCAGAGCAAGAAATGCTGGAGAAAAAAATACATAAGGCTATGTGCCCACGCTGCGGATTTACCGCGGATTTTGCCGCGGATTTGCCGCGGATTTGCCGCGGATTTCCCGAAAATCTGCAGCAGCGGCACTTCCAAGCCATTTCAATGGCATTTTGGAAATGCTGTGTCCATGCTGCGGATTTTTCCGCTGCGGATTTGCCGCGGATTTTGATCCGGAAAAATCTGCAGCATGTCAATTGTTTGGTGCAGATTTGGTGCGGATTTTGGGTATAGAATGGGGAAAAAAAAAAAATCCGCATCAAAATCCGCGGCAAATCCGCGGTAAATCCGCGGTAAATCTGCGGCAAATCCGCGGGTGCGGATTTTCCGCGAAAGTCGCGGATTTTCATGCAGAAAAATCCGCAGGTACATTCTACCGTGGACATATAGCCTAAAGAGTTAATAGTGTGCATTTTTCATATTTTTTTTATATTTATAAATTATTTTACTTTTTTTTGCTTTTTATAATTTCCTTTGAAAATATTTTGTATCTGCTTTGAATGCTGCATTGGCTGGGACATCAAAGCTACTAATATTACACGTTGTACAGAGTCTAAAGTTGAAAAGATAAAATGTAAAAGGATTATATAATGGTAAAAAAAAATGAAAGTAAAAATAAAAAAGCAGTTCACAGTAAAGCTTGTATGTAAACGCATGTTTGAAGTAATATTGGAATATGGAAATAGCCGAATATAAAAAAACATAAAACAGTTTGTCTAGTAAAAAGTTAAGTTTATTGACTTTCTGTTCTAATAAATCCTAGCAACATGAAAACCTAAGGATTCATGAATATGGAAAGCTTTGTGCACTGATCCTGAGAAGCAGCACATAGAGTAAGGCCCTCTCACATGTCAGTGTCTCCGGACGTGTGGTGTCCGCTTTCACATGTACTAGAGCCACGTTCACACCTACTCATCAAGATCAGTGTTAATCCTCACACCTCCCTGTTTTCACAGACTGTTTGTTCATGTGAACTACATCTGTGTCCCACATGGAGCCATGTCCGCTTTATACTATCAGCACAGATGAAAAGGGTCAATATAAGTCTATGGCTCTGTGAAAAACACTTAGGCGGGCTTTGCACACTACGACATCGCAGGTGCGATGTCGGTGGGGTCAAATTGAAAATGACGTACTTCCGGCATGTCGTATCATCGGTGCAGCGTCAGCGAAATCCAGAATTATGCTGACGCAACGGTCCGATGTTGTTCCTCGCTCCTGCGGCAGCACACATCGCTGTGTGTGAAGTCGCTGGAGCGAGGAACATCTCCTACCGGCGTCACCGCGGCTTCTGTAGGATATGCGGAAGGAAGGAGGTGGGCGAGATGTTTACATCCCGCTCATCTCCGCCCCTCCGCTCCTATTGGCTGCCTGCCGTGTGACGTCGCACGACCCGCCCCCTTAATAAGGAGGCGGGTCGCCGGCCAGAGCGACGGTCGCAGGACAGGTGAGTCCATGTGAAGCTGCCGTAGCGATAATGTTCGCTACGGCAGCTATCACAAGGATATCGCTGCTGCGACGGGGGCGGGGACTATCGCGCTCGGCATCGCAGCATTGGCCTGCGATGTCACAGCGTGCAAAGTACCCCTTAGGCTGAGACCGCACTTTGCGTACTTCTACTTGCAGTTCTAAACGCACGTTTTGGGCTTAATTGATTTGACCAAAGTTGCCTTTTTCAGAACTTTAGTGCTGAAAACGCGTGCGTATTTACCGCGTTTTAGATGCATTTTCAGCGCTTTTTACCTGCTTTTCCACCTGCGTTTTGATAGATGCGTTTTGAACATCATGACACTGCTAAATAAAGTTTAAATAGTCAAACTCAATGAAAAAATTGGAAAAAAGAAACAAATCTATATATTTGTGAAAACTAATGAAAATAGATTAATTTAATGAAATTATGGCGGTAATATGATATTAAATGGAAAAATAGCAATAATTTATTAAAATTCTTATTTTTAATTGTCGGACTATGTGTGTGTGTAAAGGGACATATGAAATAATTATTTTGATGTCCAAAAAGCATGTTTTCTGCACTGAAAAGCAGGTAAAACGCAGGAATTTGCTGGAATCTTGGTTTTTGACATTTCTCATAGACTTCAATGTTAGCAAAACGCACCCAAAATGGCAAAAACAATTGACATGCTACTTCTTTGAATGCATGTTTTTTGCCACAAAATATGCAAATTAAACGCAGCATTTTAAAACGCAAAGTGGGGTCTAGAAATCCCCATTTTCCATAGACTTTGCTGGGAAATCAAAACGCATGCCTTTTGGCATGAAAAAAGCGCTTCTCAAAACGGACCTAAAAAGCACCTAAAACGCAAAGTGCGTTCTCACCCTTACAGAACACAAATGACAGCCATGTGCTGTCTGTATGACACGGACCAGAATTAAATGCATTCATGAAATTAAAACTTATGTGTTAACAATGTACAAAGATGATAGATAGATAGATAGATAGATAGATATCATGCAGATATCTAATTTCTCACCCCCCTACATATTTTACAGTTGCGCCCTTTAGTGCCTTTCATGTGGTACTAAAGGGTGTTTAGCTTGGTTTAACCTAATAAATAAATAATTTTAAACCCTATTTTTGGTAACCAGCCAAGGTAAAGCAAACAGCTGAGGCCTGGTATTATCAGGCTGGGTAGGTCAACGGTTATTAGGTCCTTCCCAGCCTAAAAATAGCAGCCCACAGCCGCCCCAGAAGTGGCGCATCACATTAGATGCACGAATTCTGGCTCTTTGCCTCCGTTCTTCTCGATTGTCCTGGTGCGTTGGCAATCGGGGTCTGGGTGTCCGCCTCCAGAATACTTCCACTCCCGAAAATGGTGCACGGCAGAGCACACAGTGCGTCTGCATCATTATAGTCAATGGCCCCATCAACACAGATGTCTGAAACCCATTTTGTGGGTTGTTCGGACGGGAGCCCCGACGGGACTACTGAACGGATATGAGAATGCAATGCGAAAGCGGCCTTAATCTGATGCTTTGAAATCACCTATTATATTGTACGTGATATTGGAAAATGGCATATATGTTTTTTAGCCCATCTGGTAGCGTTTTATATCTAACGTTGTATATTTTTTATATTACTTTTTTTTTTTAAACATGCATATCAATAAAAGCAGTGGCATAACTAGAATCAATAGACTTTGATGGGCCCCAATGCAATATTCAGACCTGAGCTTCCACCTGTATGTTGCTCAGATGTATGGGCCTTGCAGCATTCTAAGGGGTACTTTGCACACTGCGACATCGCAGGTGCGATGTCGGTGGGGTCAAATCGAAAGTGACGCACATCCGGCGTCGCTGTCGACATTGGGGAATGTGAATCGTTTTTACTACGATTAACGAGCGCAAAAGCGTCAAAATCGTATGATCGGTGTAGTGTCAGTAATTTCCATAATTTCGGAAGGACCGTTGTTACTATGTTGTTCCTCGTTCCTGCGGCAGCACACATCGCTGTGTGTGAAGCCGCAGGAGCGAGGAACATCGCCTTACCTGCGTCCCGGCTGCAATGAGGAAGGAAGGAGGCGGATCGCCGGCCAGAGCGACGTCGCAGGGCAGGTAAGTGCATGTGAAGCTGCCGTAGCGATAATTTTCGCTACGCCAGCTATCACAAGATATCGCAGCTGCGACGGGGGCGGGGACTATCGCGCTCGGCATCACTACCATCAGCTTGCGATGTCGTAGTGTGCAAAGTACCCCTAAATCCTATAAAGACATATTCATAGCCCCCACCGATGGTAATAATGTCTCTCATCTTGGGCCCCTTTCAGTAATAATGTCCCCCATTCTGGGCCACTTTCAGTAATAATGTCCAACATCCTGTCACCTTCCTGGTATAATGTCCCCTATTCTGGGCAACGGGCTGGTATAATGTTCCCCATCCTGGGCCCTTTCCAGTAATAATGTCCCTCATTCTGGGCTTCTTTCTGGTATAACGTCCTCCATGCTGGTCCCCTTCTTGGTATGTTGTCCCTCATCCTGATACAATGTCCTCCTCCAGTGCCCTTCCTGTAATAATGTCCTCCATCTCGGGCCTCTTTCTGGTATAATGTCCCCCCTCCTGGGCCCTTTTCTGGTATAATGTCCTCCTCCAGTACCCATCTAGTAATAATGTGCCCTCCTCTTGGGCCCATTTTGTGATAATGTTCCCTGTTCAGCTGCCGTTCCCTAAAACATTAAAAAAAAAGTAGATTCTTCTCACCTTTCCCCACTATAATGATGCACGGCATCCTCTTCTATAGCCTGCACAAAGGTCGGCAGCTAACTTTGGCGTGCCTTTTAAGGGCAACGCATGACGTCACTGTTATGGGTCGCCTATGGCTAGCATGCTGACGTCAGCTGCCGGCCTCTGCGTGTATTGCAGTGCAGGGACTCAGGGGGTCTCTGTGCCGCATTACATTTCAGTAGAATATGCATCCTCTGATCACACCCAGATAAATTAGGCATTTGCAGACCCCCCACTCCCGTACTAGCCTGGTTGCGCCAAATAAACATGATTTTTTTTGTTCTTATATTTCATGTCCTGCACGCCTTTCATTGTAGATAATTGTATTATGTAGTAAGTAACAGCATTCGGTTTCCTCTGCATGATAGTTTTAACAATGTCATTAGGTGTGTTTTCTATAGTAATGGAGGCAGTCTCCCTTTCTGCTGAGATGTCTGCCCTGTGAACAGATACTTGTTAGGATAAAGCATTATACCGTCCCTTTAGGTTTTCATTTTGTTGAATTGCCTCAATTTCATAACCTGTGTTCCCAGAAGATGAGATCCCGCACTGCTGTCCAGCCAACACTACTCATTATGAAGTCCCCGTAGAGCATAGAAATACTACAGGTGGCTCCTGCTCATGGCAGAACCGCCAGAGGGACAATTAGAGGAGAGCAATCTCTGTCTTCTTGTATCTTCTTTCAACTTTATTCTTTACAAATCTTCGCCTAAACTTTTGGACTCTTTTTTAGAATTTTATTATGGACACGTTCAATGTGCATTGGTATTTTGTGTGATTTACACAAAATAATACTGTTTCTTGTAGTACAACTGATGCTAGAGCTTGGAGAAACCTATAAATAATTTTATTTTTACAATATACATTTTTAGTACTATGAAGATCCAACTGATCAGAGCATTATCATGATTGTGTATGAGACACAGCTAGAAGCCTTTAAACATAGACATTTTCATCACTTGTGATGAAGTAGTCAGGTTGCAATATTAAGCATAGAGGGAGATTTCTAGAGGACCAAACACCAGGATTTTCCTATATAAATTAATGCCAGTGCTATACTGACACTATCATGCTGATTCTACGCATACCTTTAGTTGTGAGATCGGATGTATACTTTCTGAAATACAGGCAAGTAAAGTTTGTGCAATGCAGTGTTATTTGATTGATAGCAGCTACAGAATATCTAATAGGTGGGCTGAGTTTTGCTAGTTATTCCCGCCCTGTCTGCCTGCCTGTCCTTCCTTCCCCAGTCCTTCCTCCCTCCTTCCTCTCCCTGTAATAACAGAGATTGGCTACGACTGTAGATCTGTGTTTCATTTTTATGGTTTTAATTGGCTTATCCGCTACTTGGACAACCCCATCTCAAATCACCATGTTTGATCCCAATAAAATAACAACGCTCATGCTCACTTTCGGTACCAGCATTGTTGTAGCAGTGTTGGCACTTGCTCTCTCGAGGCTCACATGACGTTATTAGGTAACATGAGCCACGTTACCAATTAGCGTTGTCTTCACTCTCCCCGCCTTCAGACCTCTCAAACATCAATAGGAAGTGAGCGGCAGCCACAGCTTTGGCTTTTTCTTGATATTCAATTCATCCAAAGGCGGGGAACAAAGCAACAGTGAAACGCTCGTTGGGTGTTTGGTGGGTGATTCCCTCTGTTATTGAATATTCATTTGTATTACTTGTGATTTCCTATTTTGGGCTTATTACTTTTTACAACATTTTTTGTACACATAACTTTTGCATGTATTTATTATTATATATAATTGATCAATTTTTTTTATGTATACTATTTTGTATTACTTATATAGCAATTTCTTATCTATACTAAATATTGTAATTGTTCCCAATTTGGCTCACCCTCCATTGTAAACTTTTGTTTGTAACTCTGGAATTATTGTTTTTTATTATACATATTATATTATTATTATTATTATTATTATTATTATTATTATATTATATTTATACATATACTCTAATAAAGTTTTTGTAATGTTATGATAATTTTGATCACTTTATTCCCATTCTTTTCATCTTCTTCTCTATTTTATGAGGGGGCAAACATGGTGATTGAGAAGGTGTCGTCTAAGTAGTGGAAAAACGATTTAAGCTTGTTGCTCATTTCAGCTTTCAGCAGATTCATGTACCTCTCAGACACTGTTTGAGAATTAACTCTTAAGCGGGCTTTACACGCTGCGACATCGCAAGCAATTGCTAGCCCCCGTCGTATGCGCGATATATTGTGATCGCTGCCGTAGCGAACATTATTGCTACGGCAGCGTCATACGAATTTACCTGCCCTGCGACGTCATAATTGCTAGCGATGTCGCGACCGATAGCACCCGCCCCCGTCGGTGGCACGATATGTGGTGCTCGCTGCCGTGGCAAACATTATCGCTACGGCAGCATCACACGCACATACCTTGTCAGCGACGTCGCTGTGACCGCCGAACAATCCCTCCTTCAAGGGGGAGGTGCGTTCGGCGTCATAGCGACGTCACTGCAGAGTCACTGAGCGGCCGGCCAATAGAAGCGGAGGGGCGGAGATGAGCGGGACGTAACATCCCTCCCACCTGCTTCCTTCCGCATTGCCGGTGGAGGCAGGTAAAGAGATGTTCGTCGCTCCTGCGGTGTCACACACAGCGATGTATGCTGCCGCAGGAACGATAAACAACATCGTACCTGTCGCAGCAGCGATATTAAGGAAATGAGCGACGTGTCAACGAGCAACAATTTTTCATGTTTTTGTGCTCGTTGATCGTCGCTCATTGGTGTTACACACTGCGATGTCGGTAACGGCGCCGGATGTGCGTCACTACCGACGTGACCCCGACGATATATTGTTACTGATATCGCAGGTGTAAAGCACCCTTAAGTGTCACACACTACGATATCATTAATGGCGCCGGATGTGTGTCACAAACAACGTGACCCCGACGATAATTCATTAACGATATCGTAGCGTGTAAAGCCCCCTTTATACTTGGGATATACAGCATCCATTATCATCTACATCATCAACAGGGAGGATTACAAGAAAAACCTTGCACATATACTTTAGAATCAAGGTGAGCTACATACACAAAAACAAACTAAAAAAGTTAACACAGCTGCATCTGCTGTCTACTCAAGAAAACCCTTTCACAGCATAAGCCCACAGCTGTTGTATTCAACATCCAACATTTTTGAACAGATAAGGCTAAAACCTGCTTTACACGTATCAATTTCTCGTGCAATCACATTTGCAATCGCACCCTCCCCCATTGTTTGTGCGACACGGGCAATTTGTAAACCCCCGTCACACATACTTACCTTCCAAACGACCTCGCTGTGGGGGGCGAACATCCTCTTCCTGAAGAGGGAGGGACGTTCGGTGTCACAGCGATGTCACACAGCGGCCGCCCAATAGTAGCGGAGGGGCGGAGATGAGTGGGACGTAAACATCCCGCCCACCTCCTTCCTTCCGGCGGGACGCAGGTAAGCTGCAGTTCAGCGTTCCCGGGGTGTCACACGGAGCAATGTGTGCTGCCCCAGGAACGATGAACAACCGGTGCGCAGAAGGACGTGCGATTTTTAGAAAATGAGCAACGTGTCAACGAACAACGATAAGGTGAGTATTTTTGCTCATTAACAGATGCTCGTAGCTGTCACACGGTACGATATGTCAAACGGCGCCGGATGTGCATCACTAACGACGTGACCCCGACGACATATCGTTAGATATATCGTAGCGTGTAACGTGCCCATTAGTCCAATACAACCAGCCTTTTCATTATCTCAAACCCTTCTTGGTCAGTACTGCAAGACCTGAACTTCTTGTTATTGACGATGCCATGAGTTTTTCAATTGGAGAAGGCAGATAGACAGGTCTGGTTACATGCTCTTCCATCAGCCAGCTTTTCTTTTCCTCATCAGAGGACAGGAGCTCTCTGCAGTCTGTGAGGAAGACAGTGTCACATCTGCCCCAGAACCTACTCCTGTAATATCTGCTTCTGTCGTCATACGTCGTTATATTCACTCTGTGGGTGGTGCTAGTGAGAGGAGATGTTAGAACTCTGGTCAGCACCGGCTCTCTCCATCCACTAAGGTTAGCGTGGCAAGAACCTGCAATATTTTCAAGTCTGACAGAATGGGTGTGTGTGCTATCCAGCTAAAGTCATCAGCTCCTGGAAGGCACCACACCCTACTTAAGGTTCCTGCTTTCTGTTGGAAGCTGCCAGATATAGCTTGTTCTTCCATGGATAAGTCTGGTTTTGTCCTCCTGCTAAGTTTTGGTGTTAATGTAGCACCGGGGCAAGGGGTTAACTTTACTCATCACCGGGCCGGTGATGTCGAGTCTGGGGATGTCACGGATGTCCTTCCGGCTTTGTGGCCCCGAGGCGTACAATAAATGGGATGATGAAAGATGGTGGAATAATAGTTTGTCTCGTGACGCCACCTGTGGTATGCGACCAGGGATTAGCCGCCGCTTCGGGTGATGTCCTCCAGGGCTGATGGTGTCGAAGCAAGGGTGGTTCTGCTCCCCACAGGTGGAGCGGGCCCCGGGAAGGATGATGAGGGACTATAACGACAGTTCCGAAGTGCGGGGCGACGGCGACGACAATAAGAGGCTGAGTCGGCTGCTGCAGTTCCAGGTCTTTTTACTCACAGTTCAAATGCACCCTTAGGGTACCGGTCTCCGCCATGATGGGCCCCAGTCGATCCCGGATAATTCGGAGTTCACCATCGGTGTTCCCACTGTGTGTCTTTTCTGGTCGGGGCCCCTCCAATCCCGTGGATGGAATCTGGAAGGAGCTGCGGGTGTTTCCTGCACTCGCCGCAGACCCTAAAATCCCTGGTGGCTGTGGAGAACCTGGGCTGAGCTGCTGCTCTAAGCCGTGGGTCCTGTGGTGCTCCCAGAAGTGTAAAGGTAGAAAGAATATGCCTGGACCGAAGTCCCGCCTATGCTGCTCACCCCAAGCTGTGCCCGGGGCTAACTCACTATGTGTGAATATGAGCCTTCCTTTTCCCCAAATGGTGCCCACCCCCCAGGTGGTTGTCCTAGTGACCAGGAAAGTCCCATGCTTCATGATGGCCACCCTCCCCCTATCTACCCCAGGCCAATCCCAGTGGGAAAGCACCTGTGTGTGGTTTGTGAATGTGAGAAACACCAGCAATTTACCTCTTCCTTACCTGGGATAAGTACCGTATCTTAAGTGAGGTGCAGTACCCTGTGACGACTGAAGCCTCAGGGGTGCCACATTAACATTTTTAACCTCGGCTTGTTATTTGATGCTTCACCTACCTGAAGATTTTGTGCTTTGCGGCCCTCTCGGTTATGACCTTGCTCCTTAACTACTCTTACGAATTCTGATTTTGTCCTTTGCGTGACCTCCTGGCTTAGGCCCTGCTTAGCAATCTTACCTGCCTTGTGGTCATACCTCCAGATGGTAGTCCATTCATAGGTAGCAATCCAAAGGACCCCGTTGTTAAGCCAGGTCCCTGTATAGGGCTTAAAGGGTGTCAAGGTTTCTCTGGATTCACATGGAGTGAATTGTGCCAAGTTTGCTTGAGGTAGCCATTTTAAGCTCGTGGCCTCAGACTGACGTTATATGTAGAACAAGAACCTATAAAATGTATATATATATATATATATATATATATATACATATATACTGTATATATGTATATGTGAAGCCCCACAGGTGTTGTATCGGTGCATACCTTCAGGGACTCCACGTAGCTGGTGCTGGTCACAGGTAGGAAATCTTCGGTTTTGATCGTGACGCCACTCTCAGTATTGCGGTCAGTGGGGACCGCCACTGCAGGTTAGGGGACGCCTGGGGCTGATGGTGTGTGCAGTTAGTTGGAATAGCCTCCTGAGAGTGAGGCAAGCCCCAGGGCCCGATGTAGGTTTGTAGTACCACAAGTCGCAGAATGACTCACACAGGCAGAACTGTCTTTCAAGGGCTTTACTCACATTTGATGGCAGGGTGAGTAGCCCGGGCGTAGCTGGGATGAACCAGATGGGAACCAGGTATCCTTCAGGCTGACTTTATGAGGGTGACTACTGACTCGCCTTCCTTAGCCCTTGGTGGTTTGGGGTGACCCCGACTTTTAGTCCCTATGGGGGTCGCCCAGGGAAGATGCTGCAGCCTCTCTCCCCCTTTTGTTTGCCGTTTGCTTGTTCCCCGGACCAGGCCACTCCAGCTGCTTGCCTCCTGTGACCTATGGGCCCTCACTGCGGTTACGTGGCTGCGGCTTTTGTGGTGTTGTGGTGTGGGCTTTGAGAGCCCCACACCGGCAGGTTTAGCAGAAGAAAGCTGGATCTATCTTCGCTTCGGGATCTGCCGCCCGGTTGGGCCTGGTGCTCTCTAGCAGTCTCCTTACTTCCCACTCCGTGCTTTCTCTCTAGCTGAAGCTGGCTTTCAGGCAGCACTCCTAGTTGACCGTTCTCCCCCGTCAGTAGCCACTGCGCGGGCGCTGTTAGACAGCATCAACCCCACAGGTCTGCTCCTCACTGAGCCCTCTGGAGTTCTCCTCTAACTGACTCACTGCCCCTCCTCTCCTGTTCTTGCCTACGCCACCTAGCAACCAGACTCTCCACCACACCCCTTGAGAGGAGATGGAGGCTTTTGACCCCCTGCCACTATTCCAGTGGAGGTATAGGCTTTGCCCCCTCCTGGGATCCCCAGGGGTCCTCTCATGGGTACATGTGTGAGACCTGATCACTATGCGCCTGTGTTCCACACCCCTGTCAGCCTTCTGGATTACCTGTATTGTACTGTCCCCAGCATGGGTGCAGTACTCAGTGGTGCCTGACCAGGTCAGGGGCGCCACATTCCCCCTTAGTTATCACCAGCACGTCCTCGGGCTGCAAGACAACATTTTAAAATGCATAAAACATTAAAACATGTAAAACATTTAAAAGCACCAGGTACCATACATCACCACCCTCCACCCACAAGTCCGTTAACCCACCCAAAACCCTTTCACGTTGGCCGCGACTTCAGCCACTTCTGGCAGGATGTAGAGGCGGCTTTCATGGTCTGGTGGTCTTCAGGGTATACCTGGCCTGGTGGATCCGCGCCTTCAGCCTCTTCTGGCAGGATGCAGAGGCGGCCTCCACAGTTGGTGCTGACCAGGTACCCTCTTTGTGGTGGTGAGCCAAGGCCCCATAAACAGGCGTGCTCTCTGGTTGCAGGTGAGCCAAGGCCCTATATACGGACGGGCTCCTCCTGGTTGCAGACGAGCCAAGCCCCTAAACAGGCTGACTCTGGTGGCGGTGGTGCCCTTTTGGTGTAACTATTTATACTGCGAGAGTTTGTGGCTATAGCCAGTTCATAGCCTTAAGGTTTATGGTTTTTCTCACAATAGTTTTTGTGGGCACATGCTTAAACGTAAACGTTGCAAAACAAACTTTTTCAAAACTTCATCTGGTAACTTCTTTCTTTACTTTACTTTACTCCTCTTTACCAGGGCTTGAGCCTGTATGGCGGTGGCACCTGCTGCTTTCCTGCTCTTTGTCGTCGTCTGTGGTCGTTTCATCCGTAGGTTCTTTTTCTCTGCTTTGTCTTCCTTCTCTTTCTTTAGGACTTTGTGTTACGTCCAGGGCATACAATCCTCTTTCACCTTGATGCATAGTAAACTGGACTGAATCTCCCATCTTTAGATTTCTGCCAGGGTGTCCTCGAGGCAGATGAGCTCTCACATCTCTTCTGTTGACAAATATCCCTTCTTTGATACCAGGTGCTACGATGAATCCGTATCCACTTCTCAGATTAAAATCCTCCACTACTCCTCTGAAAAGGGGTCCTCTGGCCTGGGCTTTGGACCTTCTCAGGGCTCGTTTTTCTTGCAAGTCTCTGACGGTGACTTCTCTCTGCTCTGGGGATGACGGTGCAGAGGATAGTTGCGTTCTGTTGCGGTGTGTCTTACGGGCTGGATTCTGTAGGGTGCAGCTCACAAACTCCCAGGTAAGGCTTTTGGGCAGTTCTTCTTCTGCAGATGGTGTCAGATCTTCCTCATCCCAGCGAGAATAGGGCAGCATCTCTGGCTCTGGGTATGGCTCTGGAGTCAGCCTCTCAGCTTCCTGGCCTCCTCCCCCCCTTAGTTCTTCCTGGCACTCCTTGGGTAGCAGTGCTGGGGATGGACTTCTTTCTGCCGGCCCAGGTGGGGAACTCTTTGCCGTGGTTGCTGCAGGAGCTGTCGGGATACTCTTCGGGGTGTGCGGAGGGAGCATGTACCGCTCCACCATCTCCCGTGGGAACTTAGCTTCCAGGTCGGCTTTTAGCTGCCAGTATGCGGAGTCCTCACCTACCAGAGATTGCCTAGCAGGGACTTCCTGAACCTGGGGAGCCTTGTCTGCTCTGGCCTTGCAGGCCGGGGTAAATGGTACGTCAGCCTTGTCTTGGCGGGCCGCGCCTGGCATGGCGGCGGCCTGGTCTTGGCGGGCCGCGCCTGGCATGGCGGCGGCCTGGTCTTGGCGGGCCGCGCCCTGTATGGCGGCGGCCTGGTCTTGGCGGGCCGCGCCCTGTATGGCGGCGGCCTGGATCGGCGTCGCAGCTGCGATGGGGTCTGTGCAGGCTGGGCTGGGCATCGCTGCAGGGACCGGGTCTTGGTGGGCCGAGCAGGGCATCGCTGCGGCGGCCGGGGCTTGGCGGGCCGAGCAGGGCATCGCTGCGGCGGCCTGGGCTTGGCGGGCCGAGCAGGGCATTGCTGCGGCGGCCGGGTCTTGGCGGGCCGAGCAGGGCATCGCTGCGGCGGCCGGGGCTTGGCGGGCCGAGCAGGGCATCGCTGCGGCGGCCTGGGCTTGGCGGGCCGCACCTGGCGTGGCTGCGGCCTGGCCCAGCGTCGCCGCGCCGGGCGCCTCTTCAGGGACCGCGGGCGTGGCAGTAGAGGTCGGGGCACTTGCGCTAGCCGGGGCATCACTCGACTCACCCATCGTTGGCAGCATCGGGGTCTGAGTTGTCACCGCCCGATCTGGCACTCGGTGCGCGGCTCTCTCCTCGTAGGCCCGAACCGCCGCGGTCATCCATAGGAACTCCTCGCGTCCCTCTCTGATCAGCCTTCCGACCCTGGCTTCCAGTTGATCGCAGAACTCGGCAAGCTCCCGACACCACCAGGCAGCGGAGCCTGGCTCTGAGTCTCTGCACTCAGACGCCATTTTCATTAGCAAGCTGCTGGCTTCTCTTCTGCTCCGCCGTCTCCGGACGCTTCCGCTCTCTTTGCTGGCAAGCTCCGAACTCTGCAGAGGATCTCTGGGTAGCCACACCTCTTCGTGGGCGGTAACTTCTCCCAGCGCGGGCTGCTGTTGTTTTTCAGCGCGCTTTTCATGGTGGCAATATGGCGGCGCTTCCAATTTTTCAAGCGGACCGCCCAGGCACATGGTCACCTGTCTGAACAGGTCTAGTCCTTATCCTGTTCGTGACGCCAGATGTGAAGCCCCACAGGTGTTGTATCGGTGCATACCTTCAGGGACTCCACGTAGCTGGTGCTGGTCACAGGTAGGAAATCTTCGGTTTTGATCGTGACGCCACTCTCAGTATTGCGGTCAGTGGGGACCGCCACTGCAGGTTAGGGGACGCCTGGGGCTGATGGTGTGTGCAGTTAGTTGGAATAGCCTCCTGAGAGTGAGGCAAGCCCCAGGGCCCGATGTAGGTTTGTAGTACCACAAGTCGCAGAATGACTCACACAGGCAGAACTGTCTTTCAAGGGCTTTACTCACATTTGATGGCAGGGTGAGTAGCCCGGGCGTAGCTGGGATGAACCAGATGGGAACCAGGTATCCTTCAGGCTGACTTTATGAGGGTGACTACTGACTCGCCTTCCTTAGCCCTTGGTGGTTTGGGGTGACCCCGACTTTTAGTCCCTATGGGGGTCGCCCAGGGAAGATGCTGCAGCCTCTCTCCCCCTTTTGTTTGCCGTTTGCTTGTTCCCCGGACCAGGCCACTCCAGCTGCTTGCCTCCTGTGACCTATGGGCCCTCACTGCGGTTACGTGGCTGCGGCTTTTGTGGTGTTGTGGTGTGGGCTTTGAGAGCCCCACACCGGCAGGTTTAGCAGAAGAAAGCTGGATCTATCTTCGCTTCGGGATCTGCCGCCCGGTTGGGCCTGGTGCTCTCTAGCAGTCTCCTTACTTCCCACTCCGTGCTTTCTCTCTAGCTGAAGCTGGCTTTCAGGCAGCACTCCTAGTTGACCGTTCTCCCCCGTCAGTAGCCACTGCGCGGGCGCTGTTAGACAGCATCAACCCCACAGGTCTGCTCCTCACTGAGCCCTCTGGAGTTCTCCTCTAACTGACTCACTGCCCCTCCTCTCCTGTTCTTGCCTACGCCACCTAGCAACCAGACTCTCCACCACACCCCTTGAGAGGAGATGGAGGCTTTTGACCCCCTGCCACTATTCCAGTGGAGGTATAGGCTTTGCCCCCTCCTGGGATCCCCAGGGGTCCTCTCATGGGTACATGTGTGAGACCTGATCACTATGCGCCTGTGTTCCACACCCCTGTCAGCCTTCTGGATTACCTGTATTGTACTGTCCCCAGCATGGGTGCAGTACTCAGTGGTGCCTGACCAGGTCAGGGGCGCCACATATATATACAGTGTAATGTGTTTCATTGAATGTTTAGGTTTCTTCACAGCTTAATGTACAATGCAGAAGAGAAGAAATTGGGTTGTGAGTGCTGTGGAGAGGACTGTAATATACACTTAGAACTTGGCTTATTGACTATCGTATTGCTACATACAGAAATCCCATTCTTGCACATTAGTCTATACATCTGGATCTCTACAGTATTTCATGATAGTTGGATTCTACAAGCTTAGCTTATTGAATGTAGACTTCTCCTCCTATAACATCCGAGCAGATAGTGATACATTCATCAAGACTCCAGTTTTGTTACTAGATATCTATTTTCTCTGTAAAGTAATACACTGAACTGTGTATGTTGGTCACACCCCACCATCCTACCTATGCCTTTTATTCTCACCTTACCAGCCTGGACACTGATATTCCATAATGGATATCTACCAAGCAATGTGAGCTTTAAAATATTTAAAAATACACCAGCGCTCCTTTCCAGTTGTACAGATTATACATTTTGTAGAGAATTAAGAATTTATATAGCGCTGTCAGGGAAGCTTGTTACAGTAAGTTGTGGTGACACATAATTAGCTTATATCTTCAGAAACATGATCAATTGTTAAATTAATATAGTAATCTACTTATTACTTGAGATGAGCGAACACGACCTGTAAAGTTAGTGGGGAAGGTCCAAAGTGAGCCAAAACACACAACAACAGTAGTTACACCATGACAAACAAGGGATACATCGGGGACACTATAACAATGGAGGGCCCTAGGACTATTGAGAAAGAAGATGGACACCTCCTCCACTTACCTTCCTCTGTACCCTGCACTCCTAGCCAGTCCCTATATAGGTTCCTCACGTGTAACCAAGCAGGAACCTGAAGCCCTGAGAGACTCAACAATAGTCCCTGGCTAGTGAGTGGGTAGGTGAGGGACACTAGCTCCACTGCTGCACTAAAACAATACACCAGGGAAGGAAGACAGCCAGGGGGAGCATAATAACAGACTGCAACCACCACAGCAAATTCAACAAAGGGTTTCAGCAGCTCCTTCCACCTCCTGGCCCAGAATCCAAATGGCAAAGAGAATAACTGACGCTTGAAGATCACATTTCCTGTAATATATAGTAATATATAAGTGGTATTTCTTTAAAAAAAAAAATCTCATTGCCTTTCCAGTGGTGCTCTGGGTAACAAGTCTACTTTGTCTGGTCCTAGTTCTTATATTCCGTATATAAACTATTAGACAGATAATGCAGTGCATTAGGGGACTGGTCAGACCAATGGTGCAGCTGTCACACCAGTCATTCAACTGCTCAGATAATATAGAGATATTCCCATTTACATACATACCAGGGTCATTAATTATTGTGTAACAATGTCTACATTTAGAGTACAAATCTCTTTCCATACCCTACAATACGCTTCCCTGTACAGTGATCTCTGTACAATTAATCACCGCATTGTTAAAGTCCTCCACAATTATCCTCTTTGCTTTGACCTTTGCTTTTTGCCGCTGAGTTCATACTTGTTGTATGCACAGAGACAGACGTGCCGCTATCCCATAATATCTTTTATTTCTTTCTATCTCTAGAGGTGAGGCGTCTCGGGCAGCGTCTCTTCTCACTGTTATTCCTCAAACTGTTCTCCCTTCTGTTTGCATATTTTATGATGCACAATAAAATAAATGGCAAGTTTTCTGTCTTCTCACCGTTACGGAAACTTATTTTCTCTCCTTTACAACTTAAGGTGCAGAACGTAAACTCTGGGGAGATCTTGTTCTTTTTATTCTGTGCAACAACTCATATCTGTGTCATTCGTCAGCAGGGATTCTGTTACCCCTAGACTGAAAAAGTCTGGGTATATACTATGTGTGTGCATGTAGTGAGTGTGCATTGTATGGACTATGTATATGAGTGTGTACTATATGTATATAATGTATGTGTGCATGTACTGTATTGTATAAATGTAGTGTATGATGTAGCATTAGCATGTATGTACTGTGTATGAGTGTGTACTGTATGTATGCAGTGTATGTGTGTGTGTATGTACTGTATTGTATAAATGTAGTGTGTGATGCAGTATTAGCATGTATGTACTGTGTATGAGTGTGTACTGTATGTATATAATGTATGTAGTGTATGTACTGTATTGTATAAATGTAGGATGTGATGTAGCATTAGTGTGTATGTACTGTGTATATGAGTGTGTATTGTATGTATGTAGTGTATGTGTGTGTATGTACTATATTGTATAAATGCAGGATGTGATGTAGCATTAGCATGTATGTACTGTGTATGAGTGTGTATTGTATGTAGTGTATGTGTGTGTATGTACTGTATTGTATAAATGTAGGATGTGATGTAGTATTAGCATGTATGTACTTTGTATATGAGTGTACTGTATGTATGCAGTGTATGTGTGTGTATGTACTGTATTGTATAAATGTAGTGTGTGATGTAATATTAGCATGTATGTACTGTGTATGTGAATGTGCAGTCTGTGTGTACTTTATATACATGTATGTACTCTTTGGGTATAGTGAGTATGTGTATGTACTGTATTGTGTGTATATATATATATATATATATATATATATATATATATATATATAGTACGTAATGTAGAATTTACAAGTATGTACTGTGTATATGTACTGTGCTCGTACTGTGTATATGTACTTTGTGTTTGTACTGTGTGTATGTACATGTGTATATTTATATGCATGTACTGCGTATTATTGTGTGTACTATGTGTGTGTAATATGTGCATGTATGTACTGTGTATGCAGGTGTGCACTATGTGTATGTATTGTGTGCATGTATATCCTGTGTGTTCATGATATAGGATGGTTCTCACCTGAAACATGGAAATCTACATTTTTCTTTATGGATTTTTGTACATGACATTTCATGTCTGTATTTTAACCCTTGGATTTCTTATGAAATAAATGTTTCTGCACATCATAGAGCTGTAAAACATTTTTGTTTGTAATCTAATACATCTAAATAGCATGTTTCCCTGCGCTGTGTTGAAGTGTTGAAGGTCCTTTTGAGCATGAGATGGACTCTTTCTATACATAAAAGCAAACAGAATATATGAAATTTAAAATGTTTTAATCTTATATAATATACTTAGAAAAATGAAGGTTCTTTGCACAGAAATTGGCCAATTCTTGTGAGCCCATCAACCACGGCAAGGTGACCTTTCATTGATTGGACTCTATCCTATTTTCTTGCCTCTCCTGGAATAAAAGTCTACATATATGGGCAGGAGATGAAGTTTTTTAATTCTTGCGGTGGTTTTAATTAGTGTCAGATCCTATCTGGCCATATATTTGTAGACTTTTAGTCTAGGAGAGGCAACAAAATAGGATAGGGTCCAATCAAAGAGAGGTCAGCTTGTTGCAGTTGATGGACTCACCAATTTGTACGAATTAACCTTCATATTTCTTTCTATACATGTACTGTGTATGCAGATGTTTACTATTGGGAAAGTAGTGTGCATGTATATCCTGTGTATTTGGGTGTATACTGTGTATTTGTAGTATGGTCTTGAATGTAAATGTATGTAGATATGCACTGCGTGTATGTAATGTGCACCTGTATTGTATATGTGTAAGTGAATGTAGTGTGTGTACGTATGTACTGTATATGTGTATTATGTGATAGTGTTTGAATGTATGTAATGTGTATGTGGTTGTGTACTATATGTATGTAGTGTCTGCATTTGTATGCTCTGTATGTATATATTGTTTGTGTGTATATGCTGTATATGTATTTGAGAAAAAAAAAATACCTTGCTGCAATCGTGCCGTGCCAGCATGCAACCAGGCTCTGATTCATGCTGCCCGTGGTTTTTAGCAGTGGGTTCCTAATATATGTTTTAGAGAACCTAACTGCAAAGTACAGCCACCCTTGGACAAGTGTTAAGGTGTTGTGGTGTGATGACTGGCAAAGAAAGAATCTGTCTAGAGGCAGGAAAAAATAATAGCAGTCCACCCAGTCCAATAGCCAGCAGTTATCACACTAGGTACAGGGACCTACCAAGCGAGCGGCGAAAGGTAAAGGAAGGGGTACCCCTGCATCTAGGGAAGGGGGAGATGGTGACCCCTGACCAAACCTACTGCTATTCCCACGGGTCCCTCACCACCCTAAATAGGTTCCGCACCTATGCGCTGAGCCGGATACCTAACCCTAGGTATCCCTAGTGCTGGACCCTAGATAGGGAACGGGTGGAATGAGCTCTTTGTCAAACACCTAGACACTAAAGGAAAACACAAGGAGGACACACAGGAGAAAATACATGAACTACTTATCCACAGATGACTCAGGCAGAAGTTCAGCAAAGCTTTAGCAACTATACTACAGATGAAAGCAAGCCACCTGCTTGCACCCAGGGCTTCAATTAACTGAATAATGTCACCAGGACAAGTCCAGGGAAGATGGAAGTATTTAAACACAAGGGGAATACTGATAATCATCAGCTGGATGGAAGTTTAATTCCCCTGGGTCCTAAAGGTGAATAGATGAAAATCCAGCAAGAAAGCTACCCAGTACAATGAATACTAACAGCAGGAACAGCAGAAAGTCAGGGAGCATTTTGTGCAGCCAAACACTGTGACCTTCTATTGCCAGAAACCACATGACTGTCTGTCACCTGTGACACAACCGTGACAGCTGCCTCCAACTACTATTATTGAGTAATATACTGTGTGTATAAATATATATATATATATATATATATATATGTCATTTTTTACTTTGAGCTCTACTTACTGCTGATTATTAGGCAATAACATTAAGCAAGACTATAAGTAATTATAAAATCTTTAAATTGACTGTAAGTCAGGGCTTTTATATTACGGTAAGTAATTTTACTGCAGCAAGCAGGACACCATTTGTACAGTAAAAGCTATGGTACGCATCTATAACTGTCCACACATCACCTTATACTTATATCATCAACTTTCATATCTGCATTCTTATTTTTGGTTATGTTTTCAATCAAAACATGCTTTCCTATCCCATGTATAATAAGTAAGATGAGTGGGCCGCCCTTGTGTCGATTGAAGAATGAAGATATGTTTCTTTCATTAGATTGTTCAGCGCACAGAGCTATCGTATTGATTTTTCTCGGGCTGATTCACAAGGACATCTGATAATATTTAAGACTCATTTTATGACAGCAGTGACCTTACCCCATGAAAGTTTATATCTTATACCATCTACGGCTCAGTTTGATGTACAAGGCTGGTATTACACTTTGGCCACAGTGAGTATTTGGTGAGTTTTTTACCTTGGTATTAGAAAGCCATGGATCCCCCCTTGGGGAGGAGGGGCGACATGACCAAGGTGGAGTTAGGGAGTGAGGGGGTTAATAGGGACAGTTTGGTAGGCAGGCCTAATATGGCACTAAGGGGTGGTTTTAGCTTGGGAGGAAGAGGAGGAGTAGAGAAAGGGTTAGTCTGGGAGGGGGTTACCTCCTCTTCTTCTTCCGGACACCAAGAGATCCCCGCCCACCCTCCCTTTTTGGGTTGTCATCTGGGGGACGTGGTTTGGGATGTTGGCATGCTATTTGTCACAGCGGCGGGGGGGGTAGGTCTGGTCCAGAGGTTGGAAGTGACTGGTAACTGGACCGGGAGTCATTGTCTGGGTATGGTGGCTCTCGGTTCCGGGATGTGGCAGGCACGGGGTTCTGCCAAAGTGTGGGGGTGTCAATCCGTGGGTGATTGGCACCTCGTCTCTGGGTCGGTGTGTTGCGGCCAGGGACAAGGGGAGTAGTAGTTATGGACTGGGCCTGCCCCCGGGAAGGTCATGTAAATGGCATTGTCTATTGTCTATTGTTATCTGTGTGTTGTTGTCCTGGGTCGCCCGTTGGACGGCGTCCATAAGGTGCTTAGTTTGTGAACAATAGGCAATAAAGGCTGCTGTGGCCATTTTGAACCAAGTCGCATGCAGTCCATGTGTTTATTTTTAGGATAAGGGTTTTGGTAATACAGACATCACGACCGGAGAATACTCCCTCAGCTGGTCATGTAAACCAAAGCCAAGAGTGGGTGATAAATGGAGAAGTGGTGCCCGTATTTCTATTATACTTTTCCTCTGATTGTTCCCCTCTTGGTTTGGGTTCACAAATACTGAGGTAAAAGACTCAGTGTGCGAACATGGTGGGGCAGCACGGTGGCTCAGTGGTTAGCACTGCAGTCTTGCAGCGCTGGGGTCTTGGGTTCAATTCCCACCAAGGACAACATCTGCAAGGAGTTTGTATGTTCTCCCCGTTTTTGTGTGCTGCCCCAGCAGCGGATCGAACCTCTCGGATCCGGTGGTTGTGTCCGTTCTTGGCTCGAGGGTCTCTGGACCCGAGGGCTTAGGGGCCACACTCTAAAGTAAAGGGGGATTTTTAAAGGGGAGTTATAGTTCGGGACGTCGCCCGTGGTGTTCGGTAACTGGGGATACCGCCGCTGCCGTTGGGAGTACCTGGGGTGATGAAATGGGGCAGCCAGGTGTCGTTCCCCTCCACGGGTAGGGGTATGCCCTTGGGCTCTGGAAGATGATACTGGGTGCCATGGCGGGCGGATCACGCATGTACTCACTCAGCCAATAAGCAGACGCTGAGAACCGGGTAAACCAAGTCTCTAGGTGCCGCTGCCTCTCAAGGAGAGCTCGTCCGGGTCCCATCCCCTGCAGTGCTGCCTGGTGATCAGTGGCCTGCCTCCTGGCACAAAAGTTTAGATTCACTGTAGAGGCCCGGTAGTCTGGAACTTGCCGGGCCCCGCTCTGCACTGTGGCTAAATGTGGGAGCCTGCTCTCAGGGCTAAAGGCTGCTTTACACGAGTCGATCCATCGTGCGATTTCTTTGGCAAAGTCTTTTTTTTTTTTTTTGTTTTTATCGCTGATAGGTAGTTGTCCATGTGTCACATGTTGAGTGTTGTCAAACGACCACAAAGCGCTCATCGATATATTGATTGGCCATGGCGGACGTCCAAAAGGCTTCACACATGTTTTCCTTTGGTCAATCTGTCTTTTGTATGGGCGTAATTAGGCAAACTATACACCCCTCCGTGACGTTGTCTGGATTGTTGCACGCCCTGAATTCTTCTGACCTGCTCAATCCAGTTCTGCTAATGTGGTTGATTGGTTACATCCCATATATATAGTTTCTCTTCTGCGTCTGTCTTTGTTGCCTCGTGTGTCCTTAGCATCATTCTTGTTTGTTGTTTGTGGTCTGGTTAATGTCGATTTTGATCCAAAAAGGAAAGATTGGCATATAACAACTTACCACAAAAAAGGGATAACAAGGAGTGAGGGCGGAAAATCCAGCGAACAAACAAACGTAAGAAAAATTAGGACTAATGCACTATAAAACACTGTGCATGACGCCAAGGCTGAATGTTCACACATCATGACTACAGCTCCGTATTTTATAACAGTAATAACCAATCAAAACGCGTCTGCTACAACCAATCCGATTAGATTAGGTGTGATTATTTTAAACCACAAATACGCCCTGAACGTTTACTGACGTCACAAACAACTACGAGGATGGACGATTACACGGTGTCACACTTTGCAATGTGTCGTTCATTAAGACTAAACTGACCGATTTTATGGAATTAAACGATGAGTACACGATGGCCGAATTTCAAACGATTAGGCATCGGTTGGACTCGCAAGGAGCTGTCACTAGTGATGAGCGAGCATGCTTGTCACTACTCGGTACTCGCACGAGTATCACTGTACTCGGGCTGCTCGGCGGGGACCGAGTAATCTCGCGATACTCGTGCTTTACTCGTGGTCTTCATTTCTGCATGTTGGCGCTCTTTTGAGAGCCAGCCCTCATGCAGGGATTGGCTGGCAGACCACTGCAATGCCACAGCCCTGTTAGTTGTGGAATTGCAGTGATTGGCCGGCCTGCACAGCGTCACCGAGCCTTTATATCGGCCGGCGCGCTGTGCTCTGCTCACAGCTATTCTGACAGTGAGTGTAGGGAGAGTGTCGCTGATTCAGGGAAAGCTTTGCGGCCCTTTATAGCTTTTTCAGTTGCAGGGCTGCAAACAGTGTGACCAAAAGTCCTTCTCAGGACTATTCTAGTTGTATACAGGCAGGCAGGGTATAGCCAGGTCGGAGTACAGTAGCAGAGTCCTTCTCAGGACTATTGTTGCTATATACAGGCAGGGTATAGCCAGGTCTGAATACAGGCTAGTGACCAAAAGAGTCCTTGTCAGGACTATTGTAGCAGTATACAGGCAGGCAGGCAGGCAGGGTAGTGGTGACCGTATACCAGCCTTCATATCTGGGGCTGGTGTACACAGTGTAAAACAGTCCAGATAGTGTCTGACTTGTCTGTACTGTAATTGTCGCTCCCCAAAAAAACCTGTTAGTAGGTTATTATTGCGTCCGTGCTTGGTTTTTAAAACCGCACGTGTGTGCCTGTTGGTGGCAGCGTACAGGTGCACTGGTGTGCGTTTACCAAACTATTATATAACGCACAAGTGTAGTGTATAATACACGTCAGTCAGCAGTGGCTGATAGTGTCAGAGTTCTTAATTTTTGCTCCTAAAACCTGTGTTAGGTTATTATTGCGTCCGTGCTTGGTTTTTAAAACCGCACGTGTGTGCCTGTTGGTGGCAGCGTACAGGTGCACTGGTGTGCGTTTACCAAACTATTATATAACGCACAAGTGTAGTGTATAATACACGTCAGTCAGCAGTGGCTGATAGTGTCAGAGTTCTTAATTTTTGCTCCTAAAACCTGTGTTAGGTTATTATTGCGTCCGTGCTTGGTTTTTAAAACCGCACGTGTGTGCCTGTTGGTGGCAGCGTACAGGTGCACTGGTGTGCGTTTACCAAACTATTATATAACGCACAAGTGTAGTGTATAATACACGTCAGTCAGCAGTGGCTGATAGTGTCAGAGTTCTTAATTTTTGCTCCTAAAACCTGTGTTAGGTTATTATTGCGTCCGTGCTTGGTTTTTAAAACCGCACGTGTGTGCCTGTTGGTGGCAGCGTACAGGTGCACTGGTGTGCGTTTACCAAACTATTATATAACGCACAAGTGTAGTGTATAATACACGTCAGTCAGCAGTGGCTGATAGTGTCAGAGTTCTTAATTTTTGCTCCTAAAACCTGTGTTAGGTTATTATTGCGTCCGTGCTTGGTTTTTAAAACCGCACGTGTGTGCCTGTTGGTGGCAGCGTACAGGTGCACTGGTGTGCGTTTACCAAACTATTATATAACGCACAAGTGTAGTGTATAATACACGTCAGTCAGCAGTGGCTGATAGTGTCAGAGTTCTTAATTTTTGCTCCTAAAACCTGTGTTAGGTTATTATTGCGTCCGTGCTTGGTTTTTAAAACCGCACGTGTGTGCCTGTTGGTGGCAGCGTACAGGTGCACTGGTGTGCGTTTACCAAACTATTATATAACGCACAAGTGTAGTGTATAATACACGTCAGTCAGCAGTGGCTGATAGTGTCAGAGTTCTTAATTTTTGCTCCTAAAACCTGTGTTAGGTTATTATTGCGTCCGTGCTTGGTTTTTAAAACCGCACGTGTGTGCCTGTCGGTGGCAGCGTACAGGTGCACTGGTGTGCAATTTCCAGAAACTTTGATATAACGCACAAGTAGTGAATATACACGTCAGCAGTGCACAGCATTGCAAAATGCGCAAGGGCATTGGCAAGGAACAAGGAAGTGGACGTGATGGTGGTGCAGGCAGAGGCCGAGGTCGTGGGCAAGCTCTAATTTCGCCACAACAAAGGGCCACATCTAGTCGCTCGCACGTCCTGTCCCAAATTCTTGGGGACCGCAGCAGTACACCGCTCTTGAACCAAGACCAGTGTCAACAGGTTGTTAGTTGGATAGCGGATAATGCTTCCAGTCAGATTGGCACCACCACAAACACTCTGTCTTCCACACGGTCAAGTGTCAGTAGCCGTGATACTGCACCGCACATTTCTGAACCTGATCCTCCTTCCTACCACCAGGCTGAGTACACGTCCTCCTCGGACATTAATGATCCCACACTTGGACACTCGGAAGAGCTGTTCACGTTTCCATTCACACATTCTGGCCTCTCGCCAGCTCATATTGAAGTGGGTCATGAGGAGATCGTCTGTACAGATGGCCAAATATTTGAGCAGCCACGTTCTCACGAAGTTGGCAACGTGTCTCAACAAGTGGTGGACGATGATGAGACACAATTGTCAGCAAGTCAGGAGGAGGAGCAGGGTGCGGAAGAGGAAGACGACGTGGTGGATGATCCAGTAACTGACCCAACCTGGCAGGAGGATATGCAGAGCGAGGACAGCAGTGCACAGGGGGAGGGAGGCGTAGCATCACAACAGGCAGTAAGAAGCAGGGTGGTGGCCCCAGGCAGAAGTCAGGCAACCGTTCCCCGGAACAACACGACGACACAAGGTGCCTGTCCAAATGTTAGGTCTTCACGAGTCTGGCAGTTTTTTAAGTTGGATCCAGATGATTCAAAAAAGGCCATTTGCAACACCTGCCGTGCCAGCATCAGCAGGGGTACCAAAACTAGCAGCCTGACCACCACCAGCATGATCAGGCACATGTCAGCCAAGCACCCGACTTTGTGGGAAGTACAACAGAGTCGAGGAGCAGTGCTTGCTGATGTCACTGCTACGTCTTCGCTGGTTGTGCATGCGAGCCAATCCTCTGTCCATGCTGCCTGCGAACAAGCCTCCTCCACTCCTGCACCTACAGTTGCCTACGCAGAAAGAACACCATCATCAAGCACGTCCTTGTCCCAGCGCAGCGTTCAGTTATCCATTCAGCAAACCTTTGAACGCAGGCGCAAATACACTGCCAACACCCCACATGCCACAGTTCTAAATGCTAACATTTCGCGACTGCTTGCGCTGGAAATGTTGCCTTTTAGGCTGGTGGAGACAGAAGCATTCCGTGACCTGATGGCGGCAGCTGTCCCACGTTACTCGGTCCCCAGCCGCCACTATTTCTCCCGGTGTGCCGTCCCCGCGTTGCATAACCACGTGTCACAAAACATCACACGTGCCCTGAACAACGCTGTTTCACCCAAGGTCCACCTAACCACAGACACGTGGACAAGTGCTTGTGGGCAAGGCCGCTACATCTCGTTGACGGCACACTGGGTTAATATTGTGGAAGCTGGGACCCAGTCTGAGCGAGGGACGCAACACGTCCTTCCCACACCAAGGTTTGCAGGCCCTACCTCAGTCAGTGTTTCACCCACACTCTACAGCTCCGGAATGTCATGCTCTTCAGCCTCCTCCTCCTCCTGCGCATCCTCATCCACTGTGCCCTCCACACCAGTCACAAGCTGGAAGCACTGCAGCACTGCCTCGGCGAAGCGGCAACAGGCTGTGCTGAAGCTAATCTGCATAGGTGACAAACCCCACAATGCAGAAGAGCTGTGGACAGCTCTGAAACAGCAGGCAGATCACTGGCTCACACCTCTGAACCTAAAGCCAGGAAAGGTCGTTTGTGACAATGGCCGGAACCTGGTGGCGGCTTTGAGGCGAGGCCAGCTGACACATGTTCCATGCGTGGCCCATGTGCTCAACCTCGTGGTTCAGCGGTTTATAAAGTCATACCCAGAGCTGTCTGATCTGCTGGTAAAAGTTCGCCGCCTGTCTGCACATTTTCGAAAGTCACCTACTGCTTCAGCCGGCCTTGCCGGCTTTCAGCGCCGTTTGCATCTTCCGGCTCACAGACTGGTGTGTGATGTCCCCACGCGTTGGAATTCAACTCTGCACATGTTGGTCAGGATATGTGAGCAGAAGAGGGCAGTTGTTGAGTACCTGCATCACCTAAGCCGTCGGGAAATGGGTCAAACTCCACACATAACACCTGAGGAGTGGAGATGGATGTCAGACCTATGTACCATCCTCCAAAACTTTGAGGACTCCACCAAGATGGTGAGTGGTGATGACGCCATTATTAGCGTCACCATACCGCTACTCTGCCTTCTAAAACGGTCCCTGCTGAAAAACAAACATGATGCATTGCAGGCGGAGCGCGATGAGTTGCAGCAAGAAACAGTAGTGGGTGTGGGTGATAACACACAGCCCAGCCTCGTCTCATCACAACGTGCAGTGGAGGACTATGACGAGGAGGAGGATGAAGACATGGAGCAACTCTCCGGCCAAATTGAGGATATGACATGCACACCAGTCATATCCTCGATTCAGCGTGGCTGGCCAGAGGACAGGGTAGATGAGGAGGAGGAGGAGGAGGAGGAGGAGGAGGAGGAGGACAGCATGTTCAGTCATCTTGTTGGTCAGGCTACTGAAGTCCTGGCTGTTAAGAGTCTGGCGCACATGGCTGACTTTATGGTAAGCTGCCTGTCTCGTGACCCTCGCGTTAAGAACATCTTGGCCGACAATCATTACTGGTTGGTAACACTGTTAGACCCACGCTACAAGGAGAACTTTTTGTCTCTTATTCCCGTGGAGGAGAGGTCAACCAAAATGCAGCAGTTTCGGAAGGCCATACTCACGGAAGTAGGCAAAGCATTCCCCTCACAAAACGCTAGCGGCATAGGTCAGGAATCAGTGGACAACCGAGGCGTACAGCCGAGAGAGGCACAAGTCCAATCCGCCAGAGGTAGGGGAACAGTCTTTAAGATGTGGGACAGTTTTCTCAGCCCCTCACGTACCACAGCCCCTGAGGTGCGGGGTAGTGCCACAAGAAATCCTAAGTTTGCCCAGATGCTGAAGGAGTACCTTGCAGATCGAACAACTGTACTCCGACATTCCTCTGTGCCTTACAATTATTGGGTATCCAAGCTGGACACGTGGCATGAATTGGCTCTCTACGCCTTGGAAGTCCTGGCCTGCCCTGCTGCTAGCGTTTTGTCAGAGCGTGTTTTTAGTGCCGCAGGTGGAATCATTACAGATAAACGCACCCGCCTGTCAACTGAAAATGCTGACAGGCTGACTCTGATAAAGATGAACAAGGGTTGGATTGGGCCAGACTTCACCACACCACCAGCAAATGAGAGCGGAATTTAAAGTTTGCCATGTACCTCCACTCACCCATGGGTACACTTCTCGACTTTGGATAATCGCTGGACTGCTCCTCCTTCTCCTCATGCGCCATCATGATGACCGTTACAATAGTTAGGTCTTTGTTTCAGGTATACCCCCAGTGGTAAATTTTTTCGCCCATTCTTTGCAGAATGGACATTACAACGACAGGAGACCCGCTCCTTTGCAATGGGAACAATGTTTTGAGGCCCTCATGCACGTCTCTACCCAGGGACAACGTGTAGCCTCCCAATTTTTGGCTGCCCTGCCTAAGGGCTATACTATAATACACCCACTTCCTTAAAATGGACACTTAATGTTTTGAGGCCCTCATGCACGTCTCTACCCAGGGACAATGTGGAGCCTCCCAATTTTTGGCTGCCCTGGCAAAGGGCTATACTGAAATAGACCCACTTCCTTACAATGGGCACTTCAGGTTTAAAGGCCATCATGCACGTCTCTACCCAGGGACAATGTGGAGCCTCCCAATTTTTGGCTGCCCTGCCTAAGGGCTATACTGAAATACACCCACTTCCTTAAAATGGACACTTAATGTTTTGAGGCCCTCATGCACGTCTCTACCCAGGGACAATGTGGAGCCTCCCAATTTTTGGCTGCCCTGGCAAAGGGCTATACTGAAATAGACCCACTTCCTTACAATGGGCACTTCAGGTTTAAAGGCCATCATGCACGTCTCTACCCAGGGACAATGTGGAGCCTCCCAATTTTTGGCTGCCCTGCCTAAGGGCTATACTATAATACACCCACTTCCTGACAATGGACACTTAATGTTTTGAGGCCCTCATGCACGTCTCTACCCAGGGACAATGTGGAGCCTCCCAATTTTTGGCTGCCCTGGCAAAGGGCTATACTGAAATAGACCCACTTCCTTACAATGGGCACTTCAGGTTTAAAGGCCATCATGCACGTCTCTATCCAGGGACAATGTGGAGCCTCCCAATTTTTGGCTGCCCTGCCTAAGGGCTATACTGAAATACACCCACTTCCTTAAAATGGACACTTAATGTTTTGAGGCCCTCATGCACGTCTCTACCCAGGGACAATGTGGAGCCTCCCAATTTTTGGCTGCCCTGGCAAAGGGCTATACTGAAATAGACCCACTTCCTTACAATGGGCACTTCAGGTTTAAAGGCCATCATGCACGTCTCTATCCAGGGACAATGTGGAGCCTCCCAATTTTTGGCTGCCCTGCCTAAGGGCTATACTGAAATACACCCACTTCCTTAAAATGGACACTTAATGTTTTGAGGCCCTCATGCACGTCTCTACCCAGGGACAATGTGGAGCCTCCCAATTTTTGGCTGCCCTGGCAAAGGGCTATACTGAAATAGACCCACTTCCTTACAATGGGCACTTCAGGTTTAAAGGCCATCATGCACGTCTCTACCCAGGGACAATGTGGAGCCTCCCAATTTTTGGCTGCCCTGCCTAAGGGCTATACTATAATACACCCACTTCCTGACAATGGACACTTAATGTTTTGAGGCCCTCATGCACGTCTCTACCCAGGGACAATGTGGAGCCTCCCAATTTTTGGCTGCCCTGGCAAAGGGCTATACTGAAATAGACCCACTTCCTTACAATGGGCACTTCAGGTTTAAAGGCCATCATGCACGTCTCTATCCAGGGACAATGTGGAGCCTCCCAATTTTTGGCTGCCCTGCCTAAGGGCTATACTGAAATACACCCACTTCCTTAAAATGGACACTTAATGTTTTGAGGCCCTCATGCACGTCTCTACCCAGGGACAATGTGGAGCCTCCCAATTTTTGGCTGCCCTGGCAAAGGGCTATACTGAAATAGACCCACTTCGTTACAATGGGCACTTCAGGTTTAAAGGCCATCATGCACGTCTCTACCCAGGGACAATGTGGAGCCTCCCAATTTTTGGCTGCCCTGGCAAAGGGCTATACTGAAATAGACCCACTTCCTTACAATGGGCACTTCAGGTTTAAAGGCCATCATGCACGTCTCTACCCAGGGACAATGTGGAGCCTCCCAATTTTTGGCTGCCCTGCCTAAGGGCTATACTATAATACACCCACTTCCTGACAATGGACACTTAATGTTTTGAGGCCCTCATGCACGTCTCTACCCAGGGACAATGTGGAGCCTCCCAATTTTTGGCTGCCCTGGCAAAGGGCTATACTGAAATAGACCCACTTCCTTACAATGGGCACTTCAGGTTTAAAGGCCATCATGCACGTCTCTACCCAGGGACAATGTGGAGCCTCCCAATTTTTGGCTGCCCTGCCTAAGGGCTATACTATAATACACCCACTTCCTGACAATGGACACTTAATGTTTTGAGGCCCTCATGCACGTCTGTATGCAGGGGCATTGGTGAACCTCACAATTTAGGACTGCCCTGGCAAAGGAAAATACTACAAAGACTCACTTCCTCAAAATGGGCACATTAGACTCAAGAGGCCTTCATGTACGTCTCTTCTCAGGGACATCGGAGTGCCACACAATGTTTTCACGTAAAATCTTTCATGTATTGATCTCAAAAAGTAACATACACCAGCTCTATCTCACTATTGGGTATGTGCCCTTAACATTTCCGCCATGAAAAATCATTTTGGGGTCATTTTGGAAGGTTTTCTGGTGAGTCCGTAAAAATGGCGTAAAACGCGGACAAAATTGTTCACAGCTGTGACTTTTGAGTGATAAATGCTTCAAGGGGTCTTCCCCATGCTGTTGCCATGTCATTTGAGCACTCTTCTGAGACTTTTGTGACATTTTTAGGGTTTCTCCATGCTGCCGGGAGGTCATTTCACAAAAATACTCGGGTCTCCCATAGGATAACATTGGGCTCGTTGCTCGGGCCGAGTACACGAGTATCTTGGGAGGCTCGGCCCGAGCTTCGAGCACCCGAGCTTTTTAGTACTCGCTCATCACTAGCTGTCACATGAGGAGATGTCATTACGAATGACGGAAGTGCGTCACAAAATCCGTGACCCCAACGATGCATCGCACAATAGATCGACTCGTGTAAAGCAGCCTTTACACTTGGGATTTTTGTGGGCTGCTTAAATGGAAGGCCCTATCCTCCTCGTTGTGGTAGTGCCCCGATTCTGGAACTGGTGGGAACAGTCCATAAAGGCTTCGATCTCCGCAGGTTAATTGCCGGGTTGCCTGAAGCTTCTCCCCGACCTAGGTCCGTGTACCCCGCGGTGCCTTTGGTCCCAGACCACTGATAGGTCCAGGCTGCCAACCGTCCACTTTAACAGGTCAGGGCACCTTGCCTCAATCCCCTGAGACCGAGGGTCTGACTCCTCTAGGTCCAGACCACCACCTGCAACCTAGACAGCTACTCTGGGGAGCCACCGCTTCCTGCTTCCTCCACTTCACTCTCCTTCACTGACACTCCACTTACCTTCCTTTCCTGACCCCTAGGTGGGCGACCCTATTCCGCTTAAGCCGCCCACTGGTGTGTCTGGTGGGTGTGGTGCAGGGTGTTCCTGTGACGCCCTGGACTAGCCAGGTAGTCACAGACATACCAACATGCACACCCCCCACCCTAGACAGTTACAACAGTCAGACAAAAACCCTTGTTGCCCCCCTCCAGGGTCTGATGTCCACACCAGGTGGGGCGGAGCCAGGCGGTTGGCCCCACCCACAGAGGAGTTCACAGGCCTGGAGGCGGGAAAAGCAGTCAGTTAGAGTTTGGAGTAGATAGAGTTTGGAGGTGAAAGTAGGAGGACACGAACTGCAAGTGTCTGGGTCGGAGCCCAGGCACTGACAGCAAGGTTGGCAGACGGTGGTGGCCATCTGCAGGAGTTGGTGGAACTCTGCAAAGCCGTAAGGACCGGGGCTGGGCGGTGGCCCACCGGTACCGAACCGGAGAGCGGAGTGAAGCTAAGTACACAGGCAGGGCATCGGACCCCGACCAGGCTTGGAGCCGCCGTCAATAGTCAAATACGAGTGTGACAGGAACCCCAGGGGTTCCCCAACAACCAAGTCCCGACAGAAGGTAACAGTCCACACCGTGAGGATATACAGCCACCGCCACAGGCTAGAGATCCAAGAGCCAGCGCCTGCAGGCAAAACGGGCTCCTACGGCACCTATACGCCAGGGAGCGGACTACCAGTGGGCAACCACAGGAGTCAGAACACTTCTAACAGGTGCAGGGAAAGACAGCCACCATCAGCCGTCCGGGGAGAGCACAACCACACTGCAGCCAGCTGCGGGACCCGTTCATCCGGCCGTTTTGGTTTACCAGAGACTCTGTCAGTGATTGTCTGAGTGAGTACAGCAGTGCCGTCCGGCACCGCGCTGTCTCTGCAACCCAGCTCTGCAGGATCTTAGAGGAAAAGGAATGAAAACTAGTACACTGAATGATAACAGAAGGAATAACAGAAAGTCAGGGAGCATTTTGCGCACCCAAACACTGTGACCTTCTATTGCCGGACACCACAGGACTGTTTGTCATCAGGGACATACCCATGACAGATGTCACCTACATGGAATCACTGAGGGAGAGTTTAATTTGTTTTATTTATTATTTTTTAAAGAAGTATGAGAAATTTAAAAATAATTTACTGTGTTTTTCATTTTATAAGACACAGCGGATTATAAGATGCACCCCATATTTAGAGGAGGAAAATAGGCAAAAAATTGTTTTTAATGTTAAAATGAGGGTCCATCTTACAATCCTAGTGCGTCTTATAATATCTCACTATGGGGGAGCGGCGGTGGTGGAGCAGCTCAGGAGGGTCACAGGAGGCAGGGTCAGAAATGCTGCGGACTCAGAGGAGGGGGTGTTGTGGCTAAGGAGGGTCAGTGGATGGAGGGATGATGATACTGCGCGCTTGGGGGTGTTGCGGCGGCAGGCTCCATTGATCTGCTGGTGGACTGCGGGCTCCATTGAATCGCCCGTGGTTGACAAGGTTGACTTCAAGAAAATGGCCATGGAGGCAGCACATGCGCAGATACGGCCATTTTCTTGAAATCCATTGTGGCTATCTGCGTACACGCCACCTTCACGGCCATTTATTTGAAGTCCATCATGTCAACTGCTGGAAATTCAATGGAGCCTGCAGCCTGCTGTCAGATCAATGACGCCCACTGCTTCACCGACCCTCAGTCCTGTCACCCTTCGCCGAGCCCTCAGTATCGCCAACCCTGCCTCATGTGGCCCCGATCCACCACCGCCGCTCCGGTAAGCCATATCTGGATTATATTACATTTTACCCCCAGTTTTGGGGGCAAAAAGGGCGTCTTATAATCCGGCAAATACAGTTTATTCCCTTAAAATCCCCTTTATCTGCTATTGTGACTCCATATACTTACATATTAGTGAGTAACCACATAATCAATATGTAAAGCTTCCATGTCCTTATGAATCTACATTACATTTATGTGTCTTATATGAGGACTGTTATCACTTGACTTGTTTCTGCACAGATTGTTTTGTATTCAAAGTTGTAGATAGAAATAAAGCATTGAAATGGAATATTCCGAGCAGATGTCAGCAGAAGATATTTCCATTCCATAACTTGCCGGTAATTAATTTTCATGGTCAGACCAGCTTTACAGTCAATAAATATGTTCTTTGCAGATAATAATAATTGCGGTTTATGCCGTTACCTAATATATTAGCGGAGGTTCATCAAGCCAGAACGTACACGTTACATTTGTTACACAGATGCTATTGTTTTGAAACAGATAATGGGAAAGAAGGGCAGTGAGCCCCATAGGGGTGAGCAGGCCCATGACGATCGGGAGGGTGCAGGGTAGTAAGGAGTTAAAAGGTTTTGGTTGGGGATGAGGGAGATAGATGGGGGCATGGGATTGGTGGTTGGTACTGGAGGGGGGATTGGTGGAGAGCAAGGAAGGGGTGGGGGCGTAGTTTGAGGTATAAAGAGAATGTAAAGTGTGTTACCTCCCCTTTCGTCGCTTGAACTTTGTGCCCCAGGACGTTTGTGCTGCAGCCCACTGCGATGGCTGACCTGGCTGCTTTAATGGACTTAGTGCGTGGGGCTGCTGAGGTCCTGGGTGCTGACGTACTACGTGATCAGCTGGCGGCGGTTTGCGGTGCTGGAGCGGTGATTCCTGCTGCTCCTGCGCCCGGGCCTGTTCTACGTGCTCGGCGGTCACGGCCGCCGGTGCGCTACTCCCCCAGTGGAGGGGGGAGAAGGAGATCAAGGAGCCCCTTCGGGGACCCTCCGGCACGAGGGAGCCCCGCGTCTGCTGTGGTGGAGCTGCCGGCTGCCGGGAGGAATCCTCGCCGGAGATCCCGCGGGTCGGAGGTGGGCGGAGCTTCGGCGAGGCCTACTTCCGGTCCGCGGTCTGCAAGGTCCCGGAGCGGAGTAGCGGCAACCCCCGGTGATGTGCGGGCCAGGGGTGGAGCCCAGCGTATCGGATTGGCGGTGGAGACTCCCTGCAGACGGCAGGGGAGCGACTCAGGACGGATAGTGGAGGTGGAGTGCGGCGGCGGGCAGAGACGAGCGGGAGAAGAGTGCGGCGGCCCGGCGGCCATGGTGCGGTCCCGGATTACGGTCCCCTCCGGCGAGGATCGGGCTGGGGGGGTTCCCGGCGTTTGTCAGAGGCGGGACGGCAATCCCGCAGTCGGCAGGGAGGGAGCCCAATGAGCAGGGAGGACGCAGCAGCGGCGCAGCAAGGAGACCGGAGGCCAGCAGGGATGGACGGCGGTACGGCGCCACGTCGTGCCAAGAGACTGAGGTCCAGCAGGAAGCGTCCGGAGGAGCGGGGTGCGGTGACCGTGGGGGTCGACGGCCGCCAGGTGCGGGCTGTCCCCTCGCTGGTCCCCCCTGTGGCCGGCAGCGGCAGTTCGGACTCCGGAGGGGATGAAGAGTCGATGGCAGCGACAGGCCGGACGGAGCGACAGCAGGATGATCGGGGCATGGCTGTGCCAACGTCGGTGCAACAGCAGCCTGGTGAGCGAGCGACAGAAATGTTTAATGCTGTGGGTAGTGCGGGCGGGGGAGGGGGTTCCTCCGCGGGAAGTGTTGCGCAAGGGGCGAGGGCGGTCGGTCAATCTGGTCTACCGGGCCCGGATTTTTGGGGGCAGCTTTTGGGGGTGTTGCAGGGGTTGTCGGCGGAACGGGGTAGTCGGATTGGGCCTGGGGCTCCGGTGGGGGCGTGGGTGGCCCCCTCGGAGGTAGTGCAGACAGAGGCGCCGGGGCGTGAGGTTGCGGCGCGGGACACTACCGCGGCGGTAGATGCGGGACAGGCGGCCGGTGGGGTGGCTGCCGTGGGTGCGAGTAAAGAGGCGGAAAAGGAAAAAGAGAAAGAGGATGAGGTTGTGCGGTTGGATGATAGGGCGCGGAGTGAAATTTATGTGTGTTTTGAAGGTCAGTTGGGGGTTCATTTAAAAAAGGAAGTGAGGGACAAGATTTGGAAAGGGGAGTATGTGGAAATTTTTTCCCTGCTTCCCCTGGAGAAGTTTAATTTGGATAAGGTGAAGCCCAGTGATACAAAAAAGGAGAATGAGGATGAGGAAAAACGGAGGTATAGGTTGATCCCGAGGACGTTTACCAATTGGCTGCAGGCCTTTGCGATCTTGGCTAGCGTGATTGGGGAAAAGGAGCCGGAGCATTGTTCCGCTCTATTCGGTTATATGGACGCGATAGGGGAGGCGTATAGAGTATACGGCGGATTAGGGTGGTTAAGATATGACGAACAGTTCCGGCAACGGAAGGCTCTGCGGCCTGGTGTTCAGTGGGGACATAAAGATATTTCTTTGTGGATGCGGCTAATGACGGCTCCGGCTCAGCCCTTTCGAGGTGGTGCCGGGAGCCCGGGTGCGAGCGGCGGGTCCCCGGCTGGACAGAAAAAGGGGGCTTGTTGGCAATATAACGAGGGCCAGTGTAAGTTCGGGGCCTCATGTCGTTTCAAACATGAGTGTTCCGGATGTGGAGGTTCTCACTCCCTGGCAAGGTGCTTTAAGAAAGGAAAAGGAAAGGCGGGGGAGGGGTCTGGAAAAAGGGAGGACGCCAGTGAGGGTAGAGGCGATGCTTCCCTATCTAAATAGGTACCCGGACGTTAGAGCGGCGGAATTGTTGGCACGTGGTTTTACGGAAGGTTTTCGGATTCCGTTTGAATCTGAGGCGCCGGTGTTTCGCCCGGGGAATTTGAGGTCCGCAAAAGAACATCCAGCGGTGGTGAAGGAAAAGCTGCAAAAGGAGGTGGAGTTGGGGAGGATGGCGGGTCCATTCCAGGACCCGCCATTCTCCAATTTAAGGATTTCCCCCCTTGGGGTGGTGCCTAAGATGGAGCCGAACAAATTTCGGCTCATCCATCATTTATCTTATCCGGAGGGATTGTCGGTGAATGATGGGATATCACCAGAGTTGTCGGCAGTTTCTTATGTATCCTTTGATAAGGCATTGGAGCTGGTAAGGGCTGCCGGGCGGGGGGCCCTAATGGCAAAGGCGGATGTGGAAGCAGCTTTTCGTTTACTTCCGGTGCATCCAGAGAGTCTTCATCTCTTGGGGTGTATGTGGGATGGGGAATACTATGTGGATCGCTGCCTGCCGATGGGCTGTTCCATTTCGTGTGCACATTTTGAGGCATTTAGTACCTTTGTGGAATGGGTAGTCAAGGACGTGGCAGGGGTCCATTCAGTGATTCACTATTTGGATGACTTCTTTTGCGTGGGTCCGGCGGGCTCTTCGGTTTGCTCCTTGTTGTTGTTTACGTTAGAGCGGATTGCGAGGAGCCTGGGTATTCCGTTGGCAAAAGAAAAAACAGAAGGGCCGGTGACTGCTCTATGTTTTTTAGGTATTGAAATTGATACACTGGCAATGGAATGCCGATTGCCTGAGGGGAAGCTTCTGGATTTGAAGGCGTCGGTGCGTTTTTTGTATCAGGCCAAGAAGGTGCGGTTGCGGGACTTGCAGTCAGTGCTCGGGAAATTGAATTTCGCTTGTCGCATCATGCCGATGGGGCGGATCTTTAATAGGAGGCTGGCAAGTGCAACCGCGGGGGTAAGAGCTCCGAATCACTTTGTCAGAGTGACAAAAGTGATGAAGGGGGATTTGTTGGTTTGGGAGAAGTTTTTGGACCGGTACAACGGTCGGACTCTTTGGATGAGCAAGGCTTTGTCCAATAGCCAGTTGGAGTTGTATACTGATGCGGCTGGAGCGACAGGTTTTGGGGCAATTTTTCAGACGCACTGGTGTGTTGGAAAATGGCCAAAGCTTTGGGTGGAAACAGGTCTGGTGAGGAATTTGGCGCTGCTGGAATTGTTTCCCATAATTGTAGCAGTGGAGTTATGGGGCCCCGATTTTTCCGGAAGAAGGGTTTGCATGCATTGTGACAACATGGCGGTGGTGCATTCCATCAATGCGCTGTCGGCAAAATCCCCGCCGGTTGTGGGGTATTTAAGGCACTTGGTGTTGCGTTGTTTGGAGTTGAACATTTGCGTGGTGGCTCGGCACGTGCCAGGGATTCGAAACGAGGTGGCTGACGCGTTATCACGGTTTCAGTTTTGCAGGTTCAGGAAGCTGGTGCCGGGAGCGGACGCGGATGGGGAACCTTGCCCGGACGGGCTGTGGGACCTGGCATCGGTGTAGCTTTTGAGGGGATTAGGAGATCGGTGTCTGAGGCTACTTGGTGCCGATATCAGGCGGTGTGGAAGGAATGGGCAGAGTTGGAAAGAAGGGACTTCGTGGAGTCGGGTTACAAAGACCGAGTGTTGGGGGTCCTGATGTTAATTAGTGGGGATTTTTCGGCAGGTCAGTCCGTTTCGGTGATGGGTGGCAAGCTGGCGGCATTGGCCTTCCTGTTTCAGATGCAAGGGGTCCGGGATGCGACTAAGGATTTTCTGGTGCGGCAGGCAATGAAGGGTTTTCGGAAAGGGGCCCAGTCGCGTGACATGAGGCGGCCGGTGTCATTGCCTTTGTTGGGGCGTTTAGTGGGATGTTTGGGGGAATTGTGTTCGTCTCCTTTTGAGAGGGGGTTGTTTTCGGTAGCTTTTGTATTGGCGTTTTTTGGGGCCTTTCGCATTGGTGAATTGGTCAGCACGACTAAGCAAGCAATGGGTGGTTTGATGATGGAGGATGTAATGCTGGGGGAGGATAGAGTGGAATGTCGGCTTCGTTTTTCGAAGACGGATCAGAGGGGGCGGGGGCGCTTAGTGGTGTTGTTTGCGTTACCGGGACACCAACTGTGCCCGGTGGTACAGGTTTCGGAGTTTATAAAGGTACGCGGAGGTTACCCGGGCGTTTTCCTGCGGCATGCGGACGGATTGGCCTTGTCGCGTTACCAATTCATTGCGGTGCTGAAGATGGCCCTAGCTCGGGTGGGGGAGGAGCCAAGTGAATACGGGTCTCACTCCTTCCGGATTGGGGCGGCAACGGAAGCCGCCAGGTGGGGTTTGAGTGAGGATTGTATCCGGCGGATTGGGAGGTGGGAGTCTTCCAGGTTTCGCTTGTACATTAGGCCTCATTTGGTCAGATGATGATTCGGGGGTGGGGAATTCCTGTTTTGTGTTTTGATGCTGGTATGTGACAATTTTCTTGGCTGTTGCTGTTTTATTCGTGGTGTTTATATTTTGTAGGGCCATGCCTTGTGTGGATCCTCGGGCACTCCTACGTGTATTGGGGAGCGTTGCGGGCGGATGTGCGTCACGATGGTCGGCAGCTTGGAGTGTCGGTGACGGAGGCCCGAGTAAAGTGGCTGGGAATTCGGGGCATGACCTGGGGTAGGGTGCGCCCAGAGGTGGCTTATTATAGCCGTATGGATCGTGACCCGGATGTGTTAATTTTACACGTGGGTGGGAATGATTTGGGAGTAAGGTCGGCAAGGGAATTGAAAAGGGACATAAAGTTGGACCTGTTACATTTGTGGAGGGCGTTTCCGGGCATTGTGATCGTTTGGTCGGACATCATAGCTCGGACGCAGTGGCGTTTTGGTAGGTCGGTGGACCGTATTAATAGGGCTCGGAGTAAGCTGAACCGGGCAATTGGCAGGTTTGTGGCACGGAATGGTGGTTTGGTGGTGCGGCATAGAGAATTGGAGGAGTCCACGGAACAGTACCTAAGGGGAGATGGAGTTCACCTGACCGATGTGGGTCTGGATTTATGGATGTTGGGTTTGAGGGATGGCCTGGAGCAAGCACTTGGGGTGTGGGGGGCCCGGGCCAAGTAAGGTGGTCACTTGGCCGGTCTGTGGCGGGGGGATAGGTCCGTCTGAGAGGTTGGGAGTACCGACAGTCGGTTGGTTGGTACGAAGTCGCTCAAGGGGAGTGGCTTCGGAGTGGATGGGAACTTGCAGGCGGAGGTCCTGCAGGTTCTGGGTGGGGGTAATTAACGATGGAACGTTATTACCCCTCACCTTGGGCCGGTTGGTCACGGCCGAGGTGGTCCTCTGGGCCGGTTTGGAGGTTACGGCCGGGGGGTTAAGAATGATGGTTGTTTCCCTCTCGGATGGATCTATCGGTGGTTTTGGTTATAAGGGTATATATGTATAAAGGTTATGTTTAACAATGGGTGGCATGTTGAGCCACGAGTTTGGTATACATATATACGGTTAAATAAAAGCTGTGGCCATTCCTTGCAATAAAGTCGTAGTTATCATCTTTATTTAAGTAAATAGGGTATGGGGGGTAGAACCTGTTAACCTGCTTATCCCTTATAGATGCGTCAAGAAGGGCAGTGAGCCCCATAGGGGTGAGCAGGCCCATGACGATCGGGAGGGTGCAGGGTAGTAAGGAGTTAAAAGGTTTTGGTTGGGGATGAGGGAGATAGATGGGGGCATGGGATTGGTGGTTGGTACTGGAGGGGGGATTGGTGGAGAGCAAGGAAGGGGTGGGGGCGTAGTTTGAGGTATAAAGAGAATGTAAAGTGTGTTACCTCCCCTTTCGTCGCTTGAACTTTGTGCCCACCCGCCCGCCCTTATTATATATAAAAAAAAAAAAAAAAGGGAGAGTAATATATAAAAAAAAAAAAGAACTACAAAGCGGGTGATGGCTTTTTTGTCATAAAAAAAAAAAAAAGGTTTGTTTTGTTGTCACAGCGGGGGGATAGGTCCGTCTGAGAGGTTGGGAGTACCGACAGTCGGTTGGTTGGTACGAAGTCGCTCAAGGGGAGTGGCTTCGGAGTGGATGGGAACTTGCAGGCGGAGGTCCTGCAGGTTCTGGGTGGGGGTAATTAACGATGGAACGTTATTACCCCTCACCTTGGGCCGGTTGGTCACGGCCGAGGTGGTCCTCTGGGCCGGTTTGGAGGTTACGGCCGGGGGGTTAAGAATGATGGTTGTTTCCCTCTCGGATGGATCTATCGGTGGTTTTGGTTATAAGGGTATATATGTATAAAGGTTATGTTTAACAATGGGTGGCATGTTGAGCCACGAGTTTGGTATACATATATACGGTTAAATAAAAGCTGTGGCCATTCCTTGCAATAAAGTCGTAGTTATCGTCTTTATTTAAGTAAATAGGGTATGGGGGGTAGAACCTGTTAACCTGCTTATCCCTTATAGATGCGTCAAGACTACAGTCATTGCACCTCGGCGAGGTCACTTATCTCCGAGAACTCCTCATACACATTGCTGGTATGTGACTTTGCTATAATTAAAAATTGATAGTAATAGCAATAAGGACAGGTGGATAATGGGAACAATTGTGATGCGGAGGTGTATAATGTATAATGACTGAAAAAAAACAATAAGTAAAAACTGCTTAATTGGAAAATACGCAAACAATAAACAATTATAATAAGCTCTTTTCATACAAGGGACCAACGAGCAGCTTGTACATTCTGATTCTTCCTATATGTGGAAATTTGTGGTGTGAATTGTCAGTGACCACCATTTAGGTGTTAATCCCACAGCACCTATTAGGCCTAGGACACACGGCATGAAAATCGGAGCAAGTGGAATACAATAAAACATCGCATTCCACTCGGACCAATATTAACCTATGTGCCAGCACCCATGTGCGATTATTTTCTCAGCCCTTATTCGCCCGAGAAAATAGTCGCAGCATGCTGCGGGTGCAATGCGATCCTTGTTTCTCATGCACCCATTCAAGTCTATAGGGCGAGAGAAAAATTGCACTGCACTTGCAGTACACCGGTGTAATGCGAGTGCAGAGCGAGAATGGCAATAGCCGGCTACGGAGGAGAGAGGGAGATAAATCCCGCCCTCCTATCCTCAGTGCCAGCCCTCCACTCCTCAGAGCTGCCCTGCTCCTCCTCAGTGCCGGCGCACCCCCGCATGATCGGACCTCAGTCGCAATGAGACTCGCATGACACTCAGCTCCTGCTGTGCTGCCAGCGTGAGCCGAGTCTCATGCAAGTATCGCAGTAGTCCCCATGTGGCCCCGGCCTTAGGGTTTTTTTTAACTTTTTAATAAAAATCCAAACAACTTGGCTGAGAAGATGCTAATAAAATTTGTGTCGGATTTTTAGGAAATTGCCTAACCCTCTAAATTCAAATAACTTGCTTAGTGCGAATCGCGTAATTTTGTTGCCACTATTTCACACTTTGCAAGAGATTTAATCAGCGAGAGAAGGTGCATATGACTTAAGGCTGCTTTACACCAGACAATCTATCGTGCAATAGATCGTCGGGGTCACGGTTTTTGTGACGCACATCCGGCATTGCTGGCGATGCCGGCCTGTGTGACACCTCCTAGCGACGCAGTATCGCTCACAAATCATGAGTCGTGTACTGGTCGCTAGGTTCCATAATATCGTTTAATTTAGTTGTTCATCGTTTCCGTGGTAGCACACGCCGCTCCGTGTGACACCCTGGGAACGATGAACAGCAGCTCACCTGCGTCACGCGGCCACCACCGGCTATGTGAAGGAAGGAGATGGGCGGGATGTTTACGTCCCGCTCATCTCCGCCCCTCCGCTTCCATTGGCCGGCGGCCGTGTGACGTCGCTGTGACGTCGAACGTCCCTCCCACTCCAGGAAGTGGACGTTCGCCGCCCACAGCGTGGTCGCACGAGAGGTAAGTACGTGTGACGGGGAGTTACCGACTTTGTGCGACACGGGCAGCGATTTGCCCGTGACGCAAAAAGGACGGGGGCGGGTACAATCGATTGTGAAATTGCACAATCGGTCGTACCGTGTAAAGCAGCCTTTAAGATGTGGCCGGACAGGCGTCTTCATAATATATTGCAGTTTTAATATCACCTGGTATAGCACAGCCAACCAAAAGGGACTATCATAGCCTGTATAAAAGTAGAGGCAGGGAATGCAGCAGCTATTTTGTGCTGAATCTGGAAAGTGAGAAGACATCACAGCTCATAGTTTTCCAATAGAGATTGGGAAAGAAAGGCATAAACATTGAATACACTCTACGATTGTGTGACAATAGAACAGTGAAAAATGTTAGCGTATGAGTAACAGGCTGTTTGTTACCACAGGTTACCATGCATTTACCTGTAGCTATATACTTGTATCTTGAGGTCACATTGACATGATTAAAGAAGAACTCTGTAACACCTGTCTGGATCCACAGACTCAGATGGGATGTAATGGAGAGGCTAGAGGGAAGCCACTCACCAAGCAGGATCCCCAGAACCCTGAAACCCTTTAACCCCTATTCAGGGATTTGGAATTACACAGGGCCCTGGAGATCACTACCTGTGGAAGGCTGCAGTCCGATGAGAGTAGTCGCCAGGCAGGGTCAAACCAGGAATTGCAGAACAGGGACAGAATCGGCAGGCAGGGACGTAATCAGAAAACGTAGCAGAGGTCAAATCCGGATCGGGCACGAAGGTACAAAAACAGCAGGCAGGAGGGTAGTCCGAACACAAGCAAGGTCAGCGCACAAGAATCAAAATACAAACAGCACATGAACCAGGAGTACAGAACTATCTCTGGCAGTGGTCAGATGACAGGAGGGGGAATAAGAAGGGTGTGGTGTCTTCCCACTGGCTGCAGGTGAATGATGGCAACATCAGCTGGAAGACACACGCCACCTACAGTCAGCCAGTGGTACTGCAGGTTCCAGGGAAACCCAGCCTCAGCAGAGCCACGGGCACCGACTCCTCTCCCATCACCAGCACTATCCATGGTGGGAACATGGCGTCGCCTGGCGATCGGAGCAGAAGTCGCAGGAGCGGATTCCGGTGGGGACATGACAAACTCCCATCAAAATTTTTATCCACTTAATATATTGCAATCATCAGATTATATAGCAATCTTGTCATGGATGTGCGTAACCGGTTAGGAAGAGAGAGTGGACCAGGAGGCCCTGCACTTACCCTCAATCTATGGGGGCACCCTGGTTTGACCCTCAACCCAGAATTATTTCAAAATTGCAAAATTCCAAGTGCGTTGAAATTGTAATTCCACAATGTTATTTTGCTAGGGTTATTTTACCATGATCACTATATGCTAAAATTGACCTGGAAATATGATTCTTCAGGTCTGTACGATTATGCAGATACCAAACAGGTATAGATTTTTTTTTTATGTGAATGGTAATGAAAAAATCAGAAATTTAAAAAAAAAAAAAATGAAAACCTTCTTGTGTTGCCGTTTATCGAGACTGACAAAGCTTTCAATTTTTGGGATCTGGGGCTGAGCGATGGCTAATTTTTTGTGCCCTGAGCTGACATTTTTACTGATACAATTCAGGGGTAGATATGATGTTTTGATCACCTCTTATTGCATTTTGTTGCAATGCTGCGGTGACCAAAAAATGTAATTGTGGTGTTTTTAATTTTTCTGTCATCATGCTGTTGACTGATTAGATTCATAAAACAATACCAAAAAAATGCTTAATTTTTAATGGGGTAAAAGGGGGGTGATTTGAACTTTTGTAGGGGTTTTTCATATTTTTTTAAATATTTTTTTATTGTATTTAATAATCCCTTTAGGTGACTTCAAGCTGCTATCATCTGATCACTTATGCTATACAGAATAGTGCATAAGCATTGCTATGTATAACTAAAATCACAGTCTCCTATGAACACCAGGTAAGCGCTAGTCTTCACAGGAGGATCATAATGACATGCACGGATGTAATCAGCAGACTCCCGGCTTTCATGGCAACCTATCAGTGCACCACGATCACTTCATGGGTGCGCCGATGGGCACATGTAATGATGCAGCCCCCTGCTGGCATGTGTTAAATGACGATGTCAGATATTGACAGGCCATTTAATAGGTTAACAGCTGTAGGTGGAGCTCCGGTCCACCTGTGGTTATTAAAGGGACTTGTTGGCTGATCAATTTAGCCATCATCTGCCGGGAAAGATGTGGGCTTGGCCTGCGAACCTGGTAAAAAGGCAGGGTAATAACCTTTGATGTACATGTACGTCATCGATTGTGAAAGGGTTACTGTATTTTTCTCTGAAATGTTGCAGTACTTCAGAGTTAAATGTATAGTTTGAAATCACACAGACAGCGTCAAATACATGCAGATCCATGGATCGAACATCATTCATAAGCTGTCAGGTTCCCTTTAAGGATAGAAGTCTGACTCAGATGTGCACAAAGACTAACTGATGGATCTGCCTAAGAGCAGCATACAATAGGTCCCTATGGGTTACTACGATGTCGCGGGCGGAGGAGGGGACACTGCGCTCTCCCACTGCTCGGGTCCGGCTGCCGCTGCGGCTGCGGCCTGCTGCTGCTCGGTGGCTCAAGTGATGGGCCGTATCCCGGGGACTCGAGCGGCACTCCTCGCCTGTGAGTGAAAGGGGTTTGGTTGTTGGGATAGTTTATTGTCCGTGACGCCACCCACGGTTGTGGTGATTGTAGGGACACCACCGCTGCTCTGTATGGGAATCCCGGGAGCGGTGACAGGGAGCAGCAAAGTTGTTAGTTCTCCCCTCCTTGGGTAGGGGGGTTGGTTGGTCCCGGGGCCCAGTGATGGGGTTTGTATGGTGGACAGGCGGGTTATGGGGCCTGTGGAGGTGCAGGGACGCAGGGGTAGCGCTGTGCCGCACGGCACGGAGGTACTCACTCAGCCCAAGAATGATGACACAGTTCACGGTAAACAAACGGCTGGTTGGACGGGTCCCTCGGACGGCTACGGTGCTGATGTTCCCTGCAGTTAGCGGTGACGGTCACTTTCCTGCACCTAAGTACGGTTCTTTGGTAGCGATGGATTCCCACCGGTAACCCGCTCCCCAGCTTGGATATGGGCCGGAGGAGCCCCACTCTTGCCCGCAGGCGCTGGCCCTGGGAAACTGGTGCCTTGGCGGTGGCGGTGTCTCTCCTTTACGGTCGGACTGTTGCCTTCAGTCGGGACTTTGTTGCTGGGAGACCCGGAGGTCCCCTTCACTGACGGATTTGGCAAATTATGGCGACTCCTAGCCTTGCCGGGATCTGAAAGGCCCCTGCCACTGGTGCTGACTGTTCTTTGTATACCGCTCCGGTACCGCCGGGTCACCACCTGTCCACGGTCCTTTCAGCAACCTCCGAGCAGTCTCTCCTGCAGACGGTCACCGCCGTCTGTCAACCTTGCTGTCTCAGTCCGGGGCACACACCCGGACCAACTTCAGGCTTCACACTGTCACTTTGCTCTTGTTCACTCAAGCTTAACGCTCACTCTCCCTTCACCTCCTTCCACTTCCTCCTCTAAACTCTATCTGCCTGGTTTTCCCGCCTCCAGGGCTGTGTACTCCTCGGTGGGTGGAGCCAACCGCCTGGCCCACCCCCTGGTGTGGACATCAGCCCCTGGAGGAAGGCAACAAGGGTTTCTGGTCTGACCTTGGTGTTCTTGCAGGGAATGTGGGGTGCGTGTGGTGTTATGACCTGTGACCCCTGGCTTGCCCAGGGCGTCACAACGACATCAGCTTAAATCACTGGTCTTAAAATTCTCTGCAAAGAATACACCAGACCCATGCTTGGTGAGGTGCTATTATGAGTTTGTTCTAATCAAAAAGCTCAGTGGAGCCTCTGTTAGGAGTCTCGACACAGAAAACATAGCCAGATATCCCTCCGGGAAGGACCTAGCCAAGGAGTGGCTCTTTTTAGGAGACCACCATAACCACCATATGAACTGGCCATTTTAGTCAATATCCAGCTCTTGACGAGTTTAAAGATATGACAAGGGAAATACCAAGGCCAGATATCCGTCCACAGACAGCTGTTACGGGGTATTGCCCCTCATCAGTGTGGAGTAGGACTAGGCATTGCTGCCACCTAGCCAGAATCCTACTCCGTATCGAGACTCCTAACAGAGGCTCCACAGACTTTTTGATTTGTATACTTCCCAGGGGACAATGCACCTCGGATTTCACTTCAGTGATTGTTTTGTCTTGATGAGTGTGTCCTAATCTGAGAAGACCTCTGGCAGGTCTCAAAACAGAAGGTCACAACGCTTTATTGTCTGCAGGTCTACAACTTGTATTTCAGTGAATCTACTTACTTTTAGTGTTGTAGGGGTTAAGGAGTCTTTCCTATCTGTTTGTCCTTTGTAGCCTTAATCTCAGGTGCAGCTCTTTTGCGACCACTTCCCTTTGCTATAAAAAAGTCCCGTTTCTTACCATCTAATGAAAGTTATACATTCTCATTCTATGCTGACCACTGTTAAAGAAGCCGGTCTCTGGAAAAAGCTGAGGAGTTGTGACTATTGCAGCTGTGGTGTTTAGTTGCATTGGAGGAGCTTGTCTTGTGTCTATTTTCCCTCTATCTGTCTCTCTTATCTTGTGTTCTATTATTGCAGTGGTGAGACTAGTGTTCTTGCCGGCCTTCTCACTAGCCAGGGTGAATTCAGGGCAAGCGAGGACCTAGGCATGTGGCGGCAACAGGGGGAAGGACCTGTATAGGGATGTTAGGTAGCGTAGGGTACAGACTCAGGTGAGTTGCAGGAGGTGTCCCCTCTCCCTATCACCGGGGCATTCCTTCTATACCATTCCTGTTGTTACCCTTGTGTTGTGCTGCAGACTGACTGTCTTTATATTGTGGCATGGCAGGTGCTTCCATGGTTTTCTAAGGCTTCCATAAATTTCACTAAAAAATGACTATGCATATGTAACATTATCTCAAGTGAAATTGAGGAACAGGACTTGATTCATTCTTAAGATCCAAGGGGATCTTATCTGTGAGACCTCAACCATTTTGACTTTTGCTTTGGCACCAAAATGCGTTTTTCCAGGACATTTTCTTTAATGTAACAACTCCTAATAATTTTTTCTAGACTTCTTTTAACTTCACAGTCACAAAATATATCTTCACGTGTCTTTTTATGCTCATAAAGACAATCAGATCTCAGTACAAACTAGACGGGAGACAGTCCTTAAGGAATTCTAAGGAAGTAGTTATCCTTACCATTGTGCCAAGATCCAATTCTCCATTTAAGCAAAAATAAAAATACATATTAGTGAGCGGATCTTTTGAAAATGATGTACATGACGAGAGGCCATAAATTAGTTTGATCCATCTAGGAAGCATCTTTCAGATCTCAAGCCGAATTGTCAACACGAAAAGGGAAACAAACCGCAGTCTTAAATAGAGTTGTAAATATAATAGATCATTATGATTTTTAGAACTGAGTGATACAATTTATTTAAGGTTAAATAAAGTTTAGGGTTTCGTGATAGAAATTTTAGAATCCTTCTTTCCACAATAGGCTAGGCTTGGACATCTCAACTCACTTCCCGTAAGTTCCCACTAGTTGCCGGTGGCTATGGCAAGAAAAGAGTCAATTGAGCAAGAAGTTTTGTCTATATTGTTTCAGTGATCGAGTTACAACCAGACGACACATTGAATTCAACCATAGAGTAATCCACCTGAGTGTCAGCCATATTTAAATGTTAATGTGGTCCCTTCGGGAATTCTAATAATGACCTGACTCCGCTCTGCTCCCATGTTTGGGAAACATCGTCATCTGCTCAGAAAGGAATCTTACACTTTAAAGCCCAGGAGACTTCCAGAGAGGACACTTTGTGTAGCTCTGTCCTCATCGCATTTGCTTTCACAGGCAGGGACTTTGGGCATGATCTGCCTCTCTCTCATCACTTGTCAATTGCAAGAGGATTCTCCAACTCAAGAGGCCAAGGCATTGCCACGAGTTCCTCACTGCTGAGGAGACAATACCTGGAAGAGCGGTTCAGGTAGTTGTTCTTTTATCTTCTTGTGAAGCTTTTCTTTTTATCTTTCTTTTTGGCTGTCATTATGGAGTTTTAGCTATATACAGTAGCAGGGTCGGACTGAGCTGTCAAGGCTCCATCAGTAACACTGACTCCTGGGGGCCCACTGTTCTTCTAGCCTCATTCACATCTATACTTCTATGTACTAATACACTGGGTAGTTTGTTGAGTGAATGATGAGATGCTGCTTTTTTTTCTGTTCATAGTGAATAAAGTAATGGGACTATTTACTGCTCATATTGGGGGGTATGTGATTCTCTCCAGTACAGAGGCCCACCGGGGGATTCCCTTGTAGACCAGTCTGAGCCTGCAAAGTAGCCCTCCACTGTTGAGCATCTCAGATTTTCAGTTTTTTACTATAATACTACTTTCTTCTGAATAATTATTTTATTCATTCTTTTATAAATCATTGCCAGTTAAACAATCTCTAATTTTCTAGCTATAAATATAGGAGAGATGAATGTCAGATGTCAGGAAGAGGAGAGTCTGACACAATTAACTATGATATTGTGATGTGTTTGCAGTGCTCCTCCTACATTATTGTAAGATACTAAACCCTAATAGTTACCATGTCAAAATACCTATGCACCATATAAATGGACCCGAATAGAGATGGGCAAACCAGTAGATTTTCAGCAGATTGGGCCAGACTTAAAAAAAAAAAAAGTCAGGTTTGGGACTGGACTTGACCTGAACTTGATCATGGACGCCAAACCCCATATAAGTCTAAGAGATACAAACTTAAGTGTTATAAAATGGTGTTAGTAAGGGTAGAGGGCTGCAAAAGGAAGCAAAATAGGGAACCACTAGCTGTGACCTCAGGTGTACTCACTGACGTCACCCCTTTTACAGCTGTGTCTGTCGGTGTGTCCTGGACACCGCAGTGATCAGTCACATTTTCTAATGTACACGGAAAATGAAGCTGTGGAAAGAGAGCGCAATAGGGTCTTACCCCAAATACATATAGGGTGAAATGCACGTAGGTTACTCACCAAGTGGAGTTGTGAAAGTCACAACTACTGTAAGGGCATAGATAATCGGTCAGCGGTCACCCCTCAATGGTAGTAGAAATAGGTAGGGAAAGGGTAATTTCAATACCGCGCCAATGACCACTCATGAAGATGATGAAATTAATGTTACTTTATTTCATGCTCAGGTCTGGTCTACACGTTTCAGGAGACTCTGCTCCCTTCCTTCACACACACCAATGCAACAGTCAGCAGTAGTAGAAGAAGCAGCAGCAGCACAAAGCACCTCCTCACAGATCCAGGCCTGGCTCAGAATGAAATTAATAACCAGCATCAACATCTGGTTATTAATTTCATTCTGAGCCAGGCCTGGATCTGTGAGGAGGTGCTTTGTGCTGCTGCTGCTTCTTCTACTACTGCTGACTGTTGCATTGGTGTGTGTGAAGGAAGGGAGCAGAGTCTCCTGAAACGCATAGACCAGACCTGAGCATGAAATAAAGTAACATTAATTTCATCATCTTCATGAGCGGTCGTTGGCGCGGTATTGACATTTTCTAATGTGACTACGCATTCCAACCTCAGGATGTAGCAGAGTGTGACTTTGTGTCTGTGGATTACATCAGACCTGCAGTGGTGTTTTGGAGGTTAATAAATTGGAAAAATTTGATTGGAGCATCTAATGGATGCGCCAATTCTGCAGGATGCTATTTTTAGGCTTAGGAGGGCCCAATAACCATGGGCCTCCCCAGCCTGAGAATACCAGCCCCCAGCTTTCTGCTTTATCTCTGCTGGGAATCAAAATTGGGTAGGACCCAACGCCAGTTTTTTAATTAATTATTTATTTCAAAAATGAAAAAACCTACATATGGTCACTCATTTTTTGATACAGAGCCAAGATAATGGACACAGCTGGGGGCTGCATCCTCCAGCTTTCTGCCTTATCTGCCCTGGGTCAAAAAATACCAGGGACCCTACGCCAATTTTTCAAATTATTTATTTCTTTTTACACTCCACTTCGGGGACCCAGACAGCTAGTATGAGGGCAACTAATCACAGACGCTGGAAAACAAAATGGGTGGGGGAAGCAGCGAATATTTATGTGATTTAATGAGCAGACCCGGAACCAGTGTGACAGCTGCGTGGAAACTCAGTAAGTATAATTGTTCTTATAATCCCCATTTGACTTCCTTTCTTTACATTTTTTTTTGTCCTGGTGGCCGAACACGAACAGTAACACAAACTTCCCTGAGAAATCCGTGTTCAAGGTACGTGCTCTCTTTTAAAAAAAAAAAAAATACAGATGGAATCCGCCCCCATATAAGTCTATGGGGAACAGAATTCGTAGATTAAAAATGGTGGTAGAAAGGATAGAGGAAAGGGAGCGCGGTGGACTTACCAAAGCTTCGGCATCGCTGTACGCTGCTCCTAGGCCTCGCAACAATGACATTGACAGCACTTAGTATAAACCATGACTATATGAATCTTTACTGTTTATTTGTGGGTTAGATATTTTGGCATAGGTACAAAGCTGTTAACAACTTTATTCCCAGAAAGAGTCTGGAAATTGTAACACAAGTCAAAAAAGCTGACCTGTTAATCGGAAAACAGCTTCTGCACTTCCAATCATGCGTAGGAGCTGGCTATGACGCTGGCTCATAGAAATCATGTCATCATGCCCATAGGGGCGTGATTACATAGAGCGATGGCCGACTAGTCTGGAGAAACAATGCCGCATCGATTAGTCAAGGTCCCAATTTGCATATGAAAAACAGAAGTAATATATGCTTTTTTACACATTGATTTTAGAGAATGATGTTTTACGGGGCTGGTTAGGAAGGGAAATTTAACGTGGAAATTGACCTGACAGGTTCCCTTTAAGTATGCCATTTTTAATTAAAGTATATTAGAATATAGTTTAGATTATGGCACTAAATAGATATGGATTTAGGAGGAAAATTAGGTTGTATATTGTACCAACCCCTTCCATATGAAAAAGCTCTGGATATAAACATTACCCACAAAAAGTTAGGCTTGCAGCGTTTCTTCACATGGTGCTTTTTTCCTGCATTGTTTAGAAAAATCATAGTGTTTTACAGTAAAGGCCCCGTCACATGCAGCGAGATCGCTAACGAGCGTACCCGCCCCCGTCGTTTGTGCGTCACAGGAAAATCGCTGCCCGTGGCGCACAATATCGTTAGGAGCCGTGACACGGACTTACCTGCCTAGCGACGTCACTGTTGCCGGCGAACCGCCTCCTTTCTAAGGGGGTGGTTCGTTCGGCGTCACAGCGGCGTCACTAAGCGGCCGCCCAATAGAAGCGGAGGGGCGGAGATGAGCGGCTGTAACATCCCGCCCACCTCCTTCCTTCCTCATTGCCGGTGGCCGCAGGTAAGCTGTAGTTCGTCATTCCCGAGGTGTCACACGTAGCGATGTGTGCTGCCGCAGGAACAACGAACAACCTGCATCCTCAACAATCAACGATTTTTGGAAAATGAACGACGTGTCAACGATGGACGATATGGTGAGCATTTTCCATCGTTAACGGCTGTTCGTTGGTGTCACACACAACGACGTCGCTAACGAGGCCGGATGTGCGTCACGGAATTTGTGACCCTGGCGATATATCACTTTCAAAAGTCGCATAACCAAAGCTACAGCAGTATCCATCATATGACATCACCAGTGCCCACCAGACCCCAGTGACTTTAATAGGGGGTGTGCTAAGGTTTCATCATTGCATTCTACTATTTTTCAGGCATTTTTTCGTGCAATCTACGACACAGATGTGAATACAGCCTTAGAAAGTGTTCATGTAAATCATATACTGTATTTCTATTTTTCCCAGTATTCTATTAATATTAGCAACCCATAAATATGTGTCCTACTCTGAGCTTGAGTAGTTGGACTTTCATGTTTAAAAGGAATCTGTCAGCAGGTTTTTGCTATGTAATCTGACAGAAGCATAATGTAGACACTATCATTTAATTTACTGGGCACAGCAGTTGTGATAGTCAGTTTTCTGCAGATCTAGCAGAGCTCTGAATGTTCAGCCTTTGTAACCCCACCCACTTCACTATCAGCTTTCTATGTACACTGTATATTGACAGAAAGTTGCTAATCAGTGATGGGGATCTGGTTGGACTAGAAGACATAAGACATCCAGTCCTGTAGTCATAATTTCCTATGAATAAAACACTGATTATACAGAAACAGCAAATCACAGCCTTGCAAATGACACCGCTGCAATCAGGGTCTCTGTTCCTACATTATGCTGCTCTTAGATTACATAGCAAAAACCTGGTGACAAATTCCCTTTAATTTTCTTTGTTCCTTGATAAGTTGACTAACGAGGGGCATGACTGAATACTTTTTTTAGGGTTTAGGATGGTGTATTGTTGAGAATAAACTAATTTATAGCTGTAAATTCTGCCAATTACATTTTTACTGCATTTTGCTCATTTGTCGCTGATCTCTACCCTGCTACCTGACAGACAGACAATACGAAGCTCTTCTATTTTCCTAGGAGAAGGAATATATGAGGAGCAATAGAGAATGGAATGAATTAATAATAAATCAGGACTCATTTGTCATTGCTGGTCTATACTGACAGCATTCTCAGTGTTTTCTACAGTACTGTCTGATCATATGATCCAGCGCACATTGGGGCGTTCATCAATGCAAACCATTATGAAGAGAGCACCACACACTTTACCAAGAGGTCAACCAATACGGACGTGTATGAGTGAATATACACCGTTTATATAAAAGTGGATTATGATATATTGATTGATATTTTAAAAACAATGTGAGAATATTCTGGTTATATGGATTTTCATAGGTACTTGACCTTGATCATTCTTCGTTACTCATAGCGTGTCTAGTGACAGCCTTTAGCTTGTGTGAGGGTTTGTGCACATGGCTCCTGTTTAAGGTGGATTTGGAAAAAAGCCACAAAAACACCCATTAAATGAATATAATGCACAGAAATGTCAAAACCAAATTGCTGTGCTCATGCTCCATCTTGTGTCACTTCTTTTAACAGCTTCAGGATTTAGCGAACTTGAAGTAGATAAAAGACGTGATATGGTTGTTCTTTGGGTGGTTTCCATCAGAAAGCCACTGCTTTCTATACTAAAAGGGGTTGTCCACTACTAGGACAAACCCATCTGATTCCACATGTTTTTTCTTGGTAATATAAACAAGCCTATACTCACTTCTGCAGTTGGTGCGGTTCCAGTGATGCCAAGGCTCACGTTCCCAAGCTCACTTGACATTGTGACATCATGCGAGCCTTGCGACCAATCAGTGCCGGCTTCTCTCTTCCTACCTTCAGACACAGAAGCAATCAACAGGAAATAAGCAGCAACTGCAGCACTCACTTCCTGTCCTCCTGCTGACCTGCAGCACTCAATTCCTGTCCTGTTAACCTGCAGCAGTCATTTCCTGTCCTCCTGCTGACCTGCAGCACTCGCTTCCTGTCCTCCTGCTGACCTGCAGCACTCACTTCCTGTCCTCCTGCTGACCTGCAGCACTCACTTCCTGTCCTCCTGCTGACCTGCAGCACTCACTTCCTGTCCTCCTGCTGACCTTCAGCACTCACTTCCTGTCCTCCTGCTGACCTGCAGCACTCACTTCCTGTCCTCCTGCTGACCTGCAGCACAAACTTCCTGTCCTCCTGCTGACCTGCAGCACTCAATTCCTGTCCTGTTAACCTGCAGCAGTCATTTCCTGTCCTCCTGCTGACCTGCAGCACTCGCTTCCTGTCCTCCTGCTGACCTGCAGCACTCACTTCCTGTCCTCCTGCTGACCTGCAGCACTCACTTCCTGTCCTCCTGCTGACCTGCAGCACTCACTTCTTGTCCTCCTGCTGACCTGCAGCACTCACTTCCTGTCCTCCTGCTGACCTGCAGCACTCACTTCCTGTAATCCTGGTGACCTGCAGCACTCACTTCCTGTCCTCATGCTGACTCACAGCACTCACTTCCTGTCCTCCTGCTGACCTGCAGCACTCACTTCCTGTCCTCCTGGTGACCTTCAGCACTCACTTCCTGTAATCCTGTTGACCTGCAGTACTCACGTCCTGTCCTCATGCTGACTCACAGCACTCACTTCCTGTCCTCCTGTTGACCTGCAGCACTCACTTCCTGTCCTCCTGCTGACCTGCAGCACTCACTTCCTGTACTCCTACTGACCCGCAGCACTCACTTCCTGTCCTCCTGCTGACCTGCAGCACTCACTTCCTGTACTCCTACTGACCCACAGCACACGCTTTCTGTCCTCCTGCTGACCTGCAGCTGTCGCGGGCGGAGGAGGGGACGCCGCACTCTCCCTACTGCTTGGGTCCGGCTGGCACTGCGGCTGCTGCGGCCTGCCGCTGCTCGGTGGCTCGAGCGATGGGCCGGATCCCGGGGACTCGAGCGGCGCTCCTCGCCCGTGAGTGAAAGTGGGTTTTTGGGTGTGGGGATTGTTTATTGTCCGTGACGCCACCCACGGTTGTGGTGATTTGTTAACACCACTGCTGCTCTGTATGGGGATCCCGGGAAGGATGGTATGGAGCAGCCAGTTGTTGTGTTGCCCCTCCGTGGGTAGGGGTTGGTAATCCCGGGGCCCAGTGATGAGGTGGGTGGTGCAGGGCTTGGTGGGCGCAGGGACGCGGGGGCAGCGCTGTGCCTTGCGGCACTATGGTATTCACTCAGCCTGAGATGATGACACAGTTCTCGGTAAAACACACGGCTGGTAAGACGGTTCCCACGGACGGCTGCACTTGCTTTCCCCAGTAGGTGACGGTGACGGTCCCTTTTTCCTGCACCTAAAGTGATGATGGTTGCGATGGGTTCCCACCGGTAACCCGCTCCCCGGCTTGGATATGGGCCGGAGGAGCCCTACTTTGCCCGCAGGCGCTGGCCCTGAGAAACTGGTGCCCTGGCGGTGGCGGTGTCTCTCTCCAACGGTTGGACTGTTGCCTTCAATCGGGACTTGGTTGTTAGGAGACAGACGTCCCCTTCACTGACGGATTTGGCAAATTATGGCGACTCCTAGCCTTGCCGGGATCCGAAAGGCCCCTGCCCTGGTGCTGACCGTTCTTCGTATACTGCTCCAGACCGCCGGGCCACTACCCGTCCGCGGTCCTTCCAGCAACCTCCGAGCAGTCCCCCCTGCAGACTATCACCGCCGTCTGCTGACCTTGCTGACACAGTCCGGGGTACACACCCGGACCAACTTCAGGCTTTATTACTGTTTCCTTTTTCACTTGACTTCAGCTTCACTCCTCTACCACTTCACTGTTTACTCCTTCACTACCCTAGCTGTTCTGCCTGGTTCTTCCCGCCTCCAGGGCTGTGAACTCCTCGGTGGGCGGAACCAACCGCCTGGCCCACCCCCTGGTGTGAACATCAGCCCCTGGAGGAAGGCAACAAGGATTTTGGTTAGCTTAGGTGTTCCTAACTGGGGTGTAGGGTGTGGTGGTGTTGTGACCTGTGACCCCTGGCTTGCCCAGGGCGTCACACAGCACTCACTTCCTGTCCTCCTGCTGACCTGCAGCACTCACTACCTGTTAATTAACTCATTTGTCCGAAGGCGGGGAGAGAGAAGCCAGCGCTGATTGGATACGGTGCTTGCGTGACATCACAACATTAAGTGAGCTTGGGAACATGAGCCGCAGAACTGTGCTGGCCATGGAGGGGAGTATAGGCTTTATTATTTTATCTGGGGAAACGTGGAGTTAGAAGCGGTTGTCCTAGTAGTGGACAATCCCTTTAACAGTATAGGATAAATTCTGCCATCAGCAGAGCCGTTATGAGAGCAAAACCACTGGTAAAGCCACCTCAAGAAGATGGCTGCCATCGCTTTCATAAAACGGCTTCACCTGGGAAACCTTAGCGGCTGTGCAAGTGTCTAAATAACGCTGTGTGCACATAGCCTAAGTTAGCAAAAATACTGTTGGGCTACAGGCAGTCTTTTGAGTGTTTCAAGCAGATACTACTAAGTTTTTGGAGGCGTTTGAGGTGGATTCCAATAAAAGTTGCTGCAAATGAGTAAAATGCACTCTTTTTTTTTTTTCAAAACCTGAAGTGGAAAAAAAGTTGCAAAAAATCCTATTCTGCACACAACATGGCATTGAAATTAGACTACACAGAAACACCTTCAATTCATTTGACTTAAAGGGAATCTGTCACCAGATTTTTGCCACCTAATTTAAGAACAGCATATCGTAGAGGCAGAGATCCTGAATCCACCGATGTGTCACTTACTGGGCTGCTTAGTTTAGTCTTGATAAAATTACTGATTAATCAGCAGGAGATTATCATTACAGGACTATTTGGTGTGCTGCCAGGCAATTCAGCATATTCATGAGCTCTGCATAACCCCACCCACACCACTGATTGGCAGCTTCCTGTGTACACTGTATCTGGGCAGAAAGCTGCCAATCAGTGTTGTGGGCGGGATTATAGAGCTCCATATTCAAATAAATGCTAGATCTGCAGCAGAGAAAACATTGATTTTATCAAAATAACAGCAAACAGCTCAGTAAGTGACACATCGCTGGAATCAGGATCTCTGCCCCTAAATTATGCTGCTCTCAGATGGGGGAGCAAAAACCTGGTGACAGATTCTCTTTAACGTCTTGTGTTGTGGTCAATGGGGTCGACATTATACATCACCGTGTTTACCTTGTCAACCTATACACCTAGGGACAAGTGGCAGATGTCACCTCCGCATGAAGACAAACGTGATATATGAACTGGTCCCGTCCATTATTCGGTAAAACATGGCTGTGTGTACAGTGCAAGACAGTGCTTTTATATGTATTATCTTTCTTTTTAGATGGATCCTGTGCAAAAAGCTGTCATAAACCATACGTTTGGTGTTTCCATTCCACCAAAGAAAAAACAAGTCATTTCTTGCAATGTCTGCCAGCTTCGTTTTAATTCTGATGTAAGTATATATATATTCTAATGGACAAAGAGGAGGCGATTGGTTATTATTAGATAGTTTGCTATATGTAGGATATGTCATTTACTGTGCACAGTCCTGACATGACAAAGTGTCACTCCAATACTTAACAAAAAAAATGTCCTCTGGAATCACCTTATCTCTTGCACATGTCTATTAATTGGGTTCCTATCCTAGTGTCTGAGGCTTTTATTATAACACCATATGTCGGAAATTGTGGCCCGATCCATCATGTATATGGATGTATTCTCCTAAGCTCTGTACATGTCACACTCATCAGACTATGTATGACAAGGCAAAGGAGCAATACATCACCAAGGAGCCGCACAACTTCCATGCTGGAGTTGACTCTGCCTTAAGCATTGGCGTTAGGGTACGGTTCCACTTGTGCATAGCTTCTGATGCGAGCGCATTGGAAGTGATATGCTAATGACCCTCTGCTGCGAGCATCAGTTGAGGGTCATGTGACTGTGATCCGATCTTGCAATTGTATCACAGCTGTGGAGGAGAGGGGTGGAGCACTTCCTCCCACCTCCTCCGCTGCATGTCTCTGCGTACATCGCACTGCAGTCGGATGACATGCGAGTGTAGTGCGATGTTTCACATGCTCCCATAGACTTGTATGGGTGCGTGTGTGCCGAGATTCGGATGACATGCGAGTGTAGTGCGATGTTTCACATGCTCCCATAGACTTGTATGGGTGCGTGTGAGCCGAGACTCGGATGACATGCGAGTGTAGTGCAATGTTTCACATGCTCCCATAGACCTGTATGGGTGCATGTGAGCCAAGACTCGGATGACATGCAAGTGTAGTGCAATGTTTCACATGCTCCCATAGACTTGTATGGGTGCGTGTGTGCCGAGATTCGGATGACATGCGAGTGTAGTGCGATGTTTCACATGCTCCCATAGACTTGTATGGGTGCGTGTGAGCTGAGGCTTGAATGACATGCGAGTGTAATGCGATGTTTCACATGCTCCCATAGACTTGTATGGGTGCGTGTGTGCCGAGACTCGGATGACGTGCGAGTGTAGTGCGATGTTTCACATGCTCCCATAGACTTGTATGGGTGCATGTGAGCCGAGACTTGGATGACATGCGAGTGTAGTGCAATGTTTCACATGTTCCCACAGATTTGTATGGGTGCGTGTGAGCCGAGACTCGGATGACATGCGAGTCTAGTGTGATGTTTCACATGCTCCCATAGACTTGTATGGATGCGTGTGTGCCGAGACTCGGATGACATGCGAGTGTAGTGCGATGTTTCACATGCTCCCATAGACTTGTATGGGTGCGTGTGAGCCGAGACTCGGATGACATGCGAGTGTAGTGCGATGTTTCACATGCTCCCATAGACTTGTATGGGTGCGTGTGAGCCGAGACTCGGATGAAATGCGAGTGTAGTGCAATGTTTCACATGCTCCCATAGACTCGTATGGGTGCGTGTGAGCCGAGACTCGGATGACATGCGAGTGTAGTGCGATGTTTCACATGCTCCCATAGACTTGTATGGGTGCGTGTGAGCCGAGACTCGGATGACATGCGAGTGTAGTGCGATGTTTCACATGCTCCCATAGACTTGTATGGGTGCGTGTGAGCCGAGACTCGGATGAAATGCGAGTGTAGTGCAATGTTTCACATGCTCCCATAGACTCGTATGGGTGCGTGAGCCGAGACTTGGATGACATGCGAGTGTAGTGCGATGTTTCACATGCTCCCATAGACTTATATGGGTGCGTGTGTGCCGAGACTCGGATGACATGCGAGTGTAGTGTGATGTTTCACATGCTCCCATAGACTTGTATGGGTGCGTGTGAGCCGAGACTCGCTGACAAAAGCAGCATGCTGTGATTTATTCCTCAGACTGATATGGCTGAGAAATCAATTGCAGATGGACACTGCCCCATAGTTTTACACTGGAGCGAGTGCAAGCCGATGTTTTATCGGATTACTCGTCTGAGCATAATGCAAGTGGAACCGAAGCCTAATACTGTATCGATCTATTTACTTCTTTTACAGTAAAAAAAAAAAAAGTGAGCCGAAGTATGAGTTGGTGTGTGTGCAACTTGTAAGCTCATGTTCACACTGGCCATAAAACATAAAAAAAACAAAGAAGAGAATAATACGAACATATACCCTGCTTTAACTAAATAGAAACATAGTGCATATAAATATAGGGTATTTAGTAAACACTATTTTTGATCAAAAAAGCGTAAAACCATCCCACCGCAACAAGGTGTACCTCACCATGTGTCAGCAGACATCAATCTGAATAAGGGCAGAGAGTGGCTGGGTCCCAACTGGACACACAGCAATGGAAAGCAATATAGAGGACATGCCCAGCTCACTGAGAAGGGGCCCACACCCTATTTGTACTGAGCACAAAAACAAAAAAAAGTACCATACAATACCATACAGTACCATACAGTACCATACAATACCATACAGTACCATACAATACCATACAATACCATACAATACCATACAGTACCATACAGTACCATAGTTTACAAAATTTGCTGGAATGTTTAAAACATTTTTTTGAAACTCGCAAATTTGGACACATGCCAAACTAAAAAGCAAGACCTTCGCTGCTCAGCTGAAGCAATTGCACAGACGAGAAAGTGTCCAATATGTAATTTTCCTATGCTTTTATATTTGGCAATGTTCTGAAAGTTTACATTCGATTTTTCCCCAAAGAAGATATTTTTCATTCTATTGATCTACATGGTTCCCACCGATTAAACATTCATGGCCCATCAATGCATCTTCCAGGAGCTGGGGAATCAAAATAGTTAAAGGGATTCTTTCGGCACAGAATGACTGATCAAACCAAGTACAGGCACTCTGTGCATCATGGCGGGGCCAGACATGTAAGTGCACCTTCCCACCTGCTTGTTTTCCATCTCTCTCTGGCTCTTTAAAGTTGGATCTGTAAATCATAGAAGAGGTGGAAGAAGATAGATGGATAAGAAGCAGGTGGGAAGGTGCATTTGTGAAGCCCCGCATGTGTTGTGTCGGTGCATTACCTTCAGGGACTCCACTCGGCTGGATCTTGTCACTGGTAGGGAAATCTTCTGTTTTGATTGTCGTGACGCCACTCTCAGAATTGCGGTCAGTGGGGACCGCCACTGCAGGTTGAGGGACGCCTGGGGCTGATGGTGAGTGCAGTTAGTTGGAATAGCCTCCTGAGAGTGAGGCAAGCCCCAGGGCCCTGTGTAGGTGCGTAGTACCACAAGGCGCAGAATAACTCCACACACGCAGGATGTCTTTCAGGGGTTTTACTCACTTCAGGTGGCAGGGTGAGTAACCCGGGCGTAGCTGGGATGAACCAGGCGGGAACCAGGTATCCTTCAGGCTGACTTCTGATGGTGACTACCAACTCGCCTTCCTTAGCCCTTGGTGGTTTGGGGTAACCCCGACTTTTAGTCCCTATGGGGGTCACCCAGGGAAGTTGCTGAAGCCTCTCTCCCCTTCGTTTGCCGTTTGCTTGTTGCCTGGGCCAGCTCACTCCAGCTGCTTGCCTCCTGTGAACTATGGGCCCTAACTGTGGCTACGTGGCTGCGGCTTTTAGGTGTTGTGGTGTGGGCTTTGAGGGCCCCACACCGGCAGGTTTAGCAAGGAAAGGTGGATCTATCCCCGCTCCGGGATCTGCCGCCCGTTTGGGCCTGGTTCTCCCTAGCAGTCTCCTTACTTCCCACTCTGTGCTCTCTCTCTAGCTGGAGATGGGTTTCGGGTAGCACTCCTAGGTGACCGTTCTCCCCCGTCGGTAGCCACTGCGCGGACGCTGTCAGACTGCAACAGCTCCAGGGGAAGGGGTCAGCTCCTCTCGGAGCTCCCTGGACTCTGCACTGCACTGAACCGGCTCACTGCTCCTCCTCTCCTGTTCTTGCCTACGCCACCTAGCAACCAGGCTCTCTTACCACACCCCTTGAGAGGAGATGGAGGCTTTTGGCCCCCTCCACTATTCCAGTGAAGGTGAAGGCTTTTCCCCCTCCTGGGATCCCCAGGGGTCCTCTCATAGGTACATGTGTGAGACCTGATCACTATGCGCCTGTGTAGTCACACCTCGGTCAGCCTTCTGGATTACCTGTATTGTACTGTCCCCAGCATGGGTGCAGTACTCAGTGGTGCCTGACCAGGTCAGGGGCGCCACATTCCCCCTTAGTTATCACCAGCACGTCCTCGGGCTGCAAGACAACATTTTAAAATGCATAAAACATTAAAACATGTAAAACATTTTTAAAAGCACCAGGTACCATACATCACCACCCTCCACCCACAAGTCCGTTAACCCACCCAAAACCCTCTCACGTTGGCCGCGCCTTCAGCCACTTCTGGCAGGATGTAGAGGCGGCTTTCATGGTCTGGTGGTCTTCAGGGCATACCTGGCCTGGTGGAGCCGCGCCTTCAGCCACTTCTGGCAGGATCCAGAGGCGGCCTTCACAGTCGGTGCTGACCAGGTACCCTCTTTGTGGTGGAGAGCCAGGCCCCATAAACAGGCATGCTCTCTGGTCGCAGGTAAGCCAAGGCCCTATATACGGACGGGCCCCCTGGTTGCAGACGAGCCAAGCCCCTAAACAGGCTGACTCTGGTAGTGGTGGTGCCCTCTGGTGTAACTATTTACACTGCGAGAGTTTGTGGCTATAGCCAGTTCATAGCCTTAAGGTTCATTTCTCACATCAGTTTATGTGGGCACATTCTTAAACTTGTAAAACGTTGCAAAACAAACTTTTCAAACTGGTAACTTGCTTTACTTTACTTGAACTTATGCAGACTCCTCCTCACCAGGGCTTGGGCCTGTAGGGCTGCGGCACCTGTTGCTTCCTTGACCTCTTTCTTCATCTGTGGTAGTCTCCTCAGTGGGTCCTTTGTCTTTTCTTTCTTTATCGCTGTCTTTCCTGTCTTCTTCTTTAGGACATGGTGCTACATCTAGCGCATACCACCCTCTTTCTCCTTGATGCCTGGTAAATTGTACGGAGTCTCCCATCTTTAAGTTTCTGCCAGGGTGTCCTCTGGGCAAATGAGCTCTCACATCTCTTCTATTGACGAAGATACCTTCCTTTATACCTGGTGCCACTATAAAGCCATATCCGCTCTTCAAGTTAAAGTCTTCCACAACTCCTCTACAAAGGGGTCCTCTGACCTGTGCTTTGGCTCTTCTCAGGAACCGTTTTTCTTCTAGGTCTCGGGCCGTGACTTCTCTCTGCTCTGGGGATGGCGGTGCAGGGAAAGACTGGGTTCTGCTACGGCGCCGTGTCTTGCGGACTGGATTCTGCGAGGTACAGCTTACCAGCTCCCAGGTGAGGCTTTTGGGCAAATCTTCTTCAGCAGACGGTGTCAGGTCTTCTTCATCCCAGCGGGAATAGGGCAACATCTCCGGCTCTGGGCATGGATCCACTGCTGGTAGCTCCTGAGTCAGCTCCTCAGCTTCCTGGCCTCCCCTCCCCCTTAGTGCTTCTGAGCACTCCTTTGGTGGCAGTGCTGGGGATGGACTTTCTTCAGCAGGCCCAGGCGGGGGACTCTTTGGCGTAGTTGCTGCAGGGGTTGCCGGAATCCTCTTGGGGGTATGCGGAGGGAGCATGTACTGATCCACCATCTCCTGTGGGAACTTGGCCTCCATGTCAGCCTTCAGCTGCCAGTATGCAGGGTCCTCCCCCAGCGTGGGCTTCCTAGCAGGGACCTCCTTGGACTGGGGAGCAGTGTCTGCTCTGGCCTTGCAGGCCGGGGAAAATGGTGATGCAATCTTATCTTGGCGGGCCGCGCCCGGCATGGCGGCGGCCTGGTCTTGGCGGGCCGCGCCCTGCATGGCGGCGGCCTGGATGGGCGTTTCTGGCGCAGCTTGGATCGGCGTCGCAGCTGCGATGGGGTCTTTGCAGGCTGGGCTGGGCGTCGCTGCCTCGATCGGAGCTTGGCGGGCCGCACCTGACGGGGCTGCGGCCTGGTTCAGCACCTCACTTGCGGCGCGGACGAGCGTTGCTGCTGCGGTGGGGTCTCGGCGGGCCGGGCCTAGCAAGGCGGCGGCCTGGGTCAGCGTCACACCTGCGGCGTGGATGAGGGTCGCGGTGGCTGCCGGTTCTCTGCGGGCCGGACTGGGCGTTGCTGCAGGGACCGGGTCTTGGTGGGCCGAGCAGGGCATCGCTGCGGCGGCCGGGGCTTGGCGGGCCGCACCTGGCGTGGTTGCGGCCTGGCTCAGCGTCGCCGCGCCGGGCGCCTCTTCAGGGACTGCGGGCGTGGTAGCAGGGGTCGGGGCACTCGCGCCGGCAGGGGCATCACTGGACTCACCCATCGGTGGCAGCATCGGGGTCTGAGTCGTCACCGCCCGGTCTGGCACTCGGCGCGCGGCTCTCCCCTCATAGGCCTGAACCGCCGCGGTCATCCACAGAAACTCCGTCCGTCCCTCTCTAATCAGCCTTCCGACCCTGGCCTCCAGTTGATCGCAGAACTCGGCGAGCTCCCGACACCACCAGGCAGCGGAGCCTGGCTCTGGGTCTCTGCATTCAGACGCCATTTTCTCTAGCCACAAGCTGCTGGCCTCTTTTCCGTTCCGCCGTCTCTGGACGCTCCCGCTCTCTTCACAAGCGAGGTCAGAACTCTGCAGGGGATCTCTGGGTAGCCACACCTCTTCGTGGGCGGTAACTTCTCCCAGCGCGGGCTGCTGTTGTTTTTCAGCGCGCTTTTCATGGTGGCAATATGGCGGCGCTTCCAATTTTCCAAGCGGACCGCCCAGGCACATGGTCACCTGTCTAGACAGGTCTAGTCCTTATCCTGTTCGTGACGCCAGATGTGAAGCCCCGCATGTGTTGTGTCGGTGCATTACCTTCAGGGACTCCACTCGGCTGGATCTTGTCACTGGTAGGGAAATCTTCTGTTTTGATTGTCGTGACGCCACTCTCAGAATTGCGGTCAGTGGGGACCGCCACTGCAGGTTGAGGGACGCCTGGGGCTGATGGTGAGTGCAGTTAGTTGGAATAGCCTCCTGAGAGTGAGGCAAGCCCCAGGGCCCTGTGTAGGTGCGTAGTACCACAAGGCGCAGAATAACTCCACACACGCAGGATGTCTTTCAGGGGTTTTACTCACTTCAGGTGGCAGGGTGAGTAACCCGGGCGTAGCTGGGATGAACCAGGCGGGAACCAGGTATCCTTCAGGCTGACTTCTGATGGTGACTACCAACTCGCCTTCCTTAGCCCTTGGTGGTTTGGGGTAACCCCGACTTTTAGTCCCTATGGGGGTCACCCAGGGAAGTTGCTGAAGCCTCTCTCCCCTTCGTTTGCCGTTTGCTTGTTGCCTGGGCCAGCTCACTCCAGCTGCTTGCCTCCTGTGAACTATGGGCCCTAACTGTGGCTACGTGGCTGCGGCTTTTAGGTGTTGTGGTGTGGGCTTTGAGGGCCCCACACCGGCAGGTTTAGCAAGGAAAGGTGGATCTATCCCCGCTCCGGGATCTGCCGCCCGTTTGGGCCTGGTTCTCCCTAGCAGTCTCCTTACTTCCCACTCTGTGCTCTCTCTCTAGCTGGAGATGGGTTTCGGGTAGCACTCCTAGGTGACCGTTCTCCCCCGTCGGTAGCCACTGCGCGGACGCTGTCAGACTGCAACAGCTCCAGGGGAAGGGGTCAGCTCCTCTCGGAGCTCCCTGGACTCTGCACTGCACTGAACCGGCTCACTGCTCCTCCTCTCCTGTTCTTGCCTACGCCACCTAGCAACCAGGCTCTCTTACCACACCCCTTGAGAGGAGATGGAGGCTTTTGGCCCCCTCCACTATTCCAGTGAAGGTGAAGGCTTTTCCCCCTCCTGGGATCCCCAGGGGTCCTCTCATAGGTACATGTGTGAGACCTGATCACTATGCGCCTGTGTAGTCACACCTCGGTCAGCCTTCTGGATTACCTGTATTGTACTGTCCCCAGCATGGGTGCAGTACTCAGTGGTGCCTGACCAGGTCAGGGGCGCCACATTCCCCCTTAGTTATCACCAGCACGTCCTCGGGCTGCAAGACAGCATTTTAAAATGCATAAAACATTAAAACATGTAAAACATTTTTAAAAGCACCAGGTACCATACATCACCACCCTCCACCCACAAGTCCGTTAACCCACCCAAAACCCTCTCACGTTGGCCGCGCCTTCAGCCACTTCTGGCAGGATGTAGAGGCGGCTTTCATGGTCTGGTGGTCTTCAGGGCATACCTGGCCTGGTGGAGCCGCGCCTTCAGCCACTTCTGGCAGGATCCAGAGGCGGCCTTCACAGTCGGTGCTGACCAGGTACCCTCTTTGTGGTGGAGAGCCAGGCCCCATAAACAGGCATGCTCTCTGGTCGCAGGTAAGCCAAGGCCCTATATACGGACGGGCCCCCTGGTTGCAGACGAGCCAAGCCCCTAAACAGGCTGACTCTGGTAGTGGTGGTGCCCTCTGGTGTAACTATTTACACTGCGAGAGTTTGTGGCTATAGCCAGTTCATAGCCTTAAGGTTCATTTCTCACATCAGTTTATGTGGGCACATTCTTAAACTTGTAAAACGTTGCAAAACAAACTTTTCAAACTGGTAACTTGCTTTACTTTACTTGAACTTATGCAGACTCCTCCTCACCAGGGCTTGGGCCTGTAGGGCTGCGGCACCTGTTGCTTCCTTGACCTCTTTCTTCATCTGTGGTAGTCTCCTCAGTGGGTCCTTTGTCTTTTCTTTCTTTATCGCTGTCTTTCCTGTCTTCTTCTTTAGGACATGGTGCTACATCTAGCGCATACCACCCTCTTTCTCCTTGATGCCTGGTAAATTGTACGGAGTCTCCCATCTTTAAGTTTCTGCCAGGGTGTCCTCTGGGCAAATGAGCTCTCACATCTCTTCTATTGACGAAGATACCTTCCTTTATACCTGGTGCCACTATAAAGCCATATCCGCTCTTCAAGTTAAAGTCTTCCACAACTCCTCTACAAAGGGGTCCTCTGACCTGTGCTTTGGCTCTTCTCAGGAACCGTTTTTCTTCTAGGTCTCGGGCCGTGACTTCTCTCTGCTCTGGGGATGGCGGTGCAGGGAAAGACTGGGTTCTGCTACGGCGCCGTGTCTTGCGGACTGGATTCTGCGAGGTACAGCTTACCAGCTCCCAGGTGAGGCTTTTGGGCAAATCTTCTTCAGCAGACGGTGTCAGGTCTTCTTCATCCCAGCGGGAATAGGGCAACATCTCCGGCTCTGGGCATGGATCCACTGCTGGTAGCTCCTGAGTCAGCTCCTCAGCTTCCTGGCCTCCCCTCCCCCTTAGTGCTTCTGAGCACTCCTTTGGTGGCAGTGCTGGGGATGGACTTTCTTCAGCAGGCCCAGGCGGGGGACTCTTTGGCGTAGTTGCTGCAGGGGTTGCCGGAATCCTCTTGGGGGTATGCGGAGGGAGCATGTACTGATCCACCATCTCCTGTGGGAACTTGGCCTCCATGTCAGCCTTCAGCTGCCAGTATGCAGGGTCCTCCCCCAGCGTGGGCTTCCTAGCAGGGACCTCCTTGGACTGGGGAGCAGTGTCTGCTCTGGCCTTGCAGGCCGGGGAAAATGGTGATGCAATCTTATCTTGGCGGGCCGCGCCCGGCATGGCGGCGGCCTGGTCTTGGCGGGCCGCGCCCTGCATGGCGGCGGCCTGGATGGGCGTTTCTGGCGCAGCTTGGATCGGCGTCGCAGCTGCGATGGGGTCTTTGCAGGCTGGGCTGGGCGTCGCTGCCTCGATCGGAGCTTGGCGGGCCGCACCTGACGGGGCTGCGGCCTGGTTCAGCACCTCACTTGCGGCGCGGACGAGCGTTGCTGCTGCGGTGGGGTCTCGGCGGGCCGGGCCTAGCAAGGCGGCGGCCTGGGTCAGCGTCACACCTGCGGCGTGGATGAGGGTCGCGGTGGCTGCCGGTTCTCTGCGGGCCGGACTGGGCGTTGCTGCAGGGACCGGGTCTTGGTGGGCCGAGCAGGGCATCGCTGCGGCGGCCGGGGCTTGGCGGGCCGCACCTGGCGTGGTTGCGGCCTGGCTCAGCGTCGCCGCGCCGGGCGCCTCTTCAGGGACTGCGGGCGTGGTAGCAGGGGTCGGGGCACTCGCGCCGGCAGGGGCATCACTGGACTCACCCATCGGTGGCAGCATCGGGGTCTGAGTCGTCACCGCCCGGTCTGGCACTCGGCGCGCGGCTCTCCCCTCATAGGCCTGAACCGCCGCGGTCATCCACAGAAACTCCGTCCGTCCCTCTCTAATCAGCCTTCCGACCCTGGCCTCCAGTTGATCGCAGAACTCGGCGAGCTCCCGACACCACCAGGCAGCGGAGCCTGGCTCTGGGTCTCTGCATTCAGACGCCATTTTCTCTAGCCACAAGCTGCTGGCCTCTTTTCCGTTCCGCCGTCTCTGGACGCTCCCGCTCTCTTCACAAGCGAGGTCAGAACTCTGCAGGGGATCTCTGGGTAGCCACACCTCTTCGTGGGCGGTAACTTCTCCCAGCGCGGGCTGCTGTTGTTTTTCAGCGCGCTTTTCATGGTGGCAATATGGCGGCGCTTCCAATTTTCCAAGCGGACCGCCCAGGCACATGGTCACCTGTCTAGACAGGTCTAGTCCTTATCCTGTTCGTGACGCCAGATGTGAAGCCCCGCATGTGTTGTGTCGGTGCATTACCTTCAGGGACTCCACTCGGCTGGATCTTGTCACTGGTAGGGAAATCTTCTGTTTTGATTGTCGTGACGCCACTCTCAGAATTGCGGTCAGTGGGGACCGCCACTGCAGGTTGAGGGACGCCTGGGGCTGATGGTGAGTGCAGTTAGTTGGAATAGCCTCCTGAGAGTGAGGCAAGCCCCAGGGCCCTGTGTAGGTGCGTAGTACCACAAGGCGCAGAATAACTCCACACACGCAGGATGTCTTTCAGGGGTTTTACTCACTTCAGGTGGCAGGGTGAGTAACCCGGGCGTAGCTGGGATGAACCAGGCGGGAACCAGGTATCCTTCAGGCTGACTTCTGATGGTGACTACCAACTCGCCTTCCTTAGCCCTTGGTGGTTTGGGGTAACCCCGACTTTTAGTCCCTATGGGGGTCACCCAGGGAAGTTGCTGAAGCCTCTCTCCCCTTCGTTTGCCGTTTGCTTGTTGCCTGGGCCAGCTCACTCCAGCTGCTTGCCTCCTGTGAACTATGGGCCCTAACTGTGGCTACGTGGCTGCGGCTTTTAGGTGTTGTGGTGTGGGCTTTGAGGGCCCCACACCGGCAGGTTTAGCAAGGAAAGGTGGATCTATCCCCGCTCCGGGATCTGCCGCCCGTTTGGGCCTGGTTCTCCCTAGCAGTCTCCTTACTTCCCACTCTGTGCTCTCTCTCTAGCTGGAGATGGGTTTCGGGTAGCACTCCTAGGTGACCGTTCTCCCCCGTCGGTAGCCACTGCGCGGACGCTGTCAGACTGCAACAGCTCCAGGGGAAGGGGTCAGCTCCTCTCGGAGCTCCCTGGACTCTGCACTGCACTGAACCGGCTCACTGCTCCTCCTCTCCTGTTCTTGCCTACGCCACCTAGCAACCAGGCTCTCTTACCACACCCCTTGAGAGGAGATGGAGGCTTTTGGCCCCCTCCACTATTCCAGTGAAGGTGAAGGCTTTTCCCCCTCCTGGGATCCCCAGGGGTCCTCTCATAGGTACATGTGTGAGACCTGATCACTATGCGCCTGTGTAGTCACACCTCGGTCAGCCTTCTGGATTACCTGTATTGTACTGTCCCCAGCATGGGTGCAGTACTCAGTGGTGCCTGACCAGGTCAGGGGCGCCACACATTTAAATGACTGGCCCCGCCATGATACATCAAGTGCTTGTGTTTGGTTTGAATAGTCATTCTGTGCTGACAAAGTCCCTGTCACGCTAGGTATGGGAAAGTACCATGCAAAAGGCAAAAGGGAAGGGAAACCCTGTGTCTGGGGAAGGGGAAGATGGTGACCACTGACCAAGCCTATCGCTGGTCCCTGAGGTCTCTCCCCACCCTAGATAGGTTCCGCACCTATGCACCTGTCGCGGGCGGAGGAGGGGACGCCGCGCTCTCCCACTGCTCGGGTCCGGCTGCCGCGGCGGCTGCTGCGGCCTGCTGCTGCTGCTGCTCGGTGGCTCGAGCGATGGGCCGGATCCCGGGGACTCGAGCGGCGCTCCTCGCCCGTGAGTGAAAGGGGATTGGGTTATTGGGATTGTTTATTGTCCGTGACGCCACCCACGGTTGTGGTGGTTTGTTAACACCACCACTGCTCTGTATGGGGAGCCCGGGAGGGATGGTATGGAGCAGCCAGTTGTTGATGTGCCCCTCCGTGGGTAGGGGTTGTGGTGCTCCCGGGGCCCGGTGATGGGATTGGAATGGCGGACAGGCGGGTATGGGGCCTGTGGAGGTGCAGGGGCGCAGGGGCAGCGCTGTGCCGCACGGCACGGAGGTACTCACTCAGCCAGTAAACACGACACAGTTCTCGGTAAACAAACGGCTGGTTGGATGGGTCCCTCGGACGGTTCACGGTGCTGCGGTTCCCTGCAGTTAGCGGTGACGGTCTCTTCCCTGCACCTATGGAATGTCTCTTTGGTAGCGATGGGTCCCCACCGGTTACCCGCTCCCCGGCTTCAATCTGGGCCGGAGGAGCCCCTCTCTTGCCCGCAGGCGCTGGCCCTGGGAGACTGGTGCCTTGGCGGTGGCGGTGTCTCCCCTCAATGGTCGGACTGTTGCCTTCAATCGGGACTTGGTTGTTGGGAGACAGACGTCCCCTTCACTGACGGATTTGGCAAATTATGGCGACTCCTAGCCTTGCCGGGATCCGAAAAGCCCCTGCCCTGGTGCTGACTGTCCTTCGTATACTACTCCAGTACCGCCGGGTCACCACCCGTCCGCGGTCCTTCCAGCAACCTCCAGACAGTCCCACTACCGACAATCACCTCCGTCTGCTGACCTTGCTGTCACAGTCCGGGGCACACACCCGGACCAACTTCAGGCTTTACTACTGCCACTTTTCTGTCACTACAGCTTTTCTCCTTTGCTTCTCTACCACCTCACTGTTTACTCCTCACACTTCAAACTCTCTACTCAACTGCCTGGTTTTCCCGCCTCCAGGGCTGTGAACTCCTCGGTGGGCGGAGCCAACCGCCTGGCCCACCCCCTGGTGTGAACATCAGCCCCTGGAGGAAGGCAACAAGGATTTTGGGGTTAGCTGATGTACCTGCAGGGAATGTGGGGTGCATGTGGTGTTGTGACCTGTGACCCCTGGCTTGCCCAGGGCGTCACACACCCAGCCTGATACATGACCCTAGGAATCCCTGGTGCTGGACCCTAAATAGGAAACTTGTGGGATGAGATCTATATCAACCTCACTAAACACTAGAAAAGACGCAAGAATGGCACACAGAGGGAAAATGCATGAACTACTTATCCACAGTTGACTCAGGTAGATGTTCAGAAACGTTTCAGTAATGATACTGTGACGCCCTGGGCAAGCCAGGGGTCACAGGTCATAACACCACCACACCCTACACCCCGGATAGGTACACCAAAGCTACACAGAAATCCTTGTTGCCTTCCTCCAGGGGCTGATGTCCACACCAGGGGGTGGGCCAGGCGGTTGGCTCCGCCCACCGAGGAGTTCACAGCCCTGGAGGCGGGGAAAACCAGGCAGATAGAGTTTGGAGGAGGGAGAGAGGAGTTAAGCTAGGGAAGTGAAGGAGTGAAGACAACAGTTAGTTAAGTTGAAGTGAAGTGGTAGAGGAGCAAGTGAGAGGAGAAAAGGTGGAAAAGAAAGTGACAGTTGAGAAAGCCTGAAGTTGGTCCGGGTGTGTGCCCCGGACTGAGAACAGCGAGGTTAGCAGACGGCGGTGACCGTCTGCAGGAGAGGCTGCTTGCAGGTTGCCGAAAGGACCGTGGACGGGTGGTGGCCCGGCGGTACCGGAGCGGTATACGAAGAGAAGCCAGCACCATTGGCAGGGGCCTTTCGGATCCCGGCAAGGCTAGGAGTCGCCGTGAATTTGCCAAATCCGTCAGTGAAGGGGACCTCTGGGTCTCCCAACAACCAAGTCCCGATTGAAGGCAACAGTCCAACCGTTAGAGAGAGACACCGCCACCGCCAAGGCACCAGTTTCTCAGGGCCAGCGCCTGCGGGCAAAGAGGGGCTCCTCCGGCACATATCCAAGCCGGGGAGCGGGTTACCGGTGGGAACCTATCGCTACCAACATAGACTTAGGTGCAGGAAAAGGGACCGTCACCGTCAACTACCGGGGAAAAGCAACAGCAGCCGTCCGTGGGAACCGTCTTTCCAGCCGTGTGTTTTACCGAGAACTGTGTCACCGTCTCAGGCTGAGTGAGTACCACAGTGCCGTGAGGCACAGCGCTGCCCCCGCGTCCCTGCACCCCACCAAGCCCTGCACCGGCCCTGCCATCCAGCACCCCCCACCTCATCACTGGGCCCCGGGACAACCACCCCCTACCCACGGAGGGGAGAACTAACAACTTTGCTGCTCCCTGTCACCGCTCCCGGGATCCCCATACAGAGCAGCGGTGGTGTCCATACAATCACCACAACCGTGGGTGGCGTCACGGACAATAAACTATCCCAACAACCAAACCCCTTTCACTCATGGGCGAGGAGCGCCGCTCGAGTCCCCGGGATCCGGCCCATCGCTCGAGCCACCGAGCAGCAGCAGGCCGCAGCAGCAGCGGCAGCCGGACCCGAGCAGTGGGAGAGCGCAGCGTCCCCTCCTCCGCCCACAACAATACCATAGAGGAGTACAAGCCACATGCTTGCAACCAGAGTTAGAATGAACTCTCATGAGTGCTCACTCATCACTAGTTACCTGTATTGAGCACTTGAGCATGGTAGTGCCCGCTCATCACTAGTTACGAGTACTGAACACACAAGCATGGTACTGCTCACTCATCACTAGTAGTGAGCACCCGAGCATGGTGGTGCTCGCTCATTACTAGTTACGAGTACTGAGCACCTGAGCATGGTAGTGCTCGCTCATCACTAGTTACGAGTACTGAGCACCTGAGCATGGTAGTGCTCGCTCATCACTAGTTACGAGTACAGAGCACCTGAGCATGGTAGTGCCCGCTCATCACTAGTTACGAGTACTGAGCACCTGAGCATGGTAGTGCTCGCTCATCACTAGTTACGAGTACAGAGCACCTGAGCATGGTAGTGCTCGCTCATCACTAGTTACGAGTACTGAGCACCTGAGCATGGTAGTGCTCGCTTATCACTAGTTACGAGTACTGAGCACCTGAGCATGGTAGTGCCCGCTCATCACTAGTTACGAGTACCGAATACCCGAGCATGGTAGTGCCTGCTCATCACTAGTTACGAGTACTGCACACGAGCATGGTAGTGCCCGTTCATCACTTATAGCCATCCAACCAAAATTGGTAAGTTCCATGGACATTCATCTAATCAGTATGGTCAACTTCATTCCATATAACCTGTTTCTTAGGTATTGCGCAGCTGTACAATGGAACCTTTAATAACATTTTTGTTTCTAAGCGTAAATTGGGTAAACTGTTTATCAAAGGACTCGATCCTCGTTTTTCAAAATTTGTATTTGTTTTTTATTATTATCATATCTCGATTCTATAGAAAACAAGAGAATGAAAAAAAGAAAAAGCCAGAACATCATATTGTGTTGTAGAGCTAGAAATATATTTCACCATTTCAGAGTAATAAAATATTGCTGCATGGGAACCATACAAATACACGCCGCTCCTTACTTAGTATTGCAGGAATGTTCAGCAAGTCTAACAGAGATTGTTGTCTTTGGCAAGCGGAGCTGACACATTAGGCCTGGTTTATCAGCTGTTTATACTAATGCCAGTTTATAGAACGGCACCAGCGACTGTGCCAATTCTGTTGTGTCAGCTGTACCAAATGACCTGAGATCTAATAAGGATTATTCTTAATGGCTTAAGGAATCTGTGTTTCCATTGTGACAGACGCGCTCTACTCTCATCCGCGCACAATTCCATTTAGGATGCTATTTATTGCGCCTGTCGAGAACAAATAAGCAGAACATTGTTATGAAAGGTAGAAAGTTCAGTGGCTGAACCTGTTGGGCAGAAAGTGGATAGTAATTTGTTTTCTGGAGATCCAGCCAACCTATTTCTTGTTTCTAAATATTATCTCTATTGATATGAGACATCTTATATTATATCTCATTTATAGGGGACATAACCGTTCTTCTAGCACAGAGCACCTTACAGTTATAATGTACTGATCCCTTCTATAAAGCAAGCATAAACGCCTCTACTAGGTTCAGCCATCCTGTGTTAAGCCTGCTTTACACGAGTCGCTCTATTGTGCGATAGCACGAGCGATCGTACCCACCCCCGTCGATTTTGCGTCACGGGCAAATCGCTACCCGTGGCGCACAAACTCGTTTAACCCCCTGCCACATGTACTTACCTTCCGGATGACCTCGCTGTGGGCGACGAACGTCCACTTCCTGAAGTGGGAGGGACGTTCAGCATCACAGCGACATCACACGGCAGCCAGCCAATAGAAGCGGAGGGGCGGAGATGAGCGGGATGTAAACATCCCGCCCACCTTCTTCCTTCCATTAAGCCGGCCGGTGCCGTGGGACGCAGGTACGCTGTGTTCATTGTTCCCGTGGTGTCACACGGAGAAACGTGTGATGCCACGGACACGATTAATAACCTGCACCCATGAAACTATACAATATTATGAAAGTTAACGACGAGTACATGACTCATGATTTCTGAGCGATACTGCGTCGGTCGGAGGTGTCACACGAGACGACGTCGTGCGCTATGCCGGATGTGCGTCACGAAAGCCGTGACCCCGACGACTTATCGCACGATATATCGTCTCGTGTAAAGCCCGCATTACAGGGGTTATCTGGTTTTAGAAAAATATTTCTGTCTGTTATTGTCTGCAGTGCTGTTTTCATGTCAACGACGCTGCAGCCAATCAGTGAGTTCAGTTGCCCTAAGCAGATCATTCCGTCAAGTGGGGCAGAGCTGCTGAGCTCCATTATTTTTCACTCAAATTGCAGCTCAGGGACAGGAGTTTTTGTATTAGGACTCTTACAGACAAGTGTATAAATCAGACATGTCCTATTCAATTATTAAAGGGAACCTGTCACCATTTTTTTTGGCGTATAAGCTGCGGCCACCACCACCGGGCTCTTATATACAGCATTCTAACATGCTGTATATAAGAGCCCAGGCCGCTGTGAGAAGATAATAAACACTTTATAATACTTACCTAATGGTCGCTCGGTTGGCCAGATGGGCGTCTCCGTTCTCTGGTGCCGGCGCCACCTCTTTCGGCCATCTTCGTCCTGCTTCTTCTCTAGCCGTGGTGCATGATGCACTTGGCGTCATCCACACTTGCCGGCATTCAGGTCCTGAGCAGGCGCACTTTGATCTTCCCTGAGCAGGGCAGATCAAAGTATTGTAGTGCGCCTTTGCAGGAACGGTGAGTGTGTATGACGTAAGACGCATCATGCACACAGGAGTCAGAAGGAGGATAAAGATGGCCAAAAGAGGTGGCGCCGGCACGGACAACGGAGACGCCCATCTGTATTATAAAGTGTTTTTTATGTTCTCACAGCGGCCTGGGCTTTTATATACAGCATGTTAGAATGCAGTATATAAGAGCCCGGTGGTGGTGGCCGCAGCTTATATGCCAAAAAAGTGGTGGCAGGTTCCCTTTAAGCATAGAATCATAGAATGGTAGAGCTGGAAAAGACCTCAAGGGCCATCGAGTCCAACCCCCTGCGAGTGCAGGTTTTCCTAAATCATCCCAGCTATATGTTTATCCAACTCCCGCTTAAAGATTTCTGTTGATGGCGAGTTCACCACCTCCCGCGGTAGCCTGTTCCACTTTCTGACTGCCCTTACTGTCAGAAAGTCTTTGCTAATGTCTAATTTGAATATCCTTCCTTTTAGTTTCATCCCATTTCTTCTTGTATTGCCTTGTGCTAATGAGAATAGGGCAGTTCCCTCTGTTACTGTCTTTCAGATATTTGTAGACCGCTATTAAGTCTCCTCTCAGCCGAGTCTTTGGCAAACTAAACATTCCTAGTTCTTTTAGCCATTCTTCATAGGACATGGTTTGCAGACCTTCTACCATCTTGGTTGCCCTTCTCTGGACTTGCTCCAATATATCGATGTCTTTCTTGAATTGGGGTGCCCAGAACTGTACACAGTATTCCAGGTGGGGTCTGACCAGGGCAGAGTATAGGGGAATAATTAATTCTCTTGATCTAGATTAAATGCTTGTCTTGATACATCCCAGAATTTTGTTGGTCTTTTTAGCTGCAGCACCGCACTGTTGGCTCATGTTGAATCTGGGATCTACTATTATGCCCAAGTACTTTTCCCCGGTGCTATCACCTAGTTCTATTCCTCCCATACTATATATGCTTTTTACATTTCTTTTACCCAGATGTAGGACTTTGCATTTGTCCCTGTTAAACACCATTCTGTTTGCTTCGGCCCATTGTTTGAGTGTCTAGATCCTTTTGAATACGCTCTCTTTCCTCTCTAGTGTTGGCTACTCCTCCTATCTTAGTATCATCTGCAAAATGTATGAGTTCCCTAATAATTCTGTTGTCCAGATCATTTATAAAGATATTAAATAGCACTGGCCCCAGGACAGAGCCTTGCTGCACGCCGCTTTTAACTTTCCTCCAGGTTGATGTGTAGCCATTTAGTATTACTCGTTGCTCCTGATCATTAAGCCAGTTGTGAATCCATCTAACTGATTTTATGCTGATTCCGTACTTGATCATTTTTTCAATGAGGATGTCATGTGATACTTTATCGAATGCTTTACTGAAGTCCAGGTATGCTATATCCATGGCGTTCCCCTGATCCCACCATTCAGTGACTTGGCTTTGGAAGGAAATCTGGTTGGTCTGACAAGATTTATTGGTCATAAAGCTGTGCTGGTGTTGAGGAGAGCCATTGGATCAAATACTTGATTAACCTCTTGACAGGGGATTGTGGGAAATGTGTCAATTTGCCTTATATGAGCCAGGTTTTCAGATATAAGTAAGATGGCCACCGATGACATTATAGACTCTTCCATCAGCATGGATCCATCAGATGATGACATAGACCCTCCCATCAGCATCACCACAGATCCGTCCAATGACGTCATAGACCTGACTACGATGACGCCCACCAATCAGCTCATGGACAAACTTATTGTTCAGCCCACTGACCAATGGACATGTCCAAGTATGCCCACTGTAGGGCTGACCATGCCCCTTTTCCTAGTTTTTACAAGAGCATGTTCTTGGAATAAATCAGTCAGTTCTGGGCCGACCTTGGTCGAGGAAAGAAGAACATCTGACTGTGTGTCTGATCACATTTTTCAAGCATGTACGCGATCCCCACCAATTAGAATCAGGCAGTAGGCAACACGAGTGAACCCTGGTTAAGTGTTCAACCTAACACTGGCTTTGGTTGATTAATGCCTTCCCATCCAGGTACCTACGTAAAAGAAGGGCAGTGAGACCCATAGGGGTGAATGGACCCCATGACGATCGGGAGGGTGTAAGGTTAGGAAAGGGTTAATGGGTTTGCATGGGATGGGGGATATGTGGGAGTACAGGATTGGTAGAAGGGAGCTGTAAGGGGATTGGGGGGGAGCAAGGATGGGGTGGGGTGTTGTGAGAGGTATAAGAGAGGGGGGTGTACTGATCACCTCCCCTTTCGTCGCTGGATCTTTGTGTCCCAGGACGTAGTGCTGCCTCCTGCCATGGCTGCCCTTGCTGAACTGCTGGAGATGGTGCGGGGGGCCTCCGAGGTAGTAGGAGTGGATGCCCTGAGGCAGCAGCTGGCAGCGGTCTGTGGGGCTGGAGCGGCGCCGCCTGCTGTTCCAGCGCCCGGGCCGATGCTACGTGATCGGCGGGCGCGACCGCCGGAGCGCTACTCCCCCAGCTGGAGGGGGAGAATAAGATCAAGGAGCCCCTGCGGGGACCCTCCGGAGCAGCGGCGGAGCCCTTCAACTCACCTAGGGGAGCAGCCGGCCACCGGGAGGAATCCGCGTCGGAGATCCCGTGGGTCGGGGGTGGGCGGAGCCTCGGCGAGGCCCACTTCCGGTCCGCGGCCTGCGCAGCATCAGACCGGAGCATGGATGACGGCAGCCCCCAGTGATGTGCCGGCTGGGGGTGGCGTTCGGCGTGCCGGATTGCCGGAGGAGACTCCCTGCAGGCCGCAGGGGAGAGCTACAGGACGGAGGACGGGAGCGGATGCGAGCGGCGAGGTCAGGAGATCGGAGGAGGGGTACGGTGGCCCGCAGGCACAGAGGAGATCGGTAGTCACGGTCCCCCCCGGCGAGGAGCGTGCTGGGGGAGGGTCCCGGCGAGGAGCAAGCTCGGCACGGCCTTCCTGCAGTCGGCAGGGAGGGAGCCCACTGAGAACGGCAGGAGAAGTGGCGGCGCAGCAGGATGGCACGATTACAGCGAGAAAAGACGGCGGCAGGGCGCCACGGCGGGAGAAAAGGAAGAGGTCAAGCAGGAGTCGCCCGGACGAGCAGGGTGCGGTGACCATGGGGGTCGACGGCCGCCAGGTGCGGGCTGTCCCCTCGCTGGTCCCCCCTGAGGATTTCGGCAGCGCATCTGACTCCAGCGAGGAAGAAGGAGCAGCGGCGGGTCGGACGGAGCGGCAGCAGGAAGATCGTGGCACGGCTGTTCCGGCGTCGGCTCAACGGCAGCCTGGTGAGCAGACAACAGAAATGTTTCATGCTGTGGGTAGCGCGGGCGGGGGCGGGGGTTCCGTCGCGGGACGCGTTGCGCTGGGGGCGAGTGCGGTCGGGCAGTCTGGTTTACCGGGTCCGGAGTTTTGGGGGCAGCTTTTGGGGGTGTTGCAGGGGTTGTCTGCGGAACGGGTTAGTCGGACTGGGCCTGGGGCTCCGGTGGGGGCGTGGGTGGGCCCCACGGAGGTGGTGCGGACAGAAGCGCCGGTGCGCGAGGTTGCGGCGGGGGACCCGACCTCGGCGGCAGGTACGGGACAGGAGGCAGGTGGGGCGGCTTCCGTGGGCGCGAGTAAGGAGGCGGAAAAGGAAAAAGAAAAGGAGGATGAGGTTGTGCGCTTGGATGATAGGGCGCGGAGTGAAATTTATGTGTGTTTTGAAGGTCAGTTAGGGGTTCATTTGAAAAAGGAGGTGAGGGAAAAGATTTGGAAAGGGGAGTATGTGGAAATTTTTTCCCTGCTTCCCTTGGAAAAGTTTAATTTGGATAAGGTAAAGCCCAGTGATACAAAAAAGGAGAAGGAGGATGAGGAAAAACGGAGGTATAGGTTGATCCCGAGGACGTTTACTAACTGGCTACAAGCCTTTGCGATCTTAGCCAGTGTGATCGGGGAAAAGGAGCCGGAGCATTGTTCCGCCCTATTTGGATATATGGACGCGATAGGGGAAGCGTATAGAGTATACGGCGGTTTAGGGTGGTTGAGATATGATGAGCAGTTCCGGCAACGGAAGGCTCTGCGGCCGGGAGTCCAGTGGGGCCACAAGGATATTTCTTTGTGGATGCGGTTAATGACGGCGCCGGCTCAGCCCTTTCGAGGGGGTGCCGGGAGCCCGGGTGCGAGTGGCGGGTCCTCGGCTGGACAGAAAAAGGGAGCTTGTTGGCAGTATAACGAGGGACAGTGTAAGTTCGGGGCCTCGTGTCGGTTCAAACACGAGTGTTCCGGATGTGGAGGGTCCCACCCTCTGGCCAGGTGCTTCAAGAAAGGGAAAGGAAAGGCGGGGGATGGGTCTGGAAAAAGGGAGGACGCCAGTGAGGGTCGAGGTGATGCTTCCCTATTTAAGTAGATACCCGGACGTTCGGGCGGCGGAGTTGTTGGAACGTGGTTTTACGGAGGGCTTTCGGATTCCGTTTGAATCTGAGGCGCCGGTGTTTCGTCCGGGAAACCTGAGGTCCGCAAAAGAACATCCGGCGGTGGTGAAGGAAAAGCTGCAGAAGGAGGTGGAGTTGGGAAGGATGGCGGGCCCATTCCAGGACCCGCCATTCTCCAATTTACGGATTTCCCCCCTTGGGGTGGTACCTAAGAAGGAGCCGAACAAATTTCGGCTCATTCATCATTTATCTTATCCGGCGGGATTGTCGGTGAATGATGGGATATCACCGGAATTGTCGGCGGTATGTTATGTATCGTTCGATAGGGCCTTGGAGCTGGTAAGGGTAGCGGGGCGGGGGGCCCTGATGGCAAAGGCGGATGTGGAAGCAGCTTTTCGTTTACTCCCGGTGCATCCAGAGAGCTTTCATCTCTTAGGGTGTATGTGGGATGGTGAATACTATGTGGATCGTTGCTTGCCGATGGGCTGTTCCATTTCGTGTGCTTATTTTGAGGCATTCAGTACCTTTGTGGAATGGGTAGTCAAGGAGGTGGCAGGAGTCCATTCGGTGATTCACTATTTGGATGACTTCTTTTGCGTGGGTCCGGCGGGCTCTTCGGTTTGCTCCTTGTTGTTGTTCACGTTAGAGCGGATCGCGCATAGCCTGGGTATTCCGTTGGCAAAAGACAAAACAGAAGGGCCGGTGACGGTTTTATGTTTCTTAGGTATCGAAATTGATACACTGGCAATGGAATGCCGGTTGCCGGAGGGGAAGCTGTTGGATTTGAAGGCGTCGGTGCGGTTTTTGTCTCAGGCCAAGAAGGTGCGGTTGCGCGAGTTGCAGTCAGTGCTCGGGAAATTGAATTTCGCTTGTCGCATTATGCCGATGGGGCGGATATTTAATAGGAGACTGGCGGGCGCAACCGCGGGGGTAAAAGCTCCAAATCACTTTGTCAGAGTGACAAAAATGATGAAAGGGGATTTGTTGGTGTGGGAGGAGTTCTTGGACCGGTACAACGGTCGGACCCTTTGGATGAGCGAGGCAGTGTCCAATAGCCAGCTGGAATTGTACACTGATGCGGCTGGGGCGACGGGTTTTGGAGCAATTTTTCAAACGCGCTGGTGCGTGGGAAAGTGGCCGCAGCGTTGGGTGGAAGCAGGTTTGGTGAGGAATTTGGCGCTGTTGGAATTGTTTCCCATTATTGTGGCGGTGGAGTTGTGAGGCCCTGTTTTTGCTGGAAGAAGGGTTTGCATGCATTGTGACAACATGGCGGTGGTGCATTCCATCAACGCACTGTCGGCAAAATCCCCGCCGGTTGTGGGGTATTTAAGGCATCTAGTGTTGCGTTGCTTGGAGTTAAACATTTGCGTGGTGGCTCGGCATGTGCCTGGGATTCACAACGAGGTGGCTGATGCGCTATCACGGTTTCAGTTTTGCAGGTTCAGGAAGCTGGTGCCGGAAGCAGACGCGGAGGGAGAACCTTGCCCGAACTGGCTGTGGGACCTGGCATCGGTATAGCATTTGAGGGAATTCGGAGATCGGTGTCTGAGGCTACTTGGTGCCGATATCAGGCGGTGTGGAAGGAATGGGCAGAGTTGGAAAGTAGGGAGTTCATGGAGTCGGGTTACAAGGGTCGAGTGTTGGGGGTACTGATGTTAATAAGTGGGGATTTTTCGGAAGGCAGGTCTGTTTCGGTGATTGGTTGCAAGTTGGCGGCGTTGGCCTTTTTGTTCCAGATGCAAGGGGTTCGGGACGCGACTAAGGATTTTCTGGTGCGACAGGCGATGAAGGGTTTTCGAAAAGGGGCTCAGTCGCGTGACTGTAGGCGGCCGGTGTCATTGCCATTGTTAGTGCGTTTAGTGGGGTGTTTAGGGGAGTTGTGTTCGTCTCCTTATGAGCGGGTGTTGTTTTCGGTAGCTTTTGTACTGGCGTTTTTTGGGGCCTTTCGTATTGGCGAATTGGTCAGCCCGACTAAGCAAGCGATGGGTGGTTTGCTGTTGGGTGATGTAATGCTGGGGGAGGATAGAGTGGAATGTCGGCTTCGCTTTTCTAAGACGGATCAGAGGGGCCGGGGGCGCTTAGTAGTGTTGTTCGCTTTACCGGGGCACCAGTTGTGCCCAGTGTTACATGTGTCAGAGTTTTTAAAGGTGCGCGGCGGTTACCCTGGTGTTTTTCTTAGACATGCGGACGGATTGGCTTTGTCGCGGTATCAATTCAATGCGGTGCTGAAGATGGCTCTAGCAAGGGTGGGGGAGGAGCCACGTGAGTACGGGTCTCACTCTTTCCGGATTGGGGCGGCAACGGAGGCCGCCAGGTGGGGTTTGAGTGAGGACTGTATCCGGCGGATTGGGAGGTGGGAGTCTTCCAGGTTCCGTTTGTACATTAGGCCTCACTTGGTCAGGTGATGGTCAGGGGTGGGGGATTCAAGGTTGGTGTTTGATGCCGGTTTGTGGGGCAATTTCTTGTTCTGTTGCTGTTTTTATTCGTGGTCTTTGTATTGTAGGTCCATGCCTTGTGTGGATCCTCGGGCACTCCTATGTGTATTGGGGAGCGTTACGGGCGGATGTGCGACGTGACGGTCGGCAGCTTGGAGTGTCGGTGTTGGAAGCTCGAGTAAAGTGGCTCGGAATTCGGGGCATGACCTGGGGTAGGGTGGCGCCCTGAGGTGGCTTATTATAGCCGTATGGATCGTGTCCCTGATGTGTTAATTTTGCATGTGGGGGGGAACGATTTGGGAGTAAGGTCGGCGAGGGAATTAAAAAGGGATATAAAGCTGGACCTGTTACATTTGTGGAGGGCGTTCCCGGGCATAGTTATCGTTTGGTCAGACATTATAGCTCGGACGCAGTGGCGTTTTGGGAGGTCGGTGGACCGTATTAATAGGGCCCGGAGCAAGCTGAACCGGGCTATTGGCAGGTTTGTGGCGAGAAATGGGGGGTTGGTGGTGCGGCATAGAGAATTGGAGGAGTCCACGGAGTAGTATCTGAGGAGAGATGGGGTTCATCTGACTGATGTGGGTCTGGATTTATGGATGTTGGGTTTGAGGGATGGCCTAGAGCAAGCACTGGGGGTGTGGGGGGCTCGGGCCAAGTAAGGGTGTCACTTGGCCGGCCTGTGGCGGGGTGATAGGTCCGTCTGAGAGGTTGGGAGTACCGACAGTCGGTTGTTTGGTACGAAGTCGCTCAAGGGGAGTGGCTTCGGAGTGGATGGGAACTTGTGGGCGGAGGTCCCGCAGGTTCTGGGTAGGGGTAATTAACGATGGAACGTTGTTACCCCTCACCTTGGGCCGGGTGATCACGGCCGAGGTGGTCCTCTGGGCCGGTTTGGAGGTTACGGCCGGGGGGTTAGGAATGATGGTTTGCCTCTCGGACGGATCTATCGGTGTTTCTGGTTATACGGGTATATATGTATAAGGTTAAGTTGAACAATTGAGTGGCATGTTGGGCCACGAGTTTTGGTATACATATATACGGTAAAATAAAACTGTGGCCATTCCTGCAATAAAGTCGTGGTTCTCGTCTTTATTTAGGTAGATATAGTACGGGGGGTGTTTCTGCAGGATAACCTGCTTATCCCTTATAGATGCGTCATGTTTCTTGACAATTTGCTCAAACATTTTCCTGCAATTGAGGTCAGGCTTACTGGCCTGTAATTCCCTGGATCCTCCTTTTCCCCCTTTTTGTAGATAGGATCCACATTTGCCCTTTTCCAATCTAGAGGGACCTCTCCTGTTTCCCATGACTTATAGATCGGATAGTACATGGAAAGCACAGTAACCGATGATATTCCATAGTGCTGGGGTGACAGTGTGGGACACCACTGATCTGATATTGATGACATATCGCAAAGTTAGGTCAATGTAAAGGTAGTACTAGTGGCCAATACTTTCAGACATCCTATACTCATAGTGCCTGATTAAGATGGAGAACTTCGTGTTTTTGGTTAAGTCTTAATCAAGAGCTGATTAGTCAAAATAAACCCAGGGGAATATCTACTTTAGTGTATGTTTTCATGTTTGAGTTTTTTTGAGACTTTCAAAAACTGTCTGAAAAGCATGAAAATAGAGATACAGTACATCTTAAAGGGGTTTTCCCATAAACATAGTTAATTTAAAAGTTGATTTTAATCAATAGGTCTTGGGAGAAGAATAATTTTCACAACCCAAAAATGACAAAAAATTAAATGTCAAAAATGCTATAATAATGCATGTAAAAAATGTACTCAAAATGCAAAGGCCACATTACCATGATGTGTATTTGGTGAGTTTTTGATGTTGCAGAATTTCTGCTGCATTTCTGCAACAATTACACCAAAATTATTATGCAAATTGGATTTAAGTGTCCTAAAGATTTAATTTTTTGTTTTATTCAAATAAAGTCATGGATGGTATTGTGGTATTGTGTCTCAGGGCTCATTGGATTACTGAAATCATTCAATCTCAAACATCTGTGATAATTAGTTTGCTAGGTAGGCCCAATTCATGGAAAACTACTTAAGAAGAAAGTTCCACTTTATTGCATAGACCACAAGTAAGATGGGAAAGAAAAAGGCTCTCACTGGTGCCGAAAAGCATCAAATATTGTAATACCTTATACAAGGTATGAAAACATTCTAAATTTCACAAAAATGTAAGTGTGATCATCGTACTGTGAAGACATTTGTGTCTGATACACAGCACAGAAAGGGTCGTGCAGATAACGGCATAATAAGGAAGGTTTCTGCCATACAAATTTATTGGATTAAGAGAGCAACTGCTGGTGGTGGTGCTTCTACAACCTAAACCTACTGTTTGGACACCCTAAACTGTGTTCATAAGCAGTGGCCCAGATATACATGAAGACTAATATGAAGACTAATTTTAAACCAGTTTTCTTTACTGATGAGTACCATGCAACTCTGGATGGTCCAGATTGGTGGAGTAGTGGATGGTTGGTGGATGGCCACAATGTTCCAACAAATCTGTGACATCAGCAAGGAGGTGGCAGAGTAATTTATTTGTGCTGTAATCCTGGGGAGAAAGTTGGTTGACCCATATAGGCCAAGTGCACATGTTGAGTATTTGGTGCACATGTGTCATTCACATAGCCAGGCAAAATCTAGCTCCTGCACGCAGACTTTGCTGTGTCCTACTGTGGGCAAAGCCTAAAACATAAGTGCTCATGCGTGAGCAGGCGATGTCTCCGAGCAGATGAGTTATTTCACCTGGCTATGTGGATGATGCAGCAGCCATAGAAACCGCACCTAGAGCCATAACTTTATATTTTCCCTAGATATGACCATGTGAGAGCTTATTTTTATGAAGAGACATCGCCGGTAACTTAGTTATCCACTACTAAAGGCATAAGTGCACAAGCGTCATCCATGTCGCCAGGCAAACTCTAGCGAAAGGCTGAACGGAGCCAGGGCAGAGCCATGGGCGTAGTGACCCATGACTCACCTTTGCAGGGCAGCAAGGGGTTAATGTTTTCTGTAGAAAGAGCGGGCTTGTGCGGGGTCAAGAGTTTAGGGGGGGGTGGATCTATAGGGCCAGGGGAGGGGACAGGGTGGGGGCTGTATATATGTCCAGGGAGAAAGGGGGGGGCACTACTTCGGCGCGAGGTACCGTTAGAGAAGGTCCCCGTGTCACCTCACCTGGTCTCCCCCTGATCTGAAGGCATCGGTTGCAGGACTCCTGGAGCAGCTTCGGGCTGCTGCCGGCGGCGCAGATGGAGCGGCGATCAGGACAGCGTTGAGGGAGATCCTGGGAGGTCCGGATGCGGTGTCTGATGCTGACCCCCCACCGCTCCGGAGTGGGCGCAGGGCGAGGGCACCGGAGAGGTTCTCGCCCGATGCTGCTCCTGGTCCTCAGCGGCGCCGTAGGAGCCCCTCCGGGGACCCTCCTCACCAGAAGAATCCACCTGCAGCAGCTGGCAGGAGCAGGCGAGGGAGGAATCCTGCTCGGCTTTCAGGACCTGCGGCGGTGGGCGGTCCCTCCAGGGGTCATGTGACTGGCTCAGCTGCCTCTACTGCTTCGAGCTACAACAAAATGGCGGCGGTCCTCCCTGGCGATGCTCCTGTCGGGGGGACTGCTAGACAGCATGGAGATGGAGTTTCTGCGGGGCCTCCGGGGCCGGGAATGTGGAGTACGACCCTGCAAGGAACATCACCTGTCGAGCCCAGGATGGATGCAGCTTCCAGGATGACAGCGCGCGCTGGGTTCGAGGATACTGCCAGGAGTGGGGCATCGCAGCTGCGGAGATCATCGCCAGAGAGGAGGTCGCGGTCCAGGTTCCGGTCCCCTTCGACGCGGAGGAGCGGGTCACCATCAGGGAGGTCAGCGACGGGGAGAAATTCGCCCGCACGGCAGGGGCCTGCGCCATCCCGGTCGAGGTCGCGATCCAGGAGAAGGTCGCCTTCACGGTCGGCATCTGAGGGGAGTCGTCCTGCATCTCATTATCCGGTTCGCTCCCGGGTCATCCGACCAAGGTCGAGCGCGGCGGGTTCCCAGGTCCCCCCTGGTCGAGCTGCCGAAGACGTTTCCGTGCTGGGCCATTCTGGAGGAGATCGTCGTCTGGAGTCAGGATTTTCGGCTGGTGGGTCTCATGTACCGACGCAGCTTGGTGAGTACTCCTCTATGTTGTGTGCGTCCTCACCTAGTTTAGTTTCCCCGGGAGTGAGCAGGGGCCAGGCGCAGGGCGTCATAGGGGGTCTGGGGGTCGCGGGGCCGAGCGCGGCGGGGTTTGTCTGAGCAATGTTTTGAAGGGTGTGCGTGATTTGTTGGCGCAGTTGGATAGGACGAGTCAGGGGGCGACTGGGTCTCCTGTCCCAGCGTGGGTGCCGGATTCTGGGGCGGCAGCATCGGCTGTGGTTGTGGTACCGACGGGAAGCGAGGTGGTTGCTGGGGATAGTGTGGCGGATCCCGGGCAAAAGGAGAAGGATAAGGAGGGAGATAGGATTATTTTGGATGATAGGGCCAGAGGGGAGGTGTACGTTTGCTTTGAGGGCCCTCTGGGGGCGCATTTAAAGAAGGAAGTGAAGGAGAAGATTTGGAAGGATGAATACGTGGAAATTTTTTCCCTCCTTCCTTTGGAGAAGTTTAATTTAGATAAGAGAAAGAAGGATGATAGCAAGAAGGAGGAGGAAGAAAAGCGGAGGTGGCGGCTGATCCCTCAAACGTTTGTTAACTGGTTGCAGGCTTTTGCGATCCTAGCTAGCGTCATTGGCGAAAAGGCGCCGGATAATTGTTCTGGGCTATTCTGCTACATGGATGCTATAGCGGAAGCTCATAGGATTTATGGTGGGCAGACTTGGTTGCGGTACGATGAACAATTTAGGCAGCGGAAAGCTGTGCGGCCCAGTATCCGTTGGGATCAGAAGGATATTGGTTTATGGTTAAAAGTCATGGCTCCGGCTCGTTATGGTCAGCCCTTTCACGGGGGGGCCGGGTCGGCCGGCCACACTACTGCTGGGGGAGCGGGGACCCAGGCAGGGGGTGTTGGAGCAAAGGCAGGGGTGTGCTGGCAGTTTAACGACAGCCAGTGCAAGTTTGGAAACTCCTGCAAGTTTAAGCATCAGTGTTCAGGTTGTGGAGGGTCCTCCCATGGAGCAGCTCGTTGCTTTAAGAAGGGTAGGCCCAAGGCAGGGGGAGATTTGGGAAAAGGGGCTGAGCCCGGTGAGGCTTCACGAGATGGCCCCTTATCTAGATAGATACCCTAAGCGGGATAAGGCGGTATTGTTGGAGGATGGTTTTCGTGTTGGTTTCTGGATCCCTCCCCCTCCTCATGTTGTTCCGTTTCAGTTAAAGAATTTGTTGTCGGCGCGGCGACACCCAGAGGTTGTTTCTAAAAAGCTTTTTGGGTAGGTTGCTTGTGGGCGGATGGCGGGTCCGTTTGCATCCCCCCCCATTCCCAATTTGGTAGTATCTCCGTTAGGGGTCGTCCCAAAGAAGGAGTCGAACAAATTTCGGCTCATTCAGCATTTGTCGTTCCCCAAGGGTTTGTCGGTGAATGATGGCATTGACCCAGACCTCTGTGCGGTGGTTTATACCTCGTTTGACGCAGCCGTCAGCTGGGTTCGGAAATGTGGTTGGGGAGCATTGCTAGCAAAGACGGACATCGAGTCGGCATTCCGCTTGCTGCCGGTGCATCCTGAGAGTATGCGACTGTTGGGTTGTTTTTGGGACGGTTCCTATTTTGTTGATCGTTGCTTACCAATGGGGTGTTCCATTTCTTGCGCTTATTTTGAAGCGTTCAGTTCTTTTTAGAATGGGCAGTGTGTGATGTGGCGCAGCTCTCGTCGGCGATCCATTATCTTGACGATATATTGTTTATCGGCCCCGCTGAGTCGGCAGTGTGTCAGACGTTGTTGGGGACGATGCAGTGGTTGTCTGACCGGTTCGGGGTCCCCTTGGCTCAGGATAAGACAAAAGGCCCGTGTACCTGTCTGAATTTTTTGGGTATCACTATTGATACTGTGTTGATGGAGTGCAGGCTGCCTGAAGAAAAGATCTCAGCTTTGCGGGCAGAGGTGGGATCGGCTGTGCGTCTTAGAAAAATCCAGTTGAGGGACCTCCAGTCTTTGTTGGGCAAGCTTAATTTTGATTGCCGCATCATGCCCATGGGCCGCGTTTTCTCACGAAGGTTGGCGTCGGCGACCGCTGGAGCGCGCTCCCCAAGGCATTACATAAGGTTGACTCGGGACCTTAGGGAGGATTTGGCGGTATGGGGCAGTTTTTTAGAAAAGTACAATGGCCGGTCGCTAATGATTGCGGAAGTCTTAGATGATTTTGATTGTGAGCTCTTCACCGATGCCGCGGGGGGTAAGGGCTTTGGAGCTTACTTCGTCGGCAGATGGTGCGTGGGAGAGTGGCCCGCGGCTTGGCATGACGCAGGGTTTACACGGAATTTGACTTTGTTGGAGTTTTTTCCAATTGTGGTGGCGGTGTCCGTTTGGGGAGAGCATTTCAGCAACAGAAAAATTCGTTTTCACTGTGATAATATGTCAGTAGTCATGGCAATTAATAACCTGTCGGGCGCGTCTCCTCCGGTGGTCCGCTTGTTGCGGTACTTTGTGTTGCGGTGCCTTTGTCTTAATGCGTGGGTTATGGCAGTGCATGTACCGGGGGTTGAGAACGCCATTGCTGATTCCCTTTCTCGCTTGCAGTGGGATCATTTTTGGAGCCTGGCACCGGAAGCGGAGTCCGCTGGCAGCATCTGGCCGGCGGAGCTCTTTGAATTGGTGTTCGAGAGGCGAGTTCGTTGATCAGAGCATCATTGGCCCCTGGCACGTGGGCTACGTATGAAGCAGCTTGGATGGAATGGACAAATTGGAGGCAGGAATTTGGGGCGGGGAGTCTGCCGAGGATTCTGTAGGCGCTTTGCTTTGTTGGATGTGCCGGATGGCTTCCGGTCAGTGGTCTTTTTCCAGGGTTAATCGGTTTATGGCAGGGGTTGCGTTTGGTTGTAAATTGCGGGGGGTGGTTGACATAACAAAGAATTTTTTGGTTCGACAAGCTGTGAGGGGCTTGAGGAAGGGGCTTCATAGACTGGACAGTCGGAGGCCGGTGTCATTCCAGCTGCTGGAAGAGCTGGGTGTGCAGCTGGAGCGAGTGTGTGTTTCCTATTTTGAATTGGTTTTGTTTCGGTTGGCGTTTTCCTGGGCCTTCTTCGGAGCTACGAGGATAGGCGAATTGGTGTCCCCAGCGTCGTCCCATGGGGGGGGTGTTTTGGGAGAAGACACAGTTGATTTGGGAGACTCTGTGGAATTTTGGATCCGGCGGTCTAAGACGGATCAACTTGGTCGGGGAAGAAGGGTCACTTTATGGGCATTGGCGGGGTCCTTGATGTGCCCTGTCTCTTGTTTTAAACAGTACTTAGAATTGGGGCCTGGCCGTCTGGGCCCGTTGTTGAAGCATCAGGACGGATCGTTTTTGTCCAGGTACCAGTTTGTGGCAGTCTTTCGGAAATGCCTGGAGAGGTTGGGGTTGGAGGCGGACAAGTTTTCAGCCCACTCTTTTCGCATTGGGGCGGCGACGGAGGCCGATAGGTGGGGGCTTCCAGCGGAGACAGTGAAGAGGATAGGCAGGTGGGAGTCGAGGAGGTTCAGGCTGTACGTCCGCCCCCATTTGTTGTAAAAGTCGTGGCTAGTCTGGTGTAGTGGTGTATTTTAAAAAAAAAAAAAAAAAAAATTGTAATGTTGTTCTCAAGTTAATGGTAGTTACTGGAGTGTGTCTGACTTGTGGTTGTTGTACCCTCCCCCCCCCACTTTTTCTTGTTTTGTTTCCTTTTATAGGTGGTGCGCCCCTGGTCTGGATTTTCGGCCATTCATTTGTTTATTGGGGGGCACTGAGAGCTGATGTGCGGCGCAATGGTCGGCAGTTGGGTTGGTCCAGAGACGAGGTAATCGTACGTTGGATCGGGGTGAGGGGCATGCGCTGGCGGCAGGTGTTGGTTGATTTTCACCGGTTCGCTCGTTTGGATCGCACCCCGGATGTGCTGGTGTTGCACATTGGGGGAAACGATTTAGGGGCCCGCCCCTGTCAGGAGTTGATTCGGGATATACGGTATGACCTGCTCCGCCTTTGGTCAGTTTGCCCTAACCTGAGGGTGGTTTGGTCGGACATTGTTCCCAGAAAGGTTTGGCGGGGGGCTCGGTCCCTGGAGGGGATCGACAAGACCAGAATAAAGGTCAACAGGGTGGTTGGGAATTTTGTGGCCAGGAATGGAGGAGTTGTGGTTCGGCACAGGGACTTGGAGTCGGGGGAGGGGAATTTTTGGCGATCAGATGGTGTGCACCTGACTGCCGTGGGTATTGATTTATGGGCCTTGAGCATTCAGGAAGGAGTGGAGCGGGCACTCATTTTGGTGGGGTGACTCGCATTATGAGGTGTCAGGTAATGCTCGTGGTGACGGTGGCGAGGGGGGTTCTTGGAGTCGGTGGAAATTCGGGGTGGGGGGTGGTACATCGGATAGATGGGGGACCACCCCCCTTTGTTTATTCTGGTATGGTAATTGCCTGGCGGACTTGGGGGGCTCTCCAGGGGTGGGGTCCCCTGAGAGTCGGTTAGGGACACTGTTTTCCGGCAAAGGTGGTGCCCCCGAGCTTGTAGGCGCGGCTGGGGGCAAAATATGCCGGATGGTTTGGTAATAATATTTGGTGTCCGCCAGGTGTTGGGGCTCCAAGAACCGCCCTTGCATTGGTAAAATGGTTATTTATTATCTGTTATAATGTTTGTTAATAAACCGGGCCGATTTGGCCAATTTATCCAAAGAAGGGTGTTGTGTTTTTATTAGCGGTTGGGAAAAAGGGGGGGTTTGGTGTGGGGGATTCTGCTGACAATATGAAGAAAGCCTCTGCAGTAGGGCAGTCATGCACCTAGATATCATGGGCTCGCACATCCATACTTTGCTCTACCCTACTGCAGGCAAAACCTAAAACATAAGTGCTCATGCGTGAGCAGGCGATGTCTCTGCACAGACGCAATATTTCACCCGGCTATGTGGATGACGCAGGAGGCGTCATCCACATCAATCAAAGCAAGACGATGAAGATCAGCAGCAACAGAAACTGCACCAAGGATATCCTCTGGATTTACATAGAGTGCGGATAATTTAAAAAGGTTTTTGGTGGGTATACAGTGGGAATCATGGCATAATATATGCCTTTATGGAATGCATCATGGGCACTGCTGAAGGTACTAGTCTTTGTTCAGATATGAAAAAACTGATGACCGGTTCCCTTTAAGAACCTCATTAGACAGAATTCAGGAGGGATTTTAGTTCACTTACATTTCCAAACTTGGAAAGTTTAGAATTATTCTAGAATATGGGATGAGCAGAAGCTTGGAAACTATCTTCTGACTAATTTTTGGTGAGGAGAGGTCACCCTGAGCAATAACGTCGGAGGACTTCATTGACCTATACATTTATTACAGCTTTATTTAGTATCCGCTTTTCATACATTTTTAGCATGTCTTTTACTGTCAATTACGCAACATTACAATGTTAAATTATGCAGCAGATGCTAAAGGAAATCTGGGTTATCTATCCCGAAGAATGAAACACAAAAACAGCATCTCTCTTTTTTCCTGAGGAAGAGAAGCAGATTCAGAGGAAGGAAATTGGCCGCCTGCCATAATGTGTCATCCTGAATGAATCACCTCACAAGTTTGCCGTCATTATAAGTTTGAAGCCCTAAATTATTTATCAGTATTGCAGAGAATGCAATAATTCCAGCTCATCTGATGACCCAATATAACGCATGTACTACATTTACATAAAGCCCCGAGTCTATGTCACATATAATGGCTTTCTGAGGCCATTTGACGTTCTTGTGAATGAAAGATGTTGGAATACTAAAGCCAATTACAAAAAATGCTCCCTGTAGACTCTGAGCCGAGCCGTCTCCATGGCTGTGAAAGGGAGTCTAGAGATTTATATGTATAAGTAATATTGTAAATGCGTTCTAATAGATAAATATGTCATTTCTGGTTGGTATCTGCAGAGGGATTTGCGTAATTGAGCAGCGTTGATTTTGAGATGTGGTAGGAGTAGAAAATTGGAAGAAAAAATGACTTCAAAACATCATTATTGGGTAAAAGGCTGCAGACTTGGCCATTACATAGTTTAGACTAATAAGACTCGAATCCATTGCTGGTACTATAATGCCTCCTTGCATATTAGGGTTACCAGTTTTGGGTTTTATTTCTTGGACGACAATCTGATTCGAACATACATACGTGTATATGAAAACAGGTGGATGTCAGACACTACCTGTGACATCTGCCCAGGACCACAGATTCAGGATAGCTGTCAGGGACAGACTAGAGGCTAACCGTCCACTCAACAGTATCCCGAGGGCACCAAAATCCTTTAACCCCTGTACAGGTATCTTGAATTACAACAAGGTCTAGGAGATTGCTGCCTATGGAAGACTACAATCTGAAGAAGAGTATTTGCCAGGCAGGGTCAAAACCAGGAGATACAGAAGAGACAAAATCATCAGGCAAGAGAGTGGTCAGGTAATCAGGCTAAGGTCAAACCGGAGATGGCAGCAAAGTACAAAAACGACAGGCAAGAGAGTGATCAGGTAATCAGGCTAAGGTCAAACTAAAGATGGCAGCGAAGTACAAAAATGACAGGCAAGAGATTGGTCAGATAATGAGGCTAAGGTCAAACTAGAGATGTCAGCGAAGTACAAAAGCGACAGCCAAGAGAGTGGTCAGGTAATCAGGCCAAGGTCAAACCGGAGATGGCAGCAAAGTACAAAAACTACAGGCAGGAGAGTGGTCAGGTAATCAGGCTAAGGTCAAACCGGAGATGACAGCGAAGTACAAAAGCGACAGGCAAGAGAGTGGTCAAGTAATTAGGCTAAGGTCAAACCGGAGATGGCAGCAAAGTACAAAAACGACAGGCAAGAGAGTGGTCAGGTAATCAGGCCAAGGTCAAACCGGAGATGGCAGCAAAGTACAAAAACGACAGGCAGGAGAGTGGTCAGAGAACAGGCAAAGGTCAAAATACAGGGATCAAATATGCAGAACAGGGTGTGAACCAGAGACAAGCAGTATAACTAGAATATATCTGGCAGCTACCAGGAGACTGGAGGAGGAATAAGAAGGGTGTGGTGCCTTCCCATTGGCCATTGGCTGAAAGGTGGTGACTTCAGCTGGAAGGCACATGCTACCACAGTCAGCCAGTAGTACTGCAGGTCCTTGTGAAACCCAGCTTAATGGATGAGCAGAGCCTACGCCCACCAGAGCCACTGACTCCTCCCCCATCAGCAGCACTGCCCATGGCAGGAATACGGCAGCACCTGATGATCAAAGTAGAAGTTGCAGGAGCGACTCTGGTGGACACATGACACTACCAGAACTACCTTTCTTGATGGAAACCATAGATATGGAAAGTTAAAAACCCTTTCTTTCCTTTTGTCCATTTTGCTTGTCATATTCTTGCTTATCTTAAAATTATTGATAACTTTATGAGATTCGAGGAGTTAGTAAAAGTAACCGGGCCACACTGGCACCAGTAACAGTATTGCCCATTGTTTATCTAGGTTACAATTGTACCTGTATATCATCTCTTATTTCATTCCTTTCCTATGTGACTCATTTTTTCATTGTTTTCCAAAGGTTTTGGATTTACTGATTTAAAAACTCATCAAAATTACAGTATATATAAAAAACAACTACAAGATCTACTATTTTCAATAATATTAGTCATTAAAGGGGTATTCTCAAGTTTAGTTTCAAAATTATCCCCTATCCAAGAGATAGCTGATAACTTTTAAAGGGGTGATCACTACTCAGAATTAGGGGCCACATCACTGTAAAACTCATAGGGAAGGCTTTTGTCAAATACCTTGTGTTGTCCATTATGTCTGTGAGTGGCGCTATTGCGGTCTTCTCATCCCCATCAAGTGACCCCTGGGCTCCGTGACCTCTAAGATCCGGTTATGTCACGTCAACATCCAGTTGACCCGACATCACTGAGGTAGGACCCAGTCTCCCTGGGTGACTGGGCTGTGGACGGCGTTTCACCACTCATCACAGCCCAGCTCTCTCCTTCGCTGCAGAGTGCCACAAGCTGGAGCGATGGTGGGCTGCTATGAGCAGTGAAACACCACCCACAGTCCAATCACTCAGGAACACTGGGGCCGCTTTAGTGATGTCGGGTCAACTGGAAGTTGACTTAACATCACCGAATCTCAGAGATCACAAAGCATTGGGATCACATGATGGGGATGAGCGGACCACAATAGCGCCACTCAGAGGCAGAATGTGCTACACAAGGTATTTGACAAAAGCCTTACCTATGAGATTTACAGCAATGTGGCCACTAATGATGAGTAGTGAACCACTCTTTTAAATCATTGAGGGACAGACCGCTGTGGCCCCCAGTGATCCCGAGCACTGACTGAATAGTGTAGTGGTCGATCATGTGTACTACCACTCCTTTTACACTTAATGGGAGCACTAGAGATTGAGAAGTGCTGCACTGATCTTCAGCACTCCAATACGACTTAATGGAGAAGCTTCGTTATAATAGGGTGTCATGCCGGTGTCTCACACTACTTCTTAGTGCCGTCATGCTCAGTGCATTCACGGTACTACTCCCCCTAGTGGCAGAAACGTCTTGCTGTCCTGCTTTACAGCAGTCTTCACCTGGCTATAGGGAAACATGGCCTGACTCTGCTGGAATTTATCCCCATTGTGTCCAGCAGAGTTCTGCTTCCTTGGCCTATCTCTTGCCAGCAGGTGCTATATTACACAGCTCCTCGCATCCCATCATGCCTGATTTATAGGTCTAGTCTGACTTTGTCTTATGCTCTGTCTGGCTGTGTTCTGCTCTGCTTCTCCTGCTATTGACCCAGCCTGCCTTCCGTTTATCCTGATGTCTTCGCTCCTAACCTCGGCTATGTATGCGGAACCTGTGCTGCTTGCCTCGACTTTGGATTGCCTGACTATGCATTTTGCTTTGTCTACCTGTACCTCATATGTTTTGCCTTGACCCATCGGTCAGCTTCTGTAGACCCAGGGACTGCCCTGGAGTGGTACCTGACGACTACCTGCAGCTAATGCCTATCCTCACCATTGGAGGACCTAGTGAAGACCAAGTAGTCACTTAGATATGCCCCTTCAGGGTAAGCCCGGCCTGTGGGGCAGTGGGTCTTCAGAACCCCGGTTGGCTGAGGGCCACTGTGCTCAGACCTCTAGCAATTAGAAAATTATTCCCTATCATGTGGACAGGGAATAACTTCTAAACTTGAGAATACTCCTTGAAGCCAGGGTATTATAGACTCAAAAACAAGAGTTGTCAATTGTAAGTGTTACTACAGATTAAACGTGTATATCTAATTGGATGTTGTCATTTTATTTAAATGCATACACTAAGCTAAAGGCACTATCCATGACTTAGATTTATTTCAACTGAGCTGCAGTACATGAGTATGACCCAAAGTTCGGTGCCTCGGAGTGACCTTTGACTCTGCCCTGTCCTTCATACCGCACATCCAATCCCTCACCACCTCCTGCCGTTTTCAACTCAAAAATATCTCCAGAATCTGCCCTTTTCTCAATCCCCAATCTACAAAAATTCTAGTGCACGCCCTCATAATCTCCCGCATCGACTACTGCAACATCCTCCTCTGTGGTCTCCCTGCTAACACACTTGCCCCTCTCCAGTCCATCCTTAACTCTGCTGCCCGACTGATCCACCTCTCTCCTCAATACCACCCCGCGTCTCCTCTCTGCAAGTCCCTCCACTGGCTCCCAATCTTCCACCGTATCCAATTCAAATTACTAACACTGACCTACAAAGCTATCCATAATCTGTCTCCTCCATATATCTCTGAACTAATCTCTCGCTACACTCCAAAACGTAACCTCCGGTCCTCCCAAGATCTCCTTCTATCCTCCTCTCTCATTCGCTCCTCATGCAACCGACTCCAAGACTTCTCCCGAGCATCCCCAGTCTCCTGGAACTCACTGCCTCAACACGTCAGATTATCTACTACACTCGCAAGCTTCAAACGGAACCTAAAGACTCATCTGTTCAGAAATGCCTATAACCTTCAATGACCTCACTGCTTCACCACCGTGCGGAGCTGCCGCCCCACCACCGTGCGGAGCTGCCGCCCCACCACCGTGCGGAGCTGCCGCCCCACCACCGTGCGGAGCTGCCGCCCCACCACCGTGCGGAGCTGCCGCCCCACCACCGTGCGGAGCTGCCGCCCCACCACCGTGCGGAGCTGCCGCCCCACCACCGTGCGGAGCTGCCGCCCCACCACCGTGCGGAGCTGCCGCCCCACCACCGTGCGGAGCTGCCGCCCCACCTACACCCCACCTACTGTCTCCTCCCCAAAATCCTTTAGGATGTAAGCCCGCAAGGGCAGGGCCCTCTTCCCCCTGTGCTAGTCTGTCTATTGTAACGTGTACATGTACTCTGTATGTAACCCCCTCATGTACAGCACCATGGAATCAATGGTGCTCTATAAATAAACAATAATAATAATAATAATAATAATATGCAGTACATGGAGCAAACGCTGTTTTTACTTCTTCTACCAGCTGAACGGTAGAGGTATCTGATGTCAGACCGCCACCATGCTGATATTAATAAACTATGCTAAGGATATAGAAAATTGGGATTTTTTGCACTGCATTACTGCTATTGGAAAAAATTAGATACTTGGTTTCCAAATTGGCCAATTTGTGTAAGCCCAACAGCCAATGACAAGATGTACCTCTCTAAACCAAGTATCTAATTTTTTCCAATAGCAGTAATGCAGTGCTAACATTCCTATAGCTTTTCAGAGTGCAGCTGTACATATTTTTGTAACTTTGTTGAATTTTCAGCGGGCACCTGTTCACACCTAGTGGATGTGCTGGCCAGTCTTTTTATATAAGGATATAGAAAAGTAATTTAATTGGATGTTATGATCAACTTGTTGACATTTTATTTTTTGTGTGGGCTCCTTTTTATAAATCTTAAAAAAAATCCTACAATATCATCAGAATCTGAAAGAAATGCTTGATGTATATGGGGAGTGTTGGGTTCTAAAACTCCACTGTTACGTCCAGGTTCATTTCATTAGTGTCACTTGGATGGCAGTTATCACTACAAGTTACTGCACAGACATGCATAGCTACTCCAATCAGGCCTGAAATACCAGTAGGTCACAGAAAATGAGGTCCGCTATCATGTCCCTCCCAAAATATCTGCAGGAGGAACCATCTTGTTAGATAGTAGATGTGACTTACTAAGAAAATGTAGTGACCAGGTTATCAAACAAGCTGTAAAGGTTTTAGCACATGAATTTCAATGACTTTAGCTCTCTTAACTTGTCTAGAAAATCCTTCAGCTGATGACCTGACCATTTTTTCTCTTTATAGTATTTACCGTATAGGTTAATTGTACAGTATATTCTCTTAGAGCAGTCTTTTATAGACGCTGTAATACCAAATATGTTTATCTTTAAAACATCTTATTTTATAATCGTTTTATATTTGATCTAGAAAAAAAGAAGGAAAATTTAAGCTTTTAGATTTTTTTATAATTTAAAAAAACTATTTTTCTATCTGTATAATGTAATACTTTGCTAGTACAGTATATTACAGCATATAATAAAAATTATTTCCTTTGAAGCTGAACCATGGCCTGTGCTTCATAGGAGTGCAAAGATGGCAGTGGGCCCCCAGCTTCCAAGATGAACATTGAGAATACATCGCAAGGGGCATTACAGGCATCCAAACATTGAGAATTACAGTGGTATCTAAATGGTGAAATAGCAGCAATTAGAGCTGGCTCCGCTATTTATGGAGCAGACTCCGGTTTGAGGTTGCTTCACATCCAACATCATGAAGGGGTTAAAAAAGACATGTCAGCTCTTCTGATCTGTCTGTTTTATAAAATACTTGTACTCCTCACAAAATAATATTTTTTAAAGCTCGTTGTTGTCTGTTCCTCTGTTATTCCTTCTAAAAATGTCTGAATAAATTGACAACTGGGATATATACTTCTAAATTTTAAAAGTGCGTGCCCCATGTATTTAAAAATAAAAAGTAAAAAATTGGTAGTGTTATTTTTTTTTAGAAATCTTAGAATTCATTCATTGGGAGAATGAATGGAGTTGAGGTTGAGCATGTACACCTCTACCCCATTAAAGGGTTTGCCCACTTTTTTCACATTGATGGCCTATCCTTAGGATGCATCATCAAGGTCTGATCAGCTGGGGTCCAACACCTGGAATCCCAGCCGATCAACTACTCTCAGCGTCAGCGGTAACAGCTGGAAATAGGGACCATTCTGCCTCCCATTTAAATCAATAAGAGGCAAATATGCAGTACCTGACCACTATTAGAAGACGGGCAGCTCTAGAGCTGAGCATTTCCAGCTGCCGGGGTGACGGACCATGGCCGATCCAACATTGATGACCTATCCTAAGGATACGCCACCAATGTAAAGGTAGTCGCCAAACTCTTTAAGGATGTAGCTGTTATCAGAAGACGGGCAGTTCCGGAACTGAGCATTTCCAACCGCTTGCTGCCACTCACGGCACCAAGAGCAGTTGATTGGCGGGGGTGCCAGGTGTCGGACCCTGACCGATCAGACATTGATAACTTAAGTTCAAATGTGGAGAGAAAAGACTGGGCACCACAGACAAGCAACAATCAGCTTTGCACTGGTCTTAGGAACTAGACCGCTATTGCATACATGGGACACTGCCCTGGAACTGCATGCTCAAAATCAGATAGCAGTGCAAAAATTCAGATCCAACAAAGGAAAAAGGAAAAAAGTAGAAACTCACCGGGGGATGAGATCAAGTCTTCTTTATTGTGCAAACATGGGTGACATGTAGTGCAAGGAGAGGGAGCCAAAGCCTCGAACAATGGTGACCGTTTCGCGCTAGTGTAGCGCTTCTATGGGTCCTATGAACCAGGACCCGCAGAAGCACCACACTAGTGCAAAACGGTCCCCGTTGTCCGTGGCTTCAGCTCCCCCTCCTTGCACTACATGTCACCTGTTTTTGCACAATAAAGAAGACTAGATCTTATTCTCCAGTGAGTTTGCTGCTTTTTTCCTTTGTTGGATCAGACATTGTTAACCTATCCAAAGATTAAGCCATCAATGTTAAAGTAGTGGCCAACCTCCTTAAGAACCCAATCTCGTGGGCCCAGGAGTCTGACCTAAAGTGATCAGCAAGGAGATAGCTTTCTTTTTTTGGGGGAATAACTTTTTAATATTGGTTCTAGTGTGACTAGAAAATGGCTAATTAGTATTCCAGGGTAAGAAGCAAATACAAAATTCCAGGCTCGAGCCCTCCTGTCAATTTTAACCTCATGTTCCATATTTTTCCATATTTGTAAGTTTTACCTACGACAAATATCATTTCAGTTACTTTTTACTATTAAACATAAAAATAACAACCCTTACCCACCCGAAACTAAAATTAATATCTACTGTGTGTACGCTCCATCCTGCGGCTTGTTGCCTTCGTAGGTTTTTGTCACTTCTTACTAATTCAGACGTGTAAGAAACCATCCAAACTACATTAGATGGCTTTATAATTAAAAGGATTAGTCAGATAAGAACTTAATATTGGTTCTAGTGTGACAGGCGAATGGTTTATTTATATTCCAGGGTGGGGAGCAAATTAAAAATACCATAGTCTCAAGCCCTCCAGCCTATCATTTTTTACAGATAAACAATATGATAAATGGAGCTTCCATTCGTCAAATATTCTGTATTTCTCCGGTAAATAAGAGTATTTCCATTGATTGCTTGGTTTGGAGAGTAGTGAGGAAGATAGGAGGTAATTAAAAGCATAAATCTCAGGAGGTTGTGGAAGGTAATTCTGCACTTGGAGACGGGAATGACAGAATGATAAACATTTCTGATCCCGAAGGCTTCCATTACCTACTTTATAATGAGCCAAATACTGCATGATTTCACATCTCTCTGACCTTTTTATTGACAGTCATCCATGTTTCCACTTAATATCGCTTGTCATAGAAAGGATGGCAAAGTGGGTATTCTCGGAATGCAGTAATGCAAAATGAAATCTCAAGTCATCACAGATGTAAATTGGGTTTTTTGAAATCCTGAATAATTGGCCGCCTGTCATCTAATAATCAGGTTCTCTTGTTGGCAATTACAAAACTCAAAGGGAGATGCTTGAGGAGCAAAGAAAAAAAGGTTGATTCAGATATTATTATCATGTTTAGCTTTTATTTTATAGACATTATGCCAAAATCCTGAAACTGTGTGCCATCATTACTTTTGGCTTGGCACAGGCTACACAGGAATCTGAAGCCTAAGGAGGTTCTTGGTCCTCACTAGAGATGAGCAAAAAGAGTCACAAGATTCTGGTCCAGCATCTACATCGATACTGTGTGGCAACCAGACCAGCAGATCGGAGTGCTGTGAACCTCCTCGGCCAGTACTCCGGAACTTCCTCGGCCAGCACTCCGGAACCTCATCGGCCAGCACTCCAGAACCTTATCGGCTAGCACTCTGGAATCTCATTGGCCAGCATTCCGAAACCTCATCAGCCAGAACTCCAGAACCTCCTCGGCCAGCACTCCAGAACTTCCTCGGCCAGCACTCCGGAACCTCCTTGGCCAGCATTTCGGAACCTCATCGGCCAGCACTCCGGAACCTCATCGGCCAGCACTCCGGAACGTCATCGGCCAGCACTTTGGAACTCCTCGACTGGCAATCAAGTGCAGCACCAGTGCATTTTGAACATTTACAAAGCCTACATCAGGTCTCAACATGTCACTTAGCCTGACGTGTAGGCTATTGGATTTTACCAAATTGAATAAAACTTCTTGGATTTTATGCCTAGGTCTAGTGCTGGTTCTTCTACCTTACCATATGTTGGAGTCTTCCCGTACCGTGCACTTCCCGTACCGTGCAAAGGAATGGAAACCCTGTGTCTAGGGAAGGGGAAGATGGTGACCCCTGAACAAACCTACCCAGTGGTCCCTGGGGTCCTTCACCACCCTAGATAGATTCCGCACCTATGCGCCTAGCTGGATACCTGGCCCTAGGTATCCCTAGTGCTGGACCTTAAATAGGGAACGGGTGGTATGAGCTCTTCGTCAACCCCACTAAACACTGTAGAAGACACAAGGAAGACATACAGGGTAAAATGCATAAACTATTTATCTACAGATGACTCAGGTAAAACTTCTGCAAAGCTTCAGCAACGATACCACAGAGGAGTACAAGCAAGAAACTTGCAACCAGACCTAGAATAAACTGAATAATAACACCAGTACAAGTCCAGGGAAGATGGGAATATTTAAGCACATGGAGAATACTAATAATCAGCAGCTAAATGAAAGGAGGCCTCCGCTGGGTCCAAAAGGGAAAGAGATGAAAACTCAGCAGGAAAGCTACCTAGTACAATGAATAATAACAGCAGGAACAATAGAAAGTCAAGGAGCATTTTGCACAGCCAAACACTGTGACTTTTTATTGTCAGAAACCACATGACTCTCTGTCACTTGCGACACACCCTTGACAATGGGTGAGTTGATTCCATCTCCTTTTTCTAGTTTAAAGTGAATGCAGCTAATGTCTTCATATCATAATTTTGGGATGTAGACATGTATCACTTGTAATCATAATGATTTATTATGGTTTTTTTTAATGTGTCCGAAAAAATTGTCTGTCCTTGATTTTATCATAAGCTGTCCAGAAAAAAAAAAAAGTCAAGTTGACAACCATGACCATGATGGCAACTTGGGTTTGGAAATGCCAGAGGCACTCAAGATACTAGCATTCGAGTGTTGGTTGTGGAAGTTTGCAGGACCCTGTCCCCACTGCCACAGAGTCCCAATGTTGGTGCTGGACAAGTGTATTTTTACTCATCTGTCGCGGGCGGAGGAGGGGACGCCGCGCTCTCCCACTGCTGCTCGGGTCCGGCTGCCGCGGCTGCTGCGGCCTGCTGCTGCTCGGTGGCTCGAGCGATGGGCCGGATCCCGGGGACTCTAGCGGCGCTCCTCGCCCGTGAATGAAAGGGGGTTTTTGTGTGTGGGGATTGTTTATTGTCCGTGACGCCACCCACGGTTGTGGTGATTTGGTTGACACCACCGCTGCTCTGTGTGGGGATCCCGGGAAGGATGGTATGGAGCAGCCAGTTGTTGTGTTGCCCCTCCGTGGGTAGGGGTTGGTGATCCCGGGGCCCAGTGATGAGGTGGGAGATGCAGGGCTTGGTGGGGTGCAGGGACGCGGGGGCAGCGCTGTGCCTTGCGGCACTGTGGTACTCACTCAGCCTGAGACGTTGACACAGTTCTCGGTAAAACACACGGCTGGAAAGACGGTTCCCACAGACGGCTGCACTTGCTTTCCCCAGTAGGTGACGGTGATGTCCCTTTTCCTGCACCTAATGTTCCTGTGTTGGTAGCGATGGGTTCCCACCGGTAACCCGCTCCCCGGCTTGGATATGGGCCGGAGGAGCCCTACTTTGCCCGCAGGCGCTGGCCCTGAGAAACTGGTGCCCTGGCGGTGGCGGTGTCTCTCCTCAATGGTTGGACTGTTGCCTTCAATCGGGACTTGGTTGTTTGGAGACAGACGTCCCCTTCACTGACGGATTTGGCAAATTTACGGCGACTCCTAGCCTTGCCGGGGTCCGAGAGGCCCCTGCCCTGGTGCTGACTGTTCTTCGTATACTGCTCCAGACCGCCGGGCCACTACCCATCCGCGGTCCTTCCAGCAACCTCCGAGCAGTCTCCCCTGCAGACTGTCACCGCCGTCTGCTGACCTTGCTGACACTGTCCTGGCACACAGCCGGACCAACTTCAGGCTTTACTACGGTCACTTTTACTCCTTTTCTGTTACTTCCGCTTTTCTCTTTAGCTCCATTACTACTTTCTTCCACTTAACTAACTCAACTCTGTTCTTCTTCCTGTCCAAACTCTATCTTAGCTCCACACTCAAGCTCTCCCTGAGCTAACCTGCCTGGTTCTTCCCGCCTCCAGGGCTGTGAACTCCTTGGTGGGCGGAGCCAACCGCCTGGCCCACCCCCTGGTGTGAACATCAGCCCCTGGAGGAAGGCAACAAGGATTTTTGTAGCCTTGGTGTTCCTAACTGGGGTGTAGGGTGTGGTGGTGTGATGACCTGTGACCCCTGGCTTGCCCAGGGCGTCACACATCTTTTGTCCACACTCTTTCCTCCAAAAAGGAAGGTCAGTTATTGCCACAAGTGAAGCCTGAAATTCCAGTCGCCAGAATAGTTGTAAACTGGCAGCTATAGCACTAGTGGAGCAGAAGGGCAGAGTCTCCAGAGTAGTATGAGGGTACGTGCCCACAATCAGGATCTGCTGTGTCCTGGATGCGGCAGGTCTCCTCCGCAGAAGACCGCAGCTGCCCATGCCCATGATCTGGGCTTCGGCAGTACAGTCTCTCCCTTCTATTCTCCCTGCAAAGGACGCTTGCGACTCCACAGCAAACAATTGACATGCTGCAGCTCGGAAAACCACACCAGAGGTCAGTTTACTCTGCGGGCAGTACACACACAGTGGGCATGAGATTTCTAGAAATCCCATCCACAGTGCTTGTACTGTACATCACAGCGTTGTGGATGCAGCTGAACCATGCTACGTCCAAAACGCTGTCAACACTGATCGTGTGTATGTACGTACCCTTACAGGTAACTGGTGTTGTACTAAAGGGTCCAGGCAGAAGCATCACCAGGAGTCAGAATTCGGAGAAAAACTACACGTATCAGGAAGTTAGATGATCCAAGGCTGAACAATGATATATCCAAAGCACAATACTAGGGGTTAGAAGGGTCAGAGTAACTCACGTGGTTTGCCACGTTTTTGTGTACAGTCATGGCCAAACGTTTTGAGAATGCTACAAATATTAATTTTTACAAAGTCTACTGCTTAAGTTTTTCTAATGGCAATTTGCATATACACCAGAATGTCATAAAGAGTGATCAGCTTAACAGCAATTACTTGCAAAGTCAATATTGGCTAATTAAATGAACTTCAACCCCCAAAACACATTTCAACATCATTGCATTCCTGCCTTAAAAGGAGCAGCTAACATTGTTTTAGTGATTGTTCCATTAACACAGGTGTGGGTGTTGATGAGGACAGTGCTGGTGATCAATCAGTCATGATTAAGTAAGAATGACACCACTGGACACTTTAAAAGGAGGCTGGTGCTTGGTATCATTGTTTCTCTTCAGTTAACCATGCTTATCTCTAAAGAAACACGTGCAGCCATCATTGCTCTGCACAAAAATGGCCTAACAGGGAAGAGTATCGCAGCTATAAAGATTGCACCTCAGTCAACAATCTATCACATCATCAAGAACTTCAAGGAGAGAGCTTCCATTGTTGCCAAAAAGGCTCCAGGGCGCCCAAGAAGGACCATCAAACGCCAGGACCGTATCTTAAAACTGTTTCAGCTGCGGGATCGGACTACCAGCAGTGCCGAGCTAGCTCAGCAATGGCAGCAGGCTGGTGTGAGTGCTTCTGCACGCACTGTGAGGCGGAGACTGCTTGAGCAAGGCCTGGTTTCAAGGAGGGCAGCAAAGAAGCCACTTCTCTCCAGAAAAAACCTCAGGGACCGACTGATATTCTGCAAAAGGTACAGGGAGTGGACTGCTGAGGACTGGGGTAAAGTCATTTTCTCAGATGAATCCCCTTTTCGATTGTTTGGGACATCTGGAAAACAGCTTATTAGGAGAAGAAGAGGTGAGCGATACCCCCAGTCTTGTCTCATGCCAACTGTTAAGCATCCTGAAACGATTCATGTGTGGGGTTGCTTCTCAGCCAAGGGAATCGGCTCACTCACAGTCTTGCCTAAAAACACAGCCATGAATAAAGAATGGTACCAGAATGTCCTCCAAGAGCAACTTCTCCCAACTGTCCAAGAGCAGTTTGGCGCCCAACAATGCCTTTTCTAGCATGATGGAGCACCTTGCCATAAAGCAAAGGTGATCACTAAATGGCTCATGGAACAAAACATAGAGATTTTGGGTCCATGGCCTGGAAACTCCCCAGATCTTAATCCCATTGAGAACTTGTGGGCAATCATCAAGAGACGGGTGGACAAACAAAAACCAACAAATTCTGGCAAAATGCAAGCATTGCTTATGCAAGAATGGACAGCTATCAGTCAGGATTTGGTCCAGAAGTTGATTGAGAGCATGCCAGGGAGAATTGCAGAGGTCCTGAAGAAGAAGGGTCAACCCTGCAAATATTGACTTTCTGCATTAACTCATTCTACCTGTCAATATAACCTTTTGGTTCTCATAATATGATTGCAATTATATTTTTGTATGTGATGTAAACATCAGACAAACACAATTAAAAACCAGAGGGCAACAGATCATGTGAAAATATAATTTTGGTGTCATTCTCAAAACTTTTGGCCATGACTGTATGTCTGAAAAAGACGAATAATGCCATGCTGGAGACCAGACAGGGTCCACAGTGACTATGCTGGCTTCATTCAAGTGGCTCTGTCAGGCGGTCTGTCAATGTTTCCGTGAAAACAGCGTTATTTGGGGAGTCCAATGGAAACCTCAACGTAGTCCTAGGAGAAGAGCACTGTATAAATAATATTCCCATTTATTATGGATTTAATTCTAGGTAAAAAAAAAAAAAATATCCAGCTTTAATTCTTTGTTGTGTGAAGCTGTGATTCATTAAGTATGTTCTTTTATAACTTGGTCTCTTCACTCATAAATCTTATAGACGTGAGTGGGAAGGTCCATTCCAGTCTTTTATGCAGAGTGATGATTTACTTCCTTTTTATGCTTTTCTGCTTATTTGATTAGCCACTGATAGAAATGCATTATATGCATTATATAAACGGCTTCTCTTCCAGCATCCATTATTGTAATAAATAACGTCCTACTTAGTTGTACCTCAGTAAACTTCCTACCATTATCAATAACCATGGCATCAACTAATCTCAACTCCCAGACATTAAAGCAGAGGTCCTTTCCCAGCCTCTATAACTATCATATACTTGTTTTGGGATGATACATTGTATTTGAAATTGGCATGAAAACGCCAAAAGCTGCAAAATGTAGGGTCAACTCCAAGAATTTCCATTCAGGTTGTATAACTACCTGATTTTCAATACATACCTTGTATGTGGCCTGATTCATACGTCCTTCGCAAAGTTTAGTCTGCCCAATTTCTAGAGTAAGGGAATCTTCTCTGATGAGTCTAATTTTCAGCTTTACCCAAGACCTGGTCGTCTAATGTTTAGACGGAGACCTGGAGAGGCGTAAAAGCCACAGTGTCTTGCATTCACTGTGAAATTTGGTGGAGGATCAGTGATGATCTGGGGATGCTTCAACAAGGCTGGAATTGGGCAGATTAAACTTTGTGAGGGACGTATGAATCAAGCCGCATGCAAGGTTATCCTGGAAAAACAGTTGCTTCCTTCTGCTCAGGCAATGTTCCCCAACTCCAAGGACTGGTTTTCCAGCAGGACAATGCGCCATGCCACACAGCTAGGTTAATCAATGTGTGGATGAAGGACCACCACATCATAACCCTGTCATGCTCAGCCCAATCTCCAGACCTGAACCCCATTGAAAACCTCTGGAATGTAATCAAGAGGAAGATGGATAGTCACAAGCCATCATATAAAGTAGAACTGCTTACATTTTTGCACCAGGAGTGGCATAAGGTCACCCAAAAGCAGTGTGAAAGACTGGTGGAAAGCATGCCAAGACGCATGAAAGCTGTGAATAAAAATTATGATTATTCCACAAAATATTGATTTCTGAACTCTTCCTGAGCTTAAACATTAGTATTGTTGTTTCTAGATGATTATGAACTTGTTTTCTTTGCATTATTTGAGGTATGAAAGCATTGTGCATTGTTTTGTTATTTTGACCATTTCTAATTTTCAGAAAATAAATACAAAATGTATCGGTTGGAAATTCGGAGACGTTATCAGTAGTTTATAGAATAAACGAACAATTTACATTTTACTCAATAATATACCTATAAAGAGAAAAATCAGAAAAAGTAACAATTTTGTAGTGGTCTCTTAATTTTTGCCAGAGCTGTATTTCTAAGGATATGTTCACATGTTGCATTTTTGCTGCATTTTTTCAGGTTTATGCAAATTAAAAGCTGCTTTTTACAATACTAGAAAAGCTATGAGAGTTCAGAAATCTCCTGCACACAGACACACACTTGCTTTTTTCCTGACTGCAATGGCAAACTGCTGTGTTTTTGAAAGAAGCAGCATGGCAATTCCTTCAGCGTTTTTGCTGCTTTTTTCACCATTGAAAGTAATAAGAGTGTAAAACACAGGTGCATTTTTGCTGCTTTTGTGGGGAATAAAACTAACTTTATTTAAGCATGTGCTGTAGATAAATAACTCACCAAAAACACAGCAAAAATGTGGCAAAACCTGGTTTTTGGAAGCAGCTTTTTTACTGCCAAGAGCGTAGATTTTGTTGCAAAAAAGAAAAAACAGCAAAAACGCAACGTGTGAACAAAGCCAAAAAGAGCTATTGACATGAATTTCTAACCAGATGTTGGTAACAACCCATCCAATCTGCAAAGGAAAAGAGATCAAACCATTGATGTCTTTAAATTTAGTGATGTGTAATAATGAGAAATGACACAGGGAAATAGTATAGAACACGCTTACTGAAATTTTTATAATACTTCGTATAAAAGCCTTTGTTGGTGATGACAGCTTCCTGTATAGAGACTAGTGCCATGCATAGCTCATGTGTGAGTTTGGCCCATTCTTTCACACAAACACTCTTCAAATTCTATGGTCCAATGCGCTCCTTCTATGAAATCGGAGTTCCTTGCATAAAGCTTCTATTGGATTTATCTCAGGTGATCGGCTCAGTTTCTTTCCCTGAGGCCCCATTTATACATTCGTGTCTCCGTGTCTCCAGTGAAGTCCGTTTTCACACGTACCAGAGACACGGGCACACATAGACAAATTAAAATCAATAAGTCTGCGCACACGTGCGTGTTTTCCCATATTCTCTGCATTTTGGGGCCAGAAGCAGCAGCAGCAGCGGGGAGTCAGCAGCGCCGGACACCACAGAGGGAAAGACATCAGCACCATGAACAGCAGTGACCGGGACAGGTGAGCATAAAGTTCCTATTCTCCGTGTGCTATCACAGATAGCACACAGAGAGCATTTGTGTGCCAAAATCGTGGCACACGGAGGGCCATACGCACCTTTTACACATCCATGCAAAACGAGCGTGTTTTTCACGGCCGTGTGAAAGAGGTCTGAACCAATTTAGATTTTCCTTTGCTGTGTGTTTGGGACCATTGCCTTGCAGAAATGGCCATCCTCGTTTCATCTTCATCATCCTAGTAGATGGCAGCAGATTTTTATCTGAACTTTTTGACTTTTTGGGGTTTTTTTCTTATAGAAAATTCTTACAGAATTCTCCAAATTCCGGTATACTTGTTAAATGTTCCCCATGATGATTATTTTGCTTACGACAACTGACACAGCTTTTTAATTAGATTCTCTCTGACCTGCGGTGGCTGGTCATTTTGGTTCATTACAAGTTGTTAGATCATAAGGAAAAATATATTCCAAAGAGATAAAAGAGAGAAGAATAAAACACTTCCAACTAATTTTCTTTCAGTTTCCACACTTCGTGTATCTGTTCCGCTTTCTTTTAATCATATGTTTCCATAGGTGCTTGAGGGAATTTAACTACACAGACACGTAACATTTTATTGTAGTATGGTCATGTAGAGGTTTCTGACATAAATTCCTCCAGTCTTTAATTACCAGTCAGGTCGACTTTTATACATCTACAGAGCAACACCAGCAATGAATATTAAATTATTGCTTCAGAAAGGAGCACTGGCTTGATAGCCTGCAGCTCGGCGGCCTGTGACCTCTCCACTTTGCACCGCATGTTACGTCTCCACTTAAGATAAAAAGGTCTCGCCTAACACATTAAAGCTCTTTTCTGCAATTACTCTTCGAAGTTGCAACTTAACAAGCAAGAATCCTCTCTAGCTTACACAGTCATAGAGGCCCATTAGCAGCATGTGATTGCAGAGTTATGGTGTGTGGTATTATAGGTTTGGTTTACCCATTCATTCCAATGGGAATCATGATTGGGGTTTTTATTTTTGTAATATGCATCCAAGGCTTATCTATTAGGGATGATCGAATACTTAGATTATTCGGCTTTGCGAATATTTTCCGAATACCTCGCCGCTATTCGACTATTCGATGCGCAATGTAAAGCCTGCTTTACATGGTACGATTTCGCATACGATATCGTATGCGATCATAACCGCCCCCATCGTATGTGCGGCACGTTCAACTTGTTGAATGTGCCGCACAAACGATTAACCCCCGTCACACGTACTTACCTGTTCATACGACCTCGATGTGGGTGGCGAACATCCACTTCCTGGAGTGGGAGGGACGTTCGGCATCACATCGACGTCACGCGGCAGCAGGCCAATAGAAGCAGAGGGGCGGAGATGAGCGGGACGTAAACATCCCGCCCACCTCTTTCCTTCCGCATTGCCGGCTGGAGCCGCGGGAGGCAGGTAAGATTTGTTCAATGTTCCCGGGGTGTCACACATTGCGATGTGTGCTGCCTCGGGAACATTTAACAACCCGACGTGCAATTCATCAGGATTCAACGACGTGTATGCGATGAACGTTTTAATGTTCAATCGCACGTACCTGTCGCACACTACAATGTACCTTACGATGCCGGATGTGTATCACTTACGACGTGACCCCGCCGACACAACGTAAGATATATTGTAGCGTGTAAAGCGGGGCTTTAGTCTATGGGAAGCCCGAATAGTTCCGAATAGTTGTTCTTCGGGTTTCCCCTCAGACTTACATTGTGCATCGAATATTCACGAATAGTCAAATAGCGGCGAGGTATTCGGAAAATATTTGAGAAGCCGAATAATCGAAGTATTCGATCATTCCTATTATCTATCAATGTGTGATTGATGAAAACCAATACATCAGAGGTAGTGTGGGGGGAAGAAGCAATATACATCAAAGGTAGGGTAGAAATGTGTAATTGGTGAAGAATAATGCTGGGCGAGTGTGCTTGATCAAGCATTGGGGTGTTCAGGTACGCTCGGTACTTGGGTGCTCGGATGTTTCGTCCTTGAAACAACAAACATAAAGCACAGGCTTGCTTCACTGCGTACTGTGAGCAGGCACCACAGTGAGAGCCATTTTCAGTCTCTGAATTGCTCTCACTGTGGGTTAAAACAATGTTTCTGATGTGCGGTGTCTAATAAAAAACAAGCAAAAAAAGTTAAAAAAAAAAAAACCACACCCTCCCTCCACCGGAAATGCTCTGTATATGGCTGGCTGTATGTTGGCGGAGAGTGGAACTGGCCAATCATTGATTTCTATTATATTCATCACTTGAGTTGAGCCCATCAGACTGTCTGACCTGCTTGATTCGAGTAACAAGCACCTGAGCATTTTAGTGCTTGTCCATCACTAGTGAAGAACTAATCTATATCAGAGGTAGGAAATCTATGTGTGATTAGTGAACAACTTATGTACTTTGAGAGTAGGCTATCAGTGTGTTGGTGATGAACTTAGGCACAATGGAAGTAGAAAATTAATGTGTCATTGGTGATGAACCAATTTACATTGACGATAAGCTATCAGTGTGTGTGGTGGAGAATCAATATATTTCGGAGGTAGGGTATCAATGTGCGATGGAAAACGAACCAAGATACATTGGAGGTAGGGTATCAAAGTGTGATTTGTGATGAACCAATGTATATTGAAGGTAGGGAATCAAAGTGTGATTGGTGAAGAACTAATTTATCATACATAAGAGGTAGGTCATCAATTTTGAATTGGTGAAGAAACAATATTCATAGAAAGTAGTGTGTGAGTGGTGATAAACCAATGTACATCGACATAGAGTATCAATGTTTGATGGGTGAAGAAACAATATACATCAGCAGTAGGGTATCAGTCTGTGATTACTGTATAAATTAGCTGAGAGATTGGATGAAGCGGTGATATGTGCTGATGACGTGGCATCACCGCTGCAGCCAAAACTAAGATCAGACCTCTTTGTTATTATTTGTCAAATATAGTATGCATTAAGTCAATATACCATATTTTTCATTTTATAAGACGCACTGGATTGTAAGGCGCACCTCAAATTTAGAAGATGAAAAAAGGAAAAAATAATTTTTAATGTTAAAATGAGGGTTCGTCTTATAATCCTAGTGTGTTTTTTAATATCTCACCAGGTGGGAGCGGCAGTGGTGGAGTAGATCAGGAGGGTCACAGGGTGCAGGGTCGGAAATGCTGCAGGCTTGGAGGAGGGGGTGTCTTGCCTCAGGAGGGTCAGTGGACATAAAGTTGGCAATACTGTAAGCTCGGAGGTATCACGGCGGCAAACGCCATTGGTCTACTGCGGACTGCGGGCTCTATTGCATCAACCGTGGTTGACGAGATTGACTTCAAGAAAATGGCCATGGATGCAGCATGTGTACAGATAGGACTCTGCTGCCATTTTCTTGAAGTCCATAGTGTCAATCTGTGCATGCGTCATCGCAGCAATTTACTTGCAGTGATAAGGCTGCACATCAAACATAGATAATGGTATAATGCCTCAAGCATATGGAAAAAATATTGGAATATACAATGAAAAATGCTACTTGCTAATTTGAACATGTGAATAATGAATTGCATACCTGCCATGAATATTAGGAAAAAGGAGATATTTAGCAATCGCATTGATCAATGTAACTGAGCCCCAAGACCTCGTCAAGGTATATCTCTATATTCGGGTCCCTAGCTCTGTGACCCTAACTGTGTGTCATCTCATTGCAATTAAAAACTGCTGTGAGTGGAGAGGGGTAACTAAGGACTTTCTTATATAGGAGATGGAAAAAACATGGCCGAAAGGGGCGGAGCTGTGTTCACATTCAGAAAAAAACTACATATAACTGAATAGGATAACTGAAGTGAGCACTAATATATATGTATTCTGAGTGCAAGCCAAAAAATACATACTATACAAGAATAAGGCTGCACATCAAACATAGATAATGGTATAATGCCTCAAGCATATGGACAAATATTGGAATATACAATGAAAAATGCTACTTGCTAATTTGAACATGTGAATAATGAATTGCATACCTGCCATGAATATTAGGAAAAAGGAGATATTTAGCAATCGCAATATGGTGGGTGGAGAGGGGTAACTAAGAATGTGAACACAGCTCCGCCCCTTTCGGCCATGTTTTTTCCATCTCCTATATAAGAAAGTCCTTAGTTACCCCTCTCCACCCACAGCAGTTTTTAATTGCAATGAGATGACACACAGTTAGGGTCACAGAGCTAGGGACCCCAATATAGAGATATACCTTGACGAGGTCTTGGGGCTCAGTTACATTGATCAATGTGATTGCTAAATATCTCCTTTTTCCTAATATTCATGGCAGGTATGCAATTCATTATTCACATGTTCAAATTAGCAAGTAGCATTTTTCATTGTATATTCCAATATTTTTTCCATATGCTTGAGGCATTATACCATTATCTATGTTTGATGTGCAGCCTTATTCTTGTATAGTATGTATTTTTTGGCTTGCACTCATATATATATATATATTAGTGCTCACTTCAGTTATCCTATTCAGTTATATTTACTTGCAGTGACATCCCCTCCTCCGAGCCCTCAGTATCGCCGACCCTGCCTCCTCTGACCATGTTCCACCACCGCTCCGGTAAGCCATATCTGAATTATAAAACGCACTCCCATTTTACCCCCAGTTTTTGGATGAAAAAAGTGCATATTATAATCCAGAAAATACGATAGTTCAATTTTGGTCTCATCTGACCAGACTATATTCTCCCAGTATTTCACAGTCTTATCTAAATGTTGTTGAACAAACTTTAAATATGCTTGTTCATCAATGGAGTCTTGTGTGGTTAGCGTGCATACAGGCCATGTAGGGGGAGTGATTACTTTTTGTTTTCTTTAAAACAATTTTACCTGCTGATTTCAGGTCTTTCTGTAGCTCTGCACAGGTGGAGCTTTTTTTTATACTTATTTTCATTTCTCTGTCTGAAATTTTTCAGGGAGCACCTGGTCGTGGTCAGTTTATAATAGAAAAAAATTGTATACCCATTTCCCGAACTAGAAGCTCTCCTCTATACTCGCCACTGTGTCCCTCACCAGCGTTGGTACATCATCATCTGGATGAGACATCATGGGACTGCTGCAGCTAGAAAAATGTGTTCCTTGGAGAACCCCTTAATTAATCACTAGTTAGGCTTCTTTTATTGAAACAATATTCTTTCTACTTCTATATTATGGCCCCAATACTGATCACTGGAACCTTAAGTTTAGTAGTTTAGACATTCTATTGTAACCAATGTCATCAGAATGTTTTGCATTACTAAAGGCCGCTTTACACGCTACGATATATCTAACGATATGTCGTCGGGGTCACGTCGTTAGTGACGCACATCCGGCATCACTTGACATATCGTAGTGTCTGACAGCTACGAGCGACTGTGAACGAGTAAAAATACTCCCCTGATCGTTGCTCGTTGACACGTCGCTCATTTTCAAAAAAATTGAACGTCCTTCTGTGCTCCGGTTGTTCATCGTTCCAGAGGCAGCACACATAGCTGCGTGTGACACCCCGGGAACGATGATCTACAGCTTACCTGCGACTGCCAGTAATGCAGAAGGAAGGAGGTGGGTGGGATGTTATGTCCCGCTCATCTCCGCCCCTCCGCTTCTATTGGGCGGCCGCTGTGTGACGTCGCTGTGACACCCAACGTCCCTCGCCCTTCAGTAAGAGGTTGTTCGCCGCCCACAGCGAGGTCATTCGGGAGGTAAGTACGTGTGACGGGGGTTTACGACTTTGTGCGACACGGGCAACAAATTGTCCGTAACGCACAAACGATGGGCGAACGCACGATAAATCGTCCCGTGTAAAGCGGCCTTAAGATTGTGAAGGTCTTGAGACAGCTCACTGGTTTTACCCATCATGAGATGTTTCTTGTGTGGCACTTGGTATGAGACACCTTTTTATAGGCCATCAGTTGAACCAGCTGATATTATTTTTTACTAAGTGACAGGATTGCTTTCTAATTACTTATAGGTTTTAGCCTGTGTCGTGACTTTCCATGGCTTTTTGCCTCTCTTTCCTCATGTGTTCAATGCTTTTTGCTTTTGTCATTTTGTATTGTTACACATATTTTAACTTATGGACAGCTATGGTTTGATTACTTTGCCTGTGTGGATTGGATGGGTTGTTATCGATTTCTGGTGAGAAATTCAAGTCAATAGCAGCTTTAGTAATTTTACTTAGAAAATTGGTGACCAGTTCAATACTTATTTCACCTGCTGTATATACTGTACTTACTCCAAAATTATGTATTATCTCAATAGACTGAAAATATCAGGACTACTTTAGATATAGCACAGCTTAACCCTGATTCAAGGACACATTTTTATTTAACAGAGCATCATTTGGTTTATAAATATTTTTTTTAAGAATTAATGAAATTCCTACCTTGGGCACTAATATTCACATTTGTGAAACACAGAACTGATGATGCCTATTGTATTTAAGGGGAATCTGTCAGCAGGTTTTTGCTACTTCATCTGAGAGCAGCATGATGTAGGTAAATAGATCCTGAATCCAACGGTGTATTACTTAGATTACTGTGTGCAGCCATTCTGACACAATCCAGAATTTTAAGATTTAGTCATCTAGCAGAGCTGGAGAGCTGCCCCTCTAGAGATTATACATTGAAAGTGAGGTGTCAATCAGAGGAGGGGGCATGCCGAACTGACACGTGTTTGACTTTGTAGTTCGAGCAATGATGTGTCCTGCTGGTTAAAGAAACATAGCAAATAACTGATCGGATTGTGACAAAACAGGTATCCTTGAATTCTATGTGTTAACCCTTGCAGCATTCTGGCTTCAGCTTACATAGTAAAAACCTGCTGACAAATTCCCTTTAAAATAACACAATTGAGTATTCTGCAATCTGTATACTTTCTGGTACACATCAGGCAACCCAATCAAGGTCTTTTTTTTAAAACCTATCCACCTCTCTCACCTCCCAAAGGATACAAAGTCAGAAAGTGATGAGAAAAAAGAATATAAAGGCAAGAAGTGGACAGGGAGCATTCTGCATAAACCACCTGCTGAAACTCATTAACTTTACTGCATAGAACTGCATAAAAAGTTGCAGAACCTTCGGTAAATTTAGAAAATAGAGCTGTTTGGAGATCCAAGGGCACGATTAGAGAGTAAGTCTCTTAGGAGGTTCTATGTCGTCTTCCCTTGACCTAGTCCAAACTTCTACAATCTGAAGGAATCAGATCATGTTTTAATTAAAAGTGCAAAAGAAACAAACTGCAATAAAAGCAAACTAGTGAATAATTAAGGGGCTCTCCATGGCACAAATTTTTGCAGCTGCAGCAGTCACGTAATGTCCCATCCGGATGGTGATGGACCGAGACTGGTGGGGGACACAGTAGTTAGTATAGAGGAGAGCTTCCATTTCGGGAGGTATCTACTTTTTTTTTTATTATACCACCCTGGGCTCATTGGGAATAACTTTTAAAGGAAGAAGGAGGAGGGGGGCAAGCACTTCAGTGACCCCTTATGAATCAAAAGTCATAGCTAGGCTTTATGTCACACAGGGGACAAAGACTAAATTTGCTGCATCCTTGGCCATGGCGGCCATGGTTTATTCTGGAAGCTGAAAAATATCATAACAAATAAGTACATGCGAGTACTACCAGGATCCTTTATGCTATTTTTCTTGAAAATACCAAATACTCTATTAACATAGCAAATATCATTTAAACACATCGCCTTATTTTGTGTATGAACGTTATTAGTTCAGTTTCCCGGACACTTCTATAGGCTAGTACAGCGGTTCATGCCAAGAATATTTAATAGTTTTTCTATAGGTCTAAAACTTTTTATTCATGTCTTTGAGTTTGAGTATAATATACTTTTTCTAAGATAAATTCAATGTCACCAATTCATCAAGAGCGGTGGTTTTCATGCCGGTTTGGTGAGTAGACGGAGTGGAGTGTGAGGCACCTGATTGATTAGGAGGCGCACGCCGCTTAATAAATCAGGGGAGGCATGAAGTGGCACCATACCTGAGTGGACTGGAGTATGATTTGTGACGTAAGTTATACCATTGCTCGTTATGAATTTCTGTCATGCAAGTCCGTGACCAGTTAGGAAGAGAGTCGACAGGGGGCCCTGCGCTTACCCTCAAGCTAGGGGGGGTACCCTAGTCTTACACGCAACCCATAATTACGCTTGAAGGTAGTAACGTCTGAACCTCCAACCTCTCCCTATCTCCTGTTTTGACCCTGATGGTAATGTTCCCTCCACACCCACCACCCAAGGGGAAAGACCGGGATTGAGATCCCCAAAAAACCCCACCAACACAAACAACAGACAAGGGGGTAAGAACAAAACTCAACCTCCAAAAACAACAGGGGAAACACGCGGGAGTGAACAGCTACCAGAAAGGGTAAAGGGAAAGTTCTAACACCAGAGAAAACTTCCACTTGACCAAACACCAAACAACTGTAGCACCAAGAAATAAGTGCATAGGTCCTCCTCCGGGCCAAGCTCCAGAACGATCTGAATAACCGGCAGCCCCTGCAGGAGGCAGAGAGTATTTATCCAGGCCGGAAGTGGACATCAGCAAATATAGCTGTGCTGCATTTAGGAGTCTACTGGTGTATCAGAAACTGTCATTAACTTATGTGCCCAAAGAAATAAACATGTATAAGGTCTAGGATGGTATGAGAGGAAAACCAGCCCTAAACCTGTCACAAACACTCAAAAAGAGAAGACCGTGACAGTTTCATGACTAGAGGTCATGACACCATGTCTCACACCACAGGTCTGAACAAGTTGTCGAAGCTGGGCAAAAATCACAAAAGTTGCAAATTGTGACTTTTCAAAAAGTTATATGTCACATAAAAGCTTTGATGAATTTGAGCTTTTACGGTATGTATCACCTAATAAATATAATCATCATATATATAATAAAGAGACATATTTAGCTTTTTTTTTACTTGAAAGCATTATCATCTCTACATCACAGATGATGAGGAATGCTTAGTTTTATTACACAACGACAAATAATTCTTTTATCTTTGGACATCTCGCAAATAAGTCACGATTGTGAGTTCCTGTTATTTTTTCTTTATTATTTTGCGTATCTAATATTCATTCTCGTTTATATATTTTTATAACATAGTAATAATGGAATTCAGGAAGCACAATTATGCCAATTACAGTATTAGCCTGCTAATTAAATCTTTCATATCATTGATGCAGGGGAGTATTTCATTTATTTAATGTGGAAAATGATAATTGACCATAAAGTCGTGAAGAAACGTGGATTGAATTAATTGTCAATCATTTTTTCTAGTTCTGGTATTATAAGTATTGACCACTATGGATTGTATTTTTCCTGCACATTTCTTGCAAATGGTAATGGCACCAATCAGGCTTACACTTAACCCTTTATCAAAAGACAATAGCTAATGGAAGTTATCGGGATGTAACAATGGCCAGACGTTCACACAGGATTAGTGAAGTATAGCAAGCAGTGATACTCTTTTATTGGTTCACCTGGCACTGAAGTGCTCAATGGTTTTGAATTTTATGTAGCTCTCCACAAGTGGTTCTTGGCTCTTGGACAACTCTTCTGATAATTCCTTTCCCTACTCTGTCTTAAATCTTGCAGGCAGCACCTGGTCATGCCAGTTTATGGTGAAATTCTTCCCACTGGTACCTTAAGTTGTTTGGAAATTCCTCTTTAACCAATGCCGTCACTATGTTTTGCAACAAACAGGTTGCGAAAGTCTTGAGGCAGCTCACTGATTTTACCCATCATGAGATGTTCCTTGTGTTGCACTTTGGTAATGAGATACCTATTTATAGGCCATCAGTTGAATCATCAGTTGAATCAGCTGATATTATTTTTCACTAAGTGGCAGGATGGCTTTCTAATTACTGATAGATTTCAGCTGGTGTCATGACTTTCCATGGCTTTTTGCACATCTCTATCTTTATGGGTTCAATAAATTTTTCCCTGTCATTTCTCATTATTACACATAACTTAATTTATGGATATCTATGGATTGATTTATTTGCCTGTGTGGAGTGGATGGGTTGTTAACCACATGTATTGAGAAATTCATGGCAATATCACCTTTAGAAATATATTTACTTCAAAAATTGGTTGAATATTCATTTCACCCTATTGTATGTATTTTATGTACACACACATCATAGATATATATATATATATATATATATATATGTATACATATATATATGTGTGTGTATATATATATATATATATATATATATGTATATATAGTTTCTCCACTTTCAATCTCCGCTTACCTTATCATTTACTTAGCCTTATTGGTAGATGGACACCATAATATCTGCCATACTTGTTGGTAGCTATGGGCATGAATACCTGGAAATTGTCACCAGGGGTTGCTGGTAACCTTTAATAATCCTGAGAAAGGTAATCAGACATATGCAATCCTTCTGCACCTGAAAGGGGAACTGAGAATCGTGGGTTTAGAATATTAGTGATTAGAGTTGAGCAAGTACCTAACTATTCGTACTCGCTACACTCATAACGCGTACTGTCTACTACTCGGGTATTCATTACGAATAGCGTGTGCAATGCAAGTCAATGGGGAATACTCGCAATGTAACGAGTAACCCGAATGCCGCACTTTTCGTGCAAGTAGCGAATAGTGCAGAATTCGAGTTACGCATTCAATTTTGAGTATTCCCCATTGATTTGCATTAAACACGCTATTGGGAATGAATACCCGAGTAGTAGACAGTACTCGTTATGAGTATAGCGAGTCCGAATAGTAAAGTACTCGCTCAACTCTAGTAGTGATCCCAGTGCTATGGATTCTATATGCTATAGTCAGTCAGTATGAAAGCAGGTCTAGAAAACCCTTTTAAAAAAAATCAGGTACATTTTATCAGCCTCAATGACATTATGAAACTGTGTTGAAGGATACAATATCCTTATATATTTTCATTAACATCATTACTATCCTTCAAATGACTATTGATGTACAGTGTTTAATACATTATTTTATGAAATAATGAGTAAAACTGTAATACAATTTTATTCTGTGTGTATACTGTATAAATACAAATGCAATCATGCTTATTCAACCTCCATTGTTAATTTGTTTTAGAAGCAAAATTTACCAACTTTCTGGTGTTTACAATAAAACAATCAAATAAGAAGATTCTAAATATTTGAACACAACTATTATATCAAGTGGTTTCACCAAATTCTATGTAAAAAGCCATTTTTAATAACTACTGCAGTCTCTGAAATATTCAACCTCTTCATGTCCAGTGTCTTTAGTGCTTAGTAGTACCCCTATGGCTGTTATGACCTACTGCAAATTTGATCCATGCCCGGACACAAACTCTTGGCAGCATAAGGCTGCTTTCACACATCCGGTTTCGCCGTCAGGCACAATCTGGCGATTTGCAGAAAAAACAGATCCGGTGTCTGCTGCAGCCGTATCCGTTTTTTTCCTCATAGACTTGCATTAGCGCTGGATTGTGCCGTATGGCTCTGCGTTCTATCCGGTTTTCACCGGATCTGGCAAAATTTTCTTGTCCGGTGGCCAAAAAGAACACAGAATGAAACGTTTTTTGTTCCTGGCAAAAAAACGCATCGCGCCGGATCCGGAGCCATCCGACGTATTTTACAATGAAAGCTTATGGGCGCCAGATCTGTTTTAATGTGGCATACAACGTTTTACAGCGACGGATTCCGTTTTTTGCTACTGAGCATTCTCAGTAGCACAACGGATCCATCCAAAAACTGAAGGAACTGATGAAAAAAACTGATGCGACACATCCGTTGCATCAGTTTTTTCACCGGATTGTGCCTGATGGCAAAAAACTGATGTGTGAAAGTAGCCTTACTGAGGATATATGGAAAAAGGCATCCAGTTCACTATATTCTTGGGTGTGTGTGACGCCAACTCAAGAATCTGTTATGGATTCTACTGAAACCAAGGATCGGTGGACTTTGAGGTTTTGCTTTATTAAGTACTGAAGATGTTTGTTTTGAGGGGGCTTAATAACTCCGAGACTGCAGTAGTCCGTAAAAGTGATCTTTTTTGTTGAATTTGGAGAAACCACTTGTTGCATCAGTTGTGTTGAGGGATTTAGATTGTTTTTGGTTGTTTGGTTTATTGCGAACTTTATATATACTAAAATGGTATATATACTTGCAATACATTGGCTCTCATGGACTTTCTAATCATTGATTTGTGTCATGTGTTTGTGTTCGTCCTCATAAATTTCATTGCCCAATTGTGTTGTGTGAAAAGGTAAGAAAATAAGCCTGATTTGTTCTCCTTTGTAGAGCCAAGCTGAAGCGCACTACAAAGGCAGTAAACATGCCAAGAAGCTCAAAGCACTAGAGTCCACGAAAAATAAGCAAAAATCGGGTTCTCTCAAGGACAGCACCAAGGCTATTACGAGCTCAACGGCCAGCCACAAATCAGGTCAATAAAACTGTTTTATTCTGTGCTACGTTTTCTTTACCTTATCTGAACGTGAACATGTGAATGTATTTGTGAACAAATCTAATGTCACATATTCTCGAGAATAACAGACTGACATTTTACAAAGGGCATTGCATAAATAAAGTAATAATGACATTAAGCCGAAAAACGTATTATAAAATCCTTATTGACGAAATTTATATTTTCAACTAAAGATGTAGAAGAATTCATGAAATATTAAACTTTAACATTGTTTTACATTTATTTCATAAATGAATATAAGAAACTTTTTAATGTACCGTATTTTTCATTTTATAAGACCCACTGGAGTATAAAACACATCCCAAATTTAGAGGGGGGGGAAACAACAAAAAAACAGAGTCTGTCTTATAATCTGGTGATGTCGCACCGGGGGTGGCGACGGCAGCGGTGGTGGATCGAGGTCACAGGTGGCAGGGGCGGTGCTGGAGTAGGGTGATGCTGCATGCAGTGAGTCGGGTGTCCCAGATGCTCTTTCGGCGGTGCGGGCTTCACAGAAATGGAACTCAGACTTGGAGCGTATGCAGATTGAGATATAGGCTCAATGACAAGCCAAAATCGCATATGTTCACGCTCCTCCTCCGGGTGCTATTCTCCTTAAGTCCGCTGATGGGAGATCAGTGGGCCCGAAGTGGCGCGTGTGCAGATGAGATCTTGAGCCGAGAGCTCCATCTGTGCACGCACCGACTCCAGATGCCATTATTTGAAGCCTGTACCGGCGACAGAGCATCTGGGACACCCGCCGCACCATCGCCCTACTCCACACTGCCAGCACAGCCCCTACCGCAATCAGCAAAGCCCCCGCAGCGAGTACAGACCCCACGGCAGCCAGCACAGACCCCACCGCAGCCGCAGCGAGCACAGCGCCCGTAGCCAGCACAGACCCCACCACAGCCAGCACAGCCCCAACCGCAGCCAGCAAAGCCTCCGCAGCCAGCACAGCCCCAACCACAGCCAGCACAGCCCCCGCAGCCTGCACAGCGGACATTCTCCACCTCCCTAGGTAAGTTACATTCGGATTATAAGATGTACCCCTCATTTTCCTCCCAAATTTTTGGAAGGAAAATGTGTCTTATAATCCGAAAAATATGGTATTTTATCAGAGAAAGCTTCTTTTTGGACTGACCTTTCATTTTCAGTTCATGGTTAAAATTTGTATCGGCGAAGACAGACTTTCACATTACTAAGATAAAAGATGAAAGTTGATGCTCATGAAGTTCTTTGGAGAGGCGGGGAATGGAGGAGCTAGCAGGAAACACAAACATTTTGCGGCAAGTTCTCCTGAAATAACAGTTACACTTCTCCATAGAATGTTATGAGCACCAACCGTCATCTGGTGTCTCAATAATGGGAAAGTCTGTAACCACTGAAGACAGATTTCACCTATGAATTGAGAATTTTAAGAATGAAATATCAGTCATGGAGGAGAAAGAAACTAATTTCTCTAATAAGATATATTGCAAAGGTCTTATTTTCATGTGTACTATGAATGAAAATAAAATAACAGTTAAGGGTGCTTTACACGCTGCGACATCGCTAACGATATATTGTCGAGGTCACGTCGTTAGGGACGCACATCCGGCGCCATTAGCGACATCGCAGCGTTTGACACCAAGGAGCGACGATCAACGATCGCAAAAACGTCAAAAATCGTTGATCGTTGACACATCGCTCCTTTTCATAATATCGTTGATAGTGCATGCCGCTGGTTGTTCGTTGTTCCTGCGGCATCATACATCACTATGTGTGACACCGCAGGAACGACGAACATCTCCTTACCTGCGTCCACCAGTAATGAGGAAGGAAGGAGGTGGGCGGCATGTTCCAGTCGCTCATCTCCGTCCCTCCTCTGCTATTGGGTGGCCGCTTAGTGACACCGCAGTGACGTCGCTATGACGCCGAACGCACCTTCCCCTTGAAGGAGGGATTGTTCGGCGGTCACTGTGACGTCGCTGAAATGGTATGTGCGTGTGACGCTGCCATAGCGATAATATTCGCTACAGCAGCGATCACCAAATGTCGCACGAACTACAGGGGCGGGTGCTATCGCGCACGACATCGCTAGCTATCGCTAGCGATGTCGCAGCGTGTAAAGCACCCTTTACTCTTCAAAGGGAACCTGTCACCAGATTTGGCCCCTATAAGCTGCGGCCACCACCAGTGAGCTCTTATATACAGCATTCTAAAATACTGTATATAAGATTCCAGGCTGCTCTGTATAGCGTAAAAAAAATCTTTTATTATACTCACCTAGGGGATAGTCGGGTCCGATGGGCTTCGCTGGTCTGTCCGGTGTGTCCTCTCTTCTTTCCATCACCGTCCTCTTTCCCAACTCTGTGTGGATGACTCGTCCTATGTCATTCACACAAAGGTCTCCATTACGCTCCTGCACATGCGCACTTTGCTCTGTCCTGCTGAGAGCAGAGCACAGTATTGTATTACACTTGCGCAGTTGGTCTTTAACTTTTCCCCACGGCTGCGCATTACATTACTTTGCTCTATCCTCAGCAGGGCAGAGAGAAGTGCACATGCGCGGGAGTACAATGGAGACTTCTGTGTGGATGACATAGGACACGTCATCCATATTGAGCAGGAAAGGAGGAAGGCGATGGAAGGAAGAGAGGAGGCGCCAGACTGAGACCAGAGACACTCATCGGGCCGGACCGCCCCTTAGGTGAGTATAATAAAATATGTTTTTTATGTTATACAGAGAAGCCTGGGTTCTTATATATAGTATTCTAGAATGTTGTATATAAAGGCTGACTGGGGGTTGCCACATCTTATAGGAGACAAATCTGGTGACAGGTTCCCTTTAAGCTGTACAGAAATTCTATATCAGGTAACATTTCTGTGAGGCCATACTATACCTCTATATGTATCAGAATTATAACTAGAAGTATGTGTCCAAAAAAGAAAAATATTGTACAAAGGTGCGACATAGATATTCTGTCCTAGAAACATTGTTTTGATAGAAAATATCTTCATAGAAGAAGCTGTAGAAATGCACCACTCTATAAAGTTTTTTTATAGAGGGTTTTTTTCCAGATGCACCATAATTGGGCAGATAAAACCCAATTTGATTCACTTACCGTTCACATATAAATTAGACATTTTGATGCACGAATTTAGATTAGATCTTATGAAATGCACACAGTGACCAAAACTATAAAGGGTGCTTTACACGCTGCGACATTGCTACCGATATATCGTCGGGGTCACGTCGTTAGTGACGCACATCCGGCGCTGGTAGTGACATCGCAGCGTGTGACACCAAGGAGCGACGATCAACGATCGCAAAATCGTCCAAAAACGGTGATCGTTGACACATCGCTCCTTTCTTTAATATCGCTGCTGCCACAGGTACGATGTTGTTCGTCGTTCCTGCGGCATCACACATCGCTATGTGTGACACCGCAGGAACGACGAACATCTCCTTACCTGCCTCCCGCGGCAATGCGGAAGAAAGGAGGTGGGCGGGATGTTACGTCCCGCTCATCTCCGCCCCTCCGCTTCTATTGGCCGGCCACTTAGTGACGCTGCAGTGACGTCGCTAGGACGCAGAACGCACCTCCCCCTTGAAGGAGGGATTGTTCGGCGGTCACAGCGACGTCGCTGACAAGGTATGTGCGTGTGATGCTGCCATAGCGATAATGTTCGCTACAGCAGCGAGCACCAAATGTCGCACAAACGAGGGGGGCGGGTGCTGTCGCGCTCCACATCACAGCATCGGCTTGCGTTGTTGCAGCGTGCAAAGTACCCCTTAGTTTACTTTATGGAAAGCTTCGAAAACTACAACCTATTTTATTTTATGCAGTGTATTGGTGTGAGTGAGTAATATGTCATCTTTGTTCTTCTAGCTCTCATGAAACAGCCCCTTCGTGTCCACCTTTTTCCAAAATCATTATTTAGGTTTAACAGAATGTCAAAAAATAGATTTGTGACATTTCCACAGCCGAGCTGGTCCACATTTACAGTTTTACTTAGTTCTGGCAATTATTTTTATAAAATGTCATGCAGTCATTTACAGTGCAGGACTTTAAAAGTACGTTTGTGCGAGGTGGTAGGTTTTTTTTATGATTTATATTATTTATAAGCTTACTTGGTAGTCTTCAGGATGGATCCTCTACATTTGTGTAGGTTCTTGCTCACACATGTAAAAAAATCTTGAGCTCCTTTTTCCAGGGATTTCAGAGAAAAGCAGCTTGAACATTCGACAAGCCTCCAATAGCACAGATCCAGGTGATTGACATGCTAAAATTGTGCAGCCAAGCACTAAGGCCTAAGACACACAACATGAAAATCGGACTGAGTGGAGTGCGATAAAACATCGCATTCCACTCGGACCAATGTTAACCTATGTGTCAGCACCCATGAGCGATTATTTTCTTGGCCCCAATCGGACTGAGAAAACAATCGCAGCATGCTGCGTTTGTAATGCTAGAATGGGTGCAAAAGAAAGATCGCATTGCACTCGCAGTACACCAGTGTACCGCGAGTGCAGTGCGAGAATGGCAATAGCTGGCTACGGAGGAGAAAGGGAGATAAATCCTTCCCTCTCCTCCTCCGTGCCGACCCGCACCTCCTCAGCGCTGGCCCACCCCTCCTCAGCGCTGGCCCACCCCCCCTCAGAGCCGGACCGTCTCCCACAGCTGAGGTCCGATCGCACTATCGGACCTCAGTCGCAGGGACACGCACATGACACTCGGCTCCTGCTGTGCTGCCAGCGTGAGCCGAGTGTCATGCGAGGAGCGCATAAGTCCCCATGTGGCCCCGGCCTAATTCATGCAGCTCATGATTTGGGCAACACGATTCTAGTGACAGGATCCCTTTAAAACAACTCAAGGCTAGCTTACAGACTTACAGACTAAAGATAGCAGACTATGTCTTGCTGCCCACCTCCAATAGACGTATACGGACAAAAAATATGCAGAGCATATGGTGACTCCAACTGTATCATTCTAGTCAATGGCTCTGTTGGCGCATATACCTGAATATCATTCTGTGCTGGGGTTAGGACATAAGCCTTGATGGAATGAATGAACGGTGGAAGAAATGCAATGTGATGTACTCTAAAGCCTGCTTTACACCTTACGATTTTGCATATGATATCGTATGCGATCGTACCCTCCCCCATCGTATGTGCAGCACGTTCAATTTGTTGAACGTGTCACAAAAACGATTATTTGCTGTCACATGTACTTACCCTTCCATACGACCTCGCTGTGGGCGGCAAACATCCACTTCCTGGAGTGGGAGGGACGTTCGGCGTCATAGCGACGTCACACGGCAGCCGGCCAATAGAAGAGGAGGGGCGGAGATGAGCGGGACGTAAACATCCCGCCCACCTACTTCCTTCCGCGTTGCCGGCGGGAGCCGTGGGACGCGGGTAAGCTGCTGTTCATCATTCCTGGGGTATCACACACAGCGATGTGTGCTACCTCAGGACCATTGAACAACCTCACGTTCAATGTTTAGGAATTGAACGACGTGCGTGCGATGAACGTTTTAACGTTCAATCGCAATCGCACGTAGCTGTCACTCGTTACAATATTACTTACGATGCCGGATGTGCGTCACTTACGACGTGAGCCCGCCGACACAATGTAAGATATATTGTAGCGTGTAAAGCGCCCTTTACTCTCACAAAGACCAGGGATACTCAGGAACCAAATAAAAGTGGAATTTTTGAGAGAAAACTTGTTTCTCAACATAATATCATTGTGGCCAGGAATGAAAATGGGTGAACCACCTCTTTGACAAAGAGAAAGATCTCCCTTTTCATCTCCCTGTTCGTTTCAGCAGTGAAAAGTTTACAAATAAATATATCAAAGAAAATAAATAAAATACAACATATAAAGTAAAATCACTAAAAAGCTTGTTAAAATAAAACCCCACGCCTATTTGGTATTCCTGTACTTGAAATTAATAATCATTTAAAGGGGTAGTCCACTTCTGGATAAAACCTTACCAGGGTAATGCATAAATGTTACTGACACACAGCACCACCCTAATTAATTCATATCTATTCCAGGAGCTTCCAAATGACCAGGTGAATGCAAGATAAAGTGGAGTAACCAGCGTTGGTTACTAAACAATGTACAGACCTGTGGAGTTCTGCTCCATACATTGCTTACATCAAGCAGATCAGCTGATCAGGGGGTTGTTGGGTTTCAGACCGGCTCTAATTTCATGGTGATGACCTATGCTGAATAATACCTTTAACAGAATGTCAATCAAATCCTACACCAAGATTACTGAGAAACTCGGAGTGTAGGCCGGTTGGCCCTCAGGAATCCTGTAGCTCCAGGCTTCCTGATGTGAGGTCAGTTGAGGTGATTACATTTATTTACCCTTTTCATTTCTTTTTTTACCCTAATCTTCTTATTCTAGCTATTTTCTCTCTCCTCCTAGTTCACCTTCCCATTATAGTTTTTATAAGCACTATGTTATTCCCATTGGAATTGTTTGTGCTTTCTTGAGTAACAACATGAACTCGCAGTGGTATTATTTAGCTCTTTGACACTTTTCAAAAGAGATTTTTATTGTTATGGGAAAACAAATCTCTACAAAGTGATCTACATTGATTGCAATTACTAAAAATGAGGCACAACAGAGTATTTAGTAGAGGCAGGTATCAGAGCTTCGACTTTTTATATGTTGGTTTACCCATGTGGCCAGCTCGAAGTGTTGTGTTAAGGCCCCGTTGCACGCAACAACATCGCTAACGAGATATCGTTGGGGTTACGGAATTCGTGATGCACGTCCAGCCTTATTAGCGACGTTGTTGCGTGTGACACCTACGAGCAACCGCTAACGATCCAAAAAGCGGCACCTGGGACGCAGGTTGTTCGTCATTTTTGAGGCAGCACACATCGCTACGTGTGAAACCCCGGGAACGACGAACAACAGCGTTCCTGCATCCTCCGGAAACAAGGTGGGAGTGACGTTAATGCGGCTGCTCTCCGTCCCTCTGCTTCTATTGGTGGCCCGCTGTGTAATGTCACTGTGATGCCGCACGAACCTCCCCCTTAAACAAGAGTTTGTTTGGCGGCCATAGCGACGTCGTTAGGAAGGTATGTGCGTGTGACGCATACTAGCGATAATGTTCGCCACGGGCAGCGATTTGCCCGTGACGCACGCACGACAGGGGCGGGTGCGATTGCTAGTGACATTGCTAGCGATGTCGCAGCGTGTAAAGTGGCCTATAGACTAGACATCTTTACTGAATTGTACAGTGAGTTAGTCATGAACATCAATATGACAAAATTACAACTGAAAACCGTAATCTGTATATATTCTTTCATTCATTCATACAGTGGCATGTGAAAGTTTGGGCACCCCTGGTCAAAATTACTGTTATTGTGAACAGTTAAGCAAGGTGAAGATGACCTGATCTCTAAAAAAGCATAAACTCAACGGTGACAAATTTCCTTTATATTTTAAGAAAAAAATATATATATTTTCATATTTTACATTTGAAAAATTACATAAAGGAAAATGTGCTGATGCAAAGGTTTGGGCACCCGTGGAGACTTGTGGGCTCAGATAACTTTGACCAAGGTTTCAGACCTTAATTAGCCTGTTAGGGTTATGGCTTGTTACAATCATTGTTAGGAAAGGCCAGCTGATGCAAATTACAAATTTCCTCCTCTAATTTCCTGCCAAAAACAGCAGCTCTGGGTTCATCGAAGCAGCTGCCTAGCACTCTGAAAATGAAAATAATGGAGGCCCACAAAGCAGGAAAAGGATATAAGACGAAAGCAAAGCATTTTCAAGTTGCCCTTTCCTCAGTTTGAAATGTAATTAAGAATTGGGAGTTAACAAGAGCAGTGGAGGTCAGGAAAAGGTCTGGGAGACCAAGATGCTCGTAGGCTTGCTAGAGGGGCAAATCCAAACCCCTACTTGACTGCAAAAGACTTTAACGAAGACTCAGCAGACTCTGGAGTTGTGGTACATTGTTCTACTGTTCACACCTGCACAAATATGGTCTTCATGGAAGAGTCATCAGAAAACCTCTCCTCTGTCCTCACCCTAAAATTAAGCATCAGAAGTATACAAAATGACATCTAAACAAGCCTGATGCAATTTAGAAACAAGAACTGTGGATCAATGAGGTTAAAATAGAACTTTTTGGCCACAATGATCAAAAGTATGTGAGGAGAAAAAGTGTACAAAATTTCAGGAAAAGAACATCTTGCCAACTATTAAGCATGGGGGTGGATCAGTCATGTTTTGGGGTTCTTTTGCAGCCAATGGTACAGGGAATATTTCACAGGTAGATGGAAGAATGAACTCAATGAATTTTTAAAAAATTCTTGATGCAAAAATAACACCATCTGTAAAAAAGGCTAAGTTGAAAAGAGGATAGCTTCTACAAATGAATAATGATCCTAAACACACATTATTATCCACAATAGACAACCTCAAAAGGCACAAGCTGAAGGTTTTACAATGGCTCTCACAGTCCCCTGATCTGAACATCATTGAAAATCTGTGAATAGACCGCAAAAGAGCAGTGCATGCAAGACGAGCCAAGAATCTCACACAACTGGAAGACTTTTCAAAGAAGAATGAATGAAAATTGAAAGACTCTTGGCTAACTAAAAAAAAACATTAACAAGCTACTTGACAAAAGGGGTCCTACTCAGTACTGACCATGCATAATGCCCAAACTTTTGCTTCGGCCTATTTTCATTTTTTGATAATCATAAAATTTAAAATTTGAAAATATTTTTTTTTCCTAAAATACAAAGGAAATGAGTCATCGTTACCTTTATGCCTTTTAGACATCAGTCTTCAACTTGCTTAACTGTTCACAATAACAGTAATTATGACTTAGGGTGCCCAAACGTTTACATGCCACTGTAGTTGTAACAGCCATATCTCTTGAATTTTGAAATAAGCGTAACTATATGAGGGCTAGTTTGTTTTTTTTGTGAGATTAGCTTTAGATTTAAGTGCCATGTTGTCAAACGCATACAGTGCCTTGAAAAAGTATTGATGTCCCATGAACCTTTTCATATTTCTTCATGTTATACCCGGTAAGTGACTAGTGTTGCCGATCCAACCACTAGATCAAAATCAGACATATCCTCCCAAATTTTACGCTCACATTTTGGTTCGTGAAAAATTATGGACTTCTGAATGGCCTCATAGACTAAAGGCCACTTTACACACAGCAACATCGCTAGCGATGTCGCTGGTGAAAGCACCCGCCCCAGTCGGTTGTGTGTCACGGGCAAATCGCTGCCCGTGGCGCACAGCATCGTTAGTCCCCATCACACATACTTACCTGCCTAGCGACGTCGCTGTGGCCGATGAACTGCCTCCTTTCTAAGGGGGAGGTTCGTTGGGCATCACAGCGGCGTCACTAAGCGGCTGCCCAATAGAAGCGGAGGGGTGGAGATGAGCGGCCGTAACATCCTACCCACCTCCTTCCTCATTGGCGGCGGCCGCAGATACGATGTTGTTCCTCGTTCCTGCGGTGTCACACATAGCGATGTGTGCTGCCGCAGGAACGACGAACAACCTGTGTCCTGCAACAGCAACGATATTTGAAATTAGAACAACGTGTCAACGATCAACGATATGATGAGTAATTTTGATCGTTAGCGGTCGTTCGTGAGTTTTACACGCAACAACGTCACCAACGTCTCGTTAGCGATGTCGTTGCGTGTAAAGCCCCCTTAAGACAAGTAGGAGTGATATCCCTGAAAACCACAGAAAACACTCATACGCTAAAACTGGAAGTGTGAATGAGGCCTAAGCCTGATAAACAGGAAATCGGAAAACCCCACCTAAGTATTTGATTTTGTACTTATTTGTTTAATATTGGAGATATTAGTTTCAATTATTATATATTATTATTATTATTATATTATTACTATAAAAAAGCATAATTTGGGGGGGGGGCTGATGGAAGTAATAAATCCTCAGAAGAAAGTGACATATTGTATATTCTTTTCCAGTAAAGTCAATCAGCAAAATACATTTTCTATTCTACCTGTGGAACAAGGAGAGCAATCATTCATTACCCACTAGGTGTCTCATTTAGCATAAAAGCATGACAGTAAAATATATGTTGAAAATCTGGCCATTTCCTAGGAAACAGAGAGAACAATCATCTAAACTAAATCCCTCCAGAAAGGAAGTGTAGATTTCCATTATGTCGGCACATGGAGCTTCCACGCGGAATGAAAGGAGAAAATAGCTATAGCTAGACAATTTCTACGAGCACGCAGCGGTACAAAGCAACTATGTCAACATACAGCCGTGTCGTACATCACACACTGCCATTTACAGCCTACTTTCGCCAAGAGGAAAATGACATCTTTCTTTTAACTTCTGTAAAATTTATATTGACTGGAAAAAAAAAAGAAAACATGAACTGAATCAATTTATTCTCCTTTGATTTGCTGGATTGTTGTTGCATGCTTGTTTATGTTAGCAATTTGTTCTAATTCCATAGATTAAAAGGATATTCCTGCAAGCACTAGAGAATGCTAATTTTCTAGACAACCATTGTTGGAATCTCATAGACTCAGTATTTGTATTTACACAATTCAATGGTGCGGTCACAACATCTGGTGCCGGCCAAGGTTACAACTTACAGCATTGAAGAGGTTGTCCCCTACTTTTACATTGATGGCCTATCCTTGGTTATCAATATCTGATCGGCCACGCTGCAACACCCGGTACCCCCACCGATCAGCTGTTCAAGACAACAGGCAACCGGAAATGCTCAATTCCGGGGCTTCCCCATCAACTAATAAAAGCTGCGGCCGGGTAATACACATCCACCTATTGTTTTGAATGGGTGGCGGATGTGCTGTACCCAGTCACGGCTACTGTCAGAAGACTGAGCAGCTCCAGAACTGAGCATTTCCGGCAACCTGTTACCGCCACCAGCACGGAGAACAGCTGATTGGCGGAGGTGCCGGGTGTTCAACCTCAGCCGATCAGACATTGATGACCTACCTTAAGGATAACCCATCAATGTTAAAATAATGGACAACCTCTTTATGGCTTCTCTGATGATCCAATTCAGTTTAACAGCTAGAAGTCTGGGTGTTGTGGCTGTAATATAGTCACTAAAATGTGCCCCCATGATAGCCTCCTGAATAAGGTCAAAGTCTTCATGTATTTTTTTTATGGTGAAGAAAGGATCGAGCTTGACATCAACCACTGTTTGTATGTTCTCCTCATGTCTGTGGGCTTTCCTTCAGTTCTCCGTTTTCCTCCGTTTTCCCTATCCATATACTGATAGGGAATTAGTAGAGTTGAGCGAGTACCTAACTATTCGTACTCGCTATGCTCATAACGAGTACTGTCTAATACTAACGTATTCATTCCAAATAGCGTGTGCAATGCAAGTCAATGGGCAATACTCGCAATGTAATGAGTAACCTGAATTCCGTCCTATTTGCTACTCGCATGAATAGTATGGCATTCGGGTTAATCGTTACTTTGCGAGTTTTTCCCCATTGACTTGCATTGCACATGCTATTCGGAATGCATACACGAGTATTAGACAGTACTCGTTATTAGTATAGCAAGTACGAATACTTAGGTACTCGCTCAACTCTAACTGTGACCCCCGATTTGGACAGTGATGATGATGTCTGTACAGCGCTGTGTAGCTAATAGCCCTATGGAAGCAAGTAAATAAATAAACCACTGTCCCAAGGCTCCTATTCATATAAATTCCTCAACAAAGGCATCTAATGTGTATGGGAAGTTTAGTGTTTGCTACGCCAGGTTTTATGATAAAATTATGGCTTTGAGTTGTAATACGACCCCCATCGAAGCCTACAAGCCCAAACGTACCTGGTATACCTTTAATTTCATACACAGAGGCATGCAAAAAGTTTTTGCTGTTATTTTATCATGTTCAATCACATAGTTTATTATGATGATATTGAGTCCTATGAGAATTGCTTCAGGGAAAATATATCCATAATATGGCACTGTACCAGTGGTACTGCTGCGGGAACTAGTCATTGATATTTGGCAACTCTTTAGAGGGCTTATACAGAAAGTTTTTGCAGTAGCCACTCCATTAAACAGGTTCCAGGGTGATGTTTTGGTTTTTATCTCTTTGCCCTAAAATGGGGATTGCATTCTCGCAGTAGCTGCTGGCTGGCGAGGCGAGTTGGCAGTAGAACTGTCGGAAAGACTCATATAAGTAAGAAGAACAAGGATAATAAAGGCAGAAGGCAGAAGAGAGGTCAGGAGGATAGGTGGGAATTACACTAGTAGAGAAAGACGATAGACAAAATTGGATGGGTTGGCTAATCAGTCCAAATTCAAGTCTGTTAATCAATTTTGTATACAAGAAGTTGTAACAAGGGGTCTAACTAATGGGCAAGGAACTTTGTGACAAGAGATTTAAATTAAAGGGGTGGCTCATTCTGCTTTGCTGCCTAGCCGATCATGTTTTATGTAGTCTACACTAGGTTTTGGGTCTTGCTGGTGGCCCAATAGAAGGGCTGGTCAGCAGACTAATCTCTGAGCATAGCACCTAAAGGGGTGGCTCACCCGTTTTCATTACTGGCCACATCGATATTATGTTGAGAAACAAGGTTTCTCTCAACTTGTGTTGCCAATAGTGCCTGTGAGCGGCACTATTGTGGTCTACTCATCTCCATCGCCTGACCCTCGTGCTCTATGATCTCTGATGTCCAGTGATGTCACGTCAACTGAGGCGGGCCGCGGTCTTCCTGAGTAGGTGGGCTGTGGGTGGCATCTCCCTGCTCCCTCCTTCACTGCAGAGCGCGCAAGCAGGAGCAATGCTGGGCTGTGACGAGCGGTGAAACACACCCACAGCCCAGTCACTCAGGGAGACTGGGGCCGCCTCGGCGATGTCAGGTCAACAGGAAGTTGATGTGACATCATCGGGCATCAGAGGTCACGGACCCCAGGGATCACGCGATGGGATAGAGCAGACCACAATAGCGCCGCTCACAGGCAGCATTGGCAACACAAGGTATTTTAGAGAAACCTTGTTTCTCAACATATTATCGATGTGGCCAGTAATGACAATGGGTGAGCCACCCCTTTGGGTGTTATGGTCAGTGATTGGTCTGCTGACCAGCCCTTCTTTTGGTCCGCGATCAAGACCCAAAACCTAGTGTAGACTACATCAAACATGATCGGCTGAGCAGCAAAGCGGAATGAGTGCTAAATGAGCCACAGAATTGCGGTATTGCCCGGGACGGTCTACTGGCTGTGATCTGCTGTGTGTATGAGACCCTACAGCTTTTCTTTTTTTTCATATAGATGAAATTGTAATTTCAGGGGGTTTTTTTAGTGGCCAATTTAGAAAATGAAAAAATTCCATGAATAAAGATTTTTCTCCCCTTTGCATGCTGACCTGAATCTAATTTCACTTGTGTTCGTATATACATTTTATCATATATTACCCATGGCTTCCACCGAGAGGTGAAATTAACCCTCAATCATGAAAAGGAAGACACTCTCCATCACTTCACTTTAAGACTGGAGTGATATGAACTCGGTGACATTGAAAACCGTGAATTTGCAAGATAAAACGTGTGTTTTTTATGAGAATTTTCTGCAATTCAAAATCCATTAAATGTAATTGAAAACAGTTTGCTCCAAAGAAGAAGCAAATTACACAGTGTCCTGTGCTGCGACTCCGGTAAGTTTTATTTTTTTTCTGCAATTCTGCTTGTAAACTGATCACTTTCAGAAAAGGAAATTCAGAGCCATACACTTTATTGGATCTGCCAGCTATGACTGCAGGGCGCAATTACTCAAAAAAGGACAGACCCCGAGCTGCGGCCCTCCCTCCCCTCCCTCCCCTCCCTCCCCTCCCTTCCCTTTGAACTTAATTTCAAATTAGTTCAAAATCCTCTTAGCAATAAATAACTTTACAGGACTGAGAAATTCTTTGGTGAGAAGCTTAATTACTATGAGGTTAGTCAACCAGGCATTGTCATGAACTACTTTTCTTTTTATTACAAACACAGTGCCACCATCTTCTTATTGGGCATGTTTCCCTTATTCCTCCTCAATGTCACAGCTCAGGGCCCCACATTGTCAGTGTCACAGCTCAGAGCCCCCGCCTCCTTAATACACAGCTCAGAGCCCCACCTCCTCAGTGCACAGCTCAGGGCCCCACCTCCTCAGTGCACAGCTCAGAGCCCCACCTCCTCAGTGCCCCACCTCCTCAGTGCACAGCTCAGAGCCCCACCTCCTCAGTGCACAGCTCAGGGCCCCACCTCCTCAGTGCACAGCTCAGAGCCCCACCTCCTCAGTGCCCCACCTCCTCAGTGCACAGCTCAGAGCCCCACCTCCTCAGTGCACAGCTCAGGGCCCCACCTCCTCAGTGCACAGTTCAGGGCCCCACATTGTCAGTGTCACAGCTCAGGGCCCCACCTCCTCAGTGCACAGCTCAGAGCCCCACCTCCTCAGTGCACAGCTCAGAGCCCCACCTCAGTGCACAGCTCAGGGCCCCACCTCCTCAGTGCACAGCTCAGGGCCCCACCTCCTCAGTGCACAGCTCAGGACCCCATCTTCTCAGTGCACAGCTCAGGGCCCCGCCTTCTCACTGCACAGCTCCGGGCCCCACCTCAGTGCACAGCTCAGGGCCCCACCTCCTCAGTGCACAGCTCAGGGCCCCACCTCCTCAGTGCACAGCTCAGGGCCCCACCTCCTCAGTGCACAGCTCAGGGCCCAGCCTCCTCAGTGCACAGCTCCGAGTCCCGCCTCCTCACTGCACAGCTTAGAGACCCACCTCCTCAGTGTACAGCTCAGAGCCCCACCTCCTCAATGCACAGCTCAGGGTCCTGCATCATCAGTGTCACAGCTCAGAGCCCCATATCATCAGTGCACAGGGCCCTGTATGATCAATGTCACAGTTCAGGGACCAACACTGTCAGTGTCACAGGTCAGGGCCCCACATCATCAATGTCACAGCTCAAAAACCCCCTCCTCTCAGTGCACAGCTCAGGGTCCTGCCTCACTAGTGTCATGGCTCAGGGCCCCACATCAGTAGTGTCACAGCTCAGAGCCCCATATCATCAGTGCACAGATCAGGGTCCTGCATCACCAGTGTCATGGCTCAGGGCCCCACATCATTGTCACAGCTCAAGCTCCATATTATCAGTGCCACAGCTCAGGGCACTGCATCATCAATATTACAGGGCACAACAGTCAGTGTCACAGCTCAGAGCCCCACCTCCTCTGTGCACAGCTCAGAGCTCTTCATCATCACTGTCACAGCTCAGAGCCCCATCCCCTTAGTGCACAGCTCAGGGCTCCATCCCCTGAGTGCACAGCTCAGGGCCCCACCTCCTCAGTGTACAGATCAGAGCCCCGCTTCCTCAGTGCACAGCTCAGAACCTCGCTTCCTAAGTGCGCAGCTCAGAGCTCCATCCCCTTAGTGCACAGCTCAGAGCCCCATCCCCTTAGTGCACACCTCAGGGCCCCACCTCCTCAGTGCACAGCTCAGAGCCCCATCCCCTTAGTGCACAGCTCAGGGCCCCACCTCCTCAGTGCACAGCTCAGAGCCCCGCTTCCTCTCAGTGCACAGCTCAGGCCCCTGCCTCCTCATTTCTCAGCTCAGGTTCTATTATATTTTAGTATTTTGCGCCCTGACACTGTGTGAGCACCTGAAATACTGTAGGCATGCCATATCCACCAACATTTGTCTTTCCAGGTATTTAGCGAGGGGGCAGATAAAATATAGAATGCTTTGTCTTTGACAAAAAAGTTTCAAAAGTTTGCCCCACCCCCTTTATTTTATTAACAGATCAAGAACAGTTTGAAACTAATTATAAATATATATATATATATATATATATATATATATATATATATATATATATATATATATATATATACTCACCTACCAATCCCCCATCTCCACTTTGCACCGCTGCCTGGGTTCCACATTGGTCCCAGTCAGTTTCCTCTCTTCCTCTTAGATGGTCCCGGCTTCATCATGTCTATTTCTGACACAGATTCACATCTCCAGCGCAGGTCATTAGGCGCTCTTTGCAGTGATCGCCCGCCTACTGGGATTTCACAGAAGCCCGGTACTTTTCATACAGTTAATATTCAGATCTAAGTATCACGACTGAATTCCGTTAAACATTTTTTCATTTTCTCAGCGTTACTCACACAGCGCACACCTGCAGGTGAGCACCACGCTCAGATCTGTAACGCAGCTGCCCGTAACCTCATTATTCTACTCATTGGGTTTTCTGAAACCATAGTGAGAAAAAGTAGAAAGATTAACAAAATATGAGTTCTTATATCGTCTCCTGTTTAGGAACTCACGAAGGTGCAATTAATTTTGCTTTTCTTGTGGAATAAACACATCTTATTTTGTACATTCTTCAATAAGGCCGTGTGAGGTGAACCTCCGCTGCTCTGTTCACCATGACTGCCCTACTGCAGAGGCTTCCCCCCACCATTGGCTCACACCGAACCATAACCAATTTATCCCACCCACTAATAAACACGCAACACCATCATTTTGGATAAATTGGCCAAATCGGCCCGGTTTATTAACAAACATCATAACACATAAATAACCATAAATAACCATTTATATCAATGCAAGGGCGGTTCTTGGAGCCCCAAAACCTGGCGGACACCAAGTATGTTACCAAAACCATCCGGCATATTTGCCCCCAGCCGCGACCACAAGCTCGGGGGCACCACCTTTTGCCAGAAAACCGTGTCCCTAACCGACTCTCAGGAGACCCCACTCCTGTAGAGCCCCCCAAGTCCGCCAGGCAATTACCATACCAGAATAAACAAGGTGGGTGGTCCCCCATCTATCCGATGTACCACTCCCCTCCCCGACCTTTCCACTGACTCCTAGAACCCCCCTCGCCACCACTCGCCGAAATGACCCAAACACACTATAAGAAGTTAAATTAAATGCAACTCCCCATCTACCCCTGACACAGATTAAACATAGGGTGGGAGGGCGGGACCTTTCTCTATAGGTGACTCATGCCAAAGTGATGCCCCCCCCCTTCTCTCACTGGACATATATATACAGCCCCCCCTATTCCCTCCCCTGGTCCTATAAGTCCACCCCTTAAACTCCTGACCCTGCAGAAAACCCCGCTCTTTTCCCAAACTGCAATTAACCCCTTGGTTGCCCTGCAAAGGTGAGTCATGGGTCACTACGCCCACGGCTCTGCCCTGGCTCCGTTCAGCCTTGACTGCCCTACTGCAGAGGCTTCCCCCCACCATTGGCTCACACTGAACAATAACCAATTTATCCCACCCACTAATAAACACGCAACACCATTATTTTGGATAAATTGGCCAAATCGGCCCGGTTTATTAACAAACATCATAACACATAAATAACCATAAATAACCATTTATATCAATGCAAGGGCGGTTCTTGGAGCCCCAAAACCTGGCGGACACCAAGTATGTTACCAAAACCATCCGGCATATTTGCCCCCAGCCGCGACCACAAGCTCGGGGGCACCACCTTTTGCCGGAAAACCGTGTCCCTAACCGACTCTCAGGAGACCCCACTCCTGTAGAGCCCCCCAAGTCTGCCAGGCAATTACCATACCAGAAAAAACAAGGGGGGTGGTCCCCCATCTATCCGATGTACCACCCCCCTCCCCGACCTTTCCACCGACTCCAAGAACCCCCCTCGCCACCGCCACCACGAGCATTACCTGACCCCTCATAATGCGAGTCACCCCACCAAAACGAGTGCTCGCTCAACTCCTTCTTTAATGCAAAAGGCCCATAGATCGATACCCATGGCAGTCAGGTGCACACCATCTGACCGCCAAAAATTCCCCTCCCCCGCCTCCAAGTCCCTGTGCCGAACTACGACTCCTCCATTCCTGGACACAAAATTCCCAACCACCCTGTTGACCATTATTCTGGTCTTCTCAATCCTCTCCAGGGACCGAGCCCCCCGCCAAATCTTTCGGGGAACGATATCCGACCAAACCACCCTGAGTTTAGGGAAGATTGCCCAAAGGCGGAGCAGGTCGTACCGGATATCCTGTATCAACTCCCAACAGAGGCGAGCCACTAAATCATTTCCCCCGACGTGCAACACCAGCACCTCAGGGGGGCGATCCAAACGAGCGAACCGGTGAAAATCCACCAACACCTGCCGCCAGCGCATGCCCCTCACCCCGATCCAACGAACGATTACCTCGTTTCTGGACCAACCCAACTGCCGACCATTCCGCCGCACATCAGCTCTCAGTGCCCCCCAATAAACAAAAGAATGGCCGAAAATCCACACCAGGGGCGTATCACCTATAAAAAGGAAACAAAAACAAAAAGAGGGGGGGGAAGGGGTGTAACAAAACCAAAAAAACTGACACGCGTCAATAACGATTATTAAACTGTAAAAACAACCTTGCAGAGATTTTTTTTTTTTTAAATATACACCACCAGTCCAGAGAAATGCCCAAACTCCTACAACAAATGGGGGCGGACGTACAGCCTGAACCTCTTCGACTCCCACCTGCCTATCCTCTGCACCGTCTCCGCCGGGAGCCCCCATCTGTCAGCTTCGGTCGCTGCCCCAATCCGAAACGAGTGGGCTGAAAACTTGTCCGCCTGCAACGACAACCTCTCCAAACATTTCCGAAAAACCGCCACAAACTGGTACCTGGACAAAAACGATCCATCCTGATGCTTCAACAATCGGCCCGGGCGGTCGACCCCCAGTTCTAAATACCGTTTAAAACAGGATACAGGGCACATAGGAGACCCCGCCAACGCCCATAACGTGACCCTCCTCCCACGACCAAATTGATCCGTCTTAGACCGCCGGATCCAAAACTCTACAGTGTCCCCGGACACAACTGTGTCCTCTCCCAAAATGCCCCCCCCCGGGATGACGCTGGGGATACCAACTCGCCTATCCTCGTAGCTCCAAAGAAGGCCCATGAAAATGCCAACTGAAACAGAACCATTTCAAAGTGTGAAACACACACTTGCTCCAGCTGAGCACCCAGCTCTTCCAGCAGCTGGAATGACACCGGCCTCCGACTGTCCGGTCTATGAACCCCCTTTCTCAAGCCCCTCACAGCTTGCCGAACAAGAAAATTCTTTGTTATATCCACTATCCCCTGCAATTTACAACCAAACGAAACCCCCACCAAAAACCGATTAACCCTGGAAAAAGACCACTGATCCGAAGCCATCCTACACAACCGACAAAGCAAGGCACCGATAGAATCCTCCTCAGACTCCCCAACCCCAAATTCCTGCCTCCAATTCATCCAGTCCCTCCAGGCTGCTTCATATGCAGCCCACGTACCAGGAGCCAATGACGCTCTGATCAACGAGCTCGCCTCTCGAACACCAACCCCAAGAGCTCCGCCGGCCAGGTGCTGCCGGCGGACTCCGCTTCCAGCGCCAGGCTCCAAAAACGATCCCACTGTAAGCGAGAAAGGGAATCAGCAATGGAGTTCTCGACCCCGGCACATGCACTGCCACCACCCACGCATTAAGGCAAAGACACCGCAACACCAAATACCGCAACAGGCGGACAATCGGAGGAGACAAACCAGACAAGTTGTTAATCGCCATGACAACCGACATGTTGTCGCAGTGAAAGCGGATTTTTTTGTTGCTAAAATGATCTCCCCAAACGGACACCGCCACCACAATCGGGAGCAGCTCTAACAACGTCAAATTCCGCGTAAACCCTGCTTCATGCCACGTCATCGGCCACTCCCCCACGCACCACCTACCTCCGAAGTAAGCCCCAAAGCCCGTACCACCTGCTGCGTCGTGAAAAGCTCGCAATCAAAATCATCTACCACTTCTGCAATCTTTAGCGACCGGCCATTGTACTTCTCCAAAAAAGTGCCCCAAACAGCCAAATCCTCCCTAAGGTCCTGGGTCAACCTTATGTAATGCCTGGGGGAACTCGCCCCGGACGTCGCCGACGCCAACCTACGTGAAAAAACCCGGCCCATGGGCATGATACGACAAGCAAAATTCAGCTTACCCAACAAAGACTGAAGATCCCTCAACTGAATTTTTTTAAGGCAAACAGCCGAACTCACCTCCGCGTGCAGAGCCGAGATTTTTTCCTCCGGCAGCCTGCACTCCATCATCACAGTATCAATAGTGATGCCCAAAAAATTCAGACAAGTGCACGGGCCTTCCGTCTTATCCTGAGCCAAGGGAACCCCGAACCAATCAGACAACCATTCCATAGTCCTCAACAATGTCTGACAAACTGCCGACTCGGCGGGACCAATAAACAAAAAATCGTCGAGATAATGAATCACCGACGAGAGCTGAGCCACGTCACACACTGCCCATTCTAAAAAAGAACTGAACGCTTCGAAATAAGCACAAGAAATGGAACACCCCATAGGCAAACAACGATCAACAAAATAGGATCCGTCCCAAAAACAACCCAACAGATGCATGCTCTCTGGATGCACCGGCAGCAAACGGAAAGCCGATTCAATGTCCGTTTTTGCTAACAATGCTCCCCTACCACATTTCCGAACCCATCTGACGGCTGCGTCAAACGAGGTATAAACCACCGAACAGAGGTCTGGGTCAATGCCATCATTCACCGACAAACCCTTGGGGAACGACAAATGCTGAATTAGCCGAAATTTGTTCGGCTCCTTCTTTGGGACGACCCCTAGCGGCGATACAACCAAATTCGGAATGGGGGGATGCAAACGGACCCGCCATCCGACCACGAGCAACCTCGCCAAGTAGCTTTTTAGTCACCACCTCCGGGTGTCGCCGCGCTGACAACAAATTCTTTAACTGAAACGGAACAACATGAGGAGGGTGGGAATCCTAAAACCAACACGAAAACCGTCCTCCTATAACACTGCCTTGTCCCGCCTAGGGTATCTATTTAGATAAGGGGCCATCTCGAGAAGCCTCACTGGGCTCCCCCCCTTTTCCAGAATCTCCCCCTGCCTTGGGCCTTCCCTTCTTAAAGCAACGAGCCGCTCCGTGGGAGGAACCTCCACAACCGGAACACTGATGCTTAAACTTGCAGGAGCTCCCAAACTTGCACTGGCTGTCATTAAACTGCCAGCACACCCCTGCCTTTGCTCCAACGCCACCTGCCTGGGTCCCCACTCCCCCAACGATATGTTGGCCGGCCGACCTGGCCCCCCCGTGAAAGGGCTGACCATAACGAGCTGGTGCCATAACTTTCAACCATAACCCGATGTCCTTCTGATCCCATCGTATGCTGGGCCGCACAGCTTTTCGCTGCCTAAACTGCTCATCGTACCGTAACCAAGTCTGCCCGCCATAAATCCTATGAGCTTCCGCTATGGGTTCCATATAACAGAATAGCCCAGAACAATTATCCGGCGCCTTTTCGCCAATAACACTAGCTAGGATTGCAAAAGCCTGCAACCAGTTAACAAACGTTTGAGGGATCAGCCGCCACCTCCGCTTTTCCTCCTCCTCCTTCTTGCTATCATCCTTCTTCTTCTCATCTAGATTAAACTTCTCCAAAGGAAGGAGGAAAAAGATCTCCACATACTCATCCTTCCAAATCTTTTCCTTCACCTCCTTCTTCAAATGCGCCCCCAGAGGGCCCTCAAAGCAAACGTACACCTCCCCTCTGGCCCTATCATCCAAAATAATCCTGTCCCCTTCCTTATCTGTTTCCTTCTGCCCGGGAGCCACCACACCATCCCCAGCAGCCGCCTCGCTTTCCGTCGGCACAACTACAACAGCCGGCGCTGCCACCCCAGAGCTCGGTACCCACGCAGGAACGGGGGATCCGACTGCCCCCCGACTCGACCTATCCAGCCGCTCCAACAAATCACGCACACCCCTCAGCACGTCGCCGAGGCTACCGACATCCACGCCCACCGCGCTCAACCCTGCCTGCGCCTGGCCAGCTCCTGCCCCCGGGGAAACTAAACTAGGTGAGGACGTACAAAACATAGAGGCAAACTCACCAAGCTGCGTCGGTACATGAGACCCACCAGCCGAAATTCCTGACTCCGGATGACGATCCTTTCTGGAATGGCTCCTCATGAAAGCATCTTCAGCAGCTCGACCAGGAGGACCCTGAGAGCCCGCCACGCTCGAACCTGGTCGGACGACCAGGGAGCGGATTGGATGATGAGATGCGGGCTGGCTCATCCCCGATGCTGCCCGTGCCCATGAAGGTGACCTCCTCCTGGAACGCAACCGTGACCGTGGAAATGACCTTCTCCCAGACGCAGGCCCCTGCTGTGCTGGCGAATTTTCCTGGGGTGCTGACCTCTCTGACGGCGACAGCCTCCTCCTGCCTGAAGGTGACCCGTGCCTGGACCGCGATCTCCCTGCCGGTGATGACATCCTCCGTTGCAGCATCCCACACCTGTCAGACGACTCTGACCCGGCACGCGCTGACCTCCTGGAAGATGGGTCCAGCGCTGGCATCGCAGACGAGGTTCCTGGATCCGTTGTCCTCCTGACTTCAGACCCTGTGGGCCCTGCAGCACTCCCATCTCCGCGCCGTCCAGCAGTCCCCCCGACTGGAGCATCGCCAGGAAGGACCGCCGCCATCTTGTTGTAGACCTGTGCAGTAGAGGCAGCTGGGCCGGTCACATGATCCCTGGAGGGACCGCCCACCACCGCAGGTCCTGGACGCCGAGAAGGATTCCTCCCCCACCTGCTCCTGCGTGCTGAAGCTGGAGGTGTACTGCGAGGAGGGTCCCCGGAGGGGCTCCGGCGGCGCCGCTGAGGACCAGGAGCCACATCAGGTGAGAACCGCTCTGGCGCCCTCACTCTGCGCGTGCTCCGGACCGGAGGGGGGGTCAGCGTCGGCAGCAGGTTCAGAGCCTCCCAGGATCTCCCTCATAGCTGTTATGACCGCAGCTCCATCCTCGCCGCCAGCAGCAGCCCGCAGCTGCTCCAGGATCTCCGCCAACGTCGCCATCAGGACAGGGGGGAGATCTAGGTAGGTGACACGGGGACCTTTCTCTATAGGTGCCTCATGCCAATGTGATGCCCCCCCCTCTCTCACTGGACATATATATACAGCCCCCCTATTCCCTCCCCTGGCCCTATAAGTCCATCCCTTAAACTCCTGACCCTGCAGAAAACCCCGCTCTTTTCCCAAACTGCAATTAACCCCTTGGTTGCCCTGCAAAGGTGAGTCATGGGTCACTACGCCCACGGCTCTGCCCTGGCTCCGTTCAGCCTTTATGCCCAAGTTATCAACTTTATAATTAGTGTATATCCGTTCTTCACCTTTTTGCCATATTAGAGCTGCTTTGTGGATTCTAAGATCCTACAGTACCGTCTTCCCATTACCACTGTCATTACTGTCGATATTCACACTGTGATAATGAAACGCATTGAGTCCTTGTGACACCATAGAGGATTTCATGTCACAACACCAAACTATTATTTTTACATCCAAACATTTCTTTGGTAAATTCATTGTATCAGAGTTTATTCTCATGAGGCAATTCCTTTATCAAACAATTTTTTTTTAAGGTGCCTTTCTGGTTTGGATAATATAGATATCCCCCTCCATTAAATTAGAGAGGTTGTCCACTACTGGGACGACCTCTTCTGATTCCATTTGTTCCCCCCAGTTAAAATAAAAGACCCTGTACTCACCTCCCGTACTGGCGCCGTTCCAGTGCTGTTGGTAAACACGGATTGAGTCTCACATGACAGACATTGTGATGTCATGCGAGTCCCATGTCCAATCACTGCCAACTTCTCTTGCCACGCCTTCGGACGAATTGAGCAATCAACAGGAAGTGAGTGGCAGCCAAGCGTCACTTCCTGTTGATTAACTCATTTGGTCCAAAGGAAGGGTGAGAGAATCCAGCGATGATTGGACGGGGGACTCGCGTGACGTCACAATGTCATGTGAGCCCCAAACCAAGATTACTGGCAGCGCTGAAACGGCACCAGAATTTGAGGTGAGTACAGGGTCTTTTATTTTAACTGGGGAAAACTAATGGAATTAACAGGGGTTGTCCTAGTAGTGGACAAGTCCTTTAACATGCAGAGCGCCACCTTAAAAAAAACAAAAACAGATTTTGCTTTTGTAGACCCTACTTGTCCATATATTACATGATTTATGTTACTCATGTAAAATACAATTAATTCCGCAGCACTTTACAGACATCATCATCACCGTCTCTATTGGGGCTCACAATCTAAATTCCCTATCACTATGTCTTTGGAGTATGGGAGGAATCCCACACAAACATGGGGAGAACATACAAACTCTTGCAGATGTTGTCCTTGGTGGGATTTGAGCCTAGGACTCCAGTTCTGAAAAGCAACAGTGCGAATCACTGAGCCACCATGATGCCCTATGAGCAGTCAATTATTTGAATGGGTAAAATGTAATACTAGATGTTCCCCAAATCCAATTCCTGGACACCTGTTGAGCTAAACCATTGGTTATCTGCTGATTGCTGTGCCAGCTTTATCGAAAAAGTTGTTAATCTAGTAATTATAAGAGGACTGGCGCTTCTTTCAACACTTTCGACACCTTCATGATGTGGAAACTGTAGCAGAACACAGCATATCCCTGCTTCGCTGCTTACTCCGGCAAGCAGATGTGGCCACCAGATGCTAGAGGTGCGGGGAGCCCACCAGGCGGTGCGATGACATCACGTGATGGTGCCGCCTGTGCCTGTTTGACTACAGGGAGAAGCAGCAAACAGCGCTCATCATCGTGGCAATGGGTTAAAGTGAGTTTTATCTCATTTTTTGCTTTTCTTTAAAGCACAAAAAGAGTATGAAAGCACTATTATTTAGGGGCACAAATTGGACGCTCAGTATTTTTTTTTTCTTGTGACATGGGTGTGTGTCGCCCGGGGACCAGGGGTACTCAGATCCGGGCCATGAGGTCACTTCTGTGGGTATCACGGTGGCGTGACCCGGTCTGTGATCCCAGGCTCCACAGTAAAAGGGGGGTTTGGTAAGGGAGATTGTCCGTGACGCCACCCACGGTTGTGGTGAGGTTGTGACACCACTGCTGCTCTGGACGGGGATCCCGGGAGTGATGGTATGGAGCAGCTAGATGTTAGTTCTCCCCTCCGTGGGTAGGGGGTTGGTTGTCCCGGGGCCCAGTGAGGTAGGTGGATGGGTAGCAGGTGGGTTATGGGGCCTGGTGAGGTGCAGGGTCGCAGGGGCAGCGCTGTGCCGCACGGCACGGGGTACTCACTCAGCCAGTAATCATGACACAGTCCTTGGTAAAACACTCGGCTGGATGGACGGGTGCCCACAGACGGCTGCGGTTGTTGTTTCTCCCCTGACCCAGTTTGGTGGTGTAAGTCCTTCCTTCACGCTCCTCCTGCGCTCCGGCTTCCAGCTGGCTCCCCGGTTCGGTACCGGTGGGCCACCGCCCAGCCCTGGCTACCTACGGTTCCACCAACTGTCTCCCCGGCTCCCTGCAGACTGCCACTACCGTCTGCCTGACCTTCTGCTGCACGAGGGCCCTAGGCTCCAATCCTAGGCCCCAGTCTGCGTCTGCCTCTCTGCAGACCTCCTCTCTCTTCCTCTCCTAGGACTTGACTGGGCTTGTTTCCTGCCTCAGGCCAGCTAACTCCTGGGTGGGCATCTCCATCTCCTGACTCTGCCCACCTGGTGTGTCAGTCTGAGCCCGAGGAAAGGAATCAAGTTTCACTGGGGATGTCTGCTGTGAACTGCTGGGGGTGGTGGGTGTGTGTGTTGTTATCTGTGGCCCCTGGCTTGTCCAGGGCGCCACATTCCCCCTTAGCAAAATGCAGACCGTCCTCGGGCTGCCCGTCCATCACCGGTTTTATTTTTCTTTTTTTTTTAAACTGCAAAAGATTAAAACATTAAACACAAGCATTACTTTTTAACTTTCCGTAACGGGATGTATATCACTTTAATGTTGCAACATCAATCAAACACTTTTAATAATGGCAACGGAACGGGTCCTTTAGTCACCCACCCAAACAACCTGGCCCTGATGCTGCCCCTAAGAAATGGGCAGCACCCCTTGACTGACCCCAGTCCAGAACCAGGCTGCCCAGATTTATTAACGGGATGGGTACTTCGCTGCCGTTGCAGCCGGGCGGACTGCCGGAGCCGTCGTCATCTCCGTCGCGGCCGGGCGGACTGCCGGGGCCGTTGTCATCAGCGGTGCTGGACGGACGGGACATCTCGTGCAGCGGTGTTCCAGGAACCAAACACTGGCAGAGTCCTGGCGTCCCTGCTTCCACAGCCACGGTTCACATGCGGCCGGACGCCATCCCGTCCCCCTTAGCCTCTTTTTAGCACTTCCTTCTTCAGGGGGCGGGGCTCCACTTTCACGCCTTTCCTGCTCGGGGAAGACGCTCGAGCGGGAAATTTTTCGCGCCCAAGATGGCGGCTTTGCAAAACTTTCGGCCGGACACCTCCGGCGGTAACAAGGCGCACCTCTGCCAATCGGCAGAGCGGTAGGATCCTGTTCGTGACGCCAAATGTGTCGCCCGGGGACCAGGGGTACTCAGATCCGGGCCACGAGGTCACTTCTGTGGGTATCACGGTGGCGTGACCCGGTCTGTGATCCCAGGCTCCACAGTAAAAGGGGGGGGGTTCGTAAGGGAGATTGTCCGTGACGCCACCCACGGTTGTGGTGAGGATGTGACACCACCGCTGCTCTGGACGGGGATCCCAGGAGTGATGGTATGGAGCAGCTAGATGTTAGTTCTCCCCTCCGTGGGTAGGGGGTTGGTTGTCCCGGGGCCCGGTGAGGTAGGTGGATGGGTAGCAGGCGGGTTATAGGGCCTGGTGAGGTGCAGGGTCGCAGGGGCAGCACTGTGCCGCACGGCACGGGGTACTCACTCAGCCAGTAATCACGACACAGTCCTTGGTAAAACACTCGGCTGGATGGACGGGTGCCCACAGACGGCTGCGGTTGTTGTTTCTCCCCTGACCCAGTTTGGTGGTGTAAGTCCTTCCTTCACGCTCCTCCTGCGCTCCGGCTTCCAGCTGGCTCCCCGGTTCGGTACCGGTGGGCCACCGCCCAGCCCTGGCTACCTACGGTTCCACCAACTGTCTCCCCGGCTCCCTGCAGACGGCCACTACCGTCTGCCTGACTCTCTGCTGCACAAGGGCCCTAGGCTCCAATCCTAGGCCCCAGTCTGCGTCTGCCTCTCTGCAGACCTCCTCTCTGTTCCTCTCCTAGGACTTGACTGGGCTTGTTTCCTGCCTCAGGCCAGCTAACTCCTGGGTGGGCGGCTCCATCTCCTGACTCCGCCCACCTGGTGTGTCAGTCTGAGCCCGAGGAAAGGAATCAAGTTTCACTGGGGATGTCTGCTGTGAACTGCTGGGGGTGGGGGGTGTGTGTGTTGTTATCTGTGGCCCCTGGCTTGTGCTATGTACAATGTATGTCTATGTAGTGACATATGTGGGAGGCAACCATCGGAGGAATATTTTTGGAAATACTAAAAACACAGTGCAAATACAGGCTAACTGAGCGTAAATTGCTAGTTGCCTTTAGCTGGATGGAACGTCACCAGTTATGGGGTAAGGCAGCTGCCAAAGGATACCTTCCCCCATCACAAATTATATATAATACATGTATAAAAGCAATGCTATAAAAAAGGAGCAGATAAAGTGACATCAGCTTCAGAGAGAAAGACGCTGAAATGTTATTCTTTACAAAGACTGACATATTTTGTGTAGATGATGGAAAGTCTTTATATTATGGTTATAAAGGTATGCTGGAAATAAGAAGACGTAGACACCAGGTTATAATATGCTGCTGTAGAAATGACCGTCTGACATAAAACATTCCACTTTATAAATAGCAGTAAATTGATTCACGTTTTTCCATCTCTCCTGTCCTATGTGGAATGTATAGTATTTCTTTACTGAAGTGTGTTCTAGCTGTACAGCTCGTATTTTGTGTTCAGAACACAGCGCTATAGCTGCACCGTCTTTTGATAGCCTCCAGGTGCTGGTGGAGATGTGACATAGGCTCTCTGCCCCATATTATGCTACTTTAAGATTAAAGAGGTTGTCCACTACTTTGACATTGATGGCCTATCTGATCGGCCGGGGTCCGAGACGCCGCACCCCTGCTGATCAGCTGTTCTCGGTCCCAGCAGTGGCAGCAGGTGGTCAGACATGCTAGTTCCAGTGTTGCTCAGTCTTCTGATAGTAGCAGCGGCCGGGTACTGCACATCCGCCTTCTATTGATTAGAATGGGAGGCGGACTTGCAGTACCCGGTCATGGCTGCTATCACTGAGCATTTCCAGCTGCCTGCTGCCGCTGCCGCCACCGGGACCGAGAACAGCTGATCGGCGGGGTGGGGGGTGTCAGACCCCAGCGAATCTTATATTGATAACCTATCTTAAGGATAGGCCATTAATGTAAAACTAGTGGTCAACCCCTTTAATGCCTACCTGCAGAAAAATTGTATGTTCTCTGCCCCATACCAAGACGATATAAGAATGAGCAATTCTTGCACTATACATTTTGCTGTTGATGGTTGTATTGCTTTAAAGAGGTTGTCCACTAGTCTAACATTGAAGGCTTATCCCTAGGAAAGGTCAACATTATCTGTTTGGCCAGGATCCGACACCCCGCACCCCTGCTGATCAGCTGTTCTCGGTGTTGTTGGCAGCAGACAGCCGGAAATGCTCAGTCCTGAAGCTGCTCCATCTTCTGATAGCGGCTGGGTACTGCACATCCTCCTATTAATTGGAATGGGTGGCGGATATATAGTACACTGCTGCCGAGACTATCAGTTGACGGGACAGCTCCGGAACTGAGCATTTCTGGCTGCCTGCTCCTGCTGAACAGCTGATCGGCGAGGGTTTTGGACCCCACCCGATCAGACATTGATGACCTATCCTAAGGATATTATATATATTTGTCACGCTCCCGATGCCTAGGTACCGCTCCTTACCCGCTGATCCGCTCGCACCATCCCGGCACTGCTCCGTACCCACTGATCCGGCTTCACCGTCATTGCACCGCTCCTTAACCAATGATCCAGTCCACGTGTCCACCGGTCATGGCTGCCGCTCCCGCTCGTGCTCTCCTGCGTCCTGCTCCTGGTCTCAAGAGTCTGACCCTGAGTCTTAGGCCAGCTTTGCACGTTGCCACATCGCACATGCGATGTCGGTGGGGTCAAATCGAAAGTGACGCACTTCCGGCGTCACTTTCGAGATCATAGTGTGTAAATGCTAGATGATACAATTAACGAGCGCAAAAGCGTTGTTATCGTATCATCGTTGCAGGCTCCGACTTTTTCATAATTATGCTGCAGCGACAGGTACGATGTAGTTCCTCGCTCCTGCGGCTGCACACATCGCTGTGTATGTGGCGCCCTGGACTAGCCAGGGGCCACAGGTAACAACACACACACCCCCCCCCACCCCCAGCAGTTCACAGCAGTCATCCCCAGTGAGACCTGATTTCTTCCCTCGGGTTCAGACAGACACACCAGGTGGGAGGAGTCAGACAGATAGGCACGCCCACCGAAGAGTCTAGCTGGCCTGAGGCAGGAAACTAGTGCAGACAAGTCCAGGCAGAGGAAGGGAGAGGAGGTGTGCAGAGTGGCAGAAGCAGACAGGGGCCTAGGTTGGAGCCTAGGGCCCTCGAGTAGCAGTCAGGCAGACGGTAGTGGCCGTCTGCGGGAGCCGGGAAGACAGTCTTGGTGGAACTGTAGGTAGCCGGGGCTGGGCGGTGGCCCACCGGTACTGAACCGGGGAGCCAGCTGGAAACCGGAGCACAGGAGGAGCATACAAGAAGGTGCAGGAAAGGACTTACACTACCAACCTGGGGTCAGGGGAAAAACACCGCAGCCGTCTGTGGGACTCGTCCATCCAGCCGTTTGTTTTACAAGAGACTCCGTGTGCGTTACTGGCTGAGTAAGTACTACCATGTGGTCTGGCACTGCGCTGCCCCGCGACCCTGCACCTGGCCAGGCCCCGCAATCCACCAAACAGACAATAACTCTGGGCCCCGGGACTACCAAAATCCCCCTACCCACGGAGGGGTTTGAAACATCCCAGCTGCTTCCTGTCATCGCTCCCGGGATCCCGTACAGAGCAGCGGTGGTGCCCCAACCTCACCACACACCGTGGGTGGCGTCACGAACCGACATCCCAAACACCAACAAACCACCCCTTTCACTCACGGGCGAGGAGCGCCGCTCGAGTCCCCAGATCCGGCCCACCGCTCGAGCCACCGAGTAGCAGCAGCAGCAGCGCCGGACCCGAGCGTGGTGAACGCAGCGTCCCCTCCCCACCCGCGACATGTATAACGCAGCAGGAGCGAGGAACATCTCCTTACCTGCCGCCGGCGGCTATGCGGAAGGAAGGAGGTGGGCGGGATGTTTACATCCTGCTCATCTCCACCCCTCCGCCGCTATTGGCCGCCTGCCGTGTGACGTCGCTATGACGCCGCACGACCCGCCCCCTTAGGAAGGAGGCGTGTCGCCGGCCAGAGCGACGGTCGCAGGGCAGGTGAGTGCATGTGAAGCTGGCGTAGCGATAATTTTCGCTACGCCAGCTATCGCAAGATATCGTACCTGCGACGGGGGTGGGGACTATCGCGTGCGACATCGCAGCATCGGCTTGCGATGTCGCAACGTGCAAATCCCGCCTTAGACACATGTTTCTGTATAGGACCGGGCCGCGCCCACTTTCCTGGTCTTATAGGCCCAGCACACCTGTAGCAGGAGATTGCATGGGGCTGTGCCGGGTATATAAGACTGGTGTTTTCATGTGGGCCGGGCCTGATCAATGTGTCTTGTAAAGTAGTGTATTGGAAGGACGTGTCCTAAAGCCTTGTCTTTTGAGCTAGGTGCTCAGGTTCCCTTGTGCCCTGTCCTGTTTTACTGCTTGTCCTTGCTACCTGGTACCTGTGTCTGTATCCTGTACTGTCTAAGGAACCCCGAGACCCTGGTGACCTGGTTCTACCCATCCCTTTTATGCTAGTGCTCCGGCTACCGTGTACCCTGCCCTCCAGTAGGGTGCTCGGTCCAGTGGATCCACCTCCTGGGCCTACCAGTCCTTTCTGGCCCTCACAATATTTGAGAATATCCCTGAAAAATATCCTTATACGACAGATTAAGAGTCAAATATTCATTGAATATTTGACTCTTAATTTGTGGACCTGAGATAATCAACTACATACACTTACACACACTATCCTAAGGATAGGCGATCAATGTAAAAGTAGTGGACAACCTCTTCAATAGGAATATCTGCTTGTGAGACGCCCTGGGCAAGCCAGGGGTCACAGGTCATAACACCACCACACCCTACACCCCAGTTAGGAACACCTAAGCTAACCTAAAATCCTTGTTGCCTTCCTCCAGGGGCTGATGTCCACACCAGGGGGTGGGCCAGGCGGTTGGCTCCGCCCACCGAGGAGTTCACAGCCCTGGAGGCAGGAGAACCAGGCAGTTAAAGCCAGACTAGAGTCTGAGGAGGAGTTGAAGCTAGGGGAGTGAAGTAGAAGGAAGTAGTAGTGGAGCTAAGGAGAAAAGCTGAAGTGACAGAAAAAGTGAGAGTAGTAAAGCCTGAAGTTGTTCCGGGTGTGTGCCCCGGACAGTGACAGCAAGGTCAGCAGACGGCAGTGATAGTCCGCAGGGGTGACTGCTTGGAGGTTGCTGGAAGGACCGTGGACGGGTGGTGACCCGGCGGTCTGGAGCAGTATACGAAGAACAGTCAGCACCAGGGCAGGGGCCTTTCGGATCCCGGCAAGGCTAGGAGTCGCCATAATTTGCCAAATCCGTCAGTGAAGGGGACGTCTGTCTCCTAACAACCAAGTCCCGATTGAAGGCAACAGTCCAACCGTAACGGAGAAACACCGCCACCGCCAGGTCACCAGTTTCTCAGGGCCAGCGCCTGCGGGCAAAGTAGGGCTCCTCCGGCCCATATCCAAGCCGGGGAGCGGGTTACCGGTGGGAACCCATCGCAACCATCATCATCTTAGGTGCAGGGAAAAGGGACCGTCACCATCACCTACTGGGAAAAGCAAGTGCAGCCGTCCGTGGGAACCGTCTTTCCAGCCGTGTGTTTTACCGAGAACTGTGTCATCGTCTCAGGCTGAGTGAGTACCACAGTGCCGCAAGGCACAGAGCTGCCCCCGCGTCCCTGCACCCCACCAAGCCCTGCATCACCCACCTCATCACTGGGCCCCGGGACAACCAACCCCCTACCCACGGAGGGGAGGACTCACATCTAGCTGCTCCATACCACCACTCCCGGGATCCCCATACAGAGCAGCGGTGGTGTCAACAAATCACCACAACCGTGGGTGGCGTCACGGACAATAAACTATCCCAAAACACCAATTCCCCTTTCACTCACGGGCGAGGAACGCCGCTCGAGCCCCCGGGATCCGGCCCATCGCTCAAGCCACCGAGCAGCGGCAGCAGCGGGCCGCAGCAGTCGGACCCGAGCAGTAGGGAGGGCGCGGCGTCCCCTCCTCCGCCCGCGACACTTGCACTATCCATGTTTCCAAATAATTTGCCATTTTAACAGAATCTCCCTCTTTTACCTATGACTGTTAAGGAATAGATTAAATGCCGCCAGTAATTATAAATGTCCTTGTCTTAAAAATCTGACTCTGCAATTTAAAGGGAATCTGTCACACATTCTGTCTATACCATCTGAGAGCAGCATGAAGTAAGGGCTGAGACCTTGATTCCAGTGTTGTATCACTTACTAAGTTGCTTGCTGTAGTTTTTATTAAATCACTGTTTACTTGCTGCAGATCTACCAACTCTCAGAGCTCTGTATAACTCCGCCCACACCACTGATTGGCAGCTATCTGTCTGCACTGTGCACAGACTAAAAACATCCAATCAGTGGTGTGGGCGGAGTTATACAGAGCTCATGAATATGGAGGACAACATGGCAGCAGGTTTACTAGTCCTCAAATGATAAACTTCTGCTAATAAAACCGTTATTTTATATAAACTACATCAAGCAGTCCAGTAAGTGACTGATTGCTTAAGTATCAATGGAAATCACTAAATTTATCTGAAAAATTCTATATTTTTTTGTTACAGATCTTACTTATTTTATGATAAATCATTTTTTTTCACTTTCATTGTTAATTATTTTTAGAAGCGCCTCAGGAGAGGCTTGTAAATGTGAATATGACTGAGACAGATAAAAGCTTAGTCTATCGGTTCTGTAGATGAATGTAATATAATGATGCCCAGATAATCTGTATTTTGGCTGGAGCTGGAGTTTTACATGCAGTCCTTGCACACATCTCATTTCAAGGATAAGACTTTTATCAATCATAGACAAAATACCATTTGCTCTATATTGAAAGATTGTGTCGCCACGATAAATATAAAAATATAGCGTAAGACTTGATTGTAGCTACAGCTGCCACTTTAACGGTGGAAAGTGGCTCCTAAACTCATTTATAAGACTTTATAAGATTTCTCCAGCTCAGTTCTATATTACATTTTTAGTCTGTGACTGCTAAGGATATATATATATATATATATATATATATATATATATATATATATATATATATATAATTAGTTTAGTTTCTTCTGCCGCACTCCAAACCTAGATCCAGTGTACTAAAGCTGGCCATAAAAGGTTGAAGGAACTTGTCAGGCATGCATACTACCGCAAACGTGCGCAGAGGGAATTGCAGTCTCGATGCAAGATTGTAGACATACAGTAGGTATATAGTATTCTCTGAAACACTACATACCAGGCGTTCCAGGTAAAACATACTTTCAAGATCTGGCTAATCCAGACTAGTCGTGTCCCACCCCCGCTGACTCTCCCTAGCTCCAAGCACCACTCCAGATGATTGACGGGTCTCACCTTTGCATGTACATATGGAGAGATCTGTCAGTTAATTGCACGGCACTTGTAAGAGCCGGCAAAGAGCAGAGATGGACTAGTCTGGTCAATGTCACAGTCCTGATTTGCGGTGCGGTTTCCATATTGCAGTTTCTGTTCCGCTCTCCTGTGAACACGGTGTCGGCCTATGCGCCGCATGGACCCTCCTGCTGGTGCTTAGGGTACCTTTTCCATGTCTCTGGGTCAGGCTGTTTCCCTACTGGGTCACTCTCTGGTTTGTGGGAGGGGTTTGCTCTCCTGCTTCACATTCCGGAAAATTGCGGTGCTTCATTAGGCAGCGGTGTTGGCTGGAGCGATGCAAGTCATATTGTCGGGTTAGTTTCAGTAAGTTCCTGGCTGTTTGGTTTATTAATCTTGGTTCTCGACCCTGGACTGCTTCCTGACTGCACTGCCTCATCCCCTGACTCTAATGTAAAAACTGAAGACAAAGAGCGCAAATAGGGTCTTACCAGATATTAAAAATGCGGTGTGCAAGAGATTACACTCACTTTATAGGGTTGTGTAAGTCACAACCACTATGCATGCATTAAGATAATGGCTGCTGACGCAGCCCCACATGCAGAGATCTTCAGTGCAGGAAAGGAGAAGTGGGGTTAATGCCGCAAGATATATTGTTGATTTTTCCTTTTTTGGTCCTGAAGAAGGGAACTCGATCCCTGAAATGCGTTGACCTATGAAATTAAACACTTTTATTTATTGAATCAATAATTTTCCTCCTTTTTGGCGACAGCGTGGCATTAATGCCGGCGTCGCACGGTATGATCTATCGTGCGATCACACGAGCGATCGTACTAGCCCCCGTCGTTTGTGCGTCACAGGCAATTAGTTGCCCGTGGCGCACAAAATCGTTAAACCCCCATCACACGTACTTACCTCCCGGACGACCTCGCTGTGGGCGGTGAACATCCTCTTCCTAAAGGGGGTGGTTCGTTCGGCGTCACAGCGACGTCACACAGTGGCCGGCCAATAGTAGCGGAGGGGCGGAGATGAGCGGGACATAAAATCCCGCCCACCTCCTTCCTTCCGCATTGCCGGCGGGACGCAGGTAAGCTGTGTTCATCGCTCCCAGGGTGTCACACGGAGCGATGTGTGCTGCCTCGGAAACGATGAACAACCGGAGCACAGAAGGAGGACCGACATTTTGAAAATGAACAACGTGTAAACGAGCAACGATAAGGTGGGTATTTTTGCTCGTTCAGTCGTTCGGAGGTGTCACACGGTACGACATCTCTAACGATGCCGAATGTGCATCACGAATTCCGTGACCCCGCCGACATATCGCACGATATATCGTACCGTGTGACGCCGGCATAACACTACTTCTCCTCTCCTGCGCTGATCATCCCCTGACTCTATGATACTGTCTGGTTCCTGACCTCTGATGTCCTCCTGACTACGTCCTTGTCTGTCCCTTTTGTCCCTTCAGGATTCCAAAGACTTTGAGCGGTTACAAGGAGTGAGCGAAAATTCAAACATTTTCCTATACTTTATAATAGAAGTCATAAAAGATGGCAATGGGAAAGCTCAAAAGATGCCCAAAGGTCACCTGAGCATCTTTTTGAGCATCTTGGCACCATTTTATGCTTGAAAAACTGCTCGCATCGGTTTCTTCATTGCTGACTTGAGTTAAGAAAAAAACTTAAAAAAATTACTTCCCAAAACTCTATAAGAACGCTTTAAAAAACCCAAAAAGGTAAAAACTGTCATGAAAAAGTGCTCAGAAAATAAAAGCTAAAAAAAGAGATTGTTGTAAAACATGGCGGCTATCTCAGTGTAGTTTGTGAATTCATATCATTTATAAGGGATTTTGACATCTACATTGTGAGTGAAGAATCGGAACGTTCTACCGTCGTTGGCCGGTTGTATTTTTTCCGTTTTCCGGCTTTGTCTGACAGGGGTTGACATTCCCAATATTGCACATTTTGAGATTCCCAATTACATGTTGTGGTTCTATTTTTTACCACTGGGAGTTAGTCATCCATTGAAAGTGACAACGACGCCGGGACATTTATGTACAAAAGAGAATAATCAGACAAATTATACTGGTGGACCCTTCTCTTTCTGATGGATGAATAACACCATTCTTCCTTCTCAAACAATTTGTATCTCGGTGTAATTGCTCGCAAATGTCAAATGTCCCCTGTAATAAAGGCTCTAGATAAATACTTGATGATGAGTTTGTGGATGTTGGCTCAATAATCTGTATCTGTTTGCTTCTTTCTAGGAGAAGAAGAACGATTAAAAGCCAGCAGTTCTATTAGCCACAGTATGGCAGAGATAAGGTCTCTCATCGCTAAGTCAGAGGTTGCGCTAACAGCAGTAATACCCGCCGCACTTGTGAAGAGCACCAACGGCAGCGCCATCACTGTATCCGAATCAGAAGAAGAGAAAGCCAAGAAGTTATTGTACTGTTCACTATGCAAAGTAGCAGTCAACTCCTTATCACAGCTAGAAGCACACAACACAGGTAACCGGCTCATTCATCTGTAATTCAATGCCTGTAATCTCCCACCGGACCACTAGGGGACCTCACAGATCATTCATTTGTTGGGCTTAAAAGTAATCTGTCACCACATTTTTACTACTTAGTCTGAAAGCAGCATAACGTAGGGGAAGAGACCCTGATTCCAACGATGTATCACTTATGCGGGCTTCACACGAGACGATCTATCGTGCGATTGCACGATCGATCGTACCCACCCCCATCGTTTGTGCGTCACGGGCAATTAGTTGCCCGTGGCGCACAAAGTCGGTAACCCCCATCACACGTACTTACCTCCCGGTCAACGTCGCTGTGGGCGGCGAACATCCTCTTCATGAAGGGGGAGGGACGTTCGGCGTCACAGCGACGTCACACGGCACTCGGCCAATCGAAGCGGAGGGGTGGAGATGAGCGGGACGTAAACATCCCGCCCACCTCCTTCCTTCCGCATTGCCGGCGGGACGCAGGTAAGATGAGTTCATTGTTCCCGAGGTGTCACACGGAGCAACGTGTGCTGCCTCGGGAACGATGAACAACCGGCGCGCAGAAGGAGGAACGATTTTTTGAAAATGAGCAACGTGTCAACGATGAACAAGAAGGTGAGTATTTCTGCTCGTTCACCGTCGCACGTAGCTGTCACACGCTACGATATATCAGACGATGCCGGATGTGCGTCACTATCGACGTGACCCCTACGACATATCGCCCGATATATCGTACCGTGTGACGCCCGCATTACTGGGCTGCTTAGTGTATTTTTTATAAAATCACTGTTTAATCAGCAGGACATTATAATTAGAGGACTAGCCAACCTACTGTCAGGTAGTCCAACCTCACCCGCTCCACTGATTGGTAGCTTTCTGCCTAGGCACAGTGTACTTAGAAAAGACAGGAGAAGAACAGGAGCATTCATAGGCTAGTTATAAAAATAACAACTTTATTAAGTGTATAATCATTAAAAATAAAATTTTTCACAAAAAATGAAAAATACAATACAGTAAGGTGCTAGATGTTAATAAGGATGAAAACCCACTTGTTGATGAGAGCCAAAACAACCACCACACGAAAAATGGGAAGTCTAATAGGGCTCACTAATTATAAGAAAGATTGGGCTGCCTATTCAAGCTGAAAAGTCCACTGATGATTTTAGAATATAACATCAGTACATCCCCAAATCTATCATACTGTCAGTCTGAGCATGTCAGGAGGCAGCATAAATAACCTGACTAAACCAAAGACTTACCCATGATTCAAGCTGTGGCCATTCAATAGTCCCACAGCAACATAAAGAGACCCTCTAACGCACGTTTCGCGGAACAATATAGATGTTCTTCAGGAAAGGTGTAACAAATAATGCCGTGCAAGGACCTTAAATAAGCGGTCACACTGTACACAGAAAACAGAAAATCAGTGAAATGGGTGGGGTTATATCATGGCACATGTACATTGTAGCAATCTTTGCCAATGCAACCTGTAGCTCTAACTTTTTTATCCTCCTTATATAATTTTATGTGCTACCTTTTTTTAACCTGTTGGGGTTTTCAGCATACACCGACCCCGATTCATTAAAATTTTCTTGCTGGTGGTGATGAGGGGGAGGGGGGAAGAGGACAGCACTGATTCATGAAGAGGTGCATGCGTTTTTATGAATCTCGGGCGTCTGATGAGCGGCCGGTGGCACTGTGCGGCACTCCAGGAGTCTTACTCCAGTCTCTAACTGGAGTAACACCACAGCTCATCATAAATTAGATGAGCTATGGCATCACGCCTCTACTGTAGCCCAACTTTACCCAGCTCAGATCATTTAGGCATAGCTGGGAGAAACTGATATGAAAATACAAAAAGCAGTAAAATGTTGCAAATTTTCCAAACCAATTTATGCCAGAAGCTTAATATCTGAAATTATTAGAACTTTGCTTTATTTTCTTAAGGTTCTAAACACAAGACAATGCTGGAAGCTCGGAACGGTGCAGGACCAATCAAATCCTATCCCAGGTCCGGATCCCGACTAAAACTCCAAAATGGCAGCAAAGGTTCAGGACTACAGAACAAAACGTTTCATTGTGAAATCTGCGATGTCCATGTAAATTCAGAAATCCAGCTTAAACAGGTAAAGTAGTCTAATTCTTTTTACCATCCCTTGACCTCTTAATTTACGTCAGCCATCCACTATTTCTTTTTATTGTCTTTTGGCCACATTATACTATTCAGACAAATGATGATGATTCTTGCAGTAAATGTTGGTAATACTAGCAATCCTGTGGCAGGAAATAGTAGGTAGTTGCTCATTCCCTACAATTAGCTGTTATTAAAGGGAACCTGTCACCACTTTTTTGACCTATAAGCTGTGGTCACCACCACCGGGCTCTTATATACAGCATTCTAACATGCTGTATATAAGAGCCCAGGCCGCTGTGACAACATAAAAATCACTTTATAATACTTACCTAATGGTCGATCTGTGGGCCTAATGGGCGTCTCCGTTCTCTGGTGCCGGCGCCTCCTCTTTCGGCCTTCTTTGTCCTCCTTCTGAAGCCTGGGTGCATGACGCGTCTACGCCATACACACTCGCCGGATCTGCGCAGGCGCACTACAATACTTTGATATGCCCTGCTCAGGGCAGATCAAAGTGCGCCTCCTCAGGACCTGAATGCCGGTGAGTGTGGATGACGTCGGACCCGTCATGCACCGCGGCTAAAAAAGGAGAACAAAGATGGCCAAAAGAGGAGGCACCAGCACTGGACAACGGAGACGACCATAAGGTCCACCGCGCGACCATTAGGTAAGTATTATAAAGTGTTTTTTATGTTATACCCCCGGCCTGGGCTCTTATATACAGCATGTTAGAATACTGTATATAAGAGCCCGGTGGTGGTGGCCACAGCTTATAGGCCAAAAAAGTGGTGACAGGTTCCCTTTAACACCGACCAAGGGCAAATATACCATTGGTGCAACCTAGGGGGCCCCAAGAGGTAAGGAGGCCACATACACCTCCAAATCAAGTGGAATTGTGCATTATGATGAGCTATTAGGCTGCAAAGAGTCCATATATTGTTCTTGCACAGGGCCTCTTCTATCTGTGTCCACCCCTGGCTCTCATTCCAGCAATGTATCCAGCCCTGCGCTGCTTGCTATCGTTTTAATAAAATCACTGTGTTATATGCTAAAGATCTCCCAGTTCTCTGGATGCTGAGTTCTGTATAACCCCGCCCACATCACTGATTGACATCTTTCTGTGTACACTGTGTATAGGCAGAAAGCTGCCAATCAGTGGTGAGGGTGTGAGAGAACAAAATCCATTTTGTTCTTATAGTCTCCATCTTGTCTTATAGCTAATATTCTCATACGGATCAGCTAACACTGATGGGTTGGGAAGTTTTACATCTCTGGTCACGCTCCTACTGCTCTTATTGGTTCATAGTTCAGAGGTGACTTTTCCTTTGTCTGTGACCCTATATAACTGGTCACATGTTCTAATAAATGAGAATTCTTTGAGTACACCATATTAAGTGTGTGCTGTATTGATTTCCTGAGCGCTCGTAAATCAAGTCTATTAGGCCCCTTTCACACGTCAGTGATTCTGGTACGTTTGTGCTTTTTTTTAAACGTACCAGAATCACTGACATACGCAGACCCATTATAATGAATGGGTCTGCTCACACATCAGTGATTTATCACTGCACATGTCTCCGTGCAGCGTACCCGCATGTGCGTGATTGCTGCACGGAGACATGTCCATTTTTTTCTGGCATCACTGATGTTCCACGGACCACGCAGTGGTGTGGTCCGTGAAACACGTGCCAGAAAAAAACGTGCATTTAAAATAATAAACATTTTAACTCACCCGGCGTCCAGCGATGTCCTCTGCAGCCCGTGCAGCTTGTTGCTTCTGAGCCGGCTGATTACTGTCGCGCATATTCATTATGCGCGACACAGCCGACCCGGAAGCAGCTGCTGCAGGGGTCACCGCCGGCCGGATGCTGCACCGCGGGAGGATTCAGCACCACGGACAGCGGGGGCGGGCGCAGGTGAGTGAATCTCTAAGTGCAATCACGGGCCACAGAGAACGGAGCCCGGATTGCACTTAGACAACCCACGTGTGCCGAAATTCACGGCACACACAGGGACATGTGCGTGTTTTACACGCCAGTGAAAAACGTCTGTTTTTCACTGACGTGTGAAACGGGCCTTAATTGAAGTTCAAGAGGCATAGAAGGAGTCTGTTTTGCTCACAAGGGCGGGGATCTACAGAGCTCATTAATATAGAAGACTACAAGGCAGCAGGTTTACCAGTCTGCTAGTGATAATCTTCTTCTGATAAAATAGTGATTTTACCAAAATTACACCAAGTAGCCCAACACCCATCACTGGAATTAGGATATTCGCCCCTATATTATGCTGATCTCAGATTAGGTGGCAAAAACTTGCTGGCAGATTCCCTTTAATCCATTCTGCAGCCAGCAATAGACAATGCAACATAGAGACTATTATCAATTATAAAAATTATTTTTCGCCCCTCAAAAAACATGTATTTAAGTAGTAAAAAAAGGGTTCCCAGAGGTGGACAACATGTTTAAACCTGTAGCCGCCAATGCCGACGACTGCAAATTAGATCCTATTAATTTCTAACATTAAAAGGCGTGGTGCCATAAACAGAAGAGGCCACTGTGGAAGAACAGTATATGGGCCTTTTGCAATAGCGCAACATGAAGCACATTTACACCTGCTTTGGAGATAGAAATTCGCCCCCTCACATCTTGGGCCCCTGATTGCACCAATGGCATGTCCGCACTGGGTGGTGCTATTCAGCTCCATTCAATGTTTACTTTCGGCAGCCGCCAGAGTAAAAAACAGCCAATGAATGGGGAGCCAGGTGCCCCCCTCTAATATGATACTATTCACCAATCTCGAAGATATGTAAAATAAACTACCCCTTTAATAGTTGGGAATTTAAATTAGCACATGTATAAGCTTACAAACTCCAGGAAGTCAAATCACTGATGCATATATATACCGTGTGCAGAATTATTAGGCAAGTTGTATTTTAGAGGATTTTTTTTATTACTGATCAACAACTTATGTTCTCAATCAACCTAAAAGACTCATAAATATCAAAGCTTAATATTTTTGGAAGTTGGAGTGTTTTTTTTTTTTAGATTTGGCTATCTTAGGAGGATATCTGTTTGTACAGGAAACTATTACTGTGCAGAATTATTAGGCAACTTAATAAAAACCAAATATATTCTCATCTCACTTGTTTATTTTCCCAAGGTAAACCAATATAACTGCACAAAATTTAGAAATAAACATTTCTGACATTCAAAAAAAACCTCCCAAAAATTAGTGACCAATATAGCCACCTTTCTTTATGATAATCAACATTGCGTGCAGCAGCCACCACAGCCTCCCAGACACTGTTCCGAGAGGTGTACTGTTTTCACTCCCTGTAGATCTCACATTTTATGAGGAACGACAGGTTCTCTATGGGGTTCAGATCAGGGGACAAGGGGACCATGTCATTATTTGTTCATCTTTTAGACCTTTACTGGCCAGCCACGCTGTGGAGTAGTTGGATGCATGTGATGGAGCATTGTCCTGCATGAAAATCATGTTTTTCTTGAACGATACCGACTTCTTCCTGTACCACTGCTTGAAGAAGTTGTCTTCCAAAAACGGGCAGTAAGTCTGGGAGTTGAGGTTTACTCCATCCTCCACCCAAAAAGGTCCCACAAATTCATCTTTGATGATACCAGCCCATACCAGTACCCCACCACAACGTTGCTGGCGCCTGAGTCGGAGTGGAGCTCTCTGCTCTTTACTGATCCAGCCTCTGGCCCATCCATCTGGCCCATCAAGAGTCAAAGGTGCTTTACACGCTGAGACATCGCTAGCGATCTCGTTAGTGATGTAACAGGCCAGATCGCACATACGATTTGCCGAGATCGCACATGTGACCAGCGCTACAAAACATGACCTATGTGCGATCTCGGCAAATCTTATCTGCGATCTGGCGTGTCACATCGCTAACGAGATCGCTAGCGATGTCGCAGCGTGTAATGCACCCTTCACTCTCATTTCATCAGTCCATAAAACCTTTGAAAAATCATCGTCATCGTCTTAAGATATTTCTTGGCCCAGTCTTGACGTTTTATCTTATGTTTCTTGTTCAAAGCTGGTCGTTTTTCAGCCTTCCTTACCTTGGCCATGTCCCTGAATATGGCGCACCTTGTGCTGTTTGATACTCCAGTAATGTTGCAGCTCTGAAATATGGCCAAACTGGTGGCAAATGGCATCTTGGCAGCTTCATGCTTGATTTTCCTCTATTTATGGGCAGTTATTTTGCATCTCTTTTGCCCAACACGCTTCTTACGACCCTGTTGGATATTTGCCATGAAACTCTTGATTGTTCGGTGATCACGCTTCAAATGTTTGGCAATTTCAAGACTGCTGCATCCCTCTGCAAGACATCTCACAATTTTGGACTTTTCAGAGCCCGTCAAATCTCTCTTCTGACCCATTTTGCCAAAGGAAAGGAAGTTGCCTAATAATTAAGCACACCTTATATAGGGTGTTGATGTCATTATGTCGCAGGCGGAAGAGTGGGAACGCCGCTCGTCTGGAATCGCTGGCGCTTGGGTCCGGTGCTTCTGCTCCTCGGTGGCTCGAGCACAGGGCCGGACCCGGGGCTCGAGCAGCGCCTCCTCGCCCACGAGTGAAAAGGGGAGGTTTGTGGTGGGTATTTGGGATGTCGGTCGTGACGCCACCCACGGGTTGTGGTGATGGTAGGCAAGACCGCTGCTGGTGATGGGGGATCCCGGGAGCGATGGCGGAGAGCAGCTAAGGTGTTGACCCCTCCGTAGGTAGGGGCTGTTAGTCCCGGGGCCCCGGTTGGGGAGTAGAGAGGAGGTATAGGTCCAGGTGCCGAGGCGGGGAGGCAGCGTGGGCGCGGGTGCAACGTTGCGGTGCAGCGCGGTGCCGGATGGCAATGTTTTACTCACTCAGACACAGAAGGATATAGTCTCTGGTAAACCAAAAGGCTGGATGGACGGGGCCCACAGCCGGCTGCGGTGTTCTCACTCTCCCCGGACGGGTTGATGGTGGCTGTCATTTTCCTGCACCTGTGTAAGTGTATTTGACTCCTATGGCTTCCCACGGGTAGTCCGCTCCCCGGCGTGTACGTGTCGGGAGAGCCCGTTTGCCCGCAGGCACTGGCCCTTGGATCTCTGGCCCTTGGAGGTGGCTCTTATCCGGACGGGTTGGGCTGTTGCCTTCTGACGGGACTTAGGTGGGAATGAACCCCTGAGGTTCAGACCGCAATCAGATAATTTGACCTTTACGGCGGCTCCTAGCCTGGTCGAGGTATGAGTACCCTGCCTTGGTGCTTGGCTTCAATCTGCTCCCCAGTTCGGTACCAGAGGGCCACCGCCCGACCCCGGTCCTACGGTTCCGCTGACCTACACCAACTCCTGCAGACGGCCACCACCGTCTGCCGACCTTGCTGAACGTGCCTGGGCTCCAACCCAGACACACACAGTTTTCCACTCCTCTCACTTCCACTGCCTACCACAAAGTCCACTGTCTTTTCCCGCCTCCAGGCCTGTGAACTCCTCGGTGGGTGGGGTCAACCGCCTGGCTCCGCCCCACCTGGTGTGGACATCAGACCCTGGAGGGAGGCAACAAGGATTTTGATTGACTGGTGTCACCTACCCAGGGGAGGAGGTGTGTGTGTGATGTTAGTGTACTGTGACCCCTGGGGGTCAAGGCATCACATTTACACCACACCCCTCCTTATTACAGAGGTGCACATCACCTGATTTACTTAATTAGTAGTTGGCTTTTAAGCCTATACAGCTTGGAGTAAATTATCATGTCATCAAAATACTCATTTGCCTAATAATTCTGCAGACAGTGTATGGCTGGACAAGGTTTGGGTGGATACATTGATTCCAATATAATTAGTGTATCTTTTATCATTTCAGCACATCTCCAGCAGAAGACACAAGGACAGGGTAGCAGGAAAGCCAATGAAGCCTAAATACAGCCCATACAACAAACTTCAGCGCAGTCCTAGTATTTTAGCGGTAAGTAACTGTGATACTAGAAACAACCCAAGAAATCTGACCAACTTCAATAGAAAGCAATGACATAACTAAAGATACAATTTTGAGCAGCACAAAGGGACAGCAAGTTGGATTTATTAAAATAAATACAGAATTAGGCTGTGTGCGCACGTTGCGTTTTTTCCTGCGTTTTGGCTGCATTTAAAACTGCATTGTGTCATTGTCAAAATGCATGCATTGTGCTTCCCCAGCAAAGTCTATGAGAAATCAGCAAATTACATGCGAACGTTGCTTTTTTAAACGCAGCGTTTTGGATGCCAAATATTTGACAAAATCGATGTGTTTAAAAAAAGCAACATGTCACTTCTTTTGTGTGTTTTGTTTGCATTTTCCACACATTGAAATTAATGAGGTATGTGAAAATGCAACCAAAATGTTTAGCTGTGCGCTTGTACTGCATTTTTGTTGCGTTCTACATGCTTTTTTGGCAAACAAAACGCAAGTCTTTCGAGCTCTCTCTTTCTATCTGTCGTTCTATCTCGGTCTCTCTCTGTCGATGTCGTTCTCTCTCTCTCTGTCAGTCTCTCTCTTTCTCTCTCTGTCGGTCGGTCTCTCTCTCCCTCTCTCATACTCACCGATCACCGGCGTGGCACAGCGCTACACAGCTATCACAAAGCTCCGGCGGCTTCTCCAGCTTTTGAAAATGCCGGCCGCTCATTATTCCATCTTGTATTCACTGCTTCTCCCGCCCACCGGCGTCTATGGTTGGTTGCAGTCAGATGCGCCCCCATGCTGAGTGACAGCTGTCTCACTGCAACCAATCACAGCCACCAGTAGGCGGGTCTATATCGTGCAGTAAAATAAATAAATAATTTAAAAAAAAAATGACATGCAGTCCCCCCCCCCAATTTTGATACCAGTCAGGGTAAAGCCACATGGCTGAAGGCTGGTATTCTCAGGATGGGGAGCGCTAAGTTATGGGAGCCCCCAGCCTAAAAATATCAGCCAGCAGCCGCCCGGAATTGCCGCATCCATTAGATGCGACAGTCACTGGACTCTATCCGGCTCATCCTGAATTGTCCTTCACCGGTAACCGTAAATCAGGCCGCGGCACAGAAACAGAGCCTCACGATGACAATGAAGTCAGTTGAAGTTCATCCGAGTTCATTCTGATCGCGCAGCTCTGTCTCGCAGCCAGCTATGCTCTATGGGGATGTAGCAAGGCCGAGTGGGAACGCACTGTCAATAATGCATCCAAAATGCATTCAAAATGCATTCAAAATGCATCCAAAATGCATGCACTTTGGATGCATTTTTTTATCAAACGCAGTGTTTACAGTTGTCCAGTCTGACAGAGGGTGCTTTTTTTTCTGCACTTGACAGAGCGCAATGTGCGCACATATCCTTATAGTACTTCTTCTCTTCGATCACATCCAGGATGAAACAATAATGAATATTCATAAAGATATTTGCCAAGTTTAAATAAACCAAATACTAAACTTTTAGAGTTCATTACTGATTACATTATTTATGCATAAGAATTTTAATGATTTCTCATTTGTATGTTCTTAAAGGAGCACTCCGCATTTTATTTTTTTTAGCGCTGGAGAGGTGCTATAAATCCAAGTCCCCTGCCTCCGGTCTTATACTTACCCACCTGCATTTCCATGCTTTTTCGGCGGTGCGCCGGTCTTTCGCCGCCATCTTGTGTCCGTAACGTATTACTGGTCGGAAGTCAGACGTTACGTCACAAGCGCTCAATGAGCAAATGAATAAACATGAAAAATATAATATTTCCAGAAGTGTACTTTTCCCCCTGGGGTCACTTGCAGCATGACATTGTATTGCACTGTAAAGTTGTCACGACTGTCACTGCCTTCTCCCTGTTTTTGGAGATTAGTGGCAGCTTGCGGACTGGAGCCCCTTATTTCAAACTGGGACTCTGCATTTATATGTGGTTTCATTTCTTTCGGTGCAGAAATAGTTAGAGCCAGTTTTTCGGTTAGCAGCTCTCCTGCAGTTGAGGTCAGCAGCTCCTGCTCTGCACACCCCCCATGGGTTTAAATAGCCAGGTATCCCAGCAATCTTTGCTGACTATACAAAACCATTTGTGTACTGGCCCCCTTTGGTGAAGGAGCTGCTGAGGATTCGTTCTTAAGTTGGATCTTCTCCATTTTTGGTTGTATCCCCCTGTTTGTCGCACCTACCCTCTTGTTGTTTTAGTGCAGTGGTGGGCATAGTGAGACCCACCACCTCACTCCTCAGCTAGGACTTTAGTAGGGATTTGTTACGGCTTCAGGTATTCCTGCTTGGTGATAGGTGCTGAGCCTGTATAGGGTCTGGTGAGAAGTTCAGGGTACAGCACCAGATGAAGGCAGGAGGTGTACATCTACCCTCTCACTAGTGCCAGGTCCCACCATTATTGTGTTCCTGGTGTTTCCCCTTGTTGGGTATTTTTTGTTGCGTCTCAGACATTTGTTGGTCTGAACGCGCTCGCCACACACGTAGACAAAAGTACTAGTCCATTTTTATTTCCATTTCTTATTTTTTTACCAAAATGGGAAAAACATCCTATTCAGAAGAATATAGCGGAAACACATTCACGGTGGTACTGTGGTAGTGGGGAGCACAAATAGCTGCACTGTGTGTCCAGACTTCAAACCCTTTTAGTCTGGGGTTGACAGTGAAAAGAACTGTTTAATCTATTTCTTTTGGCCCTATATAGCGATGGCAGCTCGGGATATATACAAAGAAAGGGGCAAGACAGACACAGGCAATTGTTACTGTTGTACTTTTCTTTATATACCAAGGCTTTTACTCCACAGTTGATTAAATTGTGGAGAACGTAACATAAGGTTCACTTGCTTCAATTGAAAGTACATTAACTAATGCATTTCATACTGGTGTGCAATTTGTTTTAAATGTACTCTTGATGGACTTTCCAGTACATTTGGAAGAATGTAGAAAACTTTCAATATTATGTAGCCTCAGCGGTAGAATCCATAATAGCGCTCCGTGGATGGCCACTCCTTTGTGCTCTCTGCAGGGGTCAAGTACTCCAATCAGCAACCTGCCGAACCAGACTCCGCGCTAAAAGAAATGAAAAAAGATGCAATCAGGCTTGTAATATAGGAGGACATATTGAAAGGGGTTCTGCAATTTAGAAATAAAGTGGAGGTCTTTAGAGGCACTGAAACACTGTACTTTAAGTGCTAACACCACTATCACGTTAAATGAACATTCTCATACAACATGGACGGTCATTGCTCGACAAAGAAGAGTATAACACTGTCTTACTGCATCTTATATCCTTCCATATGTAATCCTCTACTCCCTTTAAAACATTTTTCTTGCATCTGTATATGTAAAATCCTAGATATTTCCAGGATTTACAGTTAGGTCCAGAAATATTTAGACAGTGGCACAAATTTTGGCATTTTGTTTATCAAAAATTTTTCAATATACAGTTATTTACCGTAATCAATATGTGTGTGTTGCCCAGAGCTATGGGGTACTCGGTGCCGGGCCATATATGTTCGGGGATGCTGTGCCACGGTTGTATAATGGCCAATGCCCGGTTCCATGACCCTGAGGGTCGCTTTTAAATGGGAATATATACAGGGGAATTGAAAGAGTTTGTATTGTGACGCCACTTGCGGGTTGCGGTTATGGTGATGGAACCGCCACTGCACAGTCTGTTACCTCTGGGTCTGATGGTGCTGGCAGCCTGGATAGTAGGCCCTCCGCAAGTAGGGCTGGGCCCCAGGGAATGAATGGAGGGGTCCGTCGCAGAAAGAAGGGACACAACACGGTGGGGATGCAGTGCAACGTCTGTTTACTCACACTGTTGTTGAGCTGTGGCCCTGAGGACGGCTGATTTAGTCCCCTGGTCCCTTTTGTCCCACTGTCGGGGTGGTGACCTGGTAGTCTCTTTCCCCAACACCTCTCACTTGTTGGTGGGACCCCGTAGCCTGGATCGTTTGTGGGTCCCTTACTGTCTTTTGGCAGTCTCTCATCCATAAAACGGCGGGCAGTGCGAACCCTGTAGGTGTCGGTGTTTTGTTCCGTTCCCTGGCTCAATCTTTACTGCTGGTGCCCCCGGATTCTTGGGTCAGTGATGTCCGTGAAGGTCCCCTCACTGTGCAGGTATTCGTCAGGTTGCCTGAAGCTGTCACCCGACCTTGGGCCCTGTGCCCTGTCAGTGCTCTGGTTCCAGAGATATGCTGTACTGTCCCTGGCAACCAGTTTCCTTGCCACCTGGGTCATCGTTACACGACCCCGTCTGGAGATACGTCCGTCCCCTTCAACTGTCACTACCAGACTCCCTGTCTGACTGAGTGTCTGTGTCTGTTTGTCCCTTCCCACTGGGATGCTTTCTAGTGGACTGGACTGGCTCCGCCTCTGGGTGGCCATCCATTGGGTCCCGGACTAGTCAGTCATCGCTAATGGGGAGTGGGAAACTAGGGATGTTATGTGTTTTGTTGGTACCAGCACTGGGCTTCCAGGTCCATGGGGGTAGGCCCTGCATTTTGGTCAGGATGCAATACCTAGTAGTTCCCTGAGGGGTTCAGGGGCACTACATCTGTTTTTAAGTACAGATTTTCAGCTTTAATTTGAGGGTATTCACATCCTAATTTTACTAAGGGTTTAGGAATTATAACTCTTTATGTAGCTGTCTCTTTTTAAAGGGACCAAAAGTAATTGGACAATTATCTCAAAAGCTCTTTAATGGACTGCATGGGCTATTCTGTCATTAATATATCCTCAATTAAGCAGGTAAAAGGTCTGGATCTGATTACAGGTATGGCATTTGCATTTGCATGAATTTAGACAATCATGAACATTTAACAACCGCTGATGTCGCGGGCGGGGAGGAGGGTGTCAGCACACCGCGCTCACCCCTTCTGCTCGGGTCCGGCAGTTGCTCCTGGTGGCTCGAGCTGCGGGCCGGATCCCGGGGTGTCTCGAGCGACACTCCTCGCCCGTGAGTGAAAAGGGGGTGTTTGTTGGGATTATAGTTCGTGACGCCACCCACGGTTGTGGTGATGGCACCACCGCTGCTCAGTGTGGGGGTCCCGGGGATGGTGATGGGAGCAGCCAGGTGTTGTGTTGCCCCTCCGTGGGTAGGGGTTGGTGATCCCGGGGCCCGGTGAAGAGAAGCAAGGTGTAGGGCCTGGAGGGCGCAGGGACGCGGGGGCAGCGCTGTGCCTTGCGGCACTATGGTACTCACTCAGCCTGACACGGACACAGTTTGTACGGTAAACCAACGGCTGGTAGGACGGTCCCACAGACGGCTGCACCTGCACTCCCGGTAGGTGACGGTGACTTCTCTCTTCCTTGCACCTGTGTGGTCTGGTGGTATCGGTGGATTCCCTCCGGTTACCCGCTCCCCGACTGCAATCTGGGCCGGAGGAGCTCTACACTTTGCCCGCAGGCGCTGGCCCTGGGGAAACTGGTGCCTTGGCGGTGGCGGTGTCTCCCCGTTAATGGTCGGGCTGTTGCCGTCAATCGGGACTTTGTTGTTGGGGGATCTGCGTCCCCGTCACTGATGGATTCGGCAAATTGGGCGACTCCTAGCCTTGCCGGGGTCCGAGAGGCCCCTGCCCTGGTGCTGACTGTCCTTCGGAACACTGCTCCAGACCACCGGGCACACAGCCAACGGGGTCCTTCCAGGAACTTCCGAACTGTCCCACTCCGGACAGTCACCGCCGTCGCTGACCTTGCTGTTCTAGCCCTACACACAGCTGGGCTCTCAGGCTCTGTCACCACTTCTTGCTTTCCTCCTGTTCCACTTTCCTTTCCTTCACTTTCACTTCTTGTTGTTTACTCTAGCCCCTGCCTGGGCTACTCTGCTGTTCACTCAAGCCCTGCCTGGGCTAATCTGCTGTTCACTCCTTCATGTCCCTGACAGTTCTGCCTGGTAACTTCCTGCCTCCAGAGTTGTGAGCTCCTTGGTGGGCGGAGCCAACCGCCTGGCCCACCCCCTGGTGTGCATCACAGACTCCTGGAGGGAGGCAACAAGGATTTCTGGTTAGCAGGTGTGCCTACCTGGAGTGTGGGGTGTAGTGGTGTTGTTATCTGTGTCCCCTGGCTTGCCCAGGGCGACACATTCCCCCTTAGCAAAATGCAGACCGTCCGCGGGCTGCCGTCCTACACCGGTTTTATTTTTCTGTAAAAGGGGATAACAAGGGTTAATCAAACATAAATAACATTTTTAATCTTAAACTCTTCCCAAGACGGGAGGCACATTTTACTTTAAACGTTGCAACGGTGTACGGTCACGGTTTCCGCTCTCTCCCACCCAAGCAACCTGGCCCTGATGCTGCCCCTAAAACCCAGGCAGCACCCCTTGACCCACAGTCCAGCACAAGTCACCCGAGCGGGATCTGTCCTTCCCTCCAGAGGGTAGCCACCGGTCCCTTTGGTGGCTGGGCCCTGGCCTGCTCTGCTCAGGGCCCTCCCTCCAACCTGCCTCTCCGGAGGCGGCATTGCGGAAACGGTAACGGTACCCAACATATTTACAAGCCACTAACGTTTGTGGTTGCCCTGCAGAGTTCACGGGCTTGTCCATAGATAGTTCCCATGCATTTTAAACGGTCCCCACGGGGACAACGGTGCCGGCTCCTGCCGGTGGCAAATCACTGCAGCAAATCAGGTAACAAACTCGGGTAATCATCTTTCATCATTGCAGAACTTTCAAACTTTTTCAAACAAACAGGTGGTCCCAACGGGGACTGCTGCAGCGGGCATCCGCTGTCTTTTGCGGCTCAACAGTCCATTCTCACTCGTGGGGCTCTAGTGCCACCTTCACATGGTGCACCGCTCTGGACCCCAATGGTAGCTCGCTGCAGGCGATCTTCTTCCATATACATGCGGGCATGCACATCCGCTCTACACCCCTCTCGGGCATCGATCTTCCTGCGCAGCTGCTGTTGCCGCCGCTCCCAGCCGGGAGCACTTTCTGTTTGCTCCGGTTCAGCGTGTGCGGGGGACGGACCCAGCCAGAATCCCTCCGTGTCGGCTACGACCGGCACCTTCAGTAACGAGGGACCCCGCTGTGACATGGCCTCCTCTGCCTCCTGGCAGCTGCATCCCCGCCGTGCCTCCGGTGCATCTTTGCTGACGGCCTCAGCCTTCGGCTTCTCCCAGGGGAGTGTATCAGAATGGTCACGAGCTTCTGCTGCAGGTCGGTCCGCCGGGGCGGATTGGCAGGGTACCGCTACCGGTGGTGGTGGTAGCGGGCCTAGTGGCGGGGCAGCAGCAGCAAACACGGGTGGCGGGGGAGGTAGCAGGGCGAGCGGGTATGGACCGGGTCCCTCAGCCGCGATGACCGACCCACTAGGGGCACAGGGGCGTGGGTCACTTACCCTCCCTTCCAAGACTCCCTCCACCTCGCGTCTCCGTATGGCCGCCACCACTTCCACCATGTCGGCCTCCCACTCCTCCAGGAGGAGCTGCATGCGGACCTGCAGACGGCTGCTTAGCTGGACGGTCCGGACTTCCACCCGCGCCGCGATGCAAGGCGCGGGGACCACGGTGTTGTTGGTCGGACTCAGCATCCTTAGCAGCGGCTTCTTCCAGGAACCAGTAAATGGCCGCAGAGTCCTGGCGTCCCTGCTTCTGTAGCCGCGGCTACATGCGTCCAGCCGCCATCGCGTCCCCCTTAGCTCTTTCCGGCCCCTCCTCTCTCGGGGCGGGGTTTTGGCCTTCGCGCTTCTACTGCTCGAGAAGACGCTCGAGCGGGAACTTTTCGCGCCAAAGATGGCGGCTTCTGAAATTTTTCTGCCGGATATCTCCGGCGGTCACAAGGCGCACCTCTACCTGACGGCAGAGCGGTAAGATCCTGTTCGTGACGCCAAGTTGTCGCGGGCGGGGAGGAGGGTGTCAGCACACCGCGCTCACCCCTTCTGCTCGGGTCCGGCAGTTGCTCCTGGTGGCTCGAGCTGCGGGCCAGATCCCGGGGTGTCTCGAGCGACACTCCTCGCCCGTGAGTGAAAAGGGGGTGTTTGTTGGGATTATAGTTCGTGACGCCACCCACGGTTGTGGTGATGGCACCACCGCTGCTCAGTGTGGGGGTCCCGGGGATGGTGATGGGAGCAGCCAGGTGTTGTGTTGCCCCTCCGTGGGTAGGGGTTGGTGATCCCGGGGCCCGGTGAAGAGAAGCAAGGTGTAGGGCCTGGAGGGCGCAGGGACGCGGGGGCAGCGCTGTGCCTTGCGGCACTATGGTACTCACTCAGCCTGACACGGACACAGTTTGTACGGTAAACCAACGGCTGGTAGGACGGTCCCACAGACGGCTGCACCTGCACTCCCGGTAGGTGACGGTGACTTCTCTCTTCCTTGCACCTGTGTGGTCTGGTGGTATCGGTGGATTCCCTCCGGTTACCCGCTCCCCGACTGCAATCTGGGCCGGAGGAGCTCTACACTTTGCCTGCAGGCGCTGGCCCTGGGGAAACTGGTGCCTTGGCGGTGGCGGTGTCTCCCCGTTAATGGTCGGGCTGTTGCCGTCAATCGGGACTTTGTTGTTGGGGGATCTGCGTCCCCGTCACTGATGGATTCGGCAAATTGGGCGACTCCTAGCCTTGCCGGGGTCCGAGAGGCCCCTGCCCTGGTGCTGACTGTCCTTCAGAACACTGCTCCAGACCACCGGGCACACAGCCAACGGGGTCCTTCCAGGAACTTCCGAACTGTCCCACTCCGGACAGTCACCGCCGTCGCTGACCTTGCTGTTCTAGCCCTACACACAGCTGGGCTCTCAGGCTCTGTCACCACTTCTTGCTTTCCTCCTGTTCCACTTTCCTTTCCTTCACTTTCACTTCTTGTTGTTTACTCTAGCCCCTGCCTGGGCTACTCTGCTGTTCACTCAAGCCCTGCCTGGGCTAATCTGCTGTTCACTCCTTCATGTCCCTGACAGTTCTGCCTGGTAACTTCCTGCCTCCAGAGTTGTGAGCTCCTTGGTGGGCGGAGCCAACCGCCTGGCCCACCCCCTGGTGTGCATCACAGACTCCTGGAGGGAGGCAACAAGGATTTCTGGTTAGCAGGTGTGCCTACCTGGAGTGTGGGGTGTAGTGGTGTTGTTATCTGTGTCCCCTGGCTTGCCCAGGGCGACACACTGACATGTAAGCTGACTGCTAGTCATTCAATAGCCTTTTGTATATGGACCAACATCTCTTCCATAACAAGATTTGTTAATAGGATTGCTCTGTAGCTACGTAATATCATGTTATCGATAGCACATTACCTGTTCACACAGGACGATGTGCTGCCAAAAAAATATGATTTTTAAATCTGCTTAACACTACTAAAAATGACCCGATGATTGGCTAAAATTGTCATTCGTCAGGTGATTTCCATCCAGTTTAGAGAAGCGTTGGGAAACAAACGTTCTTAGAAAATTAGCGTTCATGATTATTGGCCCGTCTAAGTGAGCGCTCTGTCTACACTCCTGACAAGGGGTATAGGCAAGTCATGCGTGCTGTATCTTCTAAAAATCCCCCTCATTCCTTCCGAAATAACCAGAAACCAACATTGGATTCAATTGGCCACAGCTGCCTTTTATTAAACAAACAGCATAAATATAACCATATAGACGATCTAAAAAATAGAAGGTTGGTCCTCAAAGCCCCATACATAACATAGGTAGAATATGTCCGCCCCCACTCAGGTCGTATCTTACCTCTAGTCGCTTTACACCAGCGCAGAGGCATCTGTTCCCGACCTGCAATGAAACATAAGCCAGTCCCCCGGACCCTTCACCGCCTTAAACCAGGATTTTTTTCTACCAGTCACCAGTTGATCAAATCCACCTGGGGGGTCACAAACCTTATGGGCGCCCCCCACCAAACCGCAATTAGCACATCCACTAACAACTGAGGACCCTGCCCGCTGCTTTGAAATAGGTAACAAAAAATTCCCCCAAAAAATTAAAGACCCGTACCCAAGTATAAAGGAAGGGTGTGTGGGAGATGGTGCCTAAAATGGCTGTCCCCTCTCCATGGCCCCAACCTTATAAACCCCCTTTACTTCCCCCACTGGCCTGCCCCATCTGACTTCACCCCATTGTCCCTGCCTCTATAGTATCTATAGTAACGTTTTATCTGTTATACATCCCCATTTTCTCACTTAAATTCCAGCCCCAACCCATGATGCCCTGCCTTTTAAGCCAGGGGTCCAGTATGACACATTTTTAATTAGGTATTTCAGGAAATAGACTATGATGAAAGTGATTTAAAGGGAACCTGTCACCAGATTTGGCCCATATAAGCTGCAGCCACTACCAGTAAGGCCTTATATATAGCATTCTAGAATACTGTATATAAGAGCCCAGGCCGCTCTGTACAACGTAAAGAAGACATTTATAATACTCACCTAGGGCAGGCCCGGTCCGATGGGTGATGCTGCTCTCCGGTCCACCGCCTCCTCTCTTCTAAGATGTCAGTCCTGCTTCTTCACAGGCCAAAGTGCATGACACATCTTACGTTATCCACACAAGCCGGCATTGCAGCCCTGCGCAGGCGCATTTTGCTGAGGGCGGATCAAAGTTTAGTAGTGCGCATGTGCGGGCGATCTTTGACCTTTCCTTGTGCCTGTGTATTACAATACTGTGCGCCTGTGCAGGACCGCAATGCCGGCCTGTGTCGATGACGTAGGACATGTTATCCATACTGGGCTGGGGAGAAGGAAGACAGTGATCGCCGCAGATCGGAGACGCCGAGAACAGAGACACCCATCGGACCGCCCCACCCCTCAAGGTGAGTATAATATAAGTGTTTTTCACATTATACAGCACCGCCTGGACTCATATACAGTATTCTGGAATGCTTTATATAAGAGCTCACTGGTGGTGGCGGAAGCTTATAGAGGCCAAATCTGGTGACCGGTTCCCTTTTAAATGAGTTATCCACTCTGGAGAACTCTTATTTCCCCATCCAGCAGCCATTTTGCTGGCGCTTTCAATATCACAGATGTAACCGATCACTAGTGGTTTCTTGTACTATGATGTGTTGTCAATTGTGATGTCGCCTCTTACGGAAATGCAAATGTAAATATATGAAAAGTTTTTGTTATTATTTTGGATTTTTTTTAAAAAAATGACAGTGCCCCCCAAAATTTGCTTCTGCTGAAGCTGCTGTGCCAACTATCTTGGCAATTAAATTGTTCCCTACGTGTTAGGAATAATCATTACAGTCCGCACCTAAATGTCTCTGTGATTGTTGTTTTTTTTTTTTTTTTTTAATTATAGCAATATTCTATAATTTGATATCTCTGCTCTAAGCGTTGAGCTGCTTATCTCTCTACACTGTGATATCTGTGAACACAGCAGATACTGAAATCTCTCTCCTTAACTAACAAGCAATGACTTGTGGTCTCGGCATTAGACAGGCCATGTGTGACATGTGTGGGTACGGACTGGCTGACTCACCAGATATGTCATCCCTTATCATTCCCTGCCATGAAACTGGCATCTGTAGTCACCCAGAGCTCATAAACAAGACAGATTCTCAAATTACCATATAACGCTGTACATCAAAAGAATCCAAACTATATATACATAAACAAGGAGCATATAAAGCCATAAACAATGCCTTGGAATGAAAGGAAAAGCTGAAAATACTAGATCTTTCCAGTGCGCCAATTTTAGTGACATAAAACCAGCAAAATTGTATTGCTTTACTCAATTTTCTTCACTTTAAGGCTATGTTCACATTTCCGCTATTTAGTATCCGTCACAATCCGCCGCTTTGAGAAACAACGCAGTCCGTTTAGCGGATTCCGTTGTTCCCATAGACTTGTATGAGCAGTGGATTGTGACTGATGCCCTTGCGTTGCATCCTCCGCCCGACTGATCAGTTGTGGAATGACTGACCGTTGGGCGGCAGGAACGCAGCATGTAACATTTTTTGAGCAGCTGAATCCTTTTGATTTCACTGCGCATGCTCAGATCTTGTGTTTAATTATTCAAATCAATATCTCTCTTTCTCGGCGGCCGGCTTCTGTGAGCGATCAGCTGATCTCCCGGTGGCCGGCTTCTGTGAGTGATCAGCTGATCTCCTGGCGGCTGGCTTCTGTGAGCGATCAGCTGATCTCCCGGCGGCCGGCTTCTGTGAGCGATCAGCTGATCTCCCGGCGGCCGGCTTCTGTGAGCGATCAGCTGATCACCCGGCGGCCTGCTACTGTGAACGATCAGCTGATCACCTGGCTTCTGTGAGCGATCAGCTGATCTCCCGGCGGCCGGCTTCTGTGAGCGATCAGCTGATCTCCCGGCTTCTGTGAGCGATCAGCTGATCACCCGGTGGCCGGCTACTGTGAGCGATCAGCTGATCACCCGGCGGCCGGCTACTGTGAGCGATCAGCTGATCACTCGGCGGCCAACTAATGAGAGCGATCAGCTGATCACCCGGCGGCCGGCTACTGTGAGCGATCAGCTGATCACCCGGCTACTGTGAGCGATCATTTGATCACCCGGCAGCCGGCTACTGTGAGTGATCAGCTGATCACCCGGCTGCTGTGAGCGATCAGCTGATCACCCAGTGACCGGCTGTTGTGAGCGATCAGCTGATCACCCAGTGACCGGCTGCTGTGAGCGATCAGCTGATCAATCAGCGGCCAGCCGCCGGGCGATCAGCTGATCATTGATAATAGCCAGTTGCCGGTTAAACAGTAAAAAAATTTAAAAAACAAACAAAAAAGCATCATCAGTCACATCAGTTGTGCCACTATCTGCAACGCATCCGTTGCATCTGTCACACAACTGATTGTGACAGATGCAAAACAACAGGAGTGTGAACATAGCCTAACCAAACTAGTGATGAGTAAATGGTTTTGAGGCAAATAGAATTGGCTTTGAAATTCACCGAAAAATTCAGATTAGTCAGAATTGACAATCCAAATTGGAATTTGCAAAATTGGAATTTTATGCAATTCAATTCATTAAAATCTGTTCCGGTTTTTACTCACAGGCCACCAGTTGTTTTCACGCCCTGGGTCCTGTTGAAGCTCCGTTATGCCTCGCAACCTCATGATATCACACCCCGACTAACTACATAACGTCACGAGGCCTAGCGGGAGCTAGAAATGCCGAAGACCCAACAGGACCTGTGGCGTGAAGGAGACTGTCGGACTGTCAGTGAAGACCAAGTAGAGTGAGTGAGTGGGAAACTAGCGGACAGGGTGTGTATTAATGGGAGCAAACTGCTGAACTGGAATTTCGGCAAAATGGCCCATCACTTATCCAAACCAATCAGGTGAATTTATATAAATCCAGATAAGGAGTGGTAATTTTCCAGTCACAACATAAATCCTACTCCTGACAGCAGTAAAAAGAAAAAAGATTTGATACCGTCTTGGGCCCCCTTCACACATCACTGATTCCGGTACATATGATGTCCGTTTTCATACGTACCAGAATCATGGACTTACGCAGACCCATTAAAATCAATGGGTCTGCACACACATCAGTGTTTTCTCACGGATGTGCGTCCGTGTGGCGCATGTGCACACAGAGACAAGTCCGTTTTTCTCCGGCAGCACTGGTGTCATACAGACTACACATTGATGTGATCCGTGTGACATCAGTGTGACACGTACCAGAGAAAACTTGTGTCTTTGAAATAAAATGGTTTATGTACTCACCTCTCTCTGCCGATACTGTCACTTGCTTTCAGACCAGCTCAATAAGCTCATGCATATCCAAAACACCACAGACCCAGAAGCAGCAGCTGGAGACATCAGCGCCACAGACAGCAGCACTGGGGATAGGTTAGTAAAAAGTTCCTGCTCTCTATGTGCTATCATGGATAGCACACGGTGAACGCTAGTATGCACCTTCAACACGATCCGTGCAAAACGTCAGTGTTTTGCATGGACGTGTGAAGGTGACCTAAAGTAGTTGAAAATAGATTACTCTCAGTGGGAAAAACAAAATAATATTGTAGTTATGAGAACAACACAGGCCCTTGTGCACCTATAAATGCCTGCTACAGAGGAATAGTTCTCTGTAGAGAAAAACAAACACAAATCTTCTAGGTGTGCAAGTCTTGACAGAGTACACGATGCTGGACTCAATAAAAGGCACAATCCATTGAATGAATTTGGCACCTTTGTGTGGGTTTCGGTGCGTTGCGCAGTCATAGTCAGGGACTGGAGTAATATTTCTCGTGTAGAAAACGCCGACAGATTTTATTATTTCTACAGGGAGGTATAGCAATGCCCCGTCTCACTCGGGCTTCTGATACATCCATCTGTTTCAGGGGAACTGATTCAAAGTGTCATTAAAATTTCAAAAGTTGCAAAATTTTGTCTGACTCTGAGTTAGTTCTTGTGTCTACTGCCCCATAATGCAGTAATAGGTCGCAATTCATCAAGACCAATGGCTTTCTTGGCTGTCTTGATGAGTCAGTGTGGTCGAGTCAGGCGTTCTTGATTCATAAAGTGGCACACACCTCTTCATGAATGCTGAGCATCTGACAAGGGGCGTACGCTTCCGTGCTCCAACTCTTACTTCAATCCCTAACTAGAATAAGAGTTCTGGTCATAATTCAGATGAGCTGTGGTGTCATGCTCCTGCTGTGTCCTGTCCAGCTCCAGCTCGATCCCTTTTGGTGGAGGCGGGAGAAGCTGTCATGAAAAGGCCAAAAGTCGCAAATTTGGAGGCAAATCAGAGTTGAGTTGTGGTAAAATTTTGCAACTTTTCAAAACAATTTATAACGAACGATTTAAATAATAAAATCATAGAATCAAAGAGTGTTAGCATTTGAAGGGACCTCCAGGGTCATCGTGTCCAACTTCCTGCTCAATGCAGGATTCACTAAACCATCTCCGATTGATGTCCAGTCTCTGAAGACTTACATTAAAGGAGAACTCACCACCTCTTGTTTATGCCTATTCCGCAATTGATCACCCTCAGGGTTAAATAGTTTTTTCTAATATGTCAGCTGTATCTTTTCTCTCTCAGTTTCATTCCATTGCTTCACTGTGATGACGAGAACCTGGGTGTAATAAGATACCAAATCATTAGCTATCGCCAGGCACACTAGTGGAGTACATCTGCCGGATTTGTACACTAGGTGTCGCTAGACACACCTAGCGACAAACAAGCTTTAGGGTCAAAAGCCAGGAGACAACCTAAATGACAAAAGAAGCAAGCAGAGTCAGAGTCAAGAGATGAGCCGGGGTCGGCAAACAGAGAGGTCACGTAAGTACAAGGGAGCAAGCAGAGCCGGAGTAAGGGAACAAGCCGAGATCAGGGAGTCATGGAATCAAGTCAGTAGATAAGTAGACAGGAGTGGAACAACGGAACTAGGTAGCGGGGCAAGATCAGGTCAGACACTTACGGGAACCAGAGACGTGCACTGCAAAACAGGAACTGTCACTGGCAGCGTTCCGGTTGAAAAAGCTCCCAGATAAAGTGGAGCAATCACCAGGAATGAGGCTTCAAAGAACAGACCCCTCCCGCACCACATAGGACTCGACTGGAAACCGGGAAAAAATATGAGTCCATCATGACATTCACAAGGACGAGTTCATCAGAGCTGGACAACTTTTGAAGTTTTCATGCCACTTTGGATCAGTTCACCTGAGTTGGATGGATGTGTCAGGATCTGGGGTCTCCATAAAGAGAATAGTGTTCCCCCTGGTCCCCACATAGCTTCTCATAAGCCAGATCAGATACCCACACTTTGCACTGACTAGGGGCAATCACCCCGAAACACTGTGTCTACAAATTGGGATTCTGATCTGGCAATAAATCCTAAGTCTTATGAAAAGGCTTGTTTAAAAAGCCACTTTTGACTTTTAGGATTGCTACTTCCAATAGGTGGCGCTAGAGTTTGTCTCCTTCCTCACTGGAGGGACAATTTGAATATTTTCCAGAGGGGCATTGAAGTTATAAGTCCCCTTACTGACAGCCAGACTGGTTTGTCAGGTCTCCATAAGGAGAATAGTCTTCCCTGTGCAACAAGAGAGAAGTGGTCCCGCACCACCGCCAGTCACCATGTGGCAAAGCACGTGTGCTTATGGAGGGCTGCAGATTACCGTATCTTGAGTGGGGGTGCTCGTCCACAGGGAAAGTCCATATGCAGATGAATAATAAAGAAGTGTGAAGGACCGCACTCCATCCACAGTGCAAGAAAACGGTTTATTCAATGGTGCAGGGTAAAATGGCCGGAGACGCGCTGTGAGCTGGCTCCCAGGTAAAGGACGACGGCCGTTTCGCCTAATTAGGCTTCCACGGGTGATGGACCCGTGGAAGCCTAATTAGGTGAAACGGCCGTCGTCCTTTACCTGGGAGCCAGCTCACAGCGCGTCTCCGGCCATTTTACCCTGCACCATTGAATAAACCGTTTTCTTGCACCGTGGATGGAGTGCGGTCCTTCACTCATTTTATTATTAGTCTTCCCTGTGGTCCCCACATAACTTCTCATAAGCCAGATCAGATACCCACAATTTGCACTGACTAGGGGCAATCACCCCGAAACACTGTGTCTACAAATTGGGATTCTGATCTGGCAATAAATCCTAAGTCTTATGAAAAGGCTTGTTTAAAAAGCCAATTTTGACTTTTAGGATTGCTACTTCCAATAGGTGGCACTAGAGTTTGTCTCCTTCCTCACTGGAGGGACAATTTGAGGATCTGGGGTGGAATGGGGTGTTGTTACACCCCCCGATTTTGCTTTGATGAACTGGGGCCAAAGAGATTTTTGTGCCATCATCACATTTCAGACAATCATGATTCTAATTATGATCTGTGATGTCCAGACAAGCTGCAGGTCTTCTGACCCAAACTCAACAGCCTTAGGCCCGCAACACACATCCGTGCTTCCGGTACGTGTTTGGTACGTTTTTGCACGTACCGGAGACACGGAGACATGTTGACTAATGTTACTCTATGGGTGATGGCACACACGCGTAAAATCACACGGAACGTATGTCCATGTGATAAGTACGTGTGTGCGTTTTCCCGCACGGACGACATGTCCGTTTTTGGCGGTCAGCACGCAGGAACGGACCCGCTAAAGTCTATGGGTCCGTGCCTGCATGGACGGCACACGGAGCATGTCCGTGTTCAGCACATTTCGTCCGCGAGCGTTTTTAAACGAGCGATGTCTTTTTTTTTTTTTTTTTATTAAAGTCAGTCTACTTACCTTTTTTTTTGCTGTTCTCAGTCATACTTACATTGGCGCTCGGTCTTTTTCTTCCCCTGTCGCATACTTACCAACCCCCAATCATCAGCGCGGCGAGGAACAGCTGTGCCAAAAATACACGGCTTCAATTCATTTGAAAATGATGGCCGCTCATTAATCAATCTACTATTCACTGCTTACCCCGCCCACATGCGCCTATGATTGGTTGCAGTTAGACACGACCACACGTTGAGTGACAGCTGTCTCACTGCACCCAATCACAGCCGCCGGTGGGTGGGTCTATACTGTGCAGTAAAATAAATAAATAATTAATTTAAAAAAATGGCGTGTGGTCCCCCCCAGTTTTGATACCAGCCAAGATAAAGCCATATGGCTGAAGGCTGGTATTCTCAGGATGGGGAGCTCCATGTTATGGGGAGCCCCCCAGCCTAACAATATCAGCCAGCAGCCGCCCAGAATTGCCGCATAGAATAGATGCGACAGTTCTGGGACTCTACCTAGCTCGTCCCGAATTGCCCTGGTGCGTTGGCAATCGGGGTAATAAGGAGTTATTGGCAGCCCATAGCTGCCAATAAGTCCTAGATTAATCATTGCAGGCATCTATGAGACACCCCCAATGTTTAACCTGTAAGTTAAAGTTAATAAACACACACAATGAAAAAAACCTTTATTTGAAATAATAAACAATAACAAATTCCCTCGTTTACCACTTTATTAAGCCCCCAAAAACCCATCCATGTCCGACGTAATCCACGGAGGTCCCGCGTCGCTTCCAGCTCTGCTACATGAAGGTGACAGGAGCTGCAGTAGAACATCGCCGCTCCTGTCAGCTCCACGCAGCAACTGAGGTGAGCCGCGCGATCAGCTGTGCTGTCACTGAGGTTACTCGCGGCCACCGCTGGATCCTCCAACTGTGACAGCAAGTCGCCCCAGTGACAGCGTTGAGGTCACAGGTAAGTTGCAGTCTCGGGGGAGGACTCCAGCTGGCCGCAGGTAGCCTGAGTGACGGCAACGCTAATCGCGCGGCTCACTTCAGTCACTCAGGGGATTAGCGGTCACCGGTGAGTCCTTCACGGGTGACCGCTAATCAGTACACGACACCCCGACAGAGCCGCGGTATGACAATGAAGTCGGGTGAAGTTCACCCGAGTTCATTCTCATCGTGCGACTCTGTCTGCTGTCAGCGGGTATGCATCACCGACATTTTACATCACACACGGACATTTCACACGGACATTCCACACACACACACGGACATTCCACACGCACACACGGACAGCATACGCCATCACACGGATGTCATACGTACCAGAGAAACGCCCATAAAAAACGAAACACGGACCCGAAAAACGGACCGTGTCACAGGTACGTTTTTTATGCGGAAGTGTGTTTTTGGCCTCATACATGAGACTTTTGCGTTCTCGTCAGGAGAACCATTGCCTTTCCAGAGACTTCAATCAGTTATGCAACGTGAACAACAGACGTAAAAAAAACACTTTTGTGTGTTTATCACCATAAAAACAGGTCTGCCCTTCCTGCTCATTAAAAAAATAAACAGCTACATTTTGCATTAGAAGAACAAAATTATAATCCAGGAGATTGAATGAATTTTAAATCATTTCTTCAGAATTGCTACTAAAAGACATTGAAACAAAAAAAAACAGGAAAATGCATTAATTACAATGATTATTTTCCATACCACATTTGGAAAGTGCTAATTGCTTCCTTTTAAGCACTGTAATTAAATATTCTAGTTTATCAACATTTTATATGTCATAGTGTTTTAATACTGTAAGGGTCAGAGGCAGCCGAGCTAATATTATACCTAGAGAATTTGTTTTAAGATGTAAATTCCCCTCAGAGGAAAATATATAAAAATAGGAAGGCATTTATACCGATCCTTTCTGAAACATCACTTGTTATTGTGAACTGTGATTTCCTTTTCTGTTAAAAAATGAATGGGTAAATGTAACAGAAACAGCGCTTTTTTTCCCTTTATAAAGATGAGACTTCAGTTAAAAATATACAAAATATAGCCAATTATTTTTTTTGATTGACTGCAAACACTACTAAGGGGATCTTAAATATATTCTATCAGCAGGTTTTTGTTATTTAAAGGGTATGTCCACTCCTTAGGATAGGTCATCAATGTCTTATTGGCCGGGGTCCTACATCACGCCCCCTCGTCAATCAGCTGATCTCGATCCTGGCAGCAGCAGCAGGTGGCCGGAAATGCTCAGTTCCGGAACTTCCCCATCTTCTGATAGTGGCCACGACCGGGTACTGCACATCCGCCTCCTATTTTAATCAATAGGAGGCGGATGTGCAGTACCCGGCCATGGCCGCTATCAGAAGACGGAGAAGCTCCAGAACTGAGCATTTCTGGCCACCTGCTGGCGCCGCCGACATCAAGAACAGCTGATCGGCGGGGTGTAGGACCCCGGTCAATCAGACATTGAGGACCTATCCTAAAGGGTGCTTTACACGCTGCGACATCGCTAACGATATATCGTCGGGGTCACGTCGTTAGTGACGCACATCCGGTGCCATTAGCGACATCGCAGCGTGTGACACCAATGAGCGATGATCAACGAGCGCAAAAACGTGAAAAATCGTTGCTCGTTGGCACGTCGTTCATTTCCTTAATATCGTTGCTGCTGCAGGTACAATGTTCTTCGTCGTTCCTGCGGCAGCACACATCGCTATGTGTGACACCGCAAGAACGACGAGCATCTCCTTACCTGCGTACACCGGCAATGAGGAAGGAAGGAGGTGGGCGAGATGCTGCAGCCGCTCATCTCCGCCCCTCCTCTGCTATTGGACGGCTGCCGTGTGACGTCGCTGTGATGCCGCACATACCGCCCCCCTTAGAAAGGAGGCGGATCGCCGGCCAGAGCGACGTCGCAGGGAAGGTAAGTCTGTGTGACGGGTGTTAGCGATGTTGTGCGCCACGGGCAGCGATTTGCCCGTGACGCACAACCGACGGGGGCGGGTACGCTCGCTAGCGATATCGGTACCGATATCGCAGCATGTAAAGTACCCTTTAGGATAGGCCATCAATGTCAAAGTACTGGACAACCCCTTTAAAGTAGCATAATGTAGGGGCAGAGAGTCTATGTCACATCTCCACCAGCACCTGTTCCTGTGACGTGTGCTTCTGTGGCTAGACGCTGTCATGGCCGATGCTGGTGATAGAAGAAATGTCAGAACCAGAAGCTTTGGAAGACGTAGGCTCTGTCCAGCCATTGAAGTTAAAAAGCTGGAGGGGAAAAAGCGCAATAGGGTCTTAACTAGTAACACAGAAATAAAAGTAATAAAGGAACGTGCTCATCTTATTAGGTTGTGAAACTCACAACCAGATATTAAGCCATTAAAGTTGTTGTGACTATGGCCTGTGGTGTTATAGAAAAGCCCGGACGCCTGCCCTGAAAGGGCTCAAGGGAGGGCAACATGACTGAGGAGGGATGCTAGGCCTGAGGGTTAGCAAGGGGTTAAGGTACAGGGTATTTTGTGCGGGAAAAGTGGGAGGTGGAGTTATAGGGCTGTGGGGCCATGTAATTGGTCAGGGGGTTGCTAGTGTAGGGGAGTATATACAGGGCTAAATTAGGAGGTGGGAGGTCATTCACTACCTGGAAGACGTCTTGAATTGTCGCTGATTCGCTTGGATCCTGAAAATTGAGGGCTTCGGGGTACAGATGAAGAGGAGGAGCAGCAGCTGCAGCGATGGCCCGGTGAAGTCGGCGGCTCTGCAGATGGGGACCCCCCCTGCCTCCGAAGCGGCAGTGAAGACCGCGGTTTCCTAGCGCCTCAGCCCGGAGACGCCGCCGAGGACCCGACGGCGGAGAAGGAGCCCCAGCGGAAGACCCACGGCAGCGGCGGCAGATTAAAGAAACGGGACAAAGCGGGGCCTGGGCCGGAAGTCGGGCCACGGGCATCAAGGCAGCGGGGCGGTGAGTGACATGGCCGGCCTCCCTCCACTTCCGGTTCGCGGGGCGCAGTGTGATGCGCGCATCGCGGCTGCGTGGCCCGCCGCGCTCACTTGCTCGCCGAGCTCGCCTGACCCGCCGCGCTCGCCTGACCCGCCGCGCTCGCCTGACCCGCCGCGGTCACGTGGGTCGGCGGTGTCACGTGGGTCGGCAGTGTCACGTGGGTCGGCGGTGACACGTGGGCGGGCGGCGCGGTTACGTGGGCCGGCGGCGCGGTCACTTGCGGTCCCAGTGGAAGACGTCGCAGTGACCTGCATCGGATGTCGGCAGCGGGGCGGTATGACGTGACCGGCCTCTCCTCCACTTCCGGGTTGCGGCGCGCACTGGTGACGCGCGCGTCGCGGCCACGTGACCCGACGCGGTCACGTGGTCTGGCGATGCGGTCACGTGCTTCGGCGCTGGTGTCAGCTGACCCGGAAGTGTCGGCGATGAATCCTGCAGCGATCGGCGGCGGCTGCAGAGCAGGATGCGGGGAGGATTTCGCAGACCCAGACGACCGTCCAGCAGCGGTGCGGGCAGTGGTAAGTGACATCACTGGCCCTGACAGCCTCAGATCAGTACGGTGCGGGGGTTAGCGTGATACCTGGGCGGCGCGGCCACGTGACCCATGGCGCGGTGCGGGGTCTGGCGGCGCAGTCACATGCCCCTGGCATCTCGGTCGTCTACTACTGCCAGGGATCTAGGTGGAACAGCCTGAACGGGGTCCAGCAGGCAGTGGCGGCACGTCTGGCGCTGGCTCGGGGGGTCAGCAAACGACAGGGCTGACCCAGAGCTGGGCTTGTCATGCGATCGTCTGCATATGCCAGCTGGCGGATGTGCGGCTGGAGCGCACCACCCCCTCCTAAGTTGTGGCTCCGAGCCGGTGACTACTTGACAAGCGTCCCCGGCTGGCCGGCCAGTCCGGCCGGTTGCGTTGCGGCCCTGGAGGGCTGCAACCTGCGTTTACCCGTGGAGAAGATGGCGGTGCTCGACGCGGAGGACATGTGACGGCTGTTCCGTGGGATCCCATGGAGTCAGCCTAGTAAGTTACGGCTCACTTAAAACCTTGTATTAATGCTTGAATTATGGTGGGTGGTGAGGGTGTCGTTAGGTATGATTTTGGGTGCATTAGGGCGGTAGTTGGTTTGTCAGCGAGTTTCGGCAGGAGGTTGGGGACCCTGAGTACGGCATTGAATTTTGTGTGTGAGTGGTGGCTACGTGGTCCCGGGTGCCTTGCTATGGTAGGGCTATTTATAGGTGACGACTTTGTTTATTCTGGATGGCGTAATGGCGCTTGCATTCTCTTGATTGAGGCAGGGATACGAATACTTACAAATGGGTTGTGGATAGCCATGGTCACGGCAATTCCATGGTTTCTGTAATGGTCATGGGGGTCTTTTAGCTAGAGGATTATCTCGGTTCATAATATGTGATAAGAGTTTGATGGTAGTCCACTGACATGGTGGCCCGGCGTGCGGGGGCGCATTTGCATTCGGCGTCTTACTTTGGAGCGTTGCATGGGGTGTGTGCTATTTGAGAGGTGAAGGGGAAGGTGGTTGTGTTTTAAGAGGAGTGCTTTAAGTTTTATGGGCATCGGGCTAGCCCGGTTCTCCAACTGGTGTTGTGTGAGTACTGGGGGTATTTTGCTGGTCCACTGGGGCGCGGCATGTTTTGTTGCGGCCAGATGTTAAGGTCGAGATGATGGGGACAGCAGTTTTGGATATCTGTCCTTCCTTGCGGCGGTGGACGACACCTTTCTGGGGGTCTTGAAGTGGACCAGTCACCTGTATGCGGTGCCCAGGCTAGCCGTCTATTGACAGGAGTAAGAGGCGATAAATAAAAAAAAAAAAAAAAGTCACGATTTTGTTGCCTTTGCCTGTAATCGTTTTTCAGTGTTTGTTTCCGATATCTTTCGTACATGTATTGTGTGGAGCTGGATGTTTTATGGTTGCGCAATGCCGGTTATTGGGGTCTATGGTTCGGGTTCGTTCCCATAGTTGGGTATTATTCCAATATTCGGGATGGTTGAGTGCTTATTTTCTGTTTCTGGGACAACCTGGGCTTGCTAAGCTGTTTCTTCATGCCCAGAGTGTATTTGCAGAGTTAGAATGTGTGGGATAAATCGATGTGTGTGGTTTGTATAGGTGGGGCCCTATGTTTGAGGTACAGTTACGGGCCATTATCTGGTTCCCGTGTATATCATGCTACTGTTTTGTGGTCCAGTTTGGCTTCTTGAATTCGTGGGTTCACGTGCCGTTTGGGGGTTCATGGGGAGATTACGGGAGTCTGCCGGCAGTGTCTGCACAGGGGCAGTTTTAACAAGTTTTATACACGCGGATTGGTATGCGGTTCTTAGTAGGGTTGCCGGCTTAACGTTGGCAGTCCGTATTGGGCGGCATTCGTTCTGGCGGTTGATAGTAGCTCCACAGGAGTTTATAATAAGAGTAGGTGGTTCTCGTTTACGATGGGTTTGGGGTGTTTCTTCTGGGTACAGCTGACTTGGCTTTGCCTTATGGGTATATGGTTCGTCTTGGTGTGTTTCTTCCTGGTGCCCCCCGGGTAGGGGGCTCGGGTAATGTGTCGGTGCAAGGAATAAGTGACATTTGCATTGGGTGATCTAGTGTGTGGCTTATTGGTGTCGGGGGGGGGGCCTCCTATTGGCGACTTGCGGTAGTTTCCAGCCAGGTAGTGCTGCTGGCGGGTGTTGCTCCATTTGTTGATTATGTGGACAGACTGTGGGGCCTGTTGTGGGTTTCGCGGGCTGCCACGCGGTGGTTCAGCCCCTCACGGCAGTACATTGCCGGGCGGTTCCTTTGGTCTTACGTATTGGTCGGGACCGGCAGGTATCACGGGTGCACAGTGGTGCGGCGCAGCTGCGGGTGAGGTATTTGAAGTAGTGTGTGAGTAGGTTGCAATTATGCCATTACCTCCCGCAATGTTGGGCTGGATGGCTGGGGTAGCCAGTGCGGTATGCACTGGCTCTTATGGTTTAAGAACGTGGTAATTGTCTGGGGCGGTGCCCCGTTTGGGGGGTTGTTTTGCGGCGCTTTAGGGCTGAATGGCGGGGAGGCACCAGACACTCGTGGGTGCAACGTTGACGGTTGGCCCTGGCTTATGGTGTCTGCAATTTCGGAGAAATATGGTGTTTGTGTTTCTCTGGATTACGGGTCGAGTGGGAGTTTCTGTTCTCTCATTTTGTGAGTTGTATTGAGTCTGCAGTTTGGCGGGGATGGGGTATGGTGTGCAGTTGGCCTTTGGTGAGAGGGTGGCAACGGTAGGGTTGTGCTTCCAGGTTCAAAGCACACGGAGATACCAATGATTAACTGTGCTTATGCGCCCCCCCCTTTTGCGGGGCTTTGAGCATTATGCGGTGGTCAGAAGGGTGTATGCTGACTTAATTAGGGAAATCATCTGGTGGTGGGAGTATGGTTACACAGTGGGATATAGTTAAGGTCTTTTCTTCAGGTCGGTGGTCGGCTTGACTGTCGTTGGTCCCGTGTTGTTGTGTCTTTGGGGTGGAATGGTTTTGGCTATTGGACTGGGTGGTAATTCCAGGATCGGTGTGATAATACACAGTTTACGGGAACAGCAGCGTTTTGGTACCGCACGTGGGTGGAGGAGACGTGGTCGCTGGGGGGGCATCCGGGGTGCTTGATCCGTGACATCGGGCTTGATTGCCCTGGGCCATTTCTTCCTGCCTGGGTGGCGTGCTCGTGTTGTTGTTCGCAGGGGCATGACTGTCTAGCGGTTCATTATTTGGTATGTCTTAGGATCTACCAGAGGTTGGAGAAACAGGGGAGGTTGTTTTGTTTCCAACTATAAAGGTTGGCTTTGCTTAATTACCAGCTGATATGTGATTTGGAGGCGCCTGCAGTGTAGCTGTCTCAACGAGGCCGAGCTTGCCCCCTTATTCCTTGGAGATGGGGGCGGCGGCTCGGGTGGCTCGTTGGGGACTGGTCGCGCAGGCGGTGCATAGGATCGGACAGCGGGGTTGGCTAGTTTCTGGTCTTGGGGCGGCTGCCCTTGTTGTACTGGTACACCAATAATGGTTGGCTTTGTTTCATTATCAGTGGATGTGTAAATTTCAGCGGCGCCTGCAGTGTAGCTGTCTCAACGAGGCCAAGCTTGCCCCCCCCTATTCCGTAGAGATGGGGGCGGCGGCTCTGGTGGCTCGTTGGGGACTGGTCGCGCAGGCGGTGCATAGGATCGGACGGCGTGGTTGGCTAGTTGCTGGTCTTGGGGCGGCTGCCCTTGTTGTACTGGTACACCAATAATGGTTGGCTTTGTTTGATTATCAGTGGATGTGTAAATTTCAGTGGCGCCTGCAGGGTAGCTGTCTCAACGAGGCCAAGCTTGCCCCCTATTCCGGGGAGATGGGGGCGGCGGCTCTGGTGGCTCGTTGGGGACTGGTCGCGCAGGCGGTACATAGGATCGGACGATGTGTTCGGCTAGTTGCAGGTCTTGGGTCGGCTGACCTTGTTGTATTGGTGGTTTAGTGCAGGTTGACATCGTAAAGTCTATTGGGAGGTCATTTTGCTTGATTGACATTGGTCCCGCAGTATTGGTTGCTCGACCCGAGGAGTCGGCTCGGGTCGGGTTTTGGTGGTGGGGCTCGCACGTACAAGGTGTCATACGTGCTCGCTGTGGCGGAAAGGAGGGGGGTATTTGAAGTCGGTGGATTGCACAAAGAGCGGGGGGGAACCCAGTGCAGGAGCGGGTTACCCCTGGTGTGCAATGGTATGGTTGGTGGGTCCCTGCTGTGCTCGGTCACAGCGGGACATGTTAACGTGGGACCCTGCTGTGCTGGGTCACAGCAGGGCATGTTAATGTGCTGGGTGTCCTCGAGCCGGTGTGGTGCGGCTGAGGGCACATGGTGGAGCAACACTCGGCTGGGTGTCCTCGAGTCGGTGTGGTGCGGCTGAGGGCACATGGTGGAGCTGGTGTTGCAATCATGGACAAAGGGACTCTTCACTTACCCCCCCTCCTTTGCTGGTGGTTATGCTTATGGAGTTATTTACTATATTTATGAATAAAATGTTATTGATTATTTTGGTGTTAATAAACGAGGCTGCTGTGGCCTTTACATCCAATGTCACGCAGTCTGTGTCTTATTTTAGTGGAAAAGTGGTGAAAGGTGGATAACTGGTTTGGGTCAGAACGGCAAGTTAGGGCCGTCAGTCAGACGTTCCTAAGTCAGGATATTTGTGCAATTCCGCTGCAGTTATCAGCTTCTTGCTTTAGCCAATTAGAAAGCACCACACCCTAATAAAGCTTCCAGCACAGCCACTTTAAAGCACCACTCCCTTCTAAAGCTTCCACCTCAGCCACATGGAAAGCACCACACCTTACTAAAGCTTGCAGGTCAGCCACTTGGAAAGCACCACACCTTACTGAAGCTTCCCGCTCAGCCAGTTTAAGGCACCACACCCTACTATAGTTTCCAGTTCAGTCACTTGGAAAGCACCACACCTTACTAAAGCTTCCAACTCACCCACTTGGAAAGCACCGCACCCTACTAAGGCTTCCCGATTACTTCTTTAAGCTGCAAGATATAGCTTGTACTTCCCTGGTTAGGTCTTTGCTTCTCCCGTTTAGTACTGGTGTTTTCCTGTTTTGACTTTGCCTTGTTTGTTGACGCTTCTCCTGCCTCATGATTTTGTACCTTGCTGCCCGATTGGTTTTGACCTGGCTATCTGACTGTCTAGCTTGTATCATTGAACAGAGCTGATTCGGTGGTCCTTGCCCAGGGACCCCTGTGGAAGTCTAGATTCCTGTATAGGGGGTTAAAGGGTGAAGGCCAACGCAACCCTCGGACTCTGGGAAATGGAGTAGCTTGAGCCAAACCTGTTCATGCTAGCTTGATGTAGTTTCAATACAGTCAGTGTTTTATCAACATGAGATTATCACTGCAGGACTAGGTGTCACATGCAAGCAAGTCCTGATATTCTGCTTTACCCTACTCCCAACCCTGATTGGTAGCTTTCTGTGAATCAGGGGTGTAGGGGGGTTATACAGCTCAGCATTCTGACCAGTGCTACATCTACAGCAGACAAAACAGCAATTTTAGCAAAACTGCACCAAGCAGCCAAGTATGTGATACATTGCTGGAATCAAACTCCCTGTCACTACATCATGCTGCTTTCAAATTTCATAGCAAAAACCTGCTGACAAATTCCATTTAAAAGGGAACCTGTAAGGACAATCTTACTAATGAAACAAATAGTATGGCCATTGATAGTATGATTTTCCAGTGATGAAATTAGCTAGAATATTATTTTTTTTTTCTATAAAAGTGAAACCGTGGATATGGAGTTCGGTATTCAATAAACAGAGTTCAATAAGCAGAATTCCAACATGATATAAATTTTATGAAAATAATCTGAAAGTGGTAAAAGGAAGACATTCGAGTGCAAATGGATTCACAGGACCCGGTCCATTGGCCTGGTCAGTAATCTGCTGGATAGAAGACCTGAGAACCTCATCCCACCACCAGCTCTTCTTTTGATCAGTCGCCGTGGCACAAAAATGCCGTAGCACCGGACCGGCAAATAAGAAGAAAAGCCGCGGATGCCTGGAGGTCGGAGGAGGTTGTCAGGGCTTCCGGCCGTTGCTGATGAACCAGGTTCTGTGAATTAGTCTTTGCCCCAACCATAGCAGAATCCTACAGATTCATTTTATAAAATATTAAGAAAAATGAATACTTTTAACATTCAAAGACAGGACATATCCCAGAGGACACAAGTCAATGCTTGTAAAGGTTAAGCTTGTAGTGCAATGCCCCTTTCACGTTACGTTCAGAAGCTCTCTTTCATGTGTGTCTACATCAATAGATTCAGTCCTTAGATGGGAAGCATCTCATCTTTTGGCGCGAACCGTAACAAAATCTGCAAAATTCATTAATAGAGTAACGTTTTTTTGTCTTCCCAATGCTGTGATCAAATAAAGTAAGGATCGCCACAATGGAAAAGCTGAAAGCTCGTGAGTCGTGAGCCCCAGGGCAAAGTCTTCAACAGGGTCCCGACTCCCGAACTATCGCTGCTCTTTCATAGTAATGGCTATCTCATAGGAGCCCAAAGGATCTTTTGGATTCCTCCAATTCCATGACCTGTGTGACTAAAAGCCCCGTTACACGCAACAATATCGCTAACGAGATATCGCTGGGGTCACGGAATTCGTGACGCACATCCGGCGTCGTTAGCGACGTCATTGCGTGTGACACTTACGAGCGACCGCTAACGATCCCAAGTGCCGCAAATATTTGTTGATTGTTAACACGTCGTTCCTTTCCCAAATATCATTGCTGGTGCTGGACGCAGGTTGTTTGTCGTTCCTGAGGCAGCACACATCACTACGTGTGACACCACAGGAACGACGAACAACAGTGTTCCTGCGTCCTCCGGCAACGACGAGGTGGGAGTGACGTTAATACAGCTGCTCTCTGCCCCTCCGCTTCTATTGGTGGCCCGCTGTGTGGTGATGCTGTGACGGCGCTCGAACCTCCCCCTGAGAAAAGAGTTTGTTCGCCGGCCACAGCGACGTCGTTAGTAAGGTATGTGCGTGTGACGGTTACTACTGATATTGTCAACCACGGGCAGCGATTTGCCCGTGACGCACGCACGACGGGGGCGGGTACTATCGCTAGCGATGTCGCAGCGAGTAAAGCGGCCTTTAAGCCTATATATTCACTATTGTTACACCTTTTGTAATCCATGTTTGCGTCATCCTGTTCAATGCACTTTCTGCACCTGCTCAGAGTAGTTCGGATCCTCCCTCTACTAGATGTCACAGGATTCTGCAGTCGGAGTATTTCTTTATACCCACAGCGGAGAGGGTGTTACAGTATTATATGATACTGGTGTAAATAGCTGGAGTAAGAGAAATCTACAGATCTGTGAAAAGGGGGCAAGTAAGATTTTGGGAATTGTAAGTTTGGACCTAATATTTATTTACTCACTTAAACAGCGCTAGTAATTCCATAGCGCTTTACAGTCATGATCATCACTGTCCCCATTGGGCTCACAATCTAAATTCTCTAACAGTATATCTTTGGCATGTGGGAGGAAAAAGTAGAACCTGGAGGAAAACCACGTAAACATGGGGAGAATTCTTTATCTGGGGGAGTTCATGCCCGGAGTGGCGCCAGTCGTATTCTCTGGCTAAGTTGCAGTAAGCGCCTGTCTCCTGGTTATAGTGACTGATCTTGGTACTCAATCCCGGACTGACCTCTGACTTGCCTCTGTCTACTCCCCTCTGACTTCTCCGCTCCCGTCTGGCTCCAGACCCAGGCTTTCTCCCCTGACTACTCTTCTACCTGCCCCTTGTTTTTAGGATTAAAGCCTGCTTTACACGTTACAATTAAGCATACGATATCGTATGCGATCGTAACCGCCCCCATCGTATGTGCGGCACGTTCAATTTGTTGACCGTGTCGCACAAACGATTATTTGCTGTCACACGTACTTACCTTCCATACGACCTCGATGTGGGCGGTGAACATCCACTTCCTGGAGTGGGAGGGACGTTCGGCGTCACATCGACGTCACGCAGCAGCTGGCCAATAGAAGCGGAGGGGCGGAGATGAGCGGGACGTAAACATCCCGCCCACCTTCTTCCATCTGCATTGCCGGCTGGAGCCGCAGGAAGCAGGTAAGATCTGTTCATCGCTCCTGGGGTGTCACATACTGCGATGTGTGCTACCTCGGGAACATTGAACAACCTCACGTTCAATTTTTAGCAATTGAACAACGTGCATGCGATGAACGTTTTAACGTTCAATTGCACGTAGCTGTCACACGCTACAATATAACTTACGATGCCGGATGTGCGTCACTTACGACGTGACCCCGCCGACACATCGTAAGATATATTGTAGCGTGGTAAAGCCCGCTTAAGACACATGGAATGAAAATCGGAGCGAGTGGAATGCGATAAAACATCACATTTCTCTCGGACCAATATTACTCTATGTGCCAGCACCCATGAGCAATTATGTTTCTCAGCCCCAATCGGACCGAGAAAACAATCGCAGCATACTGCGTGTGTAATGCGATCCTTGATTCTCTCGCACCCATTCAAGTCTTTGGAGCGAGAGAAAAATCGCACTGCACTCGCAGTACACCGGTGTACCACGAGTGCAGAGCGAGAATGGCAATAGCCGGCTACGGAATAGAGAGGGAGATAAATTCCTCCCTCCTCTCCTCAGAACCGGCCCATCCGCCGCAGCTGAGGTCCGATCACATGATCGGACCACAGTCGCAGTGACACTCGCATGACACTCGACTCTCACTGTGCTGCCAGCGTGAGCCAAGTGTCATGCGAGGATTGCAGTAGTCCCCCGTGTGGCCCCAGCCTAATACTTACTCTCCTGGTACCCGACCTCCGGCTTGTTTGACGACCTCTCTCCTGTCTGCTCCCTGTGTCTCTTCATGCCCTTTCAGTTCTGACCCTGGCCTACCTGACTTCCCTCAGTCTCCAGGTATTCCCAGTGCCACCTAGTGTACTGCCTGATTACTGCATCTCTCACTATAATGTTACTCTGTGAGAATAACATTATAGTGCTAACCACTGAGCCATCATGCTGAGCAATATAGGCAACTGATGGACCCCAGTGATGCAAAGCAACAGTGCTAACCACTGAGCCATTGTGCTGACCAATATAGGCAAATACTGGACCCCAGTGCTACAAAACAAGAGTGCTAACCACTGAGCCATCATGCTGATCAATATAGGCAACTGATGGACCCCAGTGATGCAAAGCAACAGTGCTAACCACTGAGCCATTGTACTGACCACTATAGGCAAATACTGGACCCCAGTGCTACAAAACAAGAGTGCTAACCACTGAGCCACTGTGCTGACCAATATAGGCAAATACTGGACCCCAGTGCTACAAAACAACAGTGCTAACCACTGAGCCAGTGTGCTGACCGCTATAGGCAAATACTGAACCCATGACATGTGTCTCAATTTTTAAGTATTTGCCTATATTTATCAGCACGGTGGCTCAGTGGTTAGCACTGTTGCTTTGCAATGCAACAGTGCTAACCACTGAGCCACCGTGCTGATAAATATAGGCAAATACTTAAAAATTGAGACACATGTCATCAATAAATAAAGTTTCTGATGAACTTATGCAACATTTCTTTTTTCCTTTCTTTTCCAGGCAAAACTGGCATTCCAGAAAGACATGATCAAGCCTTTAACACCAACCTTCTTGTCTTCACCGCTCGCGGCTGCTGTAACATCAACACTGTCTCTACCGCCACGGCCCCACAATTCTCTATTTCAGGGGTCCGGTTTAGCCCCTGCTTTTTTAAGACCAGCACATGCCTCCTTCCGAGCGACTACAGCCTCCATTCTCTTTGCACCGTATTAGTATAGCACACTGCCGGTAGCAGCCTAAAAATGGACAAAGAACTAGAAACTACAGACTCCTGTCGTCGCTTCTCTTAAAGGGCCATCTGAAAATCGGAGAATGCACAGGCTCAGCCATTCTTTGCCATTCTGAAAAAGCTCAGTAAACAATCACCGAAATACTTGCAGTTCGTGGCGTGAAACGCAAGCTCTTTCTCAGCTCACGTAGGATTGTTTATGAAAATTTGTGATTTTTTTTTTTTGTATCATCAGCGAATGCAGTTGTTTTTTTGTTTTTGTTTTTTTTGTTGTTTTTTTGTTTTTGTTTTTTGTTGTTTTTTTGTTTTGTTTTTTTTCCTGGCAGACTTGAAAATGGGGGGTCTTCCTAGTTATTTGATGTATATAAATGTTTGGAATCCAAATGTCCATCTTGGAGTGCGGAAACTATAGACAAAAAATAAAGTGCTTTATTGTGGATGACACCAAATCAGTGGCTAACATTAAAGTATTATTCTATGTGATCAACTTGTAAAGTTTACAGGGAACGTGTAGTATTGTTCTAGACCCAAATGTCGTTGTGTCTTGTATGGTTCTAGAATCTAAACGCTGTGGTACAAATGGAAGGCAACTCTGCTTTGATGCAATTTTATTTACCGGATTTTTCATGTTATAAGACGCACCAGATTATAAGACGCACCCCAAGTTTAGAGATAAAAAAGGTAAAAAAAAAAGGAGTTCGTCTTCTAGTCCGGTGTTTTCTTACAGGAGGGGGGCGAAAGTGGTGGTGGAGTGGAGTCACAGGAGGCAGGGGCGGTGCTAGTGGGGTCTGTGCTAACACCGGTGGGTCAGTGCTGTCAGCGGAAGCTGCGGTGGCTGTGTGGAGCAGGCCGATGCGGTGGGTGACCCAAATGCTCTGTCGGCGGTCTGGGCTTTAAAAAAATGGCGTCCAGAGCGGCACGTGCGCAGATAGAGCTCTCAGTGCGGTCATTTGAAGCCAAAGCATCTGGGACACCCACCGTACAGTCACTGCAGCTTCCGCAGCCCGCACAGCCAGCCGGTCGCCTGCACAGTGAGGCAGTCAGCAGGATACCCTAGAGAGAGGCAGCCGGTCCGCCTGCACAGACAGCGGGCTGCACAGGGAGCTGCCCACACACAGAGGCATCCGGCTGCCTCCACAGACAGCCGGCTGCACAGGGAGCTGCCCGCACACAAAGGCATCCGGCCGCCTGCACAGACAGCTGCACAGAGAGCCACCCGCACAGAGAGGCAACCGGCCACCCGCAAAGACAGCCCCCCGCACCAATTCTCCACCTTTCGGTAAGCTATATTCGGATTTTAAAACGCACCCCTCATTTTCCACCCAAATTTTTGGGAGGAAAAGTGTGTCTTATAATCCAAAAAATACGGTATTTTTTTTTTTTCATTCTTGTTCCAATTTTGATACATGATCCAACCTAGAAAAGCCATATTACATTATGCTGTCATCAAGAGAAATCATCTATGTTGCTTTAGTCCATGAATCAGCAAAGGTACTGGAAAAGTAGAGCAAATATATATTTATTATTATTATATATATATATATACCCAGAAAGTTAGATGACCACGCAGAACATTTCATCACTCTCATATGGAGGTCGTAAAAGTTCTGTGAAATTAATAAATGTTCTATTTTCTTTATTTTAATTAAAGCCACTTGAATTTTTTGTGGCTTTTTAATGCAATAATGTACAGAGTATAAGGTATTTATAGTCGAAAATCTGTACTTTTTTTTTCTTATTTCTAAACACTTATTGTAATACTGGCATTTTATTGAAGATGTGATAAAATAAAAGGGTAACGGTTGAAATGTTAAATCACAGCACATTGAACAATGGAGCACAAAAGAAAGCATTTTCAAGCACACTCATTTAGCATTTTGTTTTCTGCGGCCATTAATGGTTTCAATCTCTGTGTACTTTTTTTAATGTACCTTTTCAATAAAATATCAAAAGCATGAATTGCAGTGGGTTTTTTTTTCTCATTTTAGAGCAGATGTCATTTCTCATTGTATCCACAAGGTGGCAACACCAGATATTGCAACTTATGCGGTCAAAGTCTTGCCAAAAAAAAAAACGTTATTTTTGCTGTAAGAATCCAGTTTTTAGGTTCATTTAAAGGATAAGAATGATAGAATTTATGCAGGGGATAGATCCATGAAAACAAGGACTCAGTCTGGTAAAAATAACATAATTTTGGGACAAAGCTGCTTAAAAGAGGTTCCAATGCCCGTGTGAACATACTCTTAAGGCTATGTCAGGATCACCATCAGCAAATTCGGGACCTGGGCTCACTTCTGAGATATATATATATATATATCTGTATATGTATATGTATATATATATATAATATAAAGCTGAGTGTGTGTGTGTGTGTGTGTGTATGTCCGCTAAAGGAATCCACACCATCGCATTTGCAATCACGAAAGTTTGAAGAGATGCCTCACTTGACTCTGGGAAGTGGTCCTTCATCCACACATTGACCTAGTTGTGTGCCATTGCACATTGTCCTTTTCAGCTTTGACCACCTCCTGGTCATCTAATGGTTAGACGGAGACCTGGAGAGGCATAAAAGCCACAGTGTCTTGCACCCACTGTGAAATTTGGTGGAAGATCGGTGATGATCTGGGGATGCTTCAGCAAGGCTGGAATTGGGCAGATTAAAATTTGCGAAGGACGTATGAATCAAGCCGCATACAAGGTTATCCTGGAAAAACAGTTGCTTCCTTCTGCTCAGGCAATGCTCTCCAACTCTGAGGACTTGTTTTTCCAGCAGGACAATGCGCCATGCCACACAGCTAGGTCAATCAATGTGTGGATGAAGGACCACCACATCAAAACCCTATCATGGCCAGCCCAATCTCCAGACCTGAACCCCATTGAAAACTTCTGGAATGTAATCAAGAGGGAGATGGATAGTCACAAGCCATCAAACAAAGAAGGACTGCTTAAATATTTGCACCAGGAGTGGCATAAGGTCACCCAAAAGCAGAGTGACAGACTGGTGGAAAGCAGCCAAGACGCATGAAAGCTGGGGTTAACAATCATGGTTATTCCACAAAATATTGATTTCTGAATCTTCCTGAGGTAAAACATTAGTATTGTTGTTTCTAAATGATTATGAACTTGTTTTCTTTGTATTATTTGAGGTCTGAAAGCAATGCTATTTTTTGTTATTTTGACCATTTCTCATTTTCAGAAAATAAATTAAATAAAATAAATAAAATCTAATACTAAATAACAAATAAAATATTGTAACTGATAAGCTATCATAATACATTATGATAATAATAACTACAGCATACACTGCTAAAAAACAAGCCCTCATACAACTCTATGGACTGAAAAATAAAAAAGTCAAGACGAAAAAATCAGGGTCCATTGGAACTCTGTTGTCAAAGGGGCCATATAAACTGGAGCTGGCCCTAGGCTGTGTACAGATCTGTTTGGATTATCGCTCACACATCAGACCAAAATATTTTGTCCAGTAAAACTTCCAGGAAACTCAACAGACCCCATTATAGTCATAGTGGTTTATTGGGCACTGCTAGTGTCCATTGTGATGGATAGGGCACTACAAAATATTAGATGAGGGAGCAGAATAATGGCATTAATGGGAACCTGTCACATTCAGAACTATTATTTACCTGCACATATAAGGTTGATCTGCAGGTAAATATTGTTTATATCCTGTGTAGGTAACATACAGGAGCAGCTAAAGGGAGAAAAAAAGTTATATTCTCCTTCTAGCTGCACACTTTCAGCCATTGTGGCTGTTACACTGACCGCTCACTACACAGTGAGTGCAATGTACTAACTCTGCAACTCATTGCTTGACATCTTACTCTGCACACACAGGCTGCACACACATGCCTCAGAGCAGGCTGTCAATCATTATGCCGGGGAGTGATTATATGGCACTTTCTATGTGGTGAGCTGTGGCTAACACCTCCTTGCACTGTCCCATTGTCTATGAGCAAGCGGCTGCAGGGAGAATAGAACTTCATTTTCTCCCTGTAGCTGCTGTGTCAGTATTCAAATACAATTTTCCTCCAGGTTACCCTTATCTCTGCAGGTAAATAGCATTTCTGAAGGTGGCAGGTTCCCTTTAAAGGGAATCTTTCAACAGGGTTTTGCCACCTCATTTCTGAGCAGCAAAATGTAAAGACAGAGATCCTGATTCCAGTGATGTGTCACTTACTGAGCTGTTTGATGAAGTCATTGTTTTCTCTGCTGCAGATATAGCAGTTATACAGAGCTCATGAATATTGTGCACTACTTGCAGCACACCAAGTAGTTCTGTAATGATAATCTCCTGCTGATTAAACCGTAATTTTATTAAAACTACACTAAGCAGCTCAGTAAGTGACACATCGCTGGAATCAGGATCTCTCCCCCTATGTTATGCTGTTCTCAGATTAGATGGTAAAAACCTGGTGACAGATTCCCTTTAACAGAGGCATATTTGAAGATTATCAAATTCATGAGTAAATGACAGTTATAGGCACAATCTCTATGTGCTGACATCATGTATCCACTAGAGGCCGCTCTCTACCCCGGCCGTAGTTAATCATCTTCTGCACTACTTCACCATTATCCTTGTTTGAAGAATGAAAAATTCACATTGTTGAAAAGTGAACACCGTTAGTAAGTGTGGGAGATTATTTTTCTCAATTGTTCAGCCATTTTTCCTATAATATCACCTCTCCAAACTACACTCAAAAGCCAGAGGAGGTGCAGGGAGATTGCTGGGGGTCGTCACATTATAGAGGTGCTTTAGTTGGCCGGCCAGTGACATGTAGCACAAACAGATTGTTAAAAATGTTTTTTTTTCCCTGGTTGAAATACTAAATGTCTTTGCAAGGTCAAATTATACCAGTTTTTAAACACGGCGAACTGAGAAGTAACATCTGGAATTTCAGCATTACATAA